>NC_135351.1:31695643-32320643 GCF_023851605.1 Tamandua tetradactyla
TTATTTTCAACTGTTACATGAGGTTTATGTAAATGGAGAAACTCCCTGAAATGTCATAAGTGAAAGGTAAACTCAGCAAACACACCAGGAGCCAGGCGGTCAAAGGAGTTCAGGCAAAGGCTTTATGTCAGGGAGAAACAGAGACACCTGGACAGCATTTTAAGAGAGAGAAAGGGCTGCCCTGATGTGGTGGGGGATAGGGATTTTATGGCTTGGGGATAGGGAGTTGGGGGTAGGGTTAGGCAGGTTTTCATTGGTGGATTTTGGGAGTTGGCAGCCTTCCATTGGTGAAGTTTAAAATTTAAGTACTGCCTTACTTATGCAGGGTTGAAACAGTCAGAGGGTGGATATTGAGTAAGGGGACTTTATACAAAAATGCATTGCTCGAGGGTGGAGGTTGAGTAATGTTAGGTTATCACAAGAGGGCAACTGCTGGAGGGTAAGGAGATGCAGGTTGGCGTGGATTGGGATGGGAGAGGCTTTCTGAAATATTTGCCAGAGGTAGGTCACATCATGGGGGAAGGGGTCCCATCTTCCAGGCCTAACAATAAGAACCTTTTTGTGTAGGTTATTTTAAAGAAACTAATTGATCAGATTATATCAAAATTAGATTATTTAATTTATTTATTTTCATTTTTTATTTGATTATTTTATTTATTTTTATTACATATCTTTTGATTAGTATTTAGTATAAACTATAAGGAGAAAGAAAACAGCTTTCTGTAGTGTAGTAGAAACGGATTTTAATCTCTTGACAGAATTATTGCTACAACTTTTTTCTCCTCTCCTGATTGCCCAATCACTAAACTGCTGTGATCGTCCCAGGCTTTTAAAGTCAACTACAGATATTTAAGTCCTGTAGTTTCTCTTTGACAGACCACAGGAAGGAAAGAGTGCTACGGTCATCTGGTAAAACTGGTTTCTGCAGCCAAGAACAATGGATTTAAAGAAGCCTTTAAAAATGGAAGAATCGGTTAAGGAGAGCACTATTAAAAAATATAAAATAATTTGTATTGTAAGTACAGTGCTGAATTTCAGTTTTTCTAGCTTTGAGACAATATCAAGTATCTTACTCCCTATTTCTATTTGTGTTGCTATTTAAAAGGAAGGTTTTAAGTAGTTGTATTCAGCATTGTCTCTTATGACAACTTTATTGCAAGTTAATATTTTTAATTGTATTTCAGAAGTGAGAAATTTGAGTAACAATGAATTAATTAATATCTGATCAATCTAAAAAGTCAGAATCTGTGACAGAACACTTTATGTTGCTGCTCTTAGGTGATTATAATTACCAACCAAGTCACTTTTTATTGCATGACCAATTTAAGACAAAACAGATAAAAATCATTGTATTTTATGTATCTTTGGGGGTACTATTGATTTTTAGCCTATATTCATTTCTCCTCTTGTAGATATAATCTCTTGAGTGTTATCTTTTTTATTCTTTCATGTGTTAAGATCTAAAAAAAAAGTTTCCTTTGATTCTTTCCTTGATCATTTTACTCTCTTCTTTCTTCACCAACAAACGTTTGGGAAAAAAGGCGTCTCCATCCACTGCCTCGACTTTCTCACCATCCTTGTGTTCAGCCTTTGTTTTTCTTTAAAATTTTTTTTTTATGCTGTATGGCGGGGTCACATTTCATTCTTTTTTCCATGTGAGTATTGTAACACCATTTGTTGAATTTTTATTTGTTTTTTCTTTCTTTGTTTGCTTGTTTGTTTGGGGAAAGTACTTGGGCCAGGAATTGAACCTGGGTCTCCCAAGTGGCAGTCGATAATTCTACCACTGAACTACCCTTGTACCCCCCAGCCTTTGTTTTTACTGCATTGAAGTTACCCCTCAAATATAAGTCCTTTCCTCTGCCTGTCTCCTGCTTGAGTCTCCATAACAATGATACCCTGGCATCGTTGGCTTTCTCATTTTGAAGCATTCTCTCTCTTTGCTTCCAGATGACATTGAAATCCTCATTTTCATGACCTTTTCTTCTTTTCTGAATTCTTGGCTAGTTTATCTTCTGTCTCATTGTGCATTACACCTATCAGTTCCCCAAAGTCCTATCCAAAGGCCTTCTGTTCTCATAATCTCCTCTTCTACTGAGGTTTTAAGAATTAGATTCCTGATGAAGAATTCCAAATAAGCCACAAGTTTTGGCCTCTTGCCAAGTTTCTGTCATGCAGTTCCAAATGCCTGCTCACTGGTTCCTTACACAGTACCTTGAGCCCAAACCAACTGCATACCCTGCCATGGCTTTTTCCTGAATTCCCTACTTTAGTTAATGATACCACTCTTCTTTCTGTCATTTACTCCTTGAACCAGGTATTCTTCTTTTGACTGCCCCTTATTTTATGCCCAATAAACTGGGGCTTTTGATTGTCTGATGCTTCTATTCCCTCCTTTCCTTTGTAAGAGCTACCTCCCTAGTTTTCCCTGCCTCCTATGAGCTCTTATATCTTCATGTATCCTGTTTTCTATTCCCTTTTATCTCAGAAAAAAATGATTACTCCATTCCATAAGTGTTTTTGGGGGGGTGCATAGGCCGAGAGTCAAACCCTGGTCTTCCACATGGCAGGTGAGCATTCACCCGTACACCTTATTCTGTAAATTCTTATTTTGGGGGTGGGGGTGGGTAGGGCAGTGCATGGTCTGGGAATTAAACCCAAGTCTCCTGCATGAAAGGTGAGCATTCTACCACTGGACCACCCATGAACCCTATTCCATAAATTCTTAATTCCATCAATTAATTCACTTTCTGCCATTTTTAGCCGTTCATTTATTTGGTCATTCAGTAAGTATTTTTTGAGCTTTTACAATGAACCAGGTATTTGGACTCTGGGGATAGAGTAGTGAAGAAAATGATAAATATTTCTGCTCTCAGTAAGGCAGACAAAACAAGCAAACCAAAAAACAACCCAGATAAATGCTTTATATATATCATATATATATATGATATATATAATATCAGTAAATAGGTTAAATAAATTAAACATACAGTAAATTTGATGGTGAGAAGTATTAGAAAAAAATTAAGAAGGGGAAAGAATATTTAGGCAGAGGAAGAAGGAACCATTCAGTCTCCTTGGTTTCTTTCTTTTACTTATTTCCTTAAATGCCTTCTGGGCGTCACTCCTTTCAGAGGCATTTATTCTTTGGGGCAAGGTCATCAGCCTACAAAGTTGGCAAATGTCAAAGACTCCTCAACTTTCAGGCACCTTCCCAGTCCTCCTTTCTCTGGAGTGTCATCTCCTGCTTCAGGAAGCTTCCTTTAGTTTTCATGATTTAGATTTTTTATCTTCCCCCTATTACTGTTACAGTTGTTCCTTTATCTCCATGGCTGATTTCTCCTTTTCCTCCTGTCTATTATATTGTGTGTGTGTGTGTGTGTGTGTTTTAATCCTTTTCTCTACTCCTAATTATCTCTAACCCTAGGGTGGTCTTTTCTTCTCTCCTGGCTATTAGCTTTACTTCTCTGGGTGCATCCAATGGACTTCCCTTTTCTGAGCTCCAAAACATTCTTACTTCAGTGATCTACTTGATAAGAAAACCTTAAGACCTCTAAAATTTCTCCTCCCTTCTTTTCACTCATGACACAATCTCAAAATGCCTAATTTATTCTGAGAGTGGGTTAGGTCACCCAGGCTTATTAGAACCACAGTTTTCTTGCTCTGTCCTAGGACTTTATATCTCATCTCATTTAATACCCACTCAAATTCCACAAGGTAAGGAGTTTGCCCATGAGATGGAAAATCGGTTTATGGAGGTTAATTAATGTTCCTGAGTTCACAAGCTGGTAAGCAGCAGGATTTCCTGTTGCCTAGAGGGAAGGCCACGTCATTTGACCTGACATTTGAAGCCTTGTATGACGTGGCCCCAAAGGAAAGGCATCATGCCAGCAGCTCTAGATTGCTACACCTGTCTCTGCCACTGACTCTGTGATCTCTGCTGGGGGATTTTTAAAAAACCTACCTGGGCCTTCGAATCCTTGTCTCTAAAGTGAGGCCACTGGACTAAGTGTATCCATTTCAAGATAATTTGAGTGGAGAAAGTATAGTTTTTCAGTGTGACATAACTGGATTAGAATTCAACCTCAGCTTCCTTTTTAAACTGGGCAAAGTAATATCCCCTGAGTCTTAAATTGTAAATTCCTCAAGGAGTAGATGAAATGATGTGTGTGAAACACTGACTGCAGTGAGTGATTTTAATGAAGTAAACCTTCAATGTATTCCATTTATTCTTTTACCCTTCTGGGACCTTCAGAGCATTCTATACAGATCTTATGCCACTTGTTATATTTTGTCTTACCTTATCAATGCAGGGCATTATAAACTCCTTGGCAGCAAAACATGTGTTTCATTGATGTACCATCTCTGCTGAAAGCTACTTTTTTTTCTCAAAAGATTAGTTACCAAACTGCCCTAATGTTTCTAAATTGTGACAAGTTTTATTTAAAAATTTTAAGGATACCTACTGTATTCCTAGCACTCTTTCTTTATTCAGTCAGCTGAAATCAAATGTTAGATTCTTAGTAATTTTTTGGAGCCCAGAATATTCTCCTCTCTCTGTGGTAGATAAAAAATGATTATTTAAAATACCCTTGGACTCCGTTATCAAACATCTATTTCAGAATTACGTGTATAGAGTAAACGATTATGAGAGATTAAAATTTGTACCTGATTTGCCCTCAAGGATCTTACAAATGGTGTACAGAGCAAACCATAAATATATGAAACAAATAAAAAGTAATGAAGAAAAAGACACTGAGATTTAACATCACAAAGTTTTACCATCCTGGGGACAAGTAGATGCTGTTTCTTTTTCCAGCAACTTTGAATGGTGAAAGGAAATAACAATAAGATGTAAACTGAGATATGCCAATCTTTTTTTACATGGGCAGGCACTGGGAATCAAACCCAGATCTCCGACTTGGCAGGCGAGTACTACTCTACCTGCTGAGCTACCATGCCCTGCCCAGATATACCAATTTTTAATTTATAATGCAGACAACATACCACAAGGAAAGTCCCCCAGTTTTGCTGTGTAATAATCCTGACCTGGGTGGGTCACTTATGGTTCCTGAGCATCATAAGAGGCCAACTGATGCTGATATGATTTGATATTTATTTCTGTTCACTTTCCACTCTCCATCTGGTCCTGTACATAAAATCAGACATGGCAAGTGATTGACCCTCAGGCTAATTTTATGACTTCATATGAGAATTGTTTTCACAATTATTAACATACTTTCCGAATTGTTGGATTTGTTTCTACTGTGAATGTTCCAATTGATCTTCAGTAGGAAACCAAAAAGTTGATTGTTAATATATTTCTGTATTTTCTAAGCAAATTTTGAGGTGTTTCTATTTTTCATGAAATGTATTCTTTTTCTTAATTATTATAAAAGTCATAATAAAATACTTTCCTAAGTAATTTAACTGTAGGTGTCTGTGCTGTTTGTATTCTTTATGCCAGTAAACACTCTTTGAGCCCTATTGTCCAACATGCTTATCATTGGCCTTAAAGGATGGGGAAAAAGGGCAGTGAAAAGAATTCTCTTTAATCATATCATGCCTTAATTCTAGTCTTGGCATAAAGTTCATTACACAGAAGAGCTTTCTCAGCAGTAATGATAATGTATGACACAAACAACCTTTGTGTCAGATAGCTTTTAAGATACCCTAAATCATTGTTTGGGCTATAGCTCAAAGTACAAATCAAACAATTTGTACAATATATTCTTACATAGGTTAAATAAGCTCTTTACCCTCTGGTGGATAGACTGAAAGCCAACTGCTCCCTAGGCATTTCCCAGTTCTAGAATGATTTTAGACAAATGACCTCTAAACAGATGCCTAGTTAAGAAAGAAAAATGGAGAAACGTACATGGCTCCAATGGTTTTACTCTACCTTTAACTCAATTTGGGGTTATGTTCATCGAGATTAAAGTAATTGAGTTGAAAGAGCTATTATGAATGGTATTTAAACATTTTTCCTAATCCTTCCTTCTCAAGTCTAAGCATTAGATGAAATAACTTTGTTGAATCTTGCAGCCTGCTTAACTAATATGCTATAGGTATATAATATTCTCTGTAGGAGACTGATGATTTTGTGCATTTGTATATTTCCAGAAAATACACAGAAGTTACCTTTCCTTTTTTGTAACAGGTTCTTCTTGCTTTGTTGGTGATTGTGTCACTTGGATTAGGCCTGGGACTTGGACTCAGACAACCAGAGACACAAGGTACACACTTCAGGCACTTCTAGAACATTTCCTTATTTCTTCTTTCACTGATCTTAAAAAGTCAACACCTGTCTCCCTGCCCCAAGCCTCCTCCCTCTTTTATGTAGTGCTCTCCTTACAGGCCTCTCCTCATCACATACCTCATTTATCAGGAACCCAGACCTGGGTCAGAGTTATCCCAGGCCATTGCTGGACTTGACTATTTCATCCTCCTGTGAAAACCCCAGCTCCTTTGAGATTCATATGATTTTAATGATTCTTCCTTATTCTTCCTCACCTTTACAGAGGATGTTGGTTGCTATATCGCTGACTCTTTCTGTCCCAGCCCCTACTGTTCTCATGAATACAAGGTGACCATCTGTCCAGCCACTTGGCCTTGAAATTCTCTGTTGCTCCACTCCCACGACCTTCCCCAGACCTGGATGTCACGTTAGTATTGCTCAATCCCTAGCTCTTGTTATTTCTTGTTAGGCAGTGCCAAATTCTTGAAATAATAAAAACAGTTTCAATTTTTTTTTTTACATGAGAAGCAAAGAAAAAGTGAGATACATGCCCCAAAATATAAAACGACCTCACATCCCTTTTCCATATCCCATTAGTATAAACAATGGATAAACCATTTACAGGTGAGGGTATAAAAAGCACATTGTATGATCTTGTTATGCATTGTTTTGATACTTTTACCAAGGGGAAGCACGAGGCCAGATGTTGGGTTTCAGTTTGACTGACTTCTAGTTTGACTCCAGTTGGAAAGTCTTACTGCTTCTTCATTAGGAGGACTCTTGTTGGGGATAATTTTTCAGTAAGATTTTCAGTTAGGAGTTAAAAATACTCAGTATTTTATCTCACAAGTCACAAGTTATTTTATCTCGTGAAAGGCATATACTAATCTCTGGAAAAAACTTCCTCTGATTCCAATTCTTTCTCTCCCCTTCCTACTTTTGTATACTTGCTGGCTGCTTCCCTGAGTCGTCATTCCTCATTCTCTTATTTTCTTCTCAGTCTCTGCACTAGAGCATCACTCCTTTCCCTCTCCCACCCAGGCCCTCCGCATAGCAACCCTGCCCCTCTCTTGCCAGCCCCTTTAACATATTCATCCTTCATTCTTTAACAATATTTGCTTTCCTAATCCCCAACCTTGCACATTTTCCACCCCTGCTTAATCTGTGCTCCATAGGCAACTTTCCCCAATGCCCACCACTTAATGCGGGTTTTAAAATTTGTGTATGTTTTAACTTACTGCTTTTTTATGTGAACATTTTTTTTTTTTACTTATTCCACAAAAATTAAGCACTAGCTGTGTGCTTGATACTATTCTAATTAAAGGAAATATAGTGGTGAAGGAAAGAGGCAAAATCCTTCAAGAATCTTATATTCTAGAATGGAAGACAGACAATAAAAATAGAAATTAGAAATAAATATATAGTAGTGAAATATATATATATATGTATAGCAGTGAAAGTGTTAAGGAAAAAGTAAAGACAACAAGGAAAAATGAAATATTGTGTTGTGTGATACAGTTAAAATAATTTTTAAGTAAGAGCTAAAGAAAGTGAGAGAGAGACATAGGGTCATTTTGGGAAGAATATTCTAGGCAAGAGAGCATAGCAAGGGCTCAGACCTACAGCAGTAACTTGCCTCACATGTTCCACTCAGGAACAGCAAGGGTCCAGTCGGTTAGAACTGAGAGGACCAGGGGCAGGGCAGTCATAAAATGAGAGATGTCAGGTCATAGAGCAGCTGGTAGGTCGAAGTCTAGTCTCGTGCGATGGAAAGTACCTGGAGGTTTTGTGCAGAGGGATGACGTGGTCTGATTTGCTTTTGAACAGAATCACAGGTATCTGTATTTTGAATACATGGCAGAGTGGCAACAGAAGAAGTAGAGAGAACAAATAGGAGATTCTTGTGTCTTCCAAACCTTCTTTTTTTCTGCTTTCATCTTTTATATTCTTAGATTTTGAGTATTTATGTCTTTTAATAAACTGTCTTTCTACTTGTGTTTTTATGAACTTTGGGAAGATTGAGGAGCTAAATAAGAATGATAGAGCAATCACATTTAATGAGAACACCATTTTGTAGCTTATTTTTTCCCAATAATACTAGAAATATTTTTAAAGTCCTTAAGATCACCAACAATAATGGTTTTTTTAAAACATATTTTATGTATAGTATAACATATATACAAAGCAAAGAAGAAAGTAATAGTTTTCAAAGCACTCTTCAACAGGTAGTTACAAGACAGATCCCAGAGTTTGTTATGGGCTACCCTATGATTTTCTCATATTTTTCCTTCTAGCTACTCCAAATATAGGAGGCGAGAGGGCTTAAATATTTTGTCATCACAAATGACTTTTTTTCTTCTCTTTTTTGTGAAAAATAACATATGTACAAAAAAGCTATAAATTTCAAAGTACAGCACCACAGTTAGTTGTAGAACATATTTCAGAGTTTGACATGGGTTATAATTTCAAAATTTTAGGTTTTTACTTCTAGCTGCTGTAAAATACTGGAGACTAAAGGAGATATCAGTTTAATGATTCAGTATTCATATTCATTTGTTAAATCCTGCCTCTCCTGTATAACCCCACCATCACCTTTGATCTTTCCATCCCTCTCTTTTGGGGTGTTTGGGCTATGGCAATTCTAAATTTCTCATATTGGAAGGGTCTGTCACTAATATGGGGTAGGGGGATGGAACTATGTTCTGGAGAGGCTGGGCTAGGTTTCATGACTTATCTGGACCACGGAACCATCTGGAGGTTGTAGGTTTCTGGAAAGTTACTCTAGTGCATGGAACCCTTATGGAATCTTATGTATTACCCTTGGTGTTCTTTAGGATTGGCTGGAATGGTCCTGGTTGGGGGTTGGCAGGTTATGATAGGTAGCAAGCAACCTCCAGAATGGCCTCTTGATTCTGTTTGAACTCTCTCTGCCACTGATACTTTATTAATTATGCTTCTTTTCCCCCTTTTGGTCAGGATGGAATTGTTGATCCCATGGTGCCAGGTCTGGATTCATCCCTGGGAGTCATCTCCTAAGTTGCCAGGGAGACTTTTACCCCTGGATATCATGTCCCATGTAGGGGGGAGGGCGATGATTTCACTTGCAGAGTTGAGCTTAGAGAGACTAAGGCTGCATCTGAGCAACAAAAGAGGTCCTCTAGAAGTAACTCTTAGGCATGCCTATAGGTAGTCTAAGCTTCTCTGCTGCCTACATAAGCTTCACAAGAGTAAGCCTCCTGATCAAGGGCATGGCCTACTGATTTGGGTGTCCCTAAAGTTTCACACAGTATCAGGGGATTCCCTGATAGTAAAGTTTAATAGTTCCATATTTTTCTCCCCTCCCTCAGGGGACTTTGCCAATACTTTTTGATTATCTGCTTAATGTACTCTAGGATATATCCAGGCATTACAATAATCTATACAGGATTAAAGGACCTGTTTCTTATTCTGTGCTCCCTGTGTTTCAGTTGTTCAAATGAGCTATACAGATAGGTTGAATTAGTTTATGTACTACAGAAAATTTCAGTTCCAGATCAAATAAACCTTTCTTCCATTGTTCTCAAAGAGTATATGTGGTTCTAAAATATAGACATTGTCCTCCTTACCCCTATGCTATGTTAATCCCAATCTGTTCTGCTTCGTTTTTATCTCTAAATATCAGGTTATATATATAAAACAGCTTCTCAAAATCCAGAAAGAATAATCACCACTCTGGACTTAATGTGTTTGCTCTAAAAGCTTACAGTCTAGGCCCCTGCTTTCTTTTTTTTTTTTTTTTGGAATATAAAACTATTTATTGACCACGGCTCACCAGTATTTACAATAAAGTAAACAATATACAGTTGGATAACATTCCAGTTACCATGAAGTTATTGTTTGTTCTGGCTTCTGCTGAACCAGTAACCCAAATACTGAAAAGATTGAGCCTACATGTAAGGAATGTGTTGGGGGAAAAGAAAAAACATGCAGGTCAACAGTTTAGATTACAAATGTTTACCCATTTAAGCCAACAGGTCTTAAATTGCAACATCTTTAACTACCTGATTAAGTTTCTATAAAGCATGACCTTTTCAGTCAATATAGCACAGGGATTTCAACTTTCCATAAAAGAATGGCTCTCTAGAAAGAACCTTTAATTAGCCTTTTAACTATGCCTTGTTTGACTAATGAAAATAAACAGTACTACCTTGTTTTCTCATTTGGGTGGGGAGATGGTTGGTTATGGCAGTTTCTTCTCAGAGTTTCACAAGTATTTTGCATTTATATGATTAAAGACATAGACATGGATTTTGCTCTGGTGCTTCAAATTATATAAATTATTTGTATTATATTTAAATTGTCCAATTAATTACTGAATCATCTGGATAATTTGAAAGTTTATGACTTAAGGAAAATTTTCAATTTAAGTGATTTCTTACTCAGAATGATGGTATCACAGAACCACCATGGACTTATCCATGGTTGTGAAATGCCTTTTTTTATGGTTTTGCTTTCGATGAATGTAAAAAATAATAAAAAATAAAAATTACATATGTATTTATACACACACACACACATACACACACACACAAAAAAAACGCAGAAAGGTCAGAATGGTCTCCTTAGGCATGTATGGGGCTAAACACAAGTTCTGATTCAGTAAAGACTATGGGAAATTTTCCCACATTTAGAAAAGCTGTTCTCTAATGCAAAGAAAATAATATACCATAGTATCAAATGTTCTTTTCTGATAAATGATGCAACTACAGAAAGCTTTTATTTGTTCAAAGTAACCAGTGATATTGATGCAAAAACAAAACAAAAACCAATACCCCCAAAATACCTAACAACTCCCCCAATAATACTACTTCAAAACAAACATATCAAACTTGATTTCCAGTAGAATATTCTTCACACTAATAAATCAAAAAACCAAGACCCAGGTTTTATATATATATAAATATATACAAAAAGCAATCCAAACAATTATTGAGCTTCATCTTCTGGACAAGAATGCCAAGTTAGTCTCTCTTCATAAAAAGCAATTACAATTTGAGGACACTTCATGTTTGCCTCTTTGGCCAGCACCAAGTCTGCCTCATCTGAATCTTTCCATTTCATGAGAAACATTGATTCTCCACTGCTGTCTGTGGCACCAATTATATGTTCAGGATCAAGACCTCTTGCAAAGCCTCTTGGTTTGTCAGCAGCATCTCTTTTCTTCTTTGATTTGCTGTCATCAGATTCACTGTCAGATAATGATTTTCTTTTTGTACCATCTTTTTCTTTACCAGCTTTTTGAGAATTAAGAAATGCTTCAATTAACTCTGGGCAATCTAAATTTTCTTCAGGCTCCCAAGTATTGTCAGCATCTGTAAATCCCTTCCACTTCAGGAAATACTCCACCTTCCCATTTACTACACGTCGATCCAGTACTTTTTCCACCACAAATTCTTCAAGTTCTGCCTCTTCTACTTTTTTACTCTTTCCATTCTGCTTCTTTCCCATTTTCTGCAATGTAGTTTTATTGGAGGCCATTTTTTATTGCAGACTTGAAGAGCTATTATTCACCGCCTCCGAGCTGCTCCAGGTCCCGGGTCTGCAGCGTCTCCAGCCCTGCGCGAGCCCTCCAGCTCGAGCCACATCCGAGGGGGAGGGGGCTGGAGAGCTGCACGCGGGGCCCCCGGGGGATGGGGGTGAGCGGCACCGCCCACGCTAGGCGGCCGCGAGGGGCGGGGTGGGAGCAACGGCCCCTGTTTTCTTATAAGCATTTTCTAAAGGTGACCATACCATTGTTGTTTTTTTGTTTCTTGCTTATTTTGTCTCACCAAATGTCCCACATGTTCATTCACATTGTTGTATGCCTCACAACTTTGTTCCTTTTTGTAGCAGCACAACCTTTGTTCATAAGTATACACCATTGTTCACCAATCTCCTCTGTCAGTGCATCCTTCAGTCACCAGCATTCATTATGTAGAGGACCCAAAGTCCACAGTCTATCAACATTCTCAATTTTAGATAATTTTATTGTTCCTAAGAGAAAGAAAACCAATAGACACACCCTCACCAAATAGGAAATCTAAACCTCCTCTTAACTTTTGTCTCTCATCTATTATTTACCTCTGCTGTTGCTGTGGTAGTGCTAATGGTTTCCTTTTGAACATAGCTCATAGCATGCAAAAGCAGTTTTCCTCCTGTACCCTAGACTTAAACACTCTTTATACAAGAATCATATCTTTGAAGTAATTCTTGTAAGAATTCATATTTCTAGTGTGAGTCAGTGGGAAACGTAGGCCTATACAATCCCTTTCAATCTTGTTCATTTTGAATATGGTAATATTACTTATAGAACCACTAGAGAACCACCTTCACTGCTTTCCAGTCCCATAAATTGGAGTTCAACCTCATTAAGCTAACTTCTGATCTCTAGCTTCTATGTATCTCTAAGTCCCCTATTTTCTGCATTATAAGCCTCTGATTATACCTTTATGCTGGTCACAAACATGGAATCATACAGTATCTATCCATTTGTGTCTGGCTAATTTCATTCAGCATTATGTCCTCAGGGCTCATCCATCTTGTCACATGCTTCAGGACATCATATTGTCTTATGCTGCATAATATTCCATCATGTGTATATACCACATTTTGTTGATTCACTCATATGTTGATGGGCATTTGCTTTGTTTCCATCTTTTGGCGATTGTGAATAAGGCTGCTATGAACATTGGTGTGCAAATGTCTGTTTGTGTCATTGCTTTCATCTCTTCTGGGTATATACCAAGTAGTGCTATTGCTGGGTCATAGGGCAACCTGATATTTAGTATCCTACGGAAATGCCAAACAGTCTTCTATAGTGGCTGCACCATTATACATTCCCACTAGCAGTGCATAATGTCCCATTTTCTCCACATCCTCTCCAACATTTATAGTTCCCTGTTTAATAGCAGCCATTCTTATAGGTGTGAGGTGGTATCTCATTGTAGTCTTGATCTGCATTTCCCTTATAGCCAATGAAAATGAACATTTCTTCACATACTTTTGAGCCTTCTGTATTTGCTCTTCAGAAAAATGCCTATTCAAATCTTCTGTACATTTTATAATTGGATTGTTTGTTCTTTTTTGCTGAATTGTATGATTTCTTTGTATATACAGGAAGTCAAACCTTTGTCCAATATGTGATTTCCAAATATTTTCTCCCATTGAGTTGGCTGACTTTCCACTTTTTTGGCAGTCTTTTGAAGTGCACAGCATTTGATTTTGAGGAGTTCCCATGTATCTATTTTTTCTTTTGTTGCTTGTGCTTTGGGTGTAAAGTTTAGAAAGCTACCTCCTATTACTAGGTCTTGAAGATGTTTCCCTACATTTTCTTCTAGAAGCTTTATGGTGCTAGTTCTTATATTTAGGTGTTTGATCTACTTTGAGTTAGTTTTTGTGTAGGGTGTAAGATAGGGGTCCTCTTTCATTCTTTTGACTATTGATTTCCAGGTCTTTCATGCCCAATTGTTGAAAAGACTATTTTTGTCCCAGTTCAGAGGATTTAGGGGCCTTGTCAAAAATCAGTAGACCATAGATTTGGTGATCTATTTCTACACTCTTGATTCAACTCCATTGGTCAATGCTTCTATTTTTGTGCCAGTACCATGCTGTTTTGACCACTGTGGCTTTATAATAGGTTTTAAAGACAGGGAGTGTTAATCTTCCCACTTCTTTTTTGTTTTTTTAGGATACTTTTAGCTATTCGGGGTCTCTTTCCCTTCCAGTTGAATTTGGTAGTTAGCTTTTCCAAATCTTCAAATTAGGTTGTTGGAATTTTGATTGGTACTCTGTCAAATCTGAAGATCAATTTGGGGAGAATTTGACATCTTACCTATATTTAGCCTTCCTACCCATGAGCAGGAATGCCTTTCCACCTATTTAGATCTCCCTTGATTTCTTTTAGCAATGTTATATAGTTTTCTGTATACAAGTCCTTTATATCCCTAGTTAGGTTCATTCCTAAGTACTTGATTCTTTTAGTTGCTATTTTGAATGGATTTTTTCCCCTTAATTTACTCCTCAGCTAGGTCATTGCTTGTGTATAGAATTGTTACTGATTTTTGCACATTAATTTTATATCCCACCACCTTGCTGAATTTGTTTATTAGCTCAAGTAACTTTGCTGTAGATTTCTCAGGATCTTCCAAGTATAGTATCATACCATCTGCAAATAATGAGAGTTTTACTTCTTCCTTTCCAATTTGGATGCCTTTTGTTTCTTTGTCCTTTCTGATTACCCTAGCTAGAACTTCTAACACAATGATGAATAATAGTGGTGACATTGGGCATCCTTGTCTTGTACCTGATCTTAGGGGGAAAGCTTTCAGTTTTTCCCCATTGAGTATGATGTTGGCTATTGGTTTTGCATATATTCCCCTCATCATATTGAGGTAGACCTTCAATCCCTATCTTTTGGAGTGTTTTTATCAGAAAAGGATGCGAATTTTGTCACATGCTTTTTCAGCATCAATCAATATGATCATGTGATTTTTCCCTTTTGATTTAATGTGCTGTATTACATTAATTGATTTTCTTGTGTCGAACCATCCTTGTATTCCTGGTATAAACCCCACTTGGTCATGGTGTATAATTCTTTAATGTGCTGTTGGATTTGATTTGCTAATATTTTATTGAGAATTTCTGCTTCTGTGTTCATTAGGGAGATTGGCCTGTAGTTTTCCTTTCTTATAGCATCTTTACCCAGTTTAGGTATTAAAATATTAGCTTCATTATATAACTTAGGTAGAGTTCCTTTCCCCTCAATTTTTTTGGAAAAATTTAAGCAGGATTGGTGTTAGTTCTTTATGGGATGTTTGATAAAATTCTCCTGTGAAGCCATTTGGTCCTGGGCTTTTCTTTGTAGGACAATTTTTGATGACTGATTGAATCTCTTTACTTGTGATTGATTTGTTGAGATCTTCTATTTCTTCCTGAGTCAGTGTAGCTTGTTTGTGCATTTCCAGGAATTTGTCCATTTCACCTAAGTTGTCTAGTTTGTTGGCATATAGTTGTTCATAGTATCCTCTTATAATTTCTTTTATTTCTTCAGGGTCTGTGGTAATGCACCCCTTCTCATTTTGATTTTGTTTATTTGCATCCTCTCTTTTTCTTTGTCAGTCTTGCTAATAATCCATCAATTTTATTGATTTTCTCAAAGAACCAAATTTTGGTTTTATTGATTCTTTCCATTGTTCTTTTGTTCTCCCATTCATTTATCTCTGCTTTAATCTTTGTTATTTCTCTTCTTCTGTTTGCTTTGGGGTTAGTTTGCTGTTTTTTCTCAAGTTCCTCCAGGTGTGCTCAATTTTTGCTCTTTCTCGCTTTTTAATATAGCGATTTAGGGCAATAAATTTCCCTCTCAGCACAGCCTTTGCCGTATCCCATAAGTTCTGATAAGTTGTATTTTCATTTTCATTCATCGCCAGATAGCTGCTGATTTCTCTAGCAATTTCTTCTTTGACCCACTGGTTGTTTAAGAGTGTGTTATTCAATCACCATATCTTTGTGAATGTCCTCATTTTTTGGTGGTTATTGAGATCCAGCTTCATCCCATTGTGCTCAAAGAAAGTGCTTTGAATAATTTCAATATTTTTAAATTTATAAAGACCTGTTTTGTGCCCCAGCATATGATCTATCCTGGAGAATGTTCCATGAGCATTAGAGAAGAATGTATACCCTTGTGCTTTGGGGTGCAACGACCTATATATGTCTGTTAGGTCTAATTCATTTATCAAGTTGTTTAACTTCTCTATTTTCTTGTTGATGTTCTGTCTGGCTGTTCTATCTATAGAGGAAAGTGGTGTATTGAAGTCTCCTACTATTATTGTTGTGAATCTGTCATTCCCTTCAGTTTTGCCAATGCCTGTCTCATGTACTTTGGTGCTCATTGATTGGGAGCATAAACACTTATGATTGTTATATCTTCTTGGTGAATTGACCCTTTAATTAGTGTATAGTGTCCTTCTTTGTCTCTTATTATGTCTTTACATTTAAAGTCTATTTTGTCTGATATTAGTATAGCTACTCCTGCTTCCTTTTGGTTACAACTTGCATGGAAAATCTTTTTCACTTTTTCATCCTTTCACTTTCAATTTGTTTGTATCCTTGCGTCTAAGATGAGTCTCTTGTAAGCAGCATGTAGCTAGATTATGTTTCTTAATCCATTCTGCCACTCTGTATCTTTTAATTGGTAAGTTTGGTCTGTTAACATTCTAAGTTATTACTGAAAGGGTGAATCTTGATTCCATCATCTTATCTTTTTTATTTTATTTTTCAGATCTATATGTTCTTTTCAGTCTTTCTCTTTGTATTCTTTAAATTACCCTTAGTGGTACTATTCAATTCTGTGCCCTCCTCCAGACATCCCTCTCCTGTTTTTTTTTTTTAAGCCAGCAGAACTCCTTTTAATATTTCTTATAGGGCTGGTCTCTTGTTGACAAATTCTTTCAGGACTTCTTTGTCTGTAAAAACTTTAATCTCTCCCTCAATTTTGGAGGACAATTTGGCTGGGTACACAATTCTTGGCTGGATGTCTTTCTCTTTCAGGATGTTAACGTATCATACCACTGCCTTCTTGCCTCCAGGATGCTAGTTGAGTAGTCTGAACTCAGTCTTATTTGGTTTCCCTTGTAATAAATTGTTTTTCTCTTGCTGCTTTCAGGATTTTCTGCTTCTCTTCAACATTTGAAAGACTGATTAATATGTGCCTTGAGGATTTATTCTGTTGAAGTTCATTGGGCTTCTTTGACTTGCATATTTATGTCCTTTATGAGGGTTGGGAAGTTTTCCCCCATTATATCCTCAACTACTCTTCCTAGTCCTTTACTCCTGTCTTCTCCTTCTGGGACACCAGTGATTCTTATGTTTATGCACTTTGCTTTGTGTATCATTTCCCTGAGTTCCAATTCAATTTTTTTCTTTTTTGCCATTTGCTGTTTAGAGTCTTCGAAGTCTATTATCCTGTCCTCTATATCACTTATTCTTTCTACTGCCTCTTCACATCTGATGTTGTGTGCCTCTAGTATGTTTTTTATTTGGTCAGCAGAATCTTTAATATCTGTGATATCTGCTATTTTTCTATTTATTCTTTCAAATTCCTCTTTATGCTCTTCTACTGTCTTCTTGATCTCCTTTATGTCATTTGCTATCCCACTTAATTTTATTAAGTAGAGTTGTATGAACATCTTTGATTAGTTTTTCCAATATCTGTGTCTCCTCTGGTATTTTAATTTGGTGATTAGGTGGGGCTATACTGGCTGCATTGTGATATGCTTAGTGATCTTCTGCTGTCTTCATGGCATGTAAATATCTTGATTGATTTACTTTTGGAGTTAATTTCTTTCAGTAGCCTAAGGCCTTGTGTTTGTGGGATGGTTGTACAGCAGGGAGCAGGGCATGGGTGGAGCACTCAGTATGGTGATTTGTTTCAGGGCGGGTATAGGCACAGATTGGTGATGTTACACTGATGCTTGTGAATGTGGGTGCCCAGTGGCCAGGGAGGACATAGCTGTGCAGGTGCACCGGTCTGGGGGGGGGGCATTACCTTGGTGTGTGCTGGTCTAAGGCATGAGACCCTTTGTGTGCCTGCATAGAATTGTGGCAGCAGGTCAGCGTTATGCCTTTGTGGTTTGGAGGAAGGTATGACCCAGTTGTGCAGGTCAGCACTTTCTCAGAGCTGGGAAGAAGGCTGTGGGCTGTGTGCATGCTTGGTTCTAGGACTGCTGTAAAAGTGCAGTTCCCAGGGTGAATGATGTGATTGGGTGCCCAGGTGCATGCGTGGGCCTGGAAGTACCGGAAACGGATGCGCTGAGCTCAGGGAGGGTGAGGTGAGGCTGTGTGACACTATGGGTGGGGAGCGGAGTTGGCCTGGGTATGGAGGTTAATGCCCGCAACCTTTATGTGCTGGCAACAGCCTGCAGGGAATGGGGGCTTGGGGGTGGGTAGAGGTAATGCTCGGGAGGGGTGCAGGAGAAGTAGGTTGGGCTGCACTTGGGGTGGGGGTGTGGGGCAGGTACATGAACTGGGGGTTGGTGGGGTGGGGGTGCCTGGAGCACAGGGAATGGAGTGGGTGATGGGGTTTGGGTGCGTGGTGTGTGGGGTGAGTTGCCAATCACAGGGTTGCACTGGTGAGGGTAGCGCAGCCAAGGAACGCAGCCTGGCTTACTTTCTAGTCCGGCGCTCCTGTCCGTGCACTCCCCTGTGCCTCCGTGCTAGACTCCAGCTTTCTGCCTCTCAGTTCCTCGGCCTCTGCAACCAGGGCTGCTGCATGTGGTGCAGAAGGCTCTCCCAGGTCACCCGCACTCCCAAATCGCCGCCTCAGTCACTCTCCTGTCCCTTCTCTAACTTTTCTGTGGAGCAGGGCTAATCTCGAGATACTCCAGTCAGCTATCTTCCCGGAAGTCCGCCACAATAATGTTTTATAACAACTTCTGCTGACATTTGAAAATGCTTGTGATGTTATGGCATGTAGATATTGCAATTTAAACCCCATTCCTTAATTAACATTTAGAGTGTTTCAATTTTGCAAACTTCTTTGCATAATAGATAATACTGTGGAGAACATTTCTTTGAATAAATCTTTGCTTCTTTTTGATAAATGCTTAAAGTAAGATGACAGGGATCAAAAGGTATGAACATTTAAAAATAATAATGAAAAATTTTAAGCATAGTGTAAACGTAGAAAGACAAACTAACTCCCATGAATTTAGCACCCAACTCTATTGATTACCAATTGATGGCGGCCAACTTTCCCAGTCCAAATTATTTTAAAGCAAACACCTGACATCCTTTCATTTGCATAAATATATCAATTTTTTTTTTGGCATAGACAGGCTCTGGGAATCGAACCCAGGTCTCCAGCATGGCAGGTGAGAATTCTGCTACTGAGCCACCATTGCACCGCCCTCAATACTTTTTAAAGACTAGAAATCTTAAAAAAAATCTATCTATTATTTTGGATATAAATATTTTAAAGAAAATGTCCCCCGCTTGTAGGTCTTGTAGGTAGATTTGGGAAATCAATATTCATTTTAAGTAGGTAATACAGTCCTATTTTTCATTCAAAATGCTTTCATCCCCAGGCCACCCAATTCCTCTCCTGAGACAGAACAAAGGTGTTTTAGTTTCCTAGGCTGTTCAAAACCAACACCAGGAAATGATTTGGCTTAAAGAATAGGGATTTATTAGTTTAAAGTTTTGAGGATAAAAGAGAATCCACATCAAAGTGTTTTCAAGGAATGCTTTTTCCTAAAGACTGACTGTGGTTTCTGGGCTGGCTACCAGAGATTTTTGTTCCTTTGTTTGTCATATTATAAGGCATATACTGGGTCTGAGGATTCTGCTGAGCTGTGTAGATGGCTGTTCAATCTGTGGCTCTCCTTCTTTGTCTAAATTTCATCCTCTTATAAAGGATTCTGGTAGAAGGATTAAAATCCATCCCAACTGAGGTGAGACAACACCTTAACTTAAGTAACCCCAACAAAAGGTCCCACTTATAATGACTTGAAACCCATAGGAATGTATTAACTTAAACAAAACAAAAGTTTTTTTCTTTGGCACATACAGCTTCAAATCACCATACACAGGGCCACAGTGGCTCAGCAGGCAAGGACGCTTGCCTGCCATGCCAGAGGACCCAGGTTCGTTTCCTGGTGCCTGCCCATGTTAAAAAAAAAAAAAAAATCACCATACACAGTTTTCACTATGTTGGATATTCATCCATGGATTTTATGCATATAATAACAAAAATATACTGTGTTCTCCTACCCTTATTTTTCTTAACTTTCTTTTGTTCCTTTCTCATCATTTCCTCCCTTCTCTCTCTCTCTCTCTTTCTCCTTCTTTTTTTCCCTATTTCTCCCTCCCTTCATTCCTTCCTTCCTCCCTCTCTCTCTCTTTTAGTCTTTTTCATTCTCATTTTAAGGCTTTTAAACCTTTAAACTCCTCCTCCCCGATAGCTAATTTTCATGATTGCAGTATAGTTATCACTAAAAAAATAGTTTATTAATATGAAATCTCCATCTCCATATCCATATGCATTATTTGTCATTTTATCTCCAGTACCTAATATTATACCTGATATCTAATGATACCAACATAAATCTTTATGGAATAAATAAATTAATCATTTAAAACAACTCAATGCTTTTCAGGGGGATAGGGATGAAGTATGCCTACCATTATACCCTTCAATAACCTCATTCTGAATATGATGCAGAAAGCAAGTATTCTACAGCAGTTGTAGATAATAGTCAATGAGAATGCATAACAAGTAGAAATTTTATCCAGCTGGCTGCACAGTCCTTGCACAATCAGAGCTCCAGTAATCACACTGCTTAAGAGTCTAAAATCAGTATCCTTAGTTTACTTCTTTCTCCTGAGCTTCAGACCCATTGTGTTCAGGTTTCCTAGATGTATGTTTGCTTATATTACCAAAACAATGAAAGCAAAAATACAATTGAACTTTTTTTTTTTTTTAAGCTCCTGCTCTATCTACATCTTGGGAGTCAACCTTGATTTATTGTTCTTTTTTACCCTTTTTGTAGGGTACCCTTTTTGTAAATTCACCCTCCTATTAATTTCATCTTAATCTCTTTAACTCTTTTTACCTCTTCCTTGTGTCTACTGCTGCCGACTTGCTCCAGGAACTTATTTGAGATCGGGTTTAAACTCTCCTGCTTAGTTTCCCTCTAAGGGCTTCCATCTTGCCTGCTTCCCTTCATTTGTCCTCTAGAGTGGCTTCTAAAGCCCAAATCTCTTCTTCTTACTCATGACTGTATTCCCATTATTAAAAGTAATTCCCTTTATTAAGCTTTAAGCTTCTTAGTCTGGCCTATGCACCTTTCCTCTGACTAACCCATCTTCACTTATATACTCTATACCCCTTAGCCATCAGGACCTAGCTGTCCTTCTACAAATGTGACTTCCTAGCTTCAGTGAGGTTAATAATGCCGATCCATCTCCCAGGACTCAAGGGAGTCCACCACATGCCATTGCTAGTTTACACTTCAGCCCCCAAGTGCCCCCAAAGTAGTCCTTGTACATAGCAGTGTCTTATTATCTCATTGCACTAACAGATCCCACTGCACCAGAAAATAATCTATCTCCAACTCTGCGACAAATTCTCTGCATCTAAGTACGAGATCTTGGGATAACTTCTAAGCTTTTGTTCCCTCATTTCCTTTACTCTACAGGCAGCTGCAGGAAAAAATGCCTTGATTCATTCTACAAAGGGCTGAAGGGTTGCCGCTGTGACATGGGATGCAGAGGCCGAGGTGATTGCTGCTGGGATTTTGAAGACACCTGTGTGAAGTCAGGTATGAATTGGAGAAAGTATTTTTTAGGGTGTTGGTTGTGCTGTCCTAGTGCATGTCCAAATGCTCACCCTGACACCTGTATCCAGGATCTATTATTATCATTTCCCCCTTCCAGTGCTAAAAACCGAGACCTCAGTCTATGTAATTAGGGCTGAGGGATAACAGTCTACAGTACATGGAATGTCATTTAATTATATTAGTTTTCATGGAGTTTTATTTTGATTTAAAGATAAGCATCTCATACAGCTTCATTTGCAGTGGTTCTCAAACTTCAGGGTTGTCTTGGTTTGCCAGGCCTGCTGTAACTAAGCAGGCTAACTGGCTTCAGCAACAGAAATTTATTATCTCATGGTTTTGGATGCTAGAAGTCAGAAACAAAGGTCTGACATCAGGACACAATTTCACCAAATTCTCTCTCATTTTATGACAAGGCTCACCTTTCCTACAATTTCCAATAACACATACATCATTTCTTTTTACAGCCTCACCAGGATTGGCCTGAAATCCATATTTCTAGTCTCTTTGAGGCAATCTAGGCTTTTATTCTCAAGTGCCTCAAAATTCTCCCAGCCTCTACCCACTACATAATTTCAAGGCCACTTCTACATTTCTAGATATTTGGTACCCCACTTTCCGGGACCAAAAAGTATCTTAATTTGCTAGGGCTCCTGCAACAAACATAGACTAGTTGGCCTAAACAGCAGAAGTTTATTGTCTCGTGACCAGGGAAGCTAGAAGTCTGAAATCAGGGTGTCAGCCAGGCCCCGCTTCCTCTTAAAGGGGAGAATCGTTTCATGGTTCTCCCCTGCCTCCTGGAGAGTGGCCGGCTGTCCATGTTGTCCCTTGGGTTTTGGTGGCATAAGTCAATCTCTGCCTCTGTCCTGTGGCCATATTGTTCTCTGTCTCTCTTTCTGTTTGTGTCCAAATTTCCTCTCCATATAAGGACACAAATATTATTGGGATAGAGCCCACTTTAATCCAGGTTGGCTTCATCTTAACTAATAAAATCTTCCTCGATTCACTTTACAAAAAGTTCACATTGATAGGACCAGGGGTTAGGATTGAACATCAGGGAACAGTGCAATCTGTAACAACGGTGTGTGAGAATCATTGGAAACCTGGCAATTCTTGAAGACTCCGATGCCCATGCTCCACCTGCCTAAATATAAGAAATGCTGTTCTCTTGGTGGAAGATTGAGTTTGCAATGTTCAGTTCTCTAAGAAAGAAGGGAAGGGGAATCTAGTGTTTGGAGGAGAGTGAAGATTGGAACAACAGAGCTTCTTACATTACGTTCTCTGAAAAGGGCAGGGGGAAGGGATATCTTAGTGTAGACAAAGAGCCTTGTTGTCTTCCCTGAATCTTCAAAAATCTTTTCTTCCTACATGAAAAATATGCAATGTGAGCATAGAACTAACTCTGCACAAGTGCAGCTGGTAGCAGCCACCCAGTTAATGTCTTTGTCACTGTGCCATAGCTGATGACAAAGGATGCAGCCACTCCCCAGCCTCTCGCTGTTTTTAGCAATGGGACTTAAACTCGTCTTATACTACATTTATAGACTGGGAGAAGACAAGAGGTGTGCCTGGGAGCTGAGTTACCCTTTCTGACTCCCCTCCCTGGGAAGCAACTCCCACTTGCCCACATTCCTGCAGATCTGAATATGCTCCTGTTCCTTGTGCTGTCACCGTCTCTTCTATCATACCTGTCCTCCAACCAGGCTGGATAAAGGTGCTCTTGGGAGGCACTAATCAGTCAGAGCTGGCGATTCTTCACCAGTGGGAGCCCCTATCCATGGGGGAAATAGGATCTGTGTTCAGAGTTTCACGAAGCTTAGAGGTGTAAGTGCAAAGTAGACTAGAGCTGCAGCTTGCAAAGCTGCATTTCTCATTGTCATCCATGCTAATGAAGAAAAGATTGTCTGTTAGAAAACTTTGATGATATACATTTCTTCATTAATACAGATGAACCAAGAATTTGACTGGCTTATAACAATCTATGGAGAAATGCTGAAAGTTACCTGTTCCCTGCTGAATACTTAAAATTCATTGAATGCTCAAAACCAAATTGTGTGTTTTTACAGCTCGAATATGGACATGCAATATATTTCGTTGTGGGGAGACCAGACTAGCATCTAGCCTGTGCTCTTGTGCGGATGACTGTTTGCAGAGGAAAGACTGCTGTGCCAACTATAAGAGCGTTTGCCAAGGTAAGCAGGATGGTGACACATTTGTCTCTGTGAGTTCAGTGATCCTAGAGCTGACCGAGGCTGCAAAAACTAAGACAAGTCAGAGAATCTGAAGCTACTCCATCTATGGTTAGGTAGGAAGAAATGTGGTTTGTTTGATATTATATCGTTAAGAAGTCCTTCCAAATTCACAAAGGTAATTGTAGTTTCCAATTTGTTTAGCATACCACTGCTGGCCTCTACCCACCCTTCCCCAAACCAGTTTTATCACTCTTTAGTTTTCATTTCAAGAGTCAACGTCTGTTCACATGGTAAGTTTTCCCACTGAATTCATTGCACAATATTGCTTGAATTTAACAGAAAAAGAAATTGTTATATATAGTACTGGAGTTTACCATTAACACTGATTCTATACTTTGGTGGCGTTAACTTAGGCATTCCGTTTATTTTTTAAATAAATGTAAATGTCTTCTCACTGTAAAGATTTACTTGGTATTTTGTCAAGTTTAGAATTTTCAAAAATGTTATGGTAAATTTCTAGCTTATATAAGGGAAGAGAGAATAGTACAATATTTCCTCCAGAACCCATCACTAGAGTTCAGCAATTTAGAACTCCTGGCCAAATTTGTCTCATATCAACAAGGTGTTGTTTTCAAAAAGACAAGGACGTGACTCTCACGTGAATGTAAAGTGAATAAGTCAAAGTTTTTTTTTAACTTATTAATGACATAACCAGCTTGAAGAGAATTGAAGGACAACATGCATGGGACTGAAAAAATTCTGGAAAAAAAATCTCTGAAATTGTAACCTTGGTAGACAGAAATGATTTGCACTTCTAGAGAATAATCTTATTCCTTTGGTTTTAGACAAGAATCAGATTTATCTCTCAGTTTTGTACAAGTTAAATGCTGTTTCCATGAAATTATAAAATAAATAGCAAATAAATACTAGGTAAAGATATACAATCTTAGGTAATTAGGTAATTTGTGGATGGGCCTTTATAAAATTTCCGGCCTGACCTTAAAATAATCTTTAATGATCAGTCATACTTTTTGCCTATTTCCAAGTTTTAGATTATTTTTTCTTAACAAAATGTACTCTCGATACCCCCAAAACTCCTTCTTTTAATTTTATGTTATTTTGAAAGCAAATCCCAGAGTTAATATAATTTCTTTTGTAAATATTTTCGATATATACCTAAAATAAGATAAAGACTTAATTAAATTACAATACCAATAATATATCCAAGGATATTGTTAATAATTATCATCATAAAATATCCATTTGTTGTTCAAGTTATTTCATTAATTAAAAAATATTAGTTCTGTCGAATTTTCCAGTCTGGGTTTGCTGATTGCATCCCTTTGATTTCTGCAGTTTGTAGTTCCCTGTATTTCCTACAAATTGGTTGTTAAGAGTCAGAGGATTGCTCAGTGTTCTAGTTAGCTGACTGCCAGAATGCAACACACCAGAGATGGATTGGCTTTTAATAAAAGGGATTTATTTTGTTAGTTCTTCAGAGGAAAGGCAGCTAACTTTCAACTGAGGTTCTTTCTTATGCGGGAAGGCACAGGGTGATCTCTGTTGGCCTTCTCTCCAGGCCTCTGGGTTCCAACAACTTTCCCCGGGGTGATTCTTTTCTGCATCTCAAAAGGCCTGGGCTGAGCTACAAGTGCTGAGATGAGGTTTGCTGCACTGCTTGTGCTGTGCTACATTGAGCTTTCTCATTTAAGCACCAGCCAATTAAATCAAACATCATTCATCGCAGCAGACACGCCTCCTAGCCGACTGCAGATGTAATGAGCAACAGATGAGATTCATGTACCATTGGCTCATGTCCCCAGCAATAGAACTAGGCACCTTCACCTGGCCAAGTTGACACCTGAACCTAACTACCACACTCAGATACAGAAGTGATTTTTTATTTTTATGTGTGTGTGAGTGTGAGTATATTTACTACATGGTGATGTATATTTCCATGAAGAAGCGTCTTGTGGCTGCTTGTCTCTTTATTTGGGATATTAGCTTTTGTACTCATTGCCTAGATCCATTAGGGATGGCAAATGGTGGCATTCATAGCCTATTATTTATACTTCATTAATTTGCTGAAATGTTCAGTCGAGAGAGACTCCTATGAAGAATTTTTTAGTTAAAGATGTTTAAATATGTTTTTTACAACTCCTCCATTTGATATCAGTTATTTTCATTGACCATTTTTTTAAATGCTTTTTTTTCCCTCCCTAGATAGGCTCTCTCTCTTTATTAAACCCATTTACTCTAGCAGTTGGATAAAAGTGTCCTTGAGGAGAAAAATTATTTTAAAAAAGAAAAGACAATGAAGAAAACATCCCCTTCCAGCAAAAGGAATTCCCTTTCTTTTTCTTGGTCAAAATGGGCTTCCTGTTTTTCAGCTAGTGCAGGTTACTGATCTCTGCCAAGTCCTCAGAGGCTCTGCTTTTGCCAAAATGTCAAAGAGGACAATGTGTTTTGGAAGAATTTAGTCATTGAAGTAACACAAATTAAGTGTTTTGGGAAAATCCTGTCCATTGAACTTGCTTCTCTTTTCCTACCTGGTAGTGCAGTAGGCTAAAGAGTTTGATCTTATGCTTTTCAGGAGAAACACCGTGGGTTGCCGAAGCATGTGGCACAGCCCAGCAATCTCAGTGTCCAGAAGGGTGAGACTGATATGGGGACTTTATCCTCCTTGACCAGCTGGCACATGGGAATGTGGGTGAGAGGCAGGGTGGCATCCCATTGGCTCTGTTTACATTTCACAACAGAAAAGGGACCAAAGGTTAGATTCCTTGTGGCTTCCAAGTCTTAACAAACTTTTGTTTACTTTATTATTTATACAGCACTTTTATATTCATTTATTACATTCATGATTTACAATAATGAACTGAGGAAATAGGTGGAAGCAGTAAATACTAACATTCTGTGACCACGATTCTGTGGTTAGGGCTGTAATTTAGGTGGGAATTTCTCTTATAGGAACTTATTTCTAGTCACGTCTTGGCACCTCAAACTTACTTCCTGAGGGCATGGGGGGTAGGTTTGTCCATGGAGGGTCTCCTAATGACAGGGTGGACTTGGGGATGTATGAGGAGGATGTTGTCAGGTAGGCACTGCTGAGGAGCACATGAGGTCTGCTCCCCCAGCCCCAGGCACCTCCTTGCACATTCCTGATTCCCTCTCCCAGGACCTTGCCCAGCTCTGGAAACTGGCCCCACATCACCTCAGAGGCAGGTGGCTTTCCCCTTTCCTCCAGTTGCCCTCCTCCCTTTCAACCACTTCACTCTTCAGGTCCCAAGCAGTGGGAGGATGTCAGGGCCTGGAAGAAGGGAAGGGATACCTGGCTTTAGGAAGATTTTGTGTGTGTGGGGGGCATTTTTAATCACATTATTTCATTAGCCAATGCATATAGATAATGTGTTTTTGTTTGTACCACACGGCTCTGGTTTACCCTAATCCTCAGATTCAGCTGCCCCTGTCAGAAGCTTCTGGTAGAGGAGCAAGGGATTTATAATGAAAGTAAGACCTGGGTTTGTGTCCTGGCTTTGACTGTGGGACTTTGCCAAATTTGTCTATCTATAAATTTGGAATAATGATAAAAAAATAATAACAAATAACTCCAGGCTCAGAGGATTTCAGGTGAGGGTTAAATGATCTAAATAAGGGGAAATGCTGTGTAAGTGATAAAACAGTAGACTGATTTTAGGTTTCATGCAAGGTTAAGGTAGGTATTCAAAAAAGTCAACATTTTTCTAGTAGGATTTTTCTTTAATTGCTTGTCTAGATAAACTTGATATTTGCGTCGAGTTGTGCGCAGAACCAAGCAGCTTAGATTCAAATGACCATTTCTCAGAGTCCAAATTATACCAACAACTCATTTTTGACAAAAGCATAGTAACAATGATGATATTTATATTGTTCCTATAATGCATCAACCATTTTACATATTGATCATCTTACACATGATTTCTTATACCATCCTTTGAAGTGAGTCCTATTATCTTTACAGAAAATGAAAGGGAGGCACAAAGTTGGGAGGATCAGTGCCCAAGGTGGTCACTGCTGGGGTCAGACGCAGAGCCAGGCAGCGGGGCCCCAGGTCCCTGCGGCCTGGCCTCCTCAGGCCACAGTTCTGAGCCATTGATACTGTGTAATTGACCGGAAAAAGGGACAAAGGAGGGGAATAACGGGCGGAATTGTCTGCGGTCCCAAGTCTCCCCTTCCAGTTTGTACCTAGGAGGAGAAGGGACATTAGTGAGCAGGAAGCTTTCTACCAAGGGCCTTTTAAGGTGCCTTAGGAGATCGACGGGACTGAGCCTGATGCTCCCTCAGAATGATCTACCTGAGCCAGCGAGCCTCGTGCCCACCCTGGGTCGTGAGGGCGGCAAAGGGATCACCAGACAGTCTGGGCCCCCTGGAAGCCAGATTCAGACCAAACAGGAGGCTGGTGGAGCAGCGGGGGAGGGTAAACGGCACTCCGACCTGGCACCTTCCGTTCATGCCACTGGAATCATTCCTCTTCCTGTCCCCTTTGGGGCAAATAGGAAGTGATGCTTCTGTCAGCTCTTTGTAATACTCACTGGCAAATGTGATTTGAGTGGTTGGAGACACTTTATGAAATAAAGCCCCCTTGCTGGACATTTATGCCAGTATTTTGCTTTGCTTGTTTTACTATTTTGTACATCGTCATAGCTCTTAAGTGGGCTGTTAAATCAGACAGATGCGGGCAGAGAGCCTGGTTCTGCCCCTGTGGAGGGGACACCTGGGTGCGTGCCATGATCCTCTCCACCTGCTCATTTGTAAACTGGGGTTAACATCAGCATCCGGCTTGCAGGCTGCTCTCACACTTTCTGCTGATGATAAAGTGAAATAATAGACGTGAGATAAAAATCTTGGCAAGATAGTGAGCGCTTTGTCCTGTCTTCTTCCTATGCTATAAGGACAATATTGATGCAATGTTTAACTTAATAGCAATCAGAAATAAAAATGAAAAGAAGGCACATCATCATAATAATGATTATACTTTGCATTTCATATGTGGTAGCGGCGACCTGTTGTGCTTATGGAAGTAGAAATTGATATGGACTCTCACTAGAGAAATGTGACAAAATACATTTGTCTCCCTTGAAAGTGCTTATCCTTTGACCAGGAAATTTCACCTTTAGGAATGTAGCCTAAGGAAGTACTTAAGGGTGTTTTAGCTACGGGAATGTTCCTGGTTGCATTGTTTTATAGATTTGTTTATGAAAATGTGCTCTGGCAGCCCTGTAGTAGCTAGCTGAGGGAGGTAGAGGGCCATAAAAAAAAAAAGAATTGTACTGAATGTTTAGATCCCGCTTCTCATCCCATAGATGATTCCATAGATGACTCTGTCTTTTGGGCTGCAAGATTATTTATATTATTACTTCTATTATTTATATTATAATATATTTGTATTATTTATATTTATGGATATAAAAATTTAAATAAAAATTTTGTCAATGCTTTTCTTTTTAAATCCTATTTTCCATGCAAACTGTGTTAAGGCAGTTTAATTTCGTGATCAATTTTCTACACAGCACTCTTAAAATATTCTCAAGTTTTAATTTTACATTTTAAGTGAGGTATGGTTTACATATATTGAAATGTACATCTTTTTTTAAAGCAGTTTATTTTGATAAATTAAAATATCATGCAATCCATCTGAGCTGTATAAGAAGGCACTCATCACAACAATCCACTGTAGAATATTTTCACCTAGCAGAAGGCTCACTGTGTTATATAGTCCCATGTTTAGGGTCATCACTGCTCCTAGGGGGAAACTCAGAGGGTGAACCATGGGTGCGAAATGGGCACATCTTAAGTGTACAGTTTGATGTGCTTTGGAAGTGCTTAAACCTGTGTAATCCAGATAACTGTCAAGTTATGCTACAATATTATAATAAAATTTTAGAAAAAATGTTTTCACTTTTATCAGTGTGCTTGGGACAAACTAGAGAAAAGGTCAGTTTTGCCGTCTAATACCAGAAAGATGCCTTACATAATTATTCCTTCCCATTCACGCTCAGAGGCAATCACTGTTTTGATTTCTATCACTCTGGGTTGCTTTTCTAGAACTTCAGATAAATGGAATCATACCATGTATTTTCTTGTGCCTGGCTTCTCTGGGTCAACCCACTGATTTTTAGATTCATAAATGTTGCTGCATGTATCCTAGCTCTCACATGGGCTTTTGCATATTGTGTTTTCCTTGATTGAAACAGTGCCATTCTCTTTCCATATTGCCCTATATATGTCCTTTAGGGCTCAGTTCTCATGTCACACCTTGGAATACTCTCACCTTAGAGAGTGAGTTTGATGCCCTCCTATGTACTTGAATTGCTCCCTGTACTCAAATCTAGACTTTAACCACTCTTATTTACTTTTCAATTTCCTCCCCTATATTAAGACTTCTAACTCCTTTGTGCTGTACTTCTCAGTATCTAGCATAATTTCCAACTCAAATATTTGTTAGGTGAATTATTCTACAATTAAAGCTTACTCTAGGAAGCAAGTAGACTTCTGCTCCCTTCTTTCTCTTCACAGTTCTTCAATAATGTGGTATTAGACGGCAAAATTGACCTTTTCTCTAGTTTGTCTCAAGCACATTGATAAAAATGAAAACATTTTTTTCTAAAATTTTATTATAATATTGTATAATTTGTCATAAATTCTAAAGACTTATTCTAATCAAATGTCTTGGAAAGTGTATATTTTTGTGTAAAGAAAATTCAGATGTGAAATAGCTTGAGTAAAGAGTTGCAAATGTTTTCTTTTGCATACTTTCTGACCTCTGTCACAAACTGCATTTCATTTGGAATTTAAAATAAATGCACTGTGCTTCTAGCTGTTATTCATAATAGCCAAACATTGGAAAGCACCCAAAGGCCCATCAATGGTAGAATGGATAAATTGTGGTTTTACTCACTCACTGGAATACTAGACAGCCACAAGAATGAATGATCTACAACTACATGCAACAATATGGATGAATCTCCCAAACACAATGTTGAGCCAAGCATTACAGATGGAGCAGAATACCTACTATAGGATTCCATTTCTACCTGAACAGAAATATAAAAACACAGGTGAAACTAATTGATTCAGTTAGAAGTAAAGATACTGGTTATCTTTGATAGGTGTGTGGTTTGCTGAATTTGCTGATTAGAAGAAGGTGTAAAAGGCTTCCGCAGTGCTGGCCAAATTCTGTTTCTTGGTCTGGATGGTCTGGATGGCCACACAGTGGAATTCAGTTTGTGAAAATTCATCAAACTACATTTCTGAATAAGTACTTTCATGCATTGTATTATGCAATTAGTAATGTTTAAAAATGGGGAGGACTGAAGATGGAGGGAAAAAGAGATGGCCTCTGGCAATAACCCAGGATTACCTTCCATCATTTTATCTTCAATACTGGTCTAAAAAGATTGCAATGCATCTGTTTCAGTTTGTTAAAGCTGCCAGAATGCAATATACCACAAATGGAATGGCTTTTAAAAAGAAAATTTATTAAGTTGCAAGTTTACAGTTCTAAGCCTATGCAGATGTCCAAATTAAGGCACCAACAAGAGGTTACCTTCACTCAAGAAAGGCTGATGCCATCTGGAACACCTCTGCAGCTGGGAAGGCACCTGGCTGGTATCTGTTGATCCCTTGCTCCTGGAATTCGCTGCTTTCAACCTTTGTTTCCTGCGGGGGTTCCTCACTTGCTTCCCCATGGCTGAGTTTTATCTCTTGGCTTCCTCTGGCTCTCTCCACATTCTGGCTTGCTTAGCATCTCATGGGAAGGCACATGGTGATGTCCACTGGGCCCTGCCTGCATCTCAAAAGGTCTCTGGATGTGTGAGCTCTGGAGCTTTTTCCAAAATGTCTCCCTCTTAAAGGACTCTAGTAAGCAAACCCACCTTGAATGGGTGGAGCACATCCCGTGGAAACAACTTAATCAATAGGATCCAACCCTCCAATATTAAATCAAGATTAAAAAACAGGGCCTTTCTGGGGTACACAACAGTTTTAAACTGGCATAACATCTAAAGTCACCTGAGATATTAGGATAAAAAGTCAAAAAACTTAATTTATTTGAAATTTAGACTTTAGAATGCTAAAACATAAGCTAGAATTTTGAAATTTCTTATATCCAAAAGATGGTGGCATAATTGTAACTTTTATGAATTTTTGAGGTTGCGATTTGAATTCAGTAATTATTTCACTTGGTTCCAGTTTGGTGCAGTTCCTTAGCCCAAACCAGGTCTACATGAGGCTGCAACATAGAATCTCACCTGTGTTGATGGGTCAGCTTGCATGCCTCTGACCTCTGCCATAAGATGACAATTAATTAGCTCCATGTATAACTACCATGTAAGATACTAAGCACATTTTGTGTAGGTGAAGCAGTAGTACTAATATAACAGGTGGTAATGGTTCATACTGGGTGAGTGAGTTGGGATTGAGGTTTTGAGAGCTGAGCAACTGCATATGGTTAAATGAAGCTGAGACTTGAACTCACTTCTGGCTGAGGCTAACATCCTTCCTTTTCTTCAACAGCACACAGTGCCCTGGCCACACAAAATCTCAGCTACAGAGCATTTTCACGTATGGCAGATCTGGATGTCGCAGACGGCGTATTTCAAGTATTAAGTTAGAATAAAGAAATTTGGCCAGAGCCATTTGAATCCAAGAGCTCAGAAGATGGCAGATCTGAAAGTTGAAAAACCCTGATAATTTGCATAGCACTTATTTTTTATACTGTGCATTTTCAGTAGAATTACTAACATACCAAAAGAACTGGTTGTTAAGGAGAAAGAACAAATTTTTAAAAGGGAAAGGAAAACTTGACCCACAACTATATTCTTATATTTCTCACTATTTCCTAAACATTTTCTAATTTAGGGAATTGTAAATAGCACTGAAAAGTATATATATTTTTTAACAATTAAAATAGTGGACCTATGCTTTGTTTTCCATTTTCAGGTTTGACCTACCTCCAGTTATCTTGTTTTCCATGGATGGCTTTAGAGCTGAATATTTGCAAACATGGAGCACTTTAATGCCAAATATTAATAAACTGAGTAAGTTTTCTCCACCTAGAGGCATACCATTGATAAAGGGACACTTTGTTAGCCCATCTCTAGACAATGCACCTTCCTTTCTGACCTCCAGCTTTAGAGGTTTGTCTTAACCAGTTGCTCTCAAGATCCTGGTGATGTTACAAGGTATATATTTTCAGTGTGGAGCGTATTTTCATACTTGTTAACTCCTCTTTCCTATTTTGTAAGCATGCTCATCTCTTTGTTTATCTGGATTTTTTTGCATTTGGATATAACTTCTATCGTATGGCAAGCCGTTCATGTATACTGACTGGGTTCTGGATTTTGAGCAGATGACAAAGTCCTGGACTGCCTCCCTGGGTAGACTGGAGAGTCCAACATATAAAGAAACTGCAACAGGTGAAAGATCAAGGATCTATTTCCAATGCAGAAGTAGCCAAGCATGGTTAGAACCAGAGTTTGATTCCTCGATGCCCTTCAATTCCTCTTTCTTCCTCCTTCTCCCAGGCTGTCTTCTATTTCCAAGGTCCTCAAAGTCGATGATGATTTTATTGACTTTCTGATTTTTTCCTCCAAATTATTAAAAAGTAGCTGTTTGATCATGAGTAGGTCAATCGAGTTTTCTGAACTTTAGTTTCCTCATTAGTAAAATGAAATAACCAGATGTAATGCTCTCTACTATTAATTCCTGGCCTAAAATTCCATGACTCTAGAACGACAAATAATATAAAGAACCCTATCTCTTCAGCCTCTCATTTACCTCCTGAGACAGAACTTTACAAAGAGATTAAGAGTTTGGGGGTCTAGAGAGAACTGGATCCAAATCCAGGCCCTGTCACTTACTGCTGAGTTGCTTTGGCCTGGGAAGTTAATGGACACCTCAATTTCTGTTTCCTAATCTGCATTTCATTTGATAATCTAGATATCAAATCGTGTGTCCAAAAGGGAATTTAATTATTCAGGCTGAGCTGAACCCCCTTTGAAATGGAATTTTTAAAAATTTTCTCATCCTTTTGCAAATTGGAAATCTGACTATAAAATACTCTGCCATTGAGACCTTTCCCCTTTCCAAAGTTTAAAATCTTTTTCAGTCATCCAAACAGCACCCCATTCCTCAAATGTGCAAAGAAATCATCAGCTAGCTCTACCAAGGCAAGCAGGGCTACTTGTTCCTAGTGGCCCATGTAAGAGCACACTTGATAAAATAGTTAGGATTAGGCCTATCGGACCTAGTTTGTAAGTCTTGAGGTAAGGTGTGGCCCAGCAGGCACCACTGCTAAGGAAGTCTGGGCTCCATCTCCAGTTTCCATGAAGCTGTCTGGGGTGGGCTACAGTGGTTGTGACCTCTGAGCATGAACTGACAACACAGGCACTAAGTCATGTTGGTGACCATGCAGCACACCAGGATGTGGCTGTCAGACGGTGGCTCTAGTGGAAAGAGAAGACATTGTCTTGCCTCTGTGTGGTGATGGCAGGCAAGGAAGGGCCAGGCCCACCATCAGGAAATTGTGAGATGAGACAGGTGCATGGGCCTGGACTGGAAGCAAGGCTTCCGAGAGAGTTAGGTGGGGAGCTGGGTATCAAATAAGACTAGAAGGAGCAGGTAGAAAGCAAAGATCCAGAGAGGCAGATGGATGCAGCTTTGAAGTGCAGAACTGGTGCAGTGGGCATGTTCAAGAGTAGAACCTTGAAATTCTCTATAGCAAAGTGCCATTTGCTCTCTGCCCTCTTGCGGAAGATTGGGAAGATTGGAGTCCCAGCATTGCTGATTTTCTTGAATGTAGGAAATCAAGCAGGATAATGATATTGTTAGGCGTACCAGAAGGGGATGCTACTAAACTCTATACAAAATGAAAAATGCCTATTTTCAGCCTGTGAACATTGCTGAGCAGTTGACCATGTTTTCAGTTTTTAGGGACACCTTAATTAATTGTATTTTGTTATGGCATTCCTTTAAGAATTTCCTAAAGGCTTTATTGTAGTTTTTTTTTTTTTTAATGAATCTTTTTTTATACATGGGCAGGCACTGGGAAACAAACCCGGGTCCTCTGGCATTGCAGGCAAGCATTCCTGCCTGCTGAGCCACCGTGACCCGCCCTTTATTGTAGTTTTGATCTATATATTATTGAGTTGCTTCACCTACTGTCCCGGCCCCCAGGGAACTTTCCACTTGAGAGACCAAAGAATGTGCTAGGTACGGACTGAGACATGAACTTTATTATAGGAATTTACTTAGAGAAGTAAAGAAGGAAGCTAATCAGGGAGTCGTGCTGCTCAGAAGTTGGTGGATTCAGAGCACAGGTGAAAGTGCTCCACACTTAGGTGGGAATCAACAGGGCTGATTATGGAGCCCAAGACAAAGACATTGCATTGAGTATGAGAATACACTGGGTACAGCAGAGGGTCTCATGACACAAGGGTAGGATTGATTATACTTTGTGTGCACAGGAGTATAGGTTACTTTGTAGATAACAGCAAACATGATAACATCTCAAGGACTCCAGGAAGGAGGTAGGGTAGAGATTAGAAGGAGGTAGGGTAGAGATTAACATCCTAGGCAAAGAAGGATCTGGTCTCTTCTTTGTACCTTCCCCCTTCTGCAGGGCGGTTAGCTTAAACACTAACTGTCCCAGGGCATGCAGGTGGCTGCCTGCTTTGGAGTTTTCCAATGACTTAAAGAATGGCTGGGCCCCTGGGTCCCCACCCCTACTCAACCATTACCATTAGTACCCCCAGCCCTTCTTGTATTTAACATTGTGCACATGTGTTTATTCCATTTACATCTTCAGACTTTTTCTTTGGTTGGCTCTTTCCTTTTCTTAGAAGAAAAGAAAAATTTTTTTAGGTGACATATTCATGTGGTAAAAAAAATTCTAACAATATCAAACAGAGTATACTAAATTAAATAAATAAATAAAACTTTCCCATCTTCTCGGTTTTTCTCTGCAGAAGTGATCAACCTTGTAGGTTTTTTGTGTGTCCTTCCAGAAATAGTCTACTTGGGCTTAATTTAGATCACTAATATCTGGAAGAGAGAATGGTAGAAGGTTTGCTGTCTGGGGGACGTTCCTCCGTAGCTCTTTGTTCCGAGCCAGGTGACCCCAAATGGTTGACTTAGTTTGCAGATAGTGGAGGCTGTGGCAGTTTAGGACCTGGTAAAGAGGGAGGTGTCATGTTTTCACATGGCGCGGCTTCCCTTGTATTTCATTTTTTATACCCTGTGGAATTTTGCACTTAAGAATTTGAGTTTGTCATCCATGTTTCAAGGAAATAAAAACAGAAACTTGGGCTTCATACCTCTGTTCATTGTGTGGCTGTTTCCCCCCTCTCAGTTTCTTTTAATTACATAAGTGGGTAAGATCTCATTTTCTATTATCATATGAATTTTCAACAATATTAAATGTCTCGCTTCCTGATTTGGGACAAGGTACAGTTGTTGGTGGAAATGACTAAGTAAGAAAGAAATTATTTCACTCCCAAATGAAGGATCAGGTCCTAGAGCAGTTTTCAAAGTCAAGTACATCAGGAGCACCTGGGGTGCTTGTTGTAAGTATAGATTTTTGAGGTTTCTCTTCTTCACCTCTTACTCTCCCACTAGAGTCCTATTTAGTAACCTTGAGATGGGAATGTAGAAGATTCTGAATGTGTTCTTGGGTCCCCTTGGAAGCACCGAGGAAGAGGATAGGATGGAAAACAACCCCATGCCTGTGGGAGAAAACATTCATGGTTCTCAGCTGCACAATAATCAATTTCTCTTTTTGTTTTAGCCTAAATAGGATATGATTGTGAAGCTTTCTTTTAGAATTAGAGGTGACAGGATTTCTGTATGGAAAATTTCTTATCCTTCTCTGTTGCCAAGGAAAGAATGTGTTGAGGTGATTCTGACCTCGTTCATCAGAGGGTTAGTGAACAGATTGAAGATCAGGACAATGGAAGCAAAATTAATGCCATGCTTTCTGGAAACTGATCACAGGAAGCTTCACTGATCAAATAGAATCTGTGCTGAGAATGATAAGCTATAAAGTTAGTTGGTTTTGTAGGCATTACTCCGTGGCATGGGCTGATGGACTTATACATGTCAAATCCCTTTAGAGTTGTGTAGACAGTTGGTTCTCTTTTATTGTATTGGATACTTTAGGCTGAGATGGAAATGGAAATTCTTATTGTAATGACCAGGGTTGGAGGAGGGGAATAGCAAAAGTAAGTGAAGGTATAGAGAATAATTTAGGGTTTATTTAGCTCAGGGTCTGCAACTATTACCAAGGCCAAGCCTATCCAGCCTGCCATGTGCGAAGAATTGTTTTGAATTTTTTAATGGTTAAACAAGAAAACAAAGATTAGTGATATGTTAAAGTTGTATGAAATTCAAATTTCAGTACCCCAAAATAAAATTTTATTGGACTGCAGCCACTGCTTGCTTTTGTTCTATAATGGCAATTGCAACATAAAGATCTGCAAAGCCTAAAATGTTTACTATTTAGCCCTATATGAACAAATTTTGCAGACCCCTGATTTAGCACATTCCTCTCCTGAAAACTGCACTTCCTTGGAAGGAAGGAACTATAGTGGTCAGAATTTCAACCTCTTTCCATCTTCTTTCCACTGTTAATTCACTTTCTAAATCTATGGGATACATACATGTTCTTATTTTTTGTTATTCAAAAACCTTCTAAGGAAGAAAAACTTCCTAATTTCTCACCATACTTTTTTTTTCTTTTTTGCAGAAACATGTGGAATTCATTCAAAATATATGAGAGCTGCCTACCCAACCAAAACCTTCCCAAATCATTACACTGTTGTCACAGTAAGTGCTCGGTGCAGTGGTAAGACCTGCAGGCCCTTGGGAGGTCACTGACCATGACTGCCATGCCCAGGTGCGACCTGGCATGGCCCCAGACCCCACTTCCCAGTCCTGGTTGTCAGGGTCTCTGTTTGATTGGGGCTGAGCAGGAGAGTCTCACCAGGCAGCCAGGCCAGTGCCGGGAGGTGTTAACTCTGAGTGAGTGTCCCAGCATCAGGCCAGTTTAGCCTCTTTGGTGTGACAGATGCCATTCTTATCTACCCTTTGAATAGCCTCATTGATCTGGTAGGCTCCAGGCCAGGCCAACCACTTTGATGTGGGAAACTTCTTTTCTTCCTAGACGTTTCATTATATTTAACCTGATGAAGGCTTTGTTTTCATAAATGAATTCATATATTGACTACAGGTCTTTAGGGAGAAACATTAAGGGAATTTTTCTCAGTGAATGAGAAGACAAAGGTGTTATTAAACACCAGCCAATCGTTATCACTGTTTCTTTATAAATGGAATGATTAAAATAAACTCAAAGGAAAATTAAGTTATGTAGGATTCATAGATTTAGAACACATCCTGAAGGGGCCTGTGCCTCAGCCTTAATGTTCAAAGAGTGTTGTCTCTTTACTGCTTTGTACTTTACTCTTTTATTACTGTGGAACAGTAACTATAGCATATTTAAAGTTAACCCTTAAATAATTATAGTTCATACTCACATATGCATACAGATACAGATATATGTAAGAAAAAATATATAAGCATTACTTTATATATGTGTATATGCATGTCTGTGAATATGCACACACACATACAAAATTTCTGGAGTAATGACTCAAACTTAAAAGTAGTTACAACTACATGGGATATAATAGGCACTCCATGAAAATGTGCGGAATGTTTGAATGTGTGTGATTGGATTGAAGAAATGCATGTATGTATGTATGTGTGTAGGTGTGTAGGTGTGTATGAATGAGTGCATAGAAGGTTAGATGGATGGTGATTGGCAGACCCCCTTCTGAAGTGCTGATAAACTTTAATCCCATATGGACAGGATATTTGAGATTTAAAAGCATATACCAGGTAAATTTTTTCTATTATTACCAATATAACCAATGGTTTATCATTATTATAATATGGAAATTTTAAGCAGAGTTTTAAGCACATGGAGATATGTTAACACCATGAGCATAAGCCATCATGCACTATATCATTTATTTGCTAGAATCAATCCACAAGCCAAGGGAAACTTGATTAACTCAGAATATATTAAAAGGAGAGGAAATAATATTTATAATATTTATTTATAGTCATTTGTAGGTGATCCAAGTTGCAACCGTGCTGTTCATAATATCTTGGAATATGTGTGTGTGTGTTTATTTATAAATATACATATCTATTAAAACAGACACACTCATGTTATTATTTTCGTTCATATCCAGGGGTACTGCATTAAAAGGCATGTGATAAACTTCCTAGATATGAATGATGCATCACAGGATAATTTAAATGTCTGTATTACCCATATAGGATTTTATCATATCTTTGTTTGGAAATTATCATTTTAGGGCTTGTATCCAGAGTCACATGGAATCATTGACAACAATATGTATGATGTGAACCTCAACAAGAATTTCTCACTCTCTTCAAATGAGAAAAATAATCCAGCCTGGTGGAAGGGGCAACCAGTATGTATCACTCTCCACATGCATCCGAAGTAACCTCCACTTCCCACTGTGACAATGGAGAAGCTTTTTTGTCCACTGGGAGTTTTATATGATCTACCTCGTTTCTAAGGGCTGGGGTTGGGAAGGTGTTTTTTGACGACTTATAAATATTCATTGCATTTCAAATTTAAAAATTTATGCTAATTCACTCAAATGGCCTTATATTGAAACTTGGCTACTGTGTTATAAATGTATCAATCTGAGTTACTCAGAGAAATTATCTATTAATGTTTCTTCATTCTTTTGTGATTCTTTACAAGAGAAAGAGGAACTGTACAAATTATCAATTTGAAAAAGATGAACTTTCCTAATACCTTACAACATGTTTGATTTTTCTGACTGATTCCTCAATAATTTTTTTTATAAACTGCTACAAAGATAAATTTTAAATAATTTAAATAAGTTAAATTTATTTGCAATAGTTAATATTGCTTAGTTTTTAATAGTTGCACCATTTCAATCCAAATCCGTTATTTATTGACTTTCACTTACCTTATAATGCTTTTCTCCTCTTACAGATCTGGCTAACAGCAATGGAACAAGGTTTAAAAGCTGGTACCTACTTCTGGCCAGGATCAGATGTGGCTGTCAATGGCTTTTTTCCTTCCTTGTATAAGATGTACAACAAGTGAGACATTTTCAGCTATGTCCCCACCTAGGCGAGAATGATTAGGAGTTTTATTATTTTTTAAAAATCTTGATGGTAATTCTATTTCTCTATTTGTTTGGGCCAAAATCTTGAGGTTGTCGCTGATTCCTCTCTGTCGTATCCCTCATCAGGTCTGTCAGTAAATGCTTTGGGCTCAATCATAATATGTGCAGCATCTGAGAGTTTGTAATTGCCTCTAGCATTTCCGCTCTGGCTTGACCGGTCATCATCTCCAGCCTGTGTTACACAACCACCACTCGAATGGTCTCCCTGCCCCTATTCTTTTTCTTTTAATGTGTCTCCTTACATATATGTATTTCTATATCTATCTCTATATATACACACACACAGAAAGAGGCAGATATGTGATAGATACAGCGTAGGCAATTTTGTTAACTACCTTTTTGGGGGAGATGGTGGTATCATGGGCTAGGAATCGAACCCAGGTCTCTCACGTGGCAGGCAAGAATTCTACCACTGAACTACCCGTGCATTCCCTCCCTGCCTCTATTTTTTTCTCCCCATAATCTATTCTCAACTCACCAGCTACAAAGATTCCTTTAAAAGGCAAATCTAATGCCACATGCTTTTGCATCAAATCCTGCAATGGCTCCCTGTTACACGCAGAGTCCAAGACTTTAAGGCCTTATGTGGTATGACCCTTGCCATCCCTTACCCCTCAGAACTCCTCTACCTCTACTTCCCCATATGCTCACTCTAATCTTGTCATACTGGCCTCCTTGCGGGGCTCCAAACTCACCAGGTTGGCGTCCGCTCTTCCCTCTGCCTGTGACACTCTCCATGTTTCTCACCTCCTCCAGGACTTTGTTCAAAGCTCATCTCAGCAATGTCTTTCCCGACCACACTAGGACATCTCGACGACCCTTGTTCTAGCTTTTCTTTTTTTCCATAGCATGTATCAGCTTTTAACACACTATCAATTTATTTATTTGTTTGGTGTACTGTTTATTCCTTACCTTCCTTCACCAGAATGTGATCTCCAGAAAGGCAGAAATCTTCGTTTTTCTCACTGACTTGATTTTTCAATGAATAAAGAGAGCCTGGGAATAGGTGTGTTTGCGTGTGTGAATATATTTGTATGTGTGTATGTGTGTGTGTGCACATGAATGCAATGAATAAAAGTGAGCAAATAAATGAATGTACCAATAATGGAATTTTATTTTAATAATTGGGGTAAATTGAAGAAGGAAAGGATGAAAAGAAAAGAATATACATTTAATATATAGCACTATAAGCACATCTGTGTATAGGAATTGAAAACAGGAACCCCATGAGCTTTACCATATCTCTTTCAGAATTTTGAACATATGTGAATATGAAATGAATATCTGAGCATATCAACCTGACTTCCTGAAGGCCTGTAATTGGATTATTCATGAATTGAGTAATTTTTAAAAATTATTTCTGTGCTTCTTACCAGGAGTATCCCATATGAAGAGAGGATCTTTACATTGTTTAAATGGCTGGACCTGTCCAAAGCTGAAAGGTACTATCTAGAGTCAGAGAAATGTAGTACAGTGGGATGAATGTGGGTATAAAATGAAATTATTTCCATATTTGAAATGATCATTTGTAGAAAAATCCTAGAATTCCCCTTTGAGGGACACTTTTCAAGAATGGTTCCTGAGAGCAGTTGGACTTCTGCTGTTGAGGACAAGGTTGACAGCACTCAACCATAGAGGTGAAGTCAGCGTTGGGGAGCAGAGCAAATGTTAGAGAACCAGGCAAGGTTCAGGGGGGTACTGAGAGTGGGTCTGGAACTCGGTTATGAGCTCTGATTCCAGCATTTGGGCTATGGCCATTCTAACTTTATCATTTTGGGCCAGAGCTCAGTAAAAACCAAGGGACAGGCTGCAGTCAGAGCATCCTGAAAGGAAGGACCAGGAAAAAGGTACCTCAGAAGCCAGGCAATGAAATAAAAAGCTGCCTGTCTATGAATTTTAGAGGGCAGAGCAAGGAGTCAGCGAGAAGTCAGAAACCTGGAAATATGAAGGGCTGGGGCCAACCCAGAGGTCTTACCAGCAAGGCTGAGGCAGACTTTCTGAAGCAGAAGTTACATCTGGGAAGGCCTCATTTCTGATTAGGAGACCTCTTCCTTCTGGAGGCGAGGGGAACCTCCTGGCCTGGATGAAGTGGAGGCAGGAAGAAGACCAGGCAAATGCCAAAATTCTAGATCCCAGATGCAACCTAGGTTTATTTGTAAATCGATAATGTCTTCCTCTGTCTCAAATTTACCACCAGACCCACCTTTTATACCATCTATGTGGAACAGCCTGACTCTGCAGGACATGAGAGTGGACCAGTCAGTGCCAATGTAAGTTTTTTTTTTTTTTTAAAGCAAATGCAAAATTAGCTATTTCTAACCCTAACTCACAAAATAAAATGGATTCTGTAATTTTCACTGAATACAAATGTATTTGATATTATACAAGAGGAGATCAGAATAGCTAAAATTCTAGTAAGGGTATCTGCTTTACTAACCATTTATTTTATTATTTATTTAACTTTTTATTGTGAAATATAGAATATATACAAAAAAGCAATAAATTTCCAAGTTTTTTTTTTTTTGCCACTATCACTTTTTCTATTGGTCACATGTAAGACAGAAAAGGATGTATAATAAAGATCACATCCACCTGCAGTTTAGGATGCGCACTCATGAAATCATTACATGACATTGTCTCAAATATAGCATTTCAAATGCTGAATAGCTTATATGACATTGTCCCAGGGTGCAAAAATAGCACTTTTTTCTGTGTCCAAGTACATTTTAACAAGTAGTTATAGAATAGGTTTTGAAGTTTGTTGTGGGTTACAGTTCCACGAGTTTTCATTTTGATTCTTGTTGCTTCAAGACACTGGAGACCAAAAGAAATATCAGTATGTTTCAGCAGTCACACTCATTTGTTAAATCTTGTCTTCTCTGTTATACTCCTCCTACTCTCTCTTTTTCTTTTTTGGTGAAAAATAATATGTATAAAAAAACCAATCAATTTCAAAGCACAATACAACAATTAGTTGTAAAACAGACTTATTTTTGAACAGACTTGGTATTTTGAAGTGTGTTCAATTCCATAATTTTAGGTTTTTACTTCTAGCTGCTCTAAGGTACTGGAGCCTAAAAGATGTAGCAATATAATAATTTGGCAATCGTGTTCATTTGTTAAACCCTACCTTCTCTGTATAATTCCACCATCACTTTTGATCTTTCTATTCTACTCTTTAGGGGTATTTGGGCTATGGCCATTCTAACTTTATCATTTTGGAAGAAACTGTCAATAATATGGGAGAGAGGGATGAAACTAGTTGATGTTCTGGAAAGACAGGCCCCTCTGCATTTCAGGACCTATCTGGAGGTTGCATGGACAGGCACCGGGAATCAAACTTAGGTCTCCAGCATGGCAGGCAAGATAAATGCTATTTTGAGATATATTATAAATTCATATACCATATAATCATCCAAATTCTACAATCAGTAGTTTACAGTTTGTCATATAGCTGTATATTCATCACAATCAATTTTTGAACATATTCATTACTCCAAAAACAATAAAAATAAGAATTAAGGTAAAAATAAAAAGTAAAAAAGAACACCCAAAATATCCCATCACCTGTATTCCCTCCCCATCATTTATGTATTTTTTGTCTTTATTTTCTTAGTCATCTGTCCATATACTGGATAATAGGAGTGTCAGCCACAGGTTTTCACAATCACATGTCAAACATTAAAAGCTCTTTAGTTATTCAGTCACCTTCAATAATCAAGGCTACTGGATTACAGTTCAACATTTTCAGGCATTTCCTTCTAGCCATTCCAATACACTAGAAACTTGCAAGGGATCCATATGTTGGTTAAGAATAAGCTCCAGAATGGCCTCTGGGCACTGTTTGAAAATTTTCAGCCACTGAAACTTATTTTCTTTCATTTCTATCCCCCTTTTTGGTCAAGAAGTCTTTCTCAATCCCATGATGCCAGGTTCATCCCCTTGAGTCAGGCCCCACGTTGCCATGGAAATTAACACCCCTGGGAGTAGTCCCACATAGCAGGGAGGACAGTGAGTTCACCTGCCGAGTTGACTTAGTCCATTTCTTGATTCATCCAGTAAACATTTACTGAGTGCTTCCATGTGTTGCTGTTATCTCACATAATGAAAGCAAGAATGGTAGAAATTGCACGTGACAATTCAATACATTTATGTAATCTTTGTGAAGCCAAGCCTTGGTGATATATGAAGCTCTCTTTTGACACACATTTCCTCTCAACAATTCCTTTACCTGAACTTGTTTTGCCACAGCAAAAGAGAGGTACTACCCTTCTAGTCCATTATCACTGAAGTGATAAACCATTCGGTTATGATTTTACTACAGAAAGATAGCCCTTAAATACTGCTCTGAAAAAGAAGTCATTCTCTCTTCTAAATCCACATTTTCTTGGACAAAATATAAAGCTACAAAGGCCCCCAGGAATATAGCTTCCTCTGCACAGAAACTCAGTTAACAATCACCGTCACTTGGAATTCTTTGAGCAAGCATTTTTTTTCAGCAACATACCTTTGCTTTTTATTGGAAATACCCTTCTTCTTCCTCCCCATTAAACCAAAATGATCTCTAAATTAAGGCTCTGCCTAATTCTTATGGCTGTGAAGATTTTAGGTCTCATATGTAGTCCAACACCATTCTTGACTGTATCAGGGAATTTAACACCTATTTGGGTTATCCTAAAGCAGATGGCTTTGTTACTGTCTAGAACAAATGTACCATTTTTTCCAGTTGGTTTTCATTTTTATCCATAGTTGCTGTGATCAAGCATCTGTGAAGGGGCGTTATATCTGCATTGTTTTGACCTCTACCCCTGATTTTATGTTAGATGCCACCTCTCTCTCTTCTATTCCACATCTTATGTGTTGGCATTCATTGTCCTGGTAGCCAGAGCAATAATAAATCTTTCAGTCTTAAAAAATGTGTCTGATACTGAACAATAGACCTGGTGTGATAATTTCCTAACAATTATTATCAAATTCTTGAAGGGTGAAGCTGTTTTTGTTTTTTTTATATGCCTGTGTTTTAATAATTAACTTTATAGGCAACCTGGGATGAGAGTGTTTACCTTAATAGTATTATCTAAAAAATCAGGCCTTATTGATAGCTCAAGTCTTTCTCCTTTGATTAAGATTAGCATAAATTCCTTCCTTCCTTCCTTCAACAAATATTTATCAAATTCCTACTATGTACCAGCCCAGCACTGTGCTAGATGATAGAGATACGTGGTTAAAAAGACAGGTTAAAAAAAAAAAAAGACAGATAATTTCCATTCTCATGTAACTTATTATCCAGTTGGTAGTAGAGGGGATGAGGAAGACACAAAAATCATGTGTTAACCAAATAAATTTTAAGTATAATCTTGAAAAGTGCTGCAAAGTAAACTACCATGGTGTCTTGAGAGTTGCATGCAGGGGAGTTCACCTACTCTGGGGCAGAGTAGGATTGGAGCTGGTTAGGAAAATTTGCTCCAAGTGACAAAAAGGAAACAATTTGTGAAAGGCTTGGTTGAGGAAGAAGCTGGATATATTGCAGTAGCACATAAAATGAACAAATGGACAGTCCAATGGCCTGGTGAATAGATAAATAGATAACCTGACAATGATAACAATAGCATCTTCTTGCATGCTAGTCTGTGTCAGGTACTGTTAAAGGGCTATGTGAATGTTATTTCCTACCAGGAGAACCTGGAACATTGTGGACTAGGCAAGAGGGCTAAAACAGAAGCCAAGAGAAGGAGATGGGTACCAAATCATGTCCTACCAGGAGAACCTGGAACATTGTGGACTAGGCAAGAGGGCTAAAACAGAAGCCAAGAGAAGGAGATGGATACCAAATCATGTCCTACCAGGAGAACCTGGAACATTGTGGACTAGGCAAGAGGGCTAAAACAGAAGCCAAGAGAAGGAGATGGATACCAAATCATGTCATCGAAAGTGCAATGGGAAACTTTAAGGCCCTTTAAACAGTGAAGTGACATGAGAAGATCTGTGTTTATATAAGGATCATTATTTTGCTGCAAGAAGAATGTGTTAGAGGGAGCAAGGGAAAGTTCAAAGAGACATTTTAGTTTTTGGAAGAGTCCAGAAAAGAGATAATGATGGCTTGGCTTGGGATAGTGGCAACCATTATAGATGGAAGAAGATACATTTCAGATTCATTTAAGAGGCAGAAGGAGCATGTCTTAGGGCAAGGTCAGGAGTTTCAAGGATGATTTTCAGGTTTCTGAGATAGACAGATAGATGGTGGTTCTGGAGATATACGGAATGAGAAGATCATATTGCCATTAAGGTATCTGTGACATATACATGAAGATACCCTGCATGCAATTGATCATTGATGTAGTCCTTAAGGGATCTGGTAGTTTGACAACATATAGATGGCACTTGAAACCATGGAGGCTGAGATGTTTTAAGAAGAGAGAGAAGAATGAAAATAAAACAGAGATGGAAACTAAGCCTCATTTAAAACTTATGAAGAAGAGGCTAAATGATTAAGAAGCTTGATGGTTTTGTGACTTTATGATTATTATTGTTATTTTAATCAGTATTTTAAATTCAGTAAATAAAATTGATTTTTTGAAGGTAAAAAGACTTTATTTACTTGTTTTGACCCTTTCACTAAAATTGACTTTTAGAAGTATTTAAATGGAAATATTATTGTGTCCAGGTGGGGAAGTGTTTATGAAGTAGAGATGTGGAAGGTGGTAGGATTTGGACAGTCAGGACTGGGTGGGATTGGATAAGCAGGGAGGGTGGAGAAAGGGATTAGATATAGTGAAACCAGGAACACTTAATAACAAGTTTGTTCCAAGGAGTCTCTGGTATTAAAGTTGAATTAGGATTAGAATGTCCTGCCTGGTCATGACTAACCATAAACAATGGCCTATGGTGTGTATCGGTGGCATTCAGCTGTTATTTATTATTTAAAAGGTATTGTATCTTCGATTGAAGGAACAATGGGGAAGAAAATTTCAATTCACAAAAGTGACTTGAAATTAAGAACAGATCATCTTAAATTTTGGAAATGGCTCTCCCTCTTTGTCCGCCGGCCCGGCGCGGTGCTCACGCCCCGCCAGCCAGCCCGCCCTCCTCTCCCTCTTTGTCCGCCGGCCCGGCGTGGCACTCACGCTCCACCAGCCAGCCCGCCCTCCTCTCCCTCTTCCCCCTTCTGCTCCGGCAGCGCTCCATCCGCCATCTTATCCTTCCCTTTCTCCTCCTGCTCCGGCGGCTCTCCAACCACCACCATGCCCTCTTCCGCCTTCACCGGCTCCTCCGCCACCGGCCTCGACAGCCTTGCCACCCTCACCTTTCCTCCTCCAGAACAGCTACTGGGGGAGTGGAGACGATACAGAGCAGCTCCCAGAGCCACGACGGAGATCAAAGGGACGGCGTACCCCATCCTGGAACGGCTGACTGTCTGGGAGAACCAGCTCCTGTGAGATCACCGAGGGGCGCGGGCTTTCCCGGGCGGGACGGCAAGCGGCCGGAGTCCCTCCCTTCCTCCTTCCCAGGCCAGCTGGCAGAATAGGGCAGGCGGTCCCCTCGGGCTGCGGCGGCCGGCGACCCTCCCCGTGTTCGGACCCCCAGCCGGCTGGCACTCTTCCAAGCCTCTTCCGCTGCCAAACCTCCCCCACGGCAAGAGTTTTCCAAAGTTAAAGGACCCACAGCAACTTTTACTGGTGGAACCCATAGACAAACGTGTGCCACGAGCGCCACCTACTGGGCAGGATAAGAAAAACAGAACCCAGAGATTTCACAGAAAAAATTTTCAACCTGTTGGGTCCAACACCCAGGGAAATCTGACTAAATGCCCAGACGCCAACAGAAGATAACAGATCACGCTCAGAAAATTGAAAATATGGCCCAGTCAAAGGAACAAACCAATAGTTCAAATGAGATACAGGAGCTGAACAACTAATGCTGAATATACGAACAGAAATGGAAAACCTCTACAAAAAAGAAATCGATAAATTGAGGGAGGGCATGAAGAAGACATGGGCTGAACAAAAAGAAGAAATAGAAAAACTGAAAAAACAAATCACAGAACTTATGGAAGTGAAGGATAAAGTAGAAAAGATGGAAAAAACAATGGATACCTACAATGATGGATTTAAAGAGACAGAAGATAGAATTAGTGATTTGGAGGATGGAACATCTGAATTCCAAAAATAAACAGAAACTATAGGGAAAAGAATGGAAAAATTTGAACAGGGTATTAGGGAACTCAAGGACAATGTGAGCCGCACAAATATACGTGTTGTGGGTGTCCCAGAAGGAGAAGAGAAGGGAAAAGGAGGAGAAAAACTAATGGAAGAAATAATCACTGAAAATTTCCCAACTCTTATGAAAGACCTAAAATTACAGATCCAAGAAGTGCAGCGCACCCCAAAGAGATTAGACACAAATAGGCGTTCTCCAAGACACTTACTAGTTAGAATGTCAGAGGTCAAAGAGAAAGAGAGGATCTTGAAAGCAGTGAGAGAGAAGCCATCCATCACATACAAGGGAAACCCAATAAGACTATGTGTAGATTTCTCAGCAGAAACCACGGAAGCTAGAAGACAGTGGGATGATATATTTAAGTTACTAAAAGAGAAAAACTGCCAACCAAGACTCCTATATCCAGCAAAATTGTCCTTCAAAAATGAGGGAGAAATTAAAACATTCTCAGACAAAAAGTCACTGAGAGAATTTGTGACCAAGAGACCAGCTCTGCAAGAAATACTAAAGGGAGCACTAGAGTCAGATACGAAAAGACAGAAGAGAGAGGTATGGAGAAGAGTGTAGAAAGAAGGAAAGTCAGATATGATATATATAATACAAAAGGCAAAATGGTAGAGGAAAATATTATCCAAACAGTAATAACACTAAATGTTAATGGACTGAATTCCCCAATCAAAAGACATAGACTGGCAGAATGGATTAAAAAACAGGATCCTTCTATATGCTGTCTACAGGAAACACATCTTAGACCCAAAGATAAACATAGGTTGAAAGTGAAAGGTTGGGAAAAGATATTTCATGCAAATAACAACCAGTAAAGAGCAGGAGTGGCTATACTAATATCCAACAAATTAGACTTCAAATGTAAAACAGTTAAAAGAGACAAAGAAGGACACTATATACTAATAAAAGGAACAATTAAACAAGAAGACATAACAATCATAAATATTTACGCACCGAACCAGAATGCCCCAAAATACGTGAGGAATACACTGCAAACACTGAAAAGGGAAATAGACACATATACCATAATAGTTGGAGACTTCAATTCACCACTCTCATCAATGGACAGAACATCTAGACAGAGGATCAATAAAGAAATAGAGAATCTGAATATTATTAGAAATGAACTAGACTTAACAGACATTTATAGGACATTACATCCCACAACAGCAGGATACACCTTTTTTTCAAGTGCTCATGGATCATTCTCAAAGATAGACCATATGCTGGGTCACAAAGCAAGTCTTAAAAAATTTAAAAAGATTGAAATCATACACAACACTTTCTTGGATCATAAAGGAATGAAGTTGGAAATCAATAATAGGTGGAGTGCCAGAAAATTCACAAATACATGGAGGCTCAACAACACACTCTTAAACAACTGGGTCAAAGAAGAAATTGCAAGAGAAATTAGTAAATACCTCGAGGCGAATGAAAATGAAAGCACAACATATCAAAACTTATGGGACGCAGCAAAGGCAGTGCTAAGAGGGAAATTTATTGCCCTAAATGCCTATATCAGAAAAGAAGAAAAGGCAAAAATGCAGGAATTAGCTGTCCACTTGGAAGAACTGGAGAAAGAACAGCAAACTAATCCCAAAGCAAGCAAAAGGAAAGAAATAACAAAGATTAGAGCAGAAATAAATGAAATTGAAAACATGAAAACAATAGAGAAAATCAATAAGACCAGAAGTTGGTTCTATGAGAAAATCAATAAGATTGATGGGCCCTTAGCAAGATTGACAAAAAGAAGAAGAGAGAGGATGCAAATAAATAAGATCAGAAATGGAAGAGGAGACATAACTACTGACCTCACAGAAATAAAGGAGTTAATAACAGGATACTATGAACAACTTTATGCTAATAAATACAACAATTTAGATGAAATGAACGGGTTCCTGGAAAGACATGAACAACCAACTTTGACTCGAGAAGACATAGATGACCTCAACAAACCAATCACCAGTAAAGAAATTGAATTAGTCATTCAAAAGCTTCCCAAAAAGAAAAGTCCAGGACCAGATGGCTTCACATGTGAATTCTATCAAACATTCCAGAAAGAATTAGTACCAACTCTCCTCAAACTCTTCAAAAAAATCGAAGTGGAGGGAAAACTACCTAATTCATTCTATGAAGCCAACATCACCCTCATACCAAAACCAGGCAAAGATATTACAAAAAAAGAAAACTACAAACGAATCTCTATAATGAATATAGATGCAAAAATCCTCAATAAAATTCTAGCAAATCGTATCCAACAACACATTAAAAGAATTATACATCATGACCAAGTAGGATTCATCCCAGGTATGCAAGGATGGTTCAACATAAGAAAATCAATTAATGTAATACACCATATCAACAAATCAAAGCAGAAAAATCACATGATCATCTCAATTGATGCAGAGAAGGCATTTGACAAGATTCAACATCCTTTCCTGTTGAAAACACTTCAAAAGATAGGAATACAAGGCAACTTCCTTAAAATGATAGAGGGAATATATGAAAAACCCACAGCTAATATCATCCTCAATGGGGAAAAATTGAAAACTTTCCCCCTAAGATCAGGAACAAGACAAGGATGTCCACTATCACCACTATTATTCAACATTGTGTTGGAGGTTCTAGCCAGAGTAATTAGACAAGAAAAAGAAATACAAGGCATCAAAATTGGAAAGGAAGAAGTAAAACTATCACTGTTTGCAGACGATATGATACTATACGTCAAAAACCCGGAAAAATCCACAACAAAACTACTAGAGCTAATAAATGAGTACAGAAAAGTAGCAGGTTACAAGATCAACATTCAAAAATTTGTAGCATTTCTATACACTAGTAATGAACAAGCTGAGGGGGAAATCAAGAAACGAATCCCATTTACAATTGCAACTAAAAGAATAAAATACCTAGGAATAAATTTAACCAAAGAGACAAAAAACCTATATAAAGAAAACTACAAAAAACTGCTAAAAGAAATCACAGAAGACCTAAATAGATAGAAGGGCATACCGTGTTCATGGATTGGAAGACTAATATAGTTAAGATGTCAATCCTACCTAAATTGATCTACGGATTCAATGCAATACCAATCAAAATCCCAACAACTTATTTTTCAGAAATAGAAAAACCAATAAGCAAATTTATCTGGAAGGGCAGGGTGCCCCGAATTGCAAAAAACATCTTGAGGAAAAAAAACGAAGCTGGAGGTCTAGCGATGCCTGACTTTAAGGCATATTATGAAGCCACAGTGGTCAAAACAGCATGGTATTGGCATAAAGATAGATGTATCGACCAATGGAATCGAATAGAGTGCTCAGATATAGACCCTCTCATCTATGGACATTTGATCTTTGATAGGGCAGTCAAGCCAACTCACCTGGGACAGAACAGTCTCTTCAATAAATGGTGCCTAGAGAACTGGATATCCATATGCAAAAGAATGAAAGAAGACCCATATCTCATACCCTATACAAAAGTTAATTCAAAATGGATCAAAGACCTAAACATTAGGTCTAAGACCATAAAACAGTTAGAGGAAAATGTGGGAGATATCTTACGAAATTTACAATTGGAGGCGGTTTTTTGGACCTTAAACCTAAAGCAAGAGCACTGAAGAAGGAAATAAATAAATGGGAGCTCCTCAAAATTAAACACTTTTGTGCATTCAAAGAACTTCATCAAGAAAGTAGAAAGACAGCCTACACAATGGGAGATAATATTTGGAAATGACATATCAGATAAAGGTCCAGTATCCAGAATTTATAAAGAGATTGTTCAACTCAACAACAAAAAGACAGCCAACCCAATTACAAAATGGGAAAAAGACTTGAACAGACGCCTACCAGAAGAGGAAATACAAATGGCCAAAAGGCACATGAAGAGATGCGCAATGTCCCTGGCCATTAGAGAAATGCAAATCAAAACCACAATGAGATATCATCTCACACCCACCAGAATGGCCATTATCAACAAAACAGAAAATGACAAGTGCTGGAGAGGATGCGGAGAAAGAGGCACACTTATCCACTGTTGGTGGGAATGTCAAATGGTGCAACCACTGTGGAAGGCAGTTTGGCGGTTCCTCAAAAAGCTGAATATAGAATTGCCATACGACCCAGCAATACCATTGCTAGGTATCTACTCAAAGGACTTAAGGGCAAAGACACAAACGGACATTTGCACACCAATGTTTATAGCAGCGTTATTTACAATTGCAAAGAGATGGAAACAGCCAAAATGCCCATCAACAGAAGAATGGCTAAACAAACTGTGGTATATACATATGATGGAATATTATGCAGCTTTAAGACAGGATAAACTTATGAAGCATGTAATAACATGGATGGACCTAGAGAACATCATGCTGAGTGAGTCTAGCCAAAAACTAAAGGACAAATACTGTATGGTCCCACTGATGTGAACGGACATTCGAGAATAAACTTGGAATATGTCATTGGTAACAGAGTCCAGCAGGAGTTAGAAACAGGGTAAGATAATGGGTAATTGGAGCTGAAGGGATACAGACTGTGCAACAGGACTAGATACAAAACTCAAAAATGGACAGCACAATAATACCTAATTGTAAAGTAATCATGTTAAAACACTGAATGAAGCTGCATCTGAGCTATAGGTTTTGTTTGTTTGTTTGTTTGTTTTTGTTTTTTGTTTGTTTTTTTTTTTACTATTATCATTACTTTTATTTCTTTTCTCTATATTAACATTCTATATCTTTGTCTGGTGTGTCGCTAGTTCTTCTAAACCGATGCAAATGTACTAAGAAACGATGATCATGCATCTATGTGATGATGTTAAGAATTACTGATTGCATATGTAGAATGGTATGATTTCTAAATGTTGGGTTAATTTCTTTTTTTTTCCCGTTAATTAATAATAAAAAAAAATTTTTGGAAATGCTCAGGAAAAAGGGGTAGAATTTCAGAGCACTGAAGTTCCCACTTCTGGAGAAGCATGTGAGGTAGAGGTCAGGGAAGATGCTGTGCTGTTTGAAAAGCAGATTATAGCAATGCTGTGTAAAGCTCACTGCTGGTAGCATCTTCTTCGATCATGAATCAGATTTTACTAAAAGGGACTTCTGTATCCAAGGATTCATTGTTCAGTTAGTGGTTTATCAGTTCATTCATTATGCCAGGGTTGGTTTTACTGTTTCAATGATGTCTACCAGGAAAGTCAATGATCCTGATTCAGGTGAAAGAAGCAAGGTTTTCTGAAAAGGGTAAACTTGTTGTGACCCACACCTGCAAACATTTCTTTCAAGGAGTGTGCACTTTGTGAAAGAGTCTATGCAGAGGAGATGTCATGAGTCAGGTTCATAGTCCTTTTCCTGGAGGAGATCACGCTTTCCTGGGGAGGCAGAGTCACGTAGGAAGATGATTTCAAAATGACTATGTGTGCAGAGGTGAAAGTTCGGCCAGGGTGTAGAAGGGCACATTGTAGGAGGGGCTTCTAGTGGGATCAGAGGAGTTGAAGTGACCATGTGATTTGCTGTACAACTAGTCACTTTTGAGAGTAAAAGGGGATATAATTATACCATTTTGACAGGTGGAGACCATAACTTTCTCTGGCAAACCAGAAAAAACACCCAAAGAATGGGAATCAGGAAAACCTCTTAGAGTTGAGAGACGTGGCAGTAGAGGGAGCATGACCTGAGTTCAAGTCTCTACTTTCTCCCTTTATTAACTGGGACTATGCGCATATAACTTCTTTAGAAGTAAGATTTCTTGATCTTTACAACTGTAAGTCCTACTAACAGCAACCATGAATGCCTGCCATGCAAAAGTACTTGTTTCTCCAAAAGAACAAAAAGCAATCACTAGCATGGTACTCTGAGAGATGTAATATTTCCCCCAATCTATTGCTAGTACTCTTTCTTAAACACCAAAAAAAAAAAAATACTGAAAAGTTGTATCAGTGATATCCATTTAAGCCTTAAGTCAGTTTGATATGCTATATTGATAATAAAATGTAGAAAAATTTTCAAACACAGAAGAGTATAAAAAATAAAATAAAATAAAAAATTAACTCGTTTCACTATTCTGAGACAACTACATACAATAGTACTTTCATATATTTTCTTTTTGTTTTCTGGGCATTTAGGTTAAATATATTTAAAAACAAAATCAAGATCATGCAATGTGTGTGGGTGTATATACAGATTGATTTTCATCTTTTTACATTTAACATTGTGTGTTGAATATTTTCCTATGCCACAAGTTCTTTTTAAAATTAATTATTTTGGCTGTAGAGTATGCCTTCTTAAGGATGTACCTGATTTGTATCTCCTTTTATTTAAATTATAAGTAAATAATGTGATGAGTATATTTGTATGTAAAATCTGTTTGTACTCTGTGTATTTAGAAAAAATGCCCAGAAGTAAAACTTATTAGATTTTAGGTTATGTTCATTTTTAACTCCCTGGCAACACATTGTCACATGGTTCTCCAGGAAGTGTGTCTAGATTTTGGCTCTCATAGAAGAGTTGGTTGGTCATTCTCCCCAACAGCAGGCATTATCATGAAAAGCTTTGTAGTTAAATAATGTTAGATGAGGGTGAGAATTTTTTACTTTCATGCATTTATTGGCCAGGAGTATGGGCATTTATAGGGAACATGGGTGATTTTTGCTTATAAAAATTTACCGAATTGGTATTTGGTTAATATGGTGACATGAAGTCCTACTTAACATGTGCATAAGGAATAGGACAGTAGATCCCTGTTCTAAACTGGTGATTTGAAAGAAGGAAGAGAGTTTCGTTTTTACTTGATTAGATAATATTTGGTTAATTAAAACTTAATTCATGAAATCCATGTTAACTCCATTTTTTTCTTAGGTTGTTCAAGCCTTACAATCTGTAGATGATGCTTTTGGGATGCTGATGGAAGGTCTCAAACTGCGGAACTTACACAATTGTGTCAACATAATCCTTTTGGCTGACCATGGTATGATTTTTTTACATTATAGTTTTCACTTTAGAGAGCACACAAAAATAATAGTTAAAGATCACCAATATTACTACCTACAAACATTCTGTGTAAAATTATTTCTTTTTTTTTTAAATTCAGGAATGGATCAGACTTATTGTGACAAAATAGAATTTATGACAGATTATTTTCCCCAAGTAAACTTCTACATGTACCAAGGGCCTGCAGCCCGCATCAGGTCTCGTAACATACCCCAAGACTTTTATACTTGTAAGTATGAAGACATGCACACATGCAAATCAAATAAAACTCAGAATGAATAAAGACAGCTCCTTAATTCTGAGAGCACATAAAGGATTATTTGTCCCCCTTCTTCCTTCCAAGATGACCACACAGAAGCAAATGAGAAATCACCATGTTTAAGTACAGTCTACCATCTATGCTAATATCTAATATTATAGATATTAGGTTGAAATATATTCTCCTTCATTTCTAAATCATAAAATAATTCTTGGTTTAAAATTATCTTTAATTTTACCTTATCATAACCTTTAATATAAGTATATGTCAAATCTACCTGAGGTATTCACATTTTTAGTTGTTGCCAATTATAACGTGACATATTTTTCTTTCTTTTGAAACAGTTAATTATGAAGAAATTGTTAGGAACCTCAGTGTAAGTATACAGTCTCCTTAATATATGAATTTAACATTAGGGCCCTAATCTGGATTTCCAGAAATGTATATGCTACATTTCTGAATCCAAGCCACTTGCGATTTAGTTTTTAAACCCTCCATCTACACTAGATAAAGGCATATCAGTTGCTTTCATTTCAGTTGTTTTCACTTTGGGATTGAAGCCTGTTCAGATAGTTAGTTTGGGGTAGCTGATTTGTTTAGCTGCTTGACATCCATTCAAAAGGGCTTTAGGCAGCATTGCTTTTCACATATTTTTTGGAGTGACTATAATCCAAACATAATAAGCCACACTCTCTTATAGCTCTTCTTGAAAAATCATCTTTTTAACCCCTAGCATAATTGCAAGTTGTTTTGTTTAGCTCCCTTAACCCAGTTTGTAAAAAAATGAGTATCCAGAGCCTAAAACAGGTTTTTCAGAGTGCAGTTCAATACTTTTTCTAGAGAGGGATGAAGTGTTCTTGTGTAGTAATTTGAAGAGTTATGTATTTAAGGCATATTCACAAATGTGCTGCATTTATTTCAGTATAGGTAGTCAAAAAAGTGTGAATAATTGAAGGTAAGGAAACACTGGGAAGAGAGTGGTTAGTAAAATCTGGGATCCTCTAGAAGTTTGAAGGAGGAATGACCATCAGAGCAGAAATCCTTTTAAGATTTTTGCACTCCTTTTTCTTCTTATACCTTCTAATGCTCTAATCTTGAAGAGTAAACACGTTTAACAATCTCGCCCCCCTATTGCTAAAAGGTGCGATGCATTGTATTTGTGCTTATTGACGTTGTAGATGGTGGTTTAGATTTCAATGTGTGGATTCTCTAAATCTATATCTTGTTTTCCTTTGTGGCATCACCTCATACTCCATATAGTTGAAGTCTTGATGGTGAAGAAAGGCAAATCTTTAATAGTACCAGTGGCACAAGGGGATTGGATACAGTTTTAGTTTTGGTAGGATGCTTTGATAAATTTCAAACTGGTTTTGGCTTAACAACAGGAACTTATTGCCTCACAGTTTAGAACCTAGAAGACTTACTTCCTTTTGAGGCCAGTAGCTTTCTGGCTGGCTGGCAATCCTTGGGTTCCTTGGCTTTCCAGTGACATGGCCATGTCCTCTCCTTTCTTTGTCAGGCTTCTGCTGACTTCTTGCTTCTGGCTCCTCCCCATGTTTTCTCCCTCTTCTTCAGTTTCTTTCATTTTATAAGCACTCCAGTAATTGGAATTAAGACCCAACCCCTTTCAGTTGGGCTACACCTTAACTTAAAATAACATCTTCAATTGGTTCACACCCATGGAAATGCTGACCAAGACCAGGAGCATGTCCAGTCAGGGGTCCACAATTCAACCCACCACAGATACCACAGGCTTTGGAAATCTGCTGTATGGGACCACAGATATGGACTGGCACTGGTGCTGTAACGCCCAAAGGATGGGCAACCATTTCACATAGTAGTTCATTATTTCCAGGAAAACATATCCTGTGCTGGTACAATATTTCCAGTAGTGCTGGTCTGTGAACCTCTATTAAACTTATGGATAGACATAACCAATACATGAAATGGCAACTCTGAAGTTCTATAATATTCTGGTCACGAAAGAGTCATCACCATCAACTTTGTTTTTAGATAAAATGAACAGAATTGTATCTCAACTTTGGTGTCTTGATCCTAACACTCAAATGCAAGGAATAACCGTGTCCTTCTTCAGAGGTTGACACTGTTGCCCCGATTTCCCCAGAGTGACTTGGATACACACCGGCTAGGAAAGGGTGGCTGATCACATGACCTGTGGTCCTCAGGGGGCAGGTCCTATCCCTTGTGTCTTGAGTGAAGCTGTGTAGTCAGCAGCTTCTATGTCTGGAAGTTGTTGTGGGGCGCACCGAAAGAGAGACCACGTAATTCAAAACTGCAAGCCAATTTGGAGTCTTTATTAGCCGGCTGGCGACTGCCCCAGAAACTTCCAAGAAAGAAGATTCAGAGAGCAGCCCCTAGAGGTTTTCAAGGTATGCTTATAAAGGCTAAAATTATGTTGTGGTTTTGCAGTTGCTAGCAAGCAAGTGTATCATAGAAGCAGAAAAATGCTGTTAGCTGTTGCCAAAACACATCCCGTTCTCTCAGTTTCTTAACATTGGTTATTGATTAACTCTTGGGGACATTCCCCCCCAATGTTGTGGGGACTTTCCCTGCTTGGGCCTGATTGATTGCTTCCGGCCCTCCACAGAAGTCAAGAAAAAATATTGGCTCAAGAAGGAAATAATGATAGATGAAAAAGTAGAAATATAGAACCCTGAAAAAAAACTGACATAAATAAATGTGCAATAAATGCTTTTTTCACTTTCATTCTGTAACTCTCTTTTCTCTCGCATATTCCGATTTCTCTTTAAATTGTATTTTATTCAATTTCAAAGCTTGTATTATTTTAAATAAATTAAGCATGAGAGAATAGTTGCACAGACCTTAATATTTTTAGAGATATGAGGTATTGAGGTTTAAAATTGTTCTAGTTTGCTAGCTGCTGTAATGCAATATACCAGAAACAGAATGATTTTTAAAAGGGGGAATTTAATGAGTTGCTAGTTTACAGTTCTAAGACTGAGAAAATGTCCCAATTAAAACAAGCCTATAGAAACGTCCAATCAATGGCATCCATCCAGGGAAAGATACCTTGGTTCAAAAAGGCCGATGAAGTTCAGGGTTTCTCTCTCAAGTGAGAAGGCACATGGCAAACACAGTCAGGATTTCTGTCTCAGCTAGAAGGGCACATGGCGAGCAAGACATCATCTGTCGAACTTTCTCTCCTGGCTTCCAGTTTCATGACGCTCCCTGGGAGGCGTTTTTCTTCTTCATCTCCAAAGCACTGGCTGATGGACTCGCTGCTTCGTGGTGCTGCAGCATTCTCTGCTCTCTCTGAATCTCCATTCTCCAAACTATATTTCTTCTTTTATAGGACTCCAATAAACCAATCAAGACCCACCCAAATGAGTGGAGACATGTCGTCACCTAATCCAGTTTAACAAACACTCTTGACTAAATCACATCATCCAGGAAGATGATCTGATTACAGTTTCAAACATACAGTATTGAATAGGAATTGTTCTACCTTTATGAAATGGGATTTTGATTAAAACAGGGCTCTTCTAGGGGGCATTCATCCTTTTAAACCAGCACAAAAATAAATTAGGAAATAGAAAAATAATTAATTGCTTCTCTTCTTGTTCCTCCAGAAGATCATGAGGAAGAAAAACGTTTCCCATTTCTTTATTTTTTTTCATGAATAGATAATGTCACTTGCATTTTTACACAGTTAAAAAATATACCATAATTGCAGCAATAATTATTGAAAATTCTGTTACATGGAAAATCTGAAGTTTTCTTAACTATTGAAATTTTACTAGGTTTCTAAAACTAATTACTGAATTGAAAATTAAGCAAATGTAGGTTATCTAAAGGTAAATTGAATTAATTGGGAAGAGGTTTTTCATCCAATTAAAGTGATTTTTTAAAATGTTTGCTCATAATACTGTGTTATATACTTTTTATATATAACTTATAATGAAACATTATAATTGCAACTCTAAATCTAGACTTATTACTGATACCTATTCTCTGCTAATAAATTAATGCTAACTTGATATATGCACAGGAATAAAACCTTAAAGTATCAAATACCAAATCGTGATTTATATTAGATTTCTCCTTGCAACCTTAATGTTGTCACAGAAATTTAGAAAATATAATTAGGGAATATGACCCCATTGATAACAGATTTAATATTTCTATTTTATTACCTGAGCTTAAATTCCCTGGCTTTTCAAAAGCAGTTAACGAATTTTCTTAGAAGATGAAAATTTTGAAGCCGTTGGCCATTTTATAAGTTTCATGTAGAAATAATTTCCTGTTTTTCAGTGCCGAAAACTGGATCAGCATTTCAAACCCTATTTGACTCCTGATTTGCCCAAACGACTGCACTATGCCAATAATGTCAGAATTGAGAAAGTTCATCTCCTGGTAGACCGGCAGTGGCTGGCTGTGAGGTTGGTGTGTCTATGTACTTACAATATTTTTAACAACCACCTTTCCTCATAAATGTACTTAACCTCACCCCGCCATTATGGTCTTAGAATTTTTCCTGAGCATTGATACTTTCTTGATCTATTTTACATACTGCCATGCTGTCTAGCACTTCTGTATTTGGACTTGTTGTTATGAGTGCAGTCATCTTGTCATCCTAATTTTCACGATATATATGAGACTTTGGGAGAAGGTAGAGACTGTTCTTGTCAGTATCTGCACATTTGTAACCCCCACCCTGGACTTTCTTTTCATGTACATATATTTTTAAAATTGAGTTATCTTCACATACCATATAGACCATCCAAAGTATACAATCAGTGGCTCAGAGTATCATCACACAGTTGTGTATTCACCACCATGACATTTTTAGAGCATTTGCATCACTACAGAAAAAGAAACAAAAAGACAAAAGAAAACCCCATATCTCATATACCTCTTACCTCCCCTCTCATTGATCACTAGTACTGCAATCTACCCAATTTTTTTACCCCTTCCCCCCAACCTATTTAATTTTTGTCCTTTATTAAAAAAAATTTTTTTTGTATGCTCTATGGCGGGGCCACATTTCATTATTTTTCCATAGGAGTATCCCATTATTGCAGCACCATTTGTTGGATTTTTGTTTGGTTGGTTTTTGTTTGTTTGTTTTGCTTGTTTGATTTTTTGAAAGTACATGGACTGGAATTGAACCCGGGTCTCCCGCTAGGCAGGTGAGAATTCTACCACTGAACTACCCTTGTACCCTCATCCCCCTATCTTGTATTTTTTTACTCATCTGTCCATACCCTGGATAAAGGGAGCCTTTCACACAATCACACAGTCTCATTGTAAAAGCTATATAATTATACAATTGTCTTCAAGAATCAATCCATTGGATTACAGTTCAACAATTTCAGGTACTTCCCTCTAGCCACTCTAATACATCATAAAACTAAAAAGGGATATCTATATAATGCATATGGATAATATCCAGAATGACCTCTCGACTCTGTTTGAAATTTCTCAGTCACTGAGACTTTATCTTGTCTCATTTCTCTCTTCACCCTCTTGGTCAAGAAGGCTTTCTCAATCCCATGATGTTGGGTCCTGGCTCATACCCAGGAGTCATGTCCCATATTGCCAGGGAGATTAATATCCTTGGGAGTCATGTCCCACGTCGCGGGGAGAGCAGTGAGTTCACCTGCCAAGTTGGCTTAGAGAGAGAGGCCACCTCTGAACAACAAAAGAGATTCTCTGGGAAACTCTTAGGCATACCTATAAGTAGGCTTAGCTTCTCCTTTGTAAGAATAAGTTTCAGAAGGACAAGCCCTTCTGAATGGCTTGGCCTATTAAATTGGATGTCCCTAACGATTACAAGAATATCAGGAATTCCCCAGGTGGAGAAGTTTAACATCTCCTCCTTTCTCCCCAGATCCCAAGGGGACTTCGCAAATACTTTTTTCATTCTCTGCCCAAATCACTTGGGGCATCACACTAATCTGCATGAACCAATAAGATCTTACTCCCTATTCAAGATTCCATATAATTATAGAGTTTGAATAGCTGATCATAAAAATTAGATTCGATAGTGTACTACCAAAAATATAAATTTTGCACCAAATAAACATCTCTTCCTTTGGTCTCACACAGAATTTGAAGTTTTAAAATACAGAGCACATCATCCTTTGCCTTGTATTCTGATTTATCTTAGTCCTATATAGCTTCATTCATATCTTTACTTGAAGTCTGATCACCTTTTCAACTTTTTAAGCAGTTACTGTATGGGGAACCACTGACTTTCTTAGCTTTGGAGCTCTAACTCTGAATGTCAGGTTTCACATAAATACCCAAAGTTTCTGGGAATGACCAGGTTATACACAAGTAGCTCAGCATCTCAGAATTTAGATGTAGTAGTTACATCTCTGGAATGGATGTGATTGCTGTAAGAGCTTACTATCTAAGAACCTTTATAATGGGATTTAACCCGATAACCTATGCTCTCAAATTCAATTCTCCAAGTTTATATATTAAAGTTAGTTCATATGATAATATTTGTCTTTTTGTTTCTGACATTTTATTCAACATACTGTCATCAAGGTTCATTCTCCTAGTTGCCTGCCTTACAATTTCACTTCTTGCAGCAACTTGGTAGTCTATTGTGTGCATGCACCACAGTTCCCCACTCCATCCTCAGTCATTGTACCCACTTCTATCCACTGCAAGTTGCGAATTTTACCACCATAACCACCAGTGTGCAAATGTCCATTTGTGTCCCCACTCTCAGTTCCTCCAAGTATACACCTATATATCTAGCAACAGGGTTTCAGGATCACAAGGCAACCCCACACCTAGCCTCCCATTGAGCTACCACACTGCCCTCCACAGGGGCTGCATCACTCTGCTCTCCTACCAGTGGTGAAAAGTTACATTTCTCCCTCCACATTTTCTCCAGCATTTGTATCTCTGTTCATTTTTAAATGGTTTAATCACATGTCATACAATCCAAACTAAGTAAGATATCAGAGGTTCCTGATATAATCACATAGCCATTCCTTCACCACCATAATCTATATGAATACATTTTCTTTTCTTCCACAAAGAATCCCATACCCCCCATACCCATATCCCCTGCTTATTGACATTTAGTTTTGGCATATTGCCTTTGCTACACTAAATGGAAGCATAGTATAATATTACTGTTCATTGTAGACCCTGGTTTGCATTGATTGTATTTTTTCCTGTATTTCATCCCATTTTAACACCTTGCAATGTTGACATGTTTTTGTTCTCCCTCATGCAAAAGTATTCTTATATTTATACATTTAATCACCAACATTGTCCACTTTAGGCCTTGCTAAGGTGTACCAACTCAGTCTTTATCCTTTATCTTTCCTTCTGATGGCATACATGCCCCCAGCTCACCTTCCTCAATGTTACTCACACTCAGTTTCTTTCAATGTATGTGCAGTATTGTGCTACCATCAGAGAGTATTTCACTATCCATTTCTAGATCTTCACAATCAGGCCTGTTGAACATTCTGTACACCTTCAGCACCAAATGCCCAATCTCCACACTCTTTCTATCTTCTGATAACTTGTGTTCTTAACTCTAACTCTCAAAGTTCACTCATTAACGTTAATTCATATTAGTGAGACCATACAGTATTTGCCCTCTTGTTTCTGGCTAATTTCCCTCAGTATAATGTCCTCAAGTTTTGTCCACATTGTTACATGCTTCATGGACTTGACTGTCTTATAGCTGCATAATATTCCATCATGTATATATATATATATATACTGCAGCTTGTTTAGCTGTCTGTTGATGGACATTTGGCCTATTTCCGCCTCTTGACAATCATGAATAATGCCCTTTTTAAACATTGGTATGCAAATGTCTTTTGTGTCCTTGCCTTCAGTCCCTCTGAATATATACCTGGTAATGCAATTCCTGGATCATATAGTAACTCTATACTCAGCTTCCTGAGGAAATGCCAAACTGCCTTCCAGAGCCGTTGCACCATTCTACATTCCCACCCTTGGTCTATCTTAAGGCAGAAGTCAGGATCAGGTTGAAATCAGTTGTCTTCCAGGCTGCTAGTTAGCAATTGATTAGATGGCTTCTTAAGATATTTGTCATCTCTGTGATTTTTTTAAAAGAGCACTTTGTGTTTGTAAGGCCACCTGTTCTAGTTTGCTAGCTGCTGGAATGCAATATACCAGGAACAGAATGCCTTTTAAAAAGGGGAATTTAATAAGTTGCTAGATTACAGTTCTAAGGCCGAGAAAATATCCCAATTAAAACAAGTCTATAGAAATGTCCAATCAAAGGCATCCATCCAGGGAAAGATACCTTGGTTCAAGAAGGCTGACGAAGTTCAGGGTTTCTCTCTCAAGTGAGAAGGCACATGGCGATCACAGTCACAATTTCTCTCTCAGCTGGAAGGGCACATGGAGAACAAGGCATCATCTGCTAGCTTTCTCTCCTGTCTTCCTATTTCATGAAGCTCCCCGGGAGGTGTTTTCCTTCTTCATCTCCAAAGGTCCCTGGCTTGTGGGCTCTCTGCTTCTCGTGGCCATGTGGTTCTTCTCTGCTGTTTCTGAATCTCCATTTTCCAAAATGTTCCCTCTTTTATAGGACTCCAGAAACTTATCAAGACCCACCCAAATGGGTGGAGACATGTTGTCACCTAATCCAGTTTAACAACCACTCTTGATTTAATCACAGCTCTAGGGAGATGATCTGATTACAGTTTCAAACATACAGTATTGAATAGGGTTTATTCTGCCTTTATGAAATGGGATTTAGATTTAAACATGGCTTTTCTAGGGGACATACATCCTTTCAAACCAGCACATCACCCAAGTAGTTTTAACCTTTATTTATTTTTTTCCGATTGTAATTCATGTGGTGAATGGAGCATTTGCAAAATATAAATGTTTAGAGAAAATAGAAACCATTTTGAAGCACTCCATCCCTAAATAACCAATTAGCACACTGGGTCAACAATGTTGTATTACCTGCTCACTATGTGTGTATAAGTCTCTGCTGCAGTCATTTGCACTAGAGGCACAATTCCTTCCCTCAGGGAGCCTGTGCTGTGTTGGAGAACTACAGTGAACCATTAAGCAAATAAATATACATTTTCCAGTAGTTACACTAATGTCTCTAACTTTTTAATTTTGTTACGCTATTTTTTCTCATAGGCAAGTACATAAATGGAGTCATAATTATATTGAGTCTATTTTCTGGCCTATCTTCTTTCATTGCTAATAATAATACCAAGAGGATGGCTAAATCCTTTGCTCACACATGGCCACAGGGTAGAGGAGTGGCTGAAGGATATGACTGACAAAGAAAAGAGGAAAAAGATTAGGGAACTGAGCACTAATACCAGTGTGTTGCAGAAGAAGGAGTTGTGGATTTGTCAAGGTCTATGATATGGGATGACTGGTAAACCCAAACAGTATACAGCTAGGTTGGAGAACGTGCAGTTTCACGCTTGGCCGCTAGGTGGCGATGGCCCTGTACTTGAGATTGGAGCGTCGGCGCTGATTGAGCACATCCTTGGGGTGTACTGAAACCCAGAACTACATTCTCTAAAAATACCTCTTTCCCTAAAATAAGTGAATAAAATTAAGATTTACTAATAATAACATACAAAATTGTTGGTAATTTATGTATGTAATGTATAAATAAATATATGTCCCAATGGGGGTATGCTGTCAAATATTTAATGTTAAAGATGAGATCAAAATTGTTAGGTGCACCTGAGAAAGCACTTGTCCATCTTACAGCAGGGCCTGTGGGTTATGGAACCCTGAAATAAGAGTTCAGCAGTCAGAATACTTCTGGGTATCAAGTATGAATGTCCAGTCTCAAATTATGATCTTTCTCCAGTTTTTGAATAGCTAGCAGTAGCCTAAGAGTTCAAGCCTGGCTTCCCTTTAGCTAGTTGTTGAGACCTTGGACAAGGCTAATGTGTCTCAGGGCTTCATTTTCTTAATCTGTGACTCAGGATTAGCCTGTTTTATTATTCTCTTGCCACTATTGTATAAGGTAAATTAATTTATATCAAAGGAATTTATGTACAGCCATAACAAGAGCAATCATAGAATCTAATCTGATTTAATCCTGGATTTGCTCCATCACCAACTCTTAAAGCATGAATCTAAGTTTACCAAGTTGTTAAATGAAACTGTGTCTTTAACAACAACATGCAACATTTGTAATTAGATTAGATTTTCTTGTCAAAATTGTAGCTAACTTCATCGGTTTTTGTAATCCACTTTCATCATCATCATACAGATTTGCCTAAGTATTTTACCAATTTGGGGAAACCCAGTTTATTTTAAATTATATTTGACATATTATTAAAGTGCTCTTTCAGAGAACATGATCGATAGATTTTTTAAAAAAATTATTGTGGCACTGTATAAATATATATAACATAACATTTGCCATTTTAGCCATTTTTACGTGTACAGTTCACTGACAATTACATTTACAATTTTGTGCTATCATCACACTGTCCATTCCTCAAACTTTTTCATCATCCCAAACAGAAACTCTGTACGCATTAAGCAATAAATCCCAATCCCCCGCTCTACCCCCCACCCACCCTAGCTTCAGCTCCTGGTAACCTCTTATTTACTCTTTGTCTCTCTGTTCGCTTTAGAAATTTTTTGTTTTTTTACCATTCAGTAAATGTTTATGATAAAGTTTCAAACTAACAATACAAAGATACTTTCTTAATCTGAAAGCTGTATATCCCAAAACTAGCACTAACATTATCTTTCCTGTGATAGCTTTTTGTTTTAGCATAGCAACTGGCAATTAAGTCCCAGGCTCCTTACTAAGAACTGGAGGTAGCAGACAGGTCCCCACCCTAGAGTGCTTTGCCCAAATGGGAAAAAATAACAATTCTAGTCAGGTATGATAACTGCTGTTTAAGAGTGCAAGGCTCAGGAAGGCAGGAAGATTAACAGCACATCCTCCGGTGTGGATGTAAGGGAAGGTCAGAGAACACTCCTTGTTAGGGTTCCTGATCTGGTTTAGAAGACCCAGGAAGTGTTAGACAGATGCTGCCAGACAGCAGGCCCACTCCACGCAGTTATACAATTTTACACTGTTGGGAGGCTCTCAGCCAAGAAGGCGAGTGGGAGCTCAGTTTCCTAATCCCTCGTCTGCAAGAGGAAAGAGACTCCTTTTCTTGGTCGGAAGTTAGTCTTCTACTTACCAATCCTGGTGCACTGCCAGGCTGTGTCCTGCTAGAGGCACTGCTTTTTCACTTGCTCTTCTCAGAGACAGTAGCCTTGATTTAACCAGCAGAACCACTCTGGAGTTGGGAAAGGTAGAAAGAAGGAAGCAGGTTTTCTGGATAGAGAAACTAGATTCCAGCAATTGTAGGTAGTTCAGGCCTGCTGGAGTGCCAGGTGAATCAACTACCCTCTGCATGAAGCACCTTACCTGGTTGACTGTTATCCTGAAGAGAAGAGGAGACTGTTGGTTGTTTTCAGGTGCCCAGGGGTGACTTAGCAAGATTTGCGTTTTGGAGAGAGTTACTACATGGAGGAGGATGCTCAAGTGAGAAGCTGGGAGGCCTGTGGGAAAGGCGATCCTGTCCTCACTACCATGACAGCCCCAATAAGACTGTGAAATGGAGGAGACGGTGAGACCAGGTAGCAGGAAATGTGTAAGGTTAACATACAACCCAGATTCTCCAGGATAGACCTGGTGTATCATATCCTGTCCCACATATATACTCATTGGAACATTGGTTGCCATTTCTAGCAGTGATAGTGTTAAGTGGGACTAGAGGTGTGTGTGTGTGTGTGTGTGTGTGTGTGTGTGTGTGTGTATGTGTGTAAGTGTAGGTTAGTTATGTGGGAAGATTCCGAAGTTCTGAAGGCAGAATGAACAAAAATGAATGAAATGAAATGTGGATGAATGAAACTCATTCAGGCCACAGGTAATTAGCATCTGGCTTAGAATAGTGGCAACAGAAGAGGAAAGAAAGGAACAAATAGGAAAAGTACTACAGAGAAAGAATTGCTAGAACTTGGCAACTGAATGCCTGTCAGGTGAGATGTCTTGCTCAACTCCCTGCTGTGGCCGAGAAACTCAGACTTGATTTCAGCTTTATTAATTAAACTTGGAGAAGATACTAGAGAATTTGTTCCAAAAGATTTCATATAGTACTTGGAAGTTAAGCTCAACTATGAAAGATAAGATCAACTTTCCTTTCTGAATGTCAGCATCCATTTTTCCATATGTAATTTCCAGAGCCAAATTAATGGTTGGAAAACGTAAATGTGCAGTAGGCGAGCCATTTCTCAGGTGTTCACTTAGAAAGCAATAGAAAGTGGATAGAGCTTTTTCCAACATTATTTTTATTTTTTGTTTCTGAATGTAATTTTTCAGTATTTGCTATATTTTTCTAATTGTAAATAAATATAAAAAAGATTCCTGAATATGGAAGGAGAATCACTTATTAATTTTTAAAGTTGATTTGTTAAGGTATTACTTAATTTTCTGCTCTAATTGAGCTGGCAATGTAAAAAGTAACATCGCATATGTGTGTGTGAATATTTATTCTGGGAGGGAAGGTGGGGGACCAAATGAAAGAAATATTTTTTAAGGTAAGCCTTTGGATATAGGAGTCCTTTTTTTTCCCCTTTAGAATTAAATTTGAATGCAAATAACATTCAGTTGCTTTTAAATATATCACTTTTTTTTCAAGTATACAAACGAACTATATATAAAATAGCTGATAGCTAAATTCAAAGATTAAAATCCAATAAAGTAGACAAGAGACTAATTAAATTTGAAAAATCATTCAAATTATAGGCAGGGAAAACAGCCTATTGAAAATCATCCAAAAGTAAAAAACAAACTCTGAATTTATAGAATATACTAACTTTTCCTTTCCAGTGTTTTAATGAACTTACCCTGTGTATTTTTTATCCATGCTTTCATTTTCCTAGACATTTCACTATAAAACAAAAATCAATAACTTTCTCACAATTCAAAAAATTTATTTTTAATTGCTTGAAGTAGAATAGTAATCAAGCTTTTCTTAATCATGCAGTCGTTGATGCATGAAGGTACAGGGGAACTTGAAGACGAATTCCTTTTTATTTTTTGCTTCTACCTTTATCATTTTTTTTTTCTGTCAATGAGTATTGACTCAAGGACTTTTTTATTGTGAAATATATATACAAAAAAGCAGTAAGTTTCAAAGCACACTGCAACAATTGGTTATAGAACAGATTTCAGAGTTTGGTATAGGTTACAGTTCCGCAATTTTAGTTTTTTCCTTCTACCTGCTCCAAGATACTGGAGACTAAAAGAAATATCAATACAGTGATTCAGCAGTCATACTCATTTGCTAAATCCTATCTTCTCTGTTATAAATCCTCCTTCACCTTTGCTCTTTCTACAGATCTTTAGGGATATTTGGCCTGTGCCCTTTTTCTAAGTTTTTCATGTTGTAAAGGGCTGTTGATAATATGGAATAGGGGATGGAATTAGTTGATGTTCTGGAGAGGCTGGCCCCTCTGGGTTCTAGGAACCCATCTGGAGATTGTAGTTTTCTTGAAAGTAATCATGGTGCATGGAACCTTTGAAGAATCTCAGATAGACCCCTAGCTGTTTTGTAAGGTTGGCAGAAATGGTTTTGGTTGGGGTTTGGCAAGCCATGGAACATAGCTGAAACTTGCATCAGAATAGCCCTCAGAAGAGCCTCTCTACTCTCTTTGAACTCTCTCAGCCACTGATACCTTATTTGTTGAAATTCTTTTACCCTTTTTTGGGCAGGAAGACATTGTTGATCCCTTGGTGCCAGAGCCAGGCTCATCCCTGGGAGTCATATCCCATGTTGCCAGGGAGACTTTCACCCTTTGATGTCATGTCCCATGTTGGGGATAGGGTAATGATTTTACTTGCAGAATTGGGCTTGGAGAGAGAGAGGCCATATCTGAGCAACAAAAGAAGCTCTGTGGAAGTAACTCTTAGGCATAGCTTTAGGTAGGCTTAGCTTCTCTGCTACATAAATAAGCTTCACAAGAGCAAGCCTCAAGATCAAGGGCTTTGCCTATTGACTTAGGAGTCCCTAATGTTTGAGACAGTGTCAGGGGTTTCCCCAGTGGTAGTTTAATAGTTCCATATTTTTTCTCCCATTCTTCAAGGGACTTTGCCAATACTTTTTAATCATATGCTCAACATACTGTGGGGTGTATCCAGGCATTACATTAAGTTATGCAGAATTATAAGCCCTCATTGCCATTCTGGGCTTCATATGTTTAGGTTGTCTAAATGATTTATCCGGACAGTTAGATTATATATGCAGAAAATTCAGGTTTTGAACAAAATAAATCCCTTCCTTTGATCTCATAGAGTAGGTGAAGTTCTAAAATACAGGCAATGTCTTCCTTACCCCTATATTCTGACATGTCTTAGTCCCAACCTGATTGGCTTATCTCTAATTGAAACCTAATTGCTTTTTCAATTTCTTTAACAGTTGTTATATGTGGCAATGCTGACTTTCAGACTTCTGTAGAATGCCAGCTCTGAGTCTTAGGTGTCATGCAAGTACCCAAAATTCCAGGGAAATACCAGGTTATACATGTATAGCACAGCCTCTCAAAATCTAGAAATAACAATTACAGATCCAGACTAAATGTGCCTGCTCTAAGAGCTTATAATCAAGACCCCAATTTTCTTCTAAGCATTTTCTAAATGAGACCATACAGTATTTGCTCTTTCGTTTCTGACTTATTTTGCATCACATAATGTCCCCCAGGTTCATACACCTCATTGCATGCTTCACAACTTTGTTCCTTTCTGTACAGCACAATATTTGATCATATGTGTGTAGCACTGTGCACCATTCTACTTCACAGTCAGTGTGTCCTTCAGCCACCTCCATTCACTGGGCATCATGTACAATGTCCAAGGTCAACACTCTATGCCTCACATTATCCTCACTTAGTTGTATAATCATCAACACCCAATTTTAGACAATTTTTATTGCTCCCAAGAGAAAAATAACCAATAAGCACATCCTCACCAAATAGAAGATCCAAATCTCCCCTTAACTTTTGTCCTTCCTTCCCAATTACTTGTTATATTGCTGGGGTACTATTGATATCTTCCTGTTAAACATAGTCCATAGAATGCAATAGTATTTTTTCCCCTTTAACCTAATATTATTTACTCTTTGTACATGATTCATACCTTTGAAGTAGTTCATGCAAGAACTTATTTGTATTTGTAATATTAATCGGTGGGATTACACACAGCTCTATACAACTCCTTTCAATCATGTTCACCTTCAATATGGCAATGTTACTTATAGACCCACTAATGAACTGCCTTCACTTCTATCCAATCCCATTTATTTAAGTTCAACCTTATTAGCTGTTTATCCACCTCTAGTTTCTGTGTATATCTAAGTCCCCTACATTCTGTATTATAAACCTCTGAGTTTACCTTTACCAAGGTCATATAAGCAAATCACACAGAATTTATCATTTCGTGTCTGGCTTATTTCACTCAGCATTATGTCCTTAAGGTTGATCCATGTTGTCATATTCTTTGGGACCTCATTTCATCTTACAGCTGCATAATATTCCAAAATTATGTATGTAACACATTTGTTTATCCAATTGTCTGTTGATGGACACTTGGATTGTTTCCATCTTTTGGCAATTGTGAATAATGTTGCTATGAACATCGGTGTGCAAATGTCTGTTTGTGTCACTGCTTTCAGTTCTTCTAGGTATATACCGAGTAGTGGTGTTGCCAGGTCATAGAGCAACTCAATATTTAGTTTTCTAAGAAACTGCCAAACTCTCTTCCATAGCAGCTGTACCATTATACATTCCCGCCAGCAGTGCATAAGTGTTCCAATTTCTCCACATCCTTTTCAACATTTGTAGTTTCTGTTTAATAGCAGCTATTCTTATAGATGTGAGGTGCTATTTCATTGCTATCTTGACCTGCATTTCCCTTATAAGCTAATGAAAACGAGCATCTCTTCATGTGCCTTTATTTTAATTACTTATTTTTAATTGTTTACTTGTTATTTATAGATATTATATATTCACATACTATGTATGTAATCATCCTAAGTGTACAATCAATGGTTCACAGTATCATCATATGGTGGTGCATTTATCATCACAATCAGCTTTTTTTCTTTTCTGTGAAAAATAGCATATGTGAAAAAAAGCAATAATTTCAAAGCACACCACAACAATTAGTTGTAGAACAGGTTCCAGAGTTTAGTATGGGTTATAATTCCACAATTTTATATATTTTTCTTTTAGCTGCTCTAAGATACTAGAGACTAAACAGAATATCAGTATAATGTTTTAGCAATCACACTCATTGGTCAAACCCTACCATCTTTGTATAACTCCACCATCACCTTTGGCCTTTCATTCTTTAGAGGTCTTTGGATTGCCCATTTTAACTTTTTCATGTTGAAAGGGGCTATCAATAATCTTCATGTGCTTTTTAGCTATCTGTATTTGCTCTTCGTAAAGGTGCCTATTCATATCTTTAGCCCATTTATAATTGAGTTTTTTGTTCTTTTGTTGTTGAGTTAGCTGTATGTTATATTTATGCATACAGGATCTCAAACCTTTATTCAATACATGTTTCTCCTGTTGAATTGACTACCTCTTCACCTTTTTCACAAAGTCTTTTAAAGCACAAAAGCATTTGATTTTCAGGAGTTCCCATTTATCTATTATTCTTTCATTTCTTGTGCTTTGGGTTCTTCTGGGAGTTTTTATGTATATTTTATATTTAGGTCTTTGATCCACTTTGAGTTCATTTTTGTATAAGGTGTAAGATAAAGGTCCTCTTTCATTCTTTTGGTTATTGATACATAGTTCTCCCATGCCTATTTATTGAAAAGACTGTTTTGCCCTGGTTCAGTGGATTTGGGGACATTGTCAAAGATTAGTTGACCATAGATTTGGTGGTCTATTTCCATATTCTTGATTTGATTCCATTGGTTAATACTTCTATCTCTGTGTCAGTACCATGCTGTTTTGAGTGTTGTGGCTTTATAATAAGCTTTAGAAACAGGAAGTGTTAATTCTTCCACTTCATTTCTCTTTTTTGGGATATCTAGCAATGTTGTGTAGTTTTCTGTGTACAGGTCCTTCACAACACTGGTTGAGTTTACTCCTAGATATTTGATTCTTTTAGTCACTATTTTGAATGGAATTTTCCCCTTAATTGTCTCCTCAGCTAGTGCATTCCTTGTGTATAGAAACATTTAAACACATTAATCTCATATCCCACCATTTTGCTGAATTATTTTATTAGCCCAAGAAACTTTGTCATACATTTCTCAGGATTTTCCAAGTATAGTATCATGTCATCTGCAAATAATGTAAGTTTTACTTCTCCCTTTCTGACGTGGATGCCTTTTATTTCTTTGTCCTGCCTGATTGCTCTAGCTAGAACTTCTAGTACAATGTTGAATAATAGTGGTGACAGAGGGCATCCTTGTTTCACTTCTCATCTTAGGGAAATAGCATTAAGTCTCTCACCATTGAGTATAATAGTGGCTATGTGCTTTTCACATATGCCATTTATCATGTTGAGGAAGTTTCCTTTGATTCCTACCTTTTGAATTGTTTTTATCAGAAAAGGATGCTGAATTTTGTCAAATTCTTTTTTAGCGTCAGTTGAGATGATCGTGTGATTTTTCCCTTTTGATTTGTTAATATGTTGTATTACATTGACTGATTTTCTTGGGTTGAACCAACCTTTCATTCCTGGTATAAACCTCACTTGATCATGGTGCATAATTCTTTTAATGTGTCATTGGATTTGCTTTGCTAGTATTTTGATGAGAATTTTTACATCTACATTCATTAGGGAGATTGGCCTTTAGTTTTCCTTTCTTATAGCATCTTTACGTGGTTTTGGTATTAAAGTGATGTTAGCTTCATAAAATGAGTTAGGTTGTGCTCCTTTTTTCCTCAATGTTTTGGAAAAATTTGAGCAGGGTTGGTGCTGGTTCTTTTTGAAATGTTTGGAAAAATCCCCCTGTGAAGCCATCAGCCCTGGGATTTTCTTTTATGAAGATTTTTGATGGCTGATTGTATCTCTTTACTTGTGATTTACTTGTGTTTGTTGAGATCTGCTATTTCTTCTTAAGTCAGTGAAGCTTGTTCCTGTGTTTCAAGGAATTTGTCCATTCATCTAACTTGTCTAGTTTGTTGGCATATAGTTGTTCATAGTATCCTCTTATTATTATTATTTTTTTAGCTTGTAAAATAATTTTTATTTTCATTCATTTTTGAATGGACATTAATACTCAATATATATTTAACATCTTAAAATCACACAACTGAGTGAAAATAAGGCATCAAATGGCACACTAGAAGCAGAAACTGCTTATTAATTACTCATCACTTCATGAAGCTATATCCATCTATACAAAAATAAACACTATAGAGAATAGACTGTTGACTAAAGCCAATAATAATAAATGAAAAGCATAATTATAAATAAATTCCAGATTTTAAACAGGAAATTTGTAAAAACTTTACTGTGAAAGGATTTTCATTCAAAGTAAACAGAATACATAGTACCTTCAAACCAGTAAGTTAATAGATACATTTTCTCTCTTAGGTGAGCCTTATCTAAATTGAGAACCATCATTTCTTGATGAAACATAGTTACTATTGTACATTTTTAAAGGATTAGTCCAGCTGTGTTTTCTCTAATTTTCATTCCTCTTCTGCATTTAGAGTAGTGGCAGCAGCAGCATTGTGTGGATTGTTCAGAATGTCTTCATTTAGTCCATTTGACTCCACCTGTGTTAACTTCACCTGTCTGTGTTGTAGGTGTGTTCACTGTCAAGTCATTTCCTTGGGAGTGACTGCTACTCAGTAGGTTTGCCTGCCTTCTTTCCAAGGCCAGTTGTTTATTCCTTTCAATTCTTTGTTGGGGCTCTTCTGTCAGGCTTCTTCTTGACTGAGAAGCGGACTCCTCACTTTCAGATGAGTTGTCAAAAAGGCATCAAATTCAGTAGCAATTACATCATGGCCATTATTTCCCCCTACTTCATTATTATTGCTAATAAAATCTTCGTGTAAAACAGGGAGATCAGCTTGAATTCGTTTTAAACAGGTCTGAACTTCCTTTTTATTTCCCAGGTGTTCAACACTGTTAATAAAATCCTCAAACTGCAGTTTAGGGAACAGCCTACGTGCCCAGTGTTCCATGTGTCTCATCAATGTCTTTAAGTCTTCAGCCTCATGACCTTTACCTTTGCATTTTGCCTTAGCAAACATGTGCCTTAAGGCTGGAATTTCTCTCTGAAATTGATCTCTAAGCATCCAACTTGGGTTAATTCCTTTTAACAATTCTCTTAGGAGGTATAGGGACAGGTGCTCCTCTCCCTGATTCTTCAGCAGGTTCAGCACCTTCACCATCTTCTCTCTCTGGAGAGGCTGGAGGTGGGACAGGAGGAGGTGGGACATATTCATCTTCAATATGATCATAATCTGATAGGTAAATCAAGTTATTCTCCTGTAGTTCTAGCTGGACACACCTCCCGGATCTCTTTTGCAGGTACATCTTCCTCTACCCTCACTCACACTACAGGCACCATAGCCTGGTGCTTGCCTTAGGTGGTCCATTTTTTTTTTTTTTTAATTTCTTCAGGGCCCATGGTTATGGTACCCCTCTCATTTCTGATTTCATTGTATGAATCCTCTCTCTTTTTCCTTTGTCAGCTTACTTAGAGGTTCTTTGATTTTTAAAGAACCAGCTTTTGATTTTATTGATTCTTTCTATTGTTCTTTTGTTCTCCAATTCGTTTAATTCTTCTTTTGTCTTTGTTATTTCTCTCCTTCTATTTTATTTGGGAGATAGTTTGCTGTTCTTTCTCTAGTTCTTCTAGATTAGCAGTTTAGTCCTCAATTTTTGCTCTTTCTTCTTTTTAAATATAGCTGTTTGGGCAATTAATTTCCCTCTTAGCATTACCTTTGCCACATTCTATAAGTTCTAATATGTTGTATTCTCATTTTCACTAATCTCCAAACAGTTACTGATTTCTGTAGCAATTTCTTCTTTTACCCACTGGTTGTTTAAGAGTGCATTATTTAATTTTCATAGTTTTGTGAAAGTTCTGATTGTTTGGTAGTTATTGATTTCCACCTTCATTCCACTGTGATTAGAGAAAGTGCTTTGAATAATTTCCATCTTTTGAAATTTATAAAGACCTGTTTTGGGCACGAGCATATGCTTTATCCTGGAGAACACTGCATGAGCACTAGATAAGAATGTACATCCTGGTGTTTTGGGGTGTAACAATCTATATATTTATTTGTATATGTCTGTTAGGTCCAATTCACTTATCAAATTGTTTAAGTTCTCTAATTCCTGGTTGATTCTCTGTCTGACTGTCTACTTATAGAGGAAAGTGGTGCATTAAAATCTCCCACTATTTATTATTGTTGAAATATCTGTTGCTCCCTTCAGTTTTGCCAGTGTTTGCCACATGTACTTTGGAATTCCTTGATTGGGAGCATAAACATTTGTGATTGCTATTTCTTCTTGGTGAAGTGTCCCTTTCAGTAATATGTAGTTTCTTCTTTGTCTTTTATGACTTCTTTACATTTAAAGTCCATTTTGTATGATATTAATATAGCTACTTCTGCTTTCTTTTGGTTACCACTTGCATGGAACATCCTTTTCCATCCTTTCATTTTTAATCTATTTGTATCTTGGGTCTAAGCTAAGTCTCTTGTAAACAACATGTGGATGGATCATATTTCTTAATCCATTCTGTCAATCTGTGTCTTTTAACTGGTGAGTTTAGTTACTAACATTCAAAGCCATTACTGTAAAGGTATTTCTTGAATCTATCATCTTATCCTTTGGTTTTTATTTATTTGTAAGAGCTATATATATTCTTTACCCTCTTTTTCTTTTTTTCTTTTTATCCTTTACGTTACTGTTACTGGTACTCTTCGATTCTGTGCCCTCCTCCAGACCTCTCTCTCTTGACTTTTTTTTTCAGTTGACAGAACTGCCTTTAGTATTTCTTTTTTAAGTTTTTTCTTAATTGTATAATATGACATATTACAAAGCAAAGAAAAAAAAACTAGTTTTCAAAGCACCCTTCAACAACTTTTAGTATTCTCATAGAGCTGACCTCTTGTTGACAAATTCTTTTAGCCTTTGTCTGTTTTTCGAAATCTTTCCCTCACTTTTGAAGGACAATTTGACTGGGTACAGAATTCTTGACTGGAAGTCGTTCTCTTGACAGGATCTTATATATATCATATCACTGCCTTCTTGCCTCCATGGAACCTGTTGAGTAGTCCTAACTCAATCTTATGTGGTTTCCTTTGTTTGTAGTGAATTACTTTTCTCTTGTTGCTTTCTGGATTTTCTGGCTCTCTCCAACATTCGACAGCCTGATTAGGGTATGTCTTGGAGTAGGCCTGTTTGAATTTATTCAACTTGGACTTCATTGAGATTCTTTGATTTGTATATTGATGTCTTTTATAAGGGTTGGCAAGTTTTTCCCCATTTTCTCCTCAACTGACCTTCCTAGACCTTTGCTCTTTTCCTTCCAGGACATGTTGATTCTCATATTTGCATACTTGGTATTGTTTATCATTTACTTGAGATCCAATTCAAATGTTTCCATCTTTTTTGCCATTTGTTCTTTTCTGCATTTGAAATAATTTGTCTTGGCCTCTAGTTCACTCATTCTTTCTTCTGCCTCTTCAAATCTGCTGTTGTGTGTCTCTAGTATATTTTTTATTTGGTCTACAGTATCCTTCATCTCTGTAATATCTGCTATTTTTCTGCTTATTCTTTCAGATTCTTCTTTATGCTCCCCTAGTGTCTTTTTTATTTCCTTTGTGTCATTAGCCAGTCCTTTGAATTTATTTAGTAGAGTTTTATGAACATCTTTGATAAGTTGTTTCAAAGTCTGTGTCTCTTCTGGTGTTGTAATTTGGTCATTAGGCTGGGCTATATGTGTCTGCATTTCATGTGCTTTGTTATTTTCTGGTGATTTCAAGGCATTTAATTATCTGGATGGGGTTGCTTTGGAAGTTGATTTCCCTCAGTCTCTAAGGTTTTGTATATGTGGGATGAGCATGGAGCAGGGCTCAGGGTGTGGGGCGGGATGCACCAGCATGGTGGTGGGGCACAGCACAGACTAACTGCTAGGTGGGGGCACTATGTTGCTGCCTGGGGGCATGAGGTGCCAGAGCAGGAGGCAGCATGAGGGATATGGAGGCAAGATGAATGGGAGGCAGATCATGGGGGCTATGCGTGTGCAGGTGCACTGATGAATGGGAGGGTGAAGTACAGTTTACATGGATGCACAGGGTGTTTGGGGGTGGAGTGCAGATATGCAGGGCAGGTAGGGCATGGGTACATGGGGGCAGGTGTGTAGGCGGGAGTAGGGCACAGTACGCATGTGTGCATGTGCACAGGGTGCAGGGGGGCAAGGTGCAGGGATCAAAGGGTTGGGGTGGGAGTACACGGGGTGTGGGGGATTGGGTCACAGGTTGTGGAGCAGGGTCATTCATGGGTGCATAGGTGTGATGCATTCAAATAAGCTTGGCTTACTTCCTTGTCCTGTCTCCCTGTCCATGCACTCCTGAGGGCTCCAGGCTTCCATTTGGAAAGGGGCACATTAGGCTTTTTGCACTAGCTGGATGGTCTCTGGATCTCTGCATCTCAGTTTCTCAGCTTTTTCATCTAGGACCTCCCTATGTAGTGTAGAAGACCTTCTCAGATCATTTGTACATGGAACCACTGTCCTGCTCATTTTTCTGTCACTTCTCTAGATGTCTCTTGGAGCAGGGGTGAACTCATCCTATTCTATTCCACCATTTAGATTCAAAGACTTTTGAATGCTATTTTCAGACCCTGGAATTCTCCTTCTTTCTCTCCCTCCATTCTGTTTCTCCCTCTATACTTATGAATTTGAACATGAAAATAAATATATTTATGCTGTTATTGACAGAAAAAATTACTTGTATAAAAGCAAAAGCCACATATAAACTGTTAAAGCTTAGCTTTTACTAGGCAGTCACATAAGTATATTTATCAGAGTGTAATAATATACTATTTCTTTATAGGAGTAAACCATACACATCCTGTGGAGGAGGCAACCATGGTTATAACAACGAGTTTAAGAGCATGGAGGTAACTGATTTTTTCTAACAGATATTCATTGAGCACTTACCTATGATAAACACAGTTCAAGATTTTTATATGTGAACAGAATAGGCAAAAGTTTCTGCTCTCATACAGCTTTAGTTTTAGCAGAGATATATAGATAATATGCATAATACAATATAATGATTATATTATATTGTATGTTAGGTCAAAAAAAGCAATGGAAAAATAAAGGAAAAGTAGAGTTGAATTAGGAGAGGTCACAGTGATTTGAAGTAGGTAGAGAGCGTCAGCTTCATTTGAGCAGAGATGAAAGGAATTAACCTTTCAGCATTGTGGGGACAAGTACACTGGACAGAAGAAACAGCCAGTACAAAGGCCCTGGGTGGGAATGAACCTAATCTTTTGGGAGCAAGAGGAAAGATTACTGAGGGCCTTGTACACAAGACAATACACATGATAAATGTTTGTATTATGTTGTATGTTAGGTCATAAATACTATTGGAAAATAAAGAAAAGTTGAGCTGAGTCAGGGGAGACAGTGATTTTATTTTTGATTACTTTTTTTTAATTTAAGAAAACAAATAATACATTAAACACAGTGATTTAAAATAAGGTGGAGCACATAGGCTTCATCAAGAAGGTCACCTCTGGGCAGAGACTTGATAGAAGCCTTGAGGGTGGGATGGAGCAAGTACACTGGACAGTAGAAACAACCAGTGCCAAGAGTGGGAATGAGCCTAATGTCTTGAAGTAAGAGGAGTACTGAGGGCCTTTGCAAGCTATTGGAAGGACATAACCATTGTGTAGTTGATTTTAGGGAAAGGAGCCAGAGTTCAAATGCACAAGTTAGTTATTTTTTAGAGAAGTTTTGAGTTGGTGGACAAACCATGCATAAAATTTGCAGTTCCCATATACCACCTTATTATTAACGTCTTGTGCCAGTGTGGTATGTTTGTTACAATTGTGGACAAGTTACATTTGCAATATCTATTAGGCATGAAATTAAAGATGTTAGTAGGCAATTGAAGAGAAAATCTGGCCTAGAGATAAAAAAAAATTGAGCCTCAGGTATGTAAATTATTTTAAAAGTATGCCATTAGATAAGATTCCCAGGATTGGAGAGTAGATAGGAGGACCAAGTACTAAAGCGTGGGGGCATTTCTACTCTAAGAGATTGAGGAGAAAAAGAGTTACCATTAGAGAGACCTAGAAGGAGACACCAGCCAAGGAGAAAGAAAACTGGAAGTGCTTGGTGTTCTGGAGGTCCAGGGAAGAAGATGTGTGGAGTTCACCTATAAAAATCCAGCTGATGGGTCTTATAAGTTAAGCTTTATGATTTTCCAAAACCAGTTCCATCTGTGTGTGCATATGCTTTATCTATGTAGATATTTGGAAAATCTCTGCAGTTAAATTTTTCTATTAACTAAGGTACTGCGTGATAATTTAATTGTTGCAATAAAAACCTAAACTTCCAATACTTTTCTGTGTATCCTGAAAAAAATTATGTATGTATATACTCCACTCTTACCAGGAGAGAATAGCTTAGCTGTGTTTGACGCTTCCAGTTATTTGCGATCACAAACATGTTGATCTGTTATAAATAATATAAATAAGTTAATAGTGATTAAATATAAATTAAAACATTTAGGTCCCTTTATCCTGATAGTAAAGCAAGATGTATTTGATAAATAAGTGGATTGGAAAGTTGTGCAAAAAGTTTAGTGCTTAGAAAAATAACGTTTTTTATCACTAAGGTATTTGAGCGCTGATATGAAAGGGATATAAAACTGCCATATGATGTCAGATGAATTTCTCATATGGGTTGCTTAGCTCCTATAGAATTAGGCTGGGAAGATCCTTACTGCTGCCTGTTGCCTGCTAGCGTGTTGGCACGTGAGATGCTGGGGGAGCAGGTGAGGATAGAGGTCAACATAACCCGGATTATCTTTTGATTGGGATCTGCTCAAGAACAATGGGCAGAAATGATTTAAAAATCATTTTCAGAGATGGAAAAGAAAGCCTTACAGGGGCTTTTACTAGGAGCTGTAAAAAATAAGGGAGTTGTTAGGACATCTGTTTGTGGTTTGGATGGCGTCTCGTAATAATATGACTGTCATCGCTAGGCTATCTTTTTGGCACATGGACCCAGCTTTAAAGAGAAGACTGAAGTTGAACCATTTGAAAATATTGAAGTCTATAACCTAATGTGTGGTAAGTATAGACACATAAATTCACCAGCAAAGCTGGGTATGTTTTTAAAAATATGTGCTTTAGAATTGGTGATAAATGGAATCCTAGAGGCTGGATGTTCTGCATTAAGAAGAGAGAAAGTAGAAGAGACTGGAAAAATGATTTATAGCTATCAGCTAAAAGAGCCAATTTTTTTGTTTGTTTTTCTAATCATTAGATTTCAGGAGAGCAGGCTTTTCTATTAGCAAGATACTATCTGATAATTTATAATAAGAGAAGAGAAGTAACACTTAAAACTTTCGAAGAAACTGAAAACACAAGTATTTTCTTATATTTATAGATAGAAGGCTCATGACATAAAGGAATGGTGAGAAATTCCTATTTGGATGAACACATTATTATTATACTCAATATTAGCTACACTTTCACCTTTAGCTTTAGTGATTTGATTATAAAATAATTCCAGTAATTGTCTTTCCTAACTTGGAGTGATTGACTGTGACTTAGAGACCCAATAACAATCCGTTTTAAAATACCCTGTTGCAGCTGCAGTGTCTTAAATTCTTGGGTCTCATGGCTGAGTTGTGGTCAGCACTGCTGGACCCTGGCAGGGCTCGGAAGGAAAAGGCTGGAAGTCTAGGCCTAGGAGAGAGCGATTTGATGGTTTCAGCAGCAGCCACTAAAAAGGCTGAGTTTGTAAAATGTTGGCTGCCTTGTTTTTATAGAAAAAGTTAGAGAAACTTTGAGATTATAAGCAAAATGTTTGAAGTATCTCTGTCCTTAAAGAATTTTCAGATAACTAATATGCTGAATTATATAACTTCGGTAAACTTGTTTTTACTAGGAGAATAGCTTTTCATACTAGAACAGCTTACTGTACTTAAAGGACACAGTGAACATTGAGTGATGCCCCCTTCCTCTGGTGGGACATGGAGTGCATGAGAGTTAGCTGGCACGCATCTGCAGGACCTGCCCCTTCTCTCTAGGAAGACTGGGTGATGGAAGCTGGGGAGACATCAGCGACCCCAGTGGCCAGTAGGGCCCACGCTGCAGTGCGGCAGAATTCATAAGTGCAAGTGAAGCCTCAGGCGTTTGCCAAACCCACTCCCCTAGTGCCCATTTAAGAATTATTGTCCTCAAACTGAAAATGACTTCTTCCCTATTTCTTTTAAAACCAGATCTTCTGCACATTCAACCAGCCCCAAACAATGGCACCCATGGGAGTTTAAACCATCTTCTGAAGGTGCCTTTTTATACGCCATCCCGTGCTGAGGAAGTGTCAAAGTCTTCTGTCTGTGGCTTTATGAATCCATCGCCCACAGATTCTCTACAATGTTTGTGCCCTGAGCTACAAAATGTGAGTGAAAACTTCATGTTAAAAAAATAAAATAAAACAAATAATTGAAAAAACTTTATATATGTATAAAAATGTGAAGGGTGAGCTGGTCTATGACTGGTGTAGGTGATAGCTCATTTTGTTTGGGCTCAGATGTTTATTAAGTAAGGGTATTCGATTTTGAACCTTCCTGTAAATTTGAGATTGTACTGCACACATGAGAGTATTAAGCATGTCAATGTGCTTTGTAAATAGAAAAGCCCTATTGGGAAATCAATTAATTTCATTGTGAGCTAACTGTCCTTAGCCATTCAAACTACAGACACTTGAATCTAGGTTTATTTCTCTCATATACTGATCCTTTTACAGTCTAAGCATCAGATGGTTATGGTTGACTATTCAGAGTAGAAACAGCTGGGAGGGGGGTAGAGGTTGTAAGCTGGTGTTAGATTCACCCCTGGGGGATTTGCTGTGTAGTCCACTCAGCAGGAAGTGTCTGGAGAATAGCTTGGTGTTTCCAAGGGAGAGCAGGTCTGTCTTATTTCACATGAGCCCAGATAAAGACTTGATGGGGAGAATCACAGATGAAAGTGGTGGGGGAGGGGGGTTCTTTTGAGCAGCTATGGAGAATCCCTATGAGGCAATACTTGGGGGATGCCAATAGGCAATCCACTTTGGGAAGGTCCTTGTAGTGGATGAGGTGCCAAGCTGAGCTCAGGGCAGGAATTCAGGTATCAGGAGGGCATAAGGCCAGATCCTGGTGGTAGAAGGGGTTCCGAAGGGCAGGGAGTCAGAACAAGAGCTTGAAGTAAATGCCCAAGTCCTCCAGCCATAGAATGAGAGTCCAGTTATCTGGAGTCCATCAAGCTAAGACTAAGGTCAAACAACTTTGAAGCCTAGTGGGAAATGTGGGTGTACAACTAAAGAAACACCTACTACCAGAGGTAAAACTCGTTTGTTATAGCCCATGGTGGGCAAAGATTTAACTTCCCCTAATCCTTACCATAACATTGCAGAGTGGTCGTTTTATTCCCTATTTTAGAGATAAAGAGAGCTTAGAGAAGGTGGATAATTTGCCCAAGATCTGAGAAGATTGGTTTATCTGACTCCAAACTCCATGTTCTTTGTAGAGAAGGCCTCTTGGTGCTCAAAGTAGGTATGGCCAACATCGGCCTCACTGGCTGGTTAGAGACTCTGAGCCTGCCTCAGTTTACTGAATTAAAGTCGACGTTTTAACAAGTTCCTCAAGTCATTTATATGTACATTAAAGCTTTGGAATGTTGAAGTTACTACTCAGCTGGTGATTCCAGCTGTGATTAGAATGCTTTACCCCCACATCTTTGCAAAGTCACACTCATAAAAGTCAGTAAGAATATATTTCAGCATGAGTGGAAAATCAGAATTTAAACTTGTTAGTCTGGCTTCTTTCCCCAGTCATAAAATACTTCATGTAATTACTGCAGAAATGGTCTTGATTTCCCTTAAAACCTTTTATTACTTCAACTTACTTTTCCCCTCCATTTTTTTTTGCAGCCCAGCAACCTAGAACATGTGAATCAAATGCTAAACCTCACCCCAAAAGAAGGTAAGTCAAAAGGTATATTAGTTTGGAAACTGCGGAATATGATATACAGAAATGAAACGGTTTTTTAAAAGGGAATTTAATACATTACAAGTTCACATTTCTAAGCCTATGAAAATGTTCAAACTAAGGCATCTGGGAAAGATACCTTTAATTCAAGAAAAACTGAGGCATTTGGAACACCTCAGTCAGCCATCAGGCACACCGGTTCCTTGCTCCTGGGCTCTGTTGCTTTCAGCCTCTCTTCCTAGAAGGGCTCCTCACTTTGCTTCTCTGGGGCTGGCTTTCATCTCTTGGCTTCACTTGGCTCTCTCCAGGTTCTAGCTTGTTTATCATCTCATGGCAACTTCTGCTGGGCTTGGAATGGAATAATACAAAATGGAATAATAGTACCTACCTCATAGGGTTTTTGTAAGAATTAAAAAAAGGTAAATTTTGTAAAATATTTAACAGAGTGCCTGCTGCATAAAAAACCAACCCTCAGTGGTAGTTATTATTACATGTATAGAAGCATTTAATAATGTTACCAACTTTTTTTTTCTTTTACATTATTTTCTTTTAGTAACAGAAACAGAGAGAGCAAATTTGCCATTTGGGAGGCCCAGGGTGATGCAGAAGGACAAGGAACACTGTCTTCTTTACCACAGGGACTACGTGAGCGGATATGGAAAGGCTTTCCGGATGCCCATGTGGAGCTCATATACAGTCCCCAGGCCGGTGAGCCCCAGAGTCCACTGACCTGTGCAGGCTGGAGGAAGTCCCAAGGCTCAAATATTCTACAGGCTGAACCTTGGTTTGCAGTAGAGACCCTAAAGGGAGCTCCCTGACTGGTGGCTTGTATGACAGTGCACCAGGAAATACGTGAAGGTGTTGATAGGGGAATATGGGGATGCAGAAGGAGAAGGCATTGGGTTCTTCCTGGAGAAATCAGTCAGTGTTTATAGGCCAGTTGGCCATTGGTATGACAGGTAGGAAAGTCATTTCAAACAGGAGGCTACAAGAAGTACAAAGGCACAGGAGAAACATTTAAGTATTTCCGAGTGTATAGTGGGTACACCTAGAAGGCAATGTAGATAGGTTATGAAGGGCTTGGTGTTCATTTGGTTAATTAACAGCTACTTTGCTTTCTGTTGCTGGGTCTAGAATGTGACAAGATAACATCTTTCCTGAAGATCTAGCATTCTAATAAGTCAGGCTAAACTTATAAGTATAGGAGTGCTAGGGCACAGATGTCTCTAGTCTGAAGTCATAATCCACTTGTTTTAATCTCTCTCCCTCTTCACCATCTGACTAACCCTTTTCTCTAAATAGGGCTGGTACAATAAGCTAACACACAGAAAAAAAAAATCAATCCCTGCCTCACACCATATGCAAAATTAAATTGCTAGTGGATGTATAGCCTAAATGTGAGCAATAATTCTGTAATTTCTTTTGTGTGTGTCTTGATGACATTGGGATAGAGAAGGATTTCTTAGGCACAAGAACAAAAGTAAATGGAGGAAATAATAACTTTGACTAATTAACATTAATGTATGATGATAGACAATGGTTGGGAGAATATACTTGGATTGCACTTAAGGAACAAGTGATGAGTACACAGAATAGTAGTTAGGATGCTGAATAACTAATAATTTCCATCAATAGATATGAGAATAACAAAGCATCTTAGTTGATAAATGGGCAAAAGATATGAGCCAAGTAATTGACTCTCTTTAGTATCCAGGAAAATATATTTAAAAAAGCCGTTCCTTCTGGGCAGGGATGGAATTATTTAATGTATCCTCAGCACAACAGAGCTGCCTAGTAAATGCTTAGTGAATGAATGCATTGGGCCAAGAATTCCCAACCATCGTTTCAAAGCCTTTTAAAGTTGAAACTGTTTTTTCAAACTTACAAAAAAAAACCATAATAAATAATCAGAAGTATGTGTTTTTTGGAGAGAAATCTTAGTACTTCACTTCCAAAGATTCTGATGGGAAACTCTAGCCATGCCTGTTTTTTTTTTTTTGCATGAGCAGGCACCAGGAACCAAACCTGGGCCTCCAGCATGGCAGGTAAGAATTCTGCCACTGAGCCACCATTTGTACTGCCCTTCAGTTGATTTTTAAAAAAAAATATTGTTATATCTTCATGCACCATATACTCCATCCAAAGTATACAATGAGTGGCTCATAATATCATCACATACTTGGGCATTCATCACCATGATCATGTTTAGAACATTTGCCTCACTCCAGAAAAAGAAATAAACAGAAAAAAGAACAAAACCTATACATCTCATACCCTTTATCACTCTCTTTTATTGACCACTAGTATTGTGATGTACCTATTTTTTCTTACCCATTACCCCCACCCCCTTTGTTTATTTATTTTTGTCCTTATTTTTTGTTCCTCTGTCTACAGCCTGGATAAAGGGAGCATCAGCCTCTTTTTCACTTTGTAAAGTGTAAAGTCACATTGTAAAAGCTATATAGTTATGGAGTCATCTTCAAGAATCAAGGTTACTGGAATATAGTCCAGTAATTTCAGGTACTTCCCTCTAGCCACTCCAATATACCATGAACTAAAAAGGGATAGCTATATACTGCATAAGAATAACCTCCAGGATAACCTCATTACTCTGAAATCTTTCAGCCACTGAAACTTTATTTTGTCTCATTTCTGTCTCCCCTCTTTTGGTCAAGAAGTCTTTCTCAGTCTCTTGATGTGAGGCCCCAGCTCATCCTGGGATTTCTGTCCTATGTTGCCCAGTAGATTTACACCCCTGGGAGTCATGTCCCACGTAGGGGAGAGGGCAGGGAGATCACCTGCTGAGTTGGCTTAGAGAGAGGCTATGCCTATTTTTGCTGAGGGTACAAATATCTCTCCTCTTTTAGGGAAAGTAAGTAATCGGTTGCATCCAGTCTATCTACCCTTCTTTTTCCAATGCAAGATTCTTAGAGAAAAATAAACATAGTGTTCTCCTACAGATTAAAGCTTGATGTGCCTTGAAAGCTGAACTCTGCTGCTGACAAGGGTGTAATTGTCTCTGGTGGCTGAGGGCTAATGTTTATTTCCCAATGTGGGCAAATATTTTATAAATAGTTAATCTGAGCCTACGTGTGCTATTGATGGTAATACTATTACTCTCTCAACATGCACAGTGTTCAGTTGTTTGTGGCTATCTTCAGCATGCCACATTCCCTAAAGTAACTTCCACTTTGTTTTTGTTTTTAAGGGGGGCAACTTCTTTAAGAACATCAGTCAAACGAAGCCTTACTTGATTCTCTATTTTGAAAATGTCAGGTTCTAAGAATTGTGTGACGTTAAAGGGAATGTTTGTATTTTTATACTTTTCCTGCTGTCCTGAATTCCTGAATTTATACGAGCTTTGGTGGAAACCAAAGTGGAGAGGCTTGAAGTAGGCTAACAGGCACAGAGTTGGATACAATTATTTTTTATTATTTGAAAACTAGCTTCTTTGTCACCAAAGTTCCTGTGCTTTCACTGATTACACAGAACTGCTGGTATTTTTTCCATCCTTGTGACAGGATGGAATTCTAGCAATTTTCTGCTTTCTAATTCAGAAATTGCTCTGTTAGTATGTTGTGGTTCAAGAAAATTACACCCAAGAATGTTTTCAGATTCATGTAAAAATGTTGTAAATTAGGCTTTAAGTAAGACATCTTTGAAACATGAGGCCGATTGGCCTGTACCTCCAGGTTTTATGGAGCTTTTGTTTTTCTGTGGCTTTGGTGGGTTTTCTAATTGTTGTTGTTATCTCAGAAGTGTTCTAGGGAAGTAGCTGCAATTTGAAATCATGTCTTACACCTGTTTCCAAGCCATTAGGATTTATCAAGCTGTGTATTGGTTGTGTTTCTGGGCCTACTCAGCAGAAAATTGTGAAAGGTGCTTGCAGTTATTGGGTGAAAGATTGAAAATAAGAGCAAGAATTATAATTATTGTTTAGAATAAACACTTTAGAAGTTGAATATACATATAGGTTTTTTAGAGAAGGTCTAATATCTACATATATGCCTTCTACATCACTGAATTTTTTTAAAAGTCTTTATTTCTAAAGCTTGCTATTTCTGATACTATAAATTATCCACCCAATCATGTTTTTGTGTCTTTTAAAACTAGAGACAATATTGTGGTTGTAAAAGTATTTTTATACCATAGGAAGTCATTTCTGGTCTTCCCATCTGGAGAGGGGATCACAGGACCAGAAAAATAAATAAAAATGCATAGTTATGTTCTTATATTTACTATCAGGTAAGACTACGATTTTTCAAATTAATTTATAAATCATCAAATAATTTTGTTTTCGGTTTTATATTTCAGCTCACAGGCAAGAATAAATTATAACATCAATAAAAGTCATTTTCTCCCCTGTTCAAGTTTTATTTTGTCCTCATCATGTCAGGCTACAGGGAAAATCATCTCACTTTCCTGCCTGTCTGTGCTCATCATCTACTTACTCTTGAAGAATAAGAACAGCTAAGGAGTTCACATTTGACCTGAGCATCTGAGTTCTATCTGTTGTTTTCTTGACTTTCTACTCTATCCCGTAGTTCAAAAAGTCCAAGGAACCCTGAAAAGATGGTAGGATCGAAGTCGGTGTGTGTGTGGTGGAGGTGGGGGATTATATGGTATGTGTGGTTCATTACTGGCTACCTTCACTTATGAGACCAAGCCTTAGCAGTGATAGGACTGCACCTCTCTCCTTCTACAGGACTGCCTAGTGCACAGCCTCACCTTTGCAAGGAGGCCATGTGCTATCTTTCCTAGACTTGATGCATTTATAATATTTGGTTGTTCAAGTTCCGTATGTAGAAATCAGGATTTTCCACCAGCAAAAAAAAAGCACAGTTTTTTTTTTTTTTTTTTTTACTATCTTCTGGCCAAAGATACCCTGTTCCCTTTTCTCCAACCCAAAGTCTGTGGTGTTTTGGAAAAATAGTAAACATTTTGCCCAACTAAATTATTTGGCACAGCTTTTGCAGCCAATAATTCCAATGAGACCATAGTATTTAATAATTAGATCAGAATTAAGTAAATTAATACTAATTATTTATATTAATATCAATATCTCCCTTGGCACTATTGTTATATAATAATAGTTATGATCATATATTATAATTGTAATTTAAAAATTATGATAAACTTCCCCTTTTAACATTTTCTTTATTTTAATTGGTGAATAAAAACTTTTCATAATATTTTAATTATGGAAAATGAATCTATGGCAACATTTATGTGTTGTATATTTCTTTAAGAAAAAGTTATGAAGTATGTGAAATGTTAGTATAAAATGATGAAGGTGTGTGGTAGGATGCATCAATCACAATATCCCAGGTATCCATGGGCTGACTCAGGCAGCAATCAATATCCCTGTTTCTCCCATTTTACAACATTCCCAGGTGTGCTTTATGCTACCTGGAGACACTTGATCATTCAGAACTATTGACTTTTTTAGTTTCCACCAGCTGGAAGAAATACCTCATAATGAATTGACTTAAGCAATGGAAACTTACTGGGGCTAGAAGTCCAAAATCAAGGCATTAGTGGGGAGATGTTTTCTCCCTGAAGACTGGCATCCTGGGGCTGGCTGCAGGTGATCCTTGGTCCTTGGCTTTTCTGTCACACTGTGGTGTCTTCTTTCTCTTCTAAGTTCCATTGTCTTTCAGTTTATGGCTGCTCTCTGTGGCTTGCTTTCTCCATCTGAATTTCATTCTTCTTTACTCCAGGAATCTGGACTAAAGGCCAACCTGGTTCGATCGGGTCACACCTTCACTGAAGTAACATCTTGGAGAAATCTTATTTACAATGGTTCACAACCATTAGTGTGTGGCCTAAGGCTGAGAACACGTTCAAACTAGGATACACAATTCAATCCACCATGCTATAAGTTTTTGAAAGAATAAACAAGTGGTCTTAGCTATCCAGTCTCTGCCTTCAGGAGAGTGAAATAAATGATAAGATCCAATCCACTGACTCTAACACAAAATATCTTCATATTTCTTGATTGATTTCTTGTTTTGGTGGACTCTATAACCCAGAAGTTTACAGAAAAAGAGAAGGGAAGATACATTTATCAGCCTTTGTGTGAGTCAAATGTTTTATTCTATTCATAGACTTAATTGATGGCTTAGCTGGCTTTAGAATTTTAGAAATGATTTCCTTCCAGAATTCATAGGATACTAGACCTCCTGTACTAATGCTCCCATGATCTTTTATTTTCTCTACTTTTTCATTTATTTTATCTTTAGTTCCACTTTTCAAGAAGTGATTTGAAATTTCTTCTTCTAGATCTTATTGAATGTTTTATTTCTATTGTATTTTTAAATCTCAGTTTCTTCTATTTCCTTTTTCCTTTTTCTCCTCATTCTGATCTTTCTTCATGAATGCCTTTTATTCTCATGTGTCTGAGAATGAAATTTCCTTCTTTTATCTGCATTATCTCCTTTTCTTTTATCTGCATTATCAGGATACTGTACTGTTATAGTACAGTATATTATACTATTATCTTTTTTAAAATTCTTTCCCCCCAACCCCATCAAATGTCTGGTGATCCTTGGCTGTCCATAGTTTAAGGGTAAGGCAGTAAACTACACAGTTGGGACTTGGCAGCAGATAGGCTTTATTGTACACTGATCCGGAAGAGAACCAGCTATTTTTTGGGTACCCACAACTGTGTACCCTAGAGCTGGTTTGTATTCCAAACAGAAGGCTCTTCTACTCTGGACTAGTGTACACAATTGGCTGCTTACATGGGGTGGGGAAGTGTGTAGATTTTTACTAAATTTCATTGTTTTGAATACGGTCCTCTTGTTCTGTGTCTTGGGCCCTTGAGAATGGGGGTTCCCTGGCTCACCCTTCCTAGAGAATAAACATTCTGTTTGGCTTCTTTTTACAGACTCTCAATCTAATGTATCTTCATCCTTAGGGCCATTTTAAGGTGGTTTCAGTAGGGAGCACAAATAAATGCATGTGTTCAATCTATTTCGTTTTACTCAGTTTCTGCATGGTGTTTTCCAAGAGACGTGCTGCAGTATGTTAGTGTATCCAGTTTCCACATGTTTTTTCCCAAACTTCCCTTGTCTTCAGTTCTCACCTATTTATAACTCAGCATGGGGCCCTCCTGCCTATGAATATAGATTATAGTGTACTGTTATCTTTTCTTTTGGAAATTGGTCTTATGCATTTTATGTACCATAGCTAAGATTTGCTTCTAGCACAAAGCAGTGAAAAGAGGAAGAATATCCTAATTTAATACAATGTTCTTGCTTATAAATAATTTTGAGTTTGGTTAAGAAAGATAGTCTGTGTGTGTATTAGAGGTCATATAAACAAAAATTTCTCTGAAAAATTTAAATGGATAGTAAAATGGTCACCTACCCCAATGACGTGCTAATTGAAAGATGAGAATCTCGTAACACTGCATTAACTCAAATATCTGGGCCAGAAAGCATATTGATAGGGGACTTCCATGCTGAATAAATTATTGTACCAGTCTTTAAATAGGGCTACAATAAAATTATAAATATATATACATATATATTCCTACACTTTAGACAAGTGATAGACTACTACAGCTCCTTAGAATTAATCTTAGGTCAGTTAAGAGTCTTCACCCAGATGAAGAATGTTTTTAGTTCATTTGTAACATTAAGATAAATTGAATTTATTTTATGCACAATTTTTATTTATAACTGATACGACCACATCAAAATTAGATCCTGAAAAAAAAAGTTGTCTTTTTTAGTGATAACTCCCATTGTTCCTCTACTTTAGCTCAGATTTTCCTCAACAGATATTCTTCTCTAATGTGTATTAATCTGATTTGGCCTCCTGGTGCCCCTATCCGGAAGGGAACCACAGAACAAGACATTGCTGAAGACACCCTCTTCCATTGCTCGGGTAGACCTGATTAAATGGGAAACATTCTGGGGAAGTTGCCAACCATATAGGCATTGAATGGATGAGCCACAATTTGGGGTGACTTTTTTTTTTTTTCCTTTTCTCTCTCTCAACAGAGAGACACATCGCCTCTGCCTCCTGCTGCCCCAGACTGTCTGCGGGCTGATGTCAGGGTCCCTCCTTCTGAGAGTCAAAGCTGTGCCTTCTACCCAGCAAACAAGAGCATCACCCACGGCTTCCTCTATCCTCCTGGTTAGTGGGGGTCTTTTAGATCAGTCGCTTAGAAAGCCCGCGTCAGCTGGATGTGGGCCTGAGCCTTAAACCTACACTCCCCACCCAAACGACCTGCTTGGGCTAAACCAGCTGCCCAGGAGACTCCCAGTGGTTGTGGGGTGGCCGGAAGCAGGAGGGCAGCTTTGTAATAAAGACTAATGAATTCTGCAGCACAAGCCATAGAACAGCTCTAACCTGGTCCAGATGATCTGAGAGATTGGCAAGTTTCAGCTTAATTTTTGTTTTGTTTTGTTTTTTTAGCATGGGCAGGCTTTGGGAATCAAACCCGGGTCTCCAACTCGGCAGGCTCAGCTTAAGTTTTAAAACGAAGATTCCTTGGAGAGGGACATAAGCATCTGCAAAAAAACAAAACAAAACATCTTTTTCTGATTACTGTCAAGCTAAGTCCTGCTCTAAAAGTGCAGCTATGCCTGTGAGAAGAAATCAAACCAGAATCCTTGCCTCTTGCCTTAAATCAAATAGTTTCAACTGTGAATTAAAGCAGCCGAGGGAGCTTTACATTTTTCTTTAAAGCATGTCTCTTGGGAACATGCAAAAGCCAGTGTAATTTTTCTAAAGCTCTAGCTGCTGCTTCTTATTCAACAGGAAATGCCATTGTTATTAACTGGCCCTTGAGATTTTCAACAATTTCAGGTTCTGTGAATGAGTTTTACTCCTGATATTTACCTTCACTTTTTTTTTGAAGCCTTGCCCAAAGATAGTCAATTCAGAGATTTATTTAGACTCAGAGATTTATGGTTAAAAAAAGACTTAATGAAAGCAAGTGGTACATCAATTTAAATGACCTAAAACATAATTTGAATGAAGAAATTGCCATATTTTACCTAAAAATTTAGATAGAATTAGATCTTCCAAATTTATGTAAATTTTAGGATATGTCTTTAATAGAGAAAAATTTTATTGATAAATTATATTAAAATTTATTAAAATTGGGATGTAAATGATATCTATTAAGCGGTAAGATTGGTTGATGTATATATGATATATATGATGCATATATATCATATATATATATTTGCCTTGATCAGAAGTGAAGTTAATAACCAATTAACTTCTCTCAAAATATTAAGGGTAAAATGAAACTCCTTTCTGTCTATAAATTCTATTTTGTTAGCAATAGAAACTCCCCATTATAGAGAAATATATATTTTTGTCTGAAATAGAGGTGGTATTATGCTAATGGTTTTCCAAAGTCTAGGGTTTAGTTTAAAAAGTAGGAAAGGCTTATGTGGGGTGTGGGGGCCTTGATCACCAGGTGAAATGTTAAGAGAAACGAAAGTTTATTTCTTCTTGCCTGTTGGTGCCAATCCCTTGAACTCTCCTAAGTATTAAGATACCCCAGTGGAGGTGTGAAATGTACTGGTATGAGCGTTTGTGGGTGTGCAGCCTGTAATGCTCACAGCAATTCCACGAGAGTGAGGTGGATGTCAGCCCTTTGCCCTGGTGGTGCCACTGGCAAGCAGATGGGCTGGGGTCCTCTCAGGGCATTGGGCTCCAGGGTATGCAGGGTTAACCCTCCTCATGCCCAATAGAGGATTCCTCCTTCTCAGGCAGGTCCTGGCGGTGTCCTGTCCACAGCCCCAATGGGTAAACACTCATTTCTTAAGGACATTCTACTGTGGAAGAATTATTCATAAAAGCTTTACTATTTTATTATTTTGAGAAATGGCTGCTCCCCCAAGTTTGATTATGATTAAAACATGGATTTTCTAGGGTACATAAATCTTTTCAAACCAAGACATTCCACCCTCTGGACTCTAAAAAAGACATGGTTTTCCATATACAAAATACATTCATTCCATCACAATATCAGAAAACTTTAAACCATTTCAGTGACAATACAAATACAATACAAGGTTAAGAGCAGTACAAAGTCTCATTAAAGTTAGTTACAGGCATGGTCTGTCTTAAGGCAACAATCTCTCTGGTTCTGGACCTGTAAAACTCAGAACAAGTCATTTGCTGCCAATAAAAAAAGGAAGAACAGTCATAGGATACGTAAACCCATTTCCATAAAGTAATCAAGACCCACCTGGAATGGGTGGACTCACATCTCCATTTAATCAAGTTTAATACCCACAAGTGGGTGAATCACATCTCCATGGAGATAACCCAATCAAGTTTCCAACCTACATTATTGAATAGGGATTAAGAGAAACAGTTGCTCCCACAAGATTGATTGGATTAAAACATGGATTTTCTAGGATATGTAAATCCTTTCAAACCATCACCCTCAGTAACTGTGCATCCACAGCTGGTGTGTATCAACGGCATAAAACTCCTGAGGAGCCCTCTGGACAATACTTCAGAATTCCATGTCTTGGCTGGTAATAGATGTACATTAGTATGTAGGAGAAATGGTCCTTTGGTATAGGGCATCAGATTTTCTCTTCTAGCTAGATTTATCAATTTTTATTTCTTTTGCAGGGAACAACAGGACCTCTGATAGCCAATATGATGGCTTAATTACAAGTAATTTGGTACCTATGTATGATGCATTCAAAAGTAAGTATATATTTAGATTATTAATTTTAAAATGCCTAAATGAGTCCTGGAACTTTCTACTAAACACATCTTTATTGCAATTTATTTCTTTCTCCCGCTCTTTAGGGGTATTTGGGCTATGCCCATTCTAACTTTTTCATGTTGCAAGGGCTGTCAATAATAAGGGGTAGGGAGATGGAGCTAGCTGATATTCTGGAAAGGCTGGCCTCTCTAGGTTTCAGGACATATCTGGTCCAGGGACCCATCTGGAACGTTTTTGGAAAGTTACCCTAGTGCATGGAGCCTTTGTAGAATCTAATAAATTGCCCTAGGTGTTCTTTAGGATTAGCTGGAATGGTTTTGGTTGGGGTTTGGTAAGTTATGATAGGTAGTAACATATAACTGAAGTTTACGTAAGAGCAACCTCCAGAGTAGTTCCTTGGATCTATTTGAACTCTCTCAGGCACTGATACATTATTTGTTACACTTCTTTTCCCCCTTTTGATCAGGATGGCATTGGTAATCCCCCAGTGCCAAGGCCAGACTCATTCCTGGGAATCATCTCCCACTCCACGAGGGAGAATTTTCACCCCTGGATGTCATGTCCCATGTAGAGGGGGAGGGCAATGATTTCATTTGCAGAGTTGGGCTTAGAGAGAGGCCACATCTGAGCAACAAAAGAGGTCCTTCAGAGGTAACTCTTAGGCATACCTATAGGTAGGCTAAGCTTTTCTCCTACATATATAAGCTTCACAAGAGCAGGCCTAGAGATCAAGGATTTGGCCTATTGACTTGGGTATCACTAAAGTTTTATAGTTCCATATTTTTACTCCCATCCCTCAAAGAACTTTGCCAGAACTTTTTTATTATCTGCTTAATGTATTCTGGGATATATCCAGGCATTACATTAAGCTATACAGGATTAAAGGCCCTCATTTTTATTCTGGGCTCCCTGAGTTTCGATTGTTTAAATGAGCTATCTAGACAGGTTGAGTTAGATTATATGCTACAGAAAATTTAGGTTCTGGACAAAATAAACCTTTCTTCCTTTGGTCTTAAAGAGTACGTGAGCTTCTGAAATATAGACAATATCTTCCTTACCCCGGTGTTCTGAATTACATTAATCCTAACTTGATTGTTTTCATTCTGATCTCTGTGAATTTGTTTCTGATATTGAATCATTTCATTCCAATGTTTTAAGTACAGATATGGGAAGGATCCCTGCCATAGCTCTTTAACTTACTTTTGCTCTGGTAGGATTCTGATAATTTCTTTTTGATCCTTAGTTTAAGTACATAGAGCTATTCCCAAATTAATATTGTTGCTCCTCATAAATAAGTGGGAGATAAATATTAGGCTTCATAATCATAATTAATAGGGAAGTATGTATATTCTGACCATTTTAAACAAAAATTACTCTTCTAGAAGATATTTAGCCTTAGGGAGAATTTGGAGACCTATTCAACAATAATTTCACACAAAAAGCTGTATTCAGTGTGGATGTTTATTTTTGTTGAATGGAATATTCTATACAGTTACCCAATCACCTCACCACTGCCAATTATTGAAGCAGAATTTGATGTTAACTATTTAAAATGTTCCTCTCTAATAGAAAATAGTTCCATGTGCAATAGCAGTAGACATTTTTAACATTCTCATTATTTTATTTTTTAGAAATGTGGGATTACTTTCACAGGGTTCTTCTTATAAAACATGCCATGGAAAGAAATGGAGTAAATGTGATTAGTGGACCAATATTTGATTATAATTATGATGGCCATTTTGATACTCCTGATGAAATTACAGAGTAAGTAATATGAAACCAAATGGAGTCTTTGATTCAGCAAGAGGGCAGCACAGAGGGAAAATCCCAACATTTTAAGTAGAAGCTGAGTATTCTAAATGTTCCACAGTACGTTCACATACAGATGTTCGTACTATGTTTGATCTAATCTAAATAACAGCTTTACTATTCTTTTAACTGTTTACAGCTTAGCATGTCCTTAAATATATTTATAAACATGTTGGTGTTCTTTAGAAGCAAAAGTAGAAGGGCATCAGATCTTTTCAATTGTGTTTTTAGGTATGTGGCCAACACCTCTGTCCCCATCCCCACACACTACTTCATGGTGCTGACCAGTTGTAAAAACAAGAGCTACACCCCTGACACCTGCCCTGGATGGCTGGATGTCCTGCCCTTCATCATCCCTCACCACCCCACCAACGTGGAGAGCTGCCCTGTGAGTACACTGTGGGGACTGCCTACAGCCCGAAAAGCTTCGCCAGTAACCTTTGCTTTCACAGTAGTGGCTCCGGCTAAAATATAGCTCTGAAGGTGTTTCCATGGGTAGAGTCGAGCTAAAAAAGTGTTCATTTTAGAGTTTTTCCTCCATTTTTAATCTCTATTTAATGAATATCAATTTAAGCATGCATATGCATGTATGAACCTGTGTCTCTATATGCAAATCCTATGAATTCCATTTATATATCTATTCATAGTCACTAATTAGGGAGTGAGTAGTATCTTACTAATCTTTTTATTCTAGGCACAAACTTTAAGGCTCTATCCCAAAATTGGCACAGAATTTGTGTTCACTGAATGAATCTGGAAATACTAAAAGTTCATTAGCTTGAAATGTGAGGGTCTGAGGTTAATTATATATACAGAGGTAAAGTTGAAAAATAAGTTGATTTGAGTAACTTACTCTTTTTAATGTATGTATTAGGCCACCAAAAATCCTTTTAGGATGAAGGTGAATGATATATAAATAGTAAGTTCAAATTGCATACATGTTGCATATATTCAGCAAATATATTGAGTGCCTACTAAGAAACTTTTAGAATACTCTAAGGAGGAATACATGGTCCTTGCCCTCAAGGAGTTCATATACAACTTTGATACATAAATGAGAAATAGGAACAAAAATGGGTCAGTCAATAATACAATAATTATTTAAAAAATTGAAAGTTAAGAGATACCACAAACTTGGGATTGTTTGCCTCCTGCTGTTATAAGGATTTTGTATTTCCACTCAAGATAAGAGATGAATTGTCCACTGGGATGATCAATAAAGATTTCATAAAATGGGGTGGGAGTAGGGCTGGGCCTTGAGATGGGAGAATGTGAATAGACTGAGAGAACTAGGATGAGTGCTTCAATGGAGAGCATGAAGAATGGAGAGGACTTGGTATCTGAGTGGATGAAAGAGTAGAAGGAAGGGGAGACTTGAAGATGGATCTTAGATTTTAAATCTTGGTAATTAGGATGAGGAGAGAAGTTAGCAATGGGAACTCTTTTGGAAGCAGGTAGATTGGATGGTTAATTTAGGCATGTCAAGCGTGTAAATAAGGCATTCGTGCGTTAAGTCCCATAGTCTATTAGAGACTGGAAATTAAAGTCCAGGTCCTAGGCGAGATTGGATTTCATCCACATTCTTTCACTGTACTAAGTACTATGAGATGTGCACGGATAAATCAGACCTGAATTCTATTAAAGGGGGCCTTTAGTCTAGCACTTAGAAGTGTAGTAATATACAAGGAAGCAATAAGTGGCACATGAGAAGGGCAGATAAACTACTGTAGATTTCCAAGTAGAAATAAATCCTGGTAGGAAAGATGACCTTACAGCTGGATCTCAAAGATAGGCTTTTACTTGGAGTGTTTGAATGCTCTTTCAGCGTCTAAAGATGGAGGCACAAGGTTAAAGCTTGAGCAGTAAAGAGTTTACAAACAAGAAGCTATCAGGAGACATTTTTGAGTTGAAGCCCTTCCTGCTTTTCCTCTTGGTACTTTTGTTAGTAGGCCAGGGTAAATCCCATTCTTCATTTCTTCTTCCAATGACAGACATTGACAACTAAAAAAGCATGATACTTTCTACCACTGAATCAGGATTAAATAGTTTTTTATCACACAGTTTCTAGGTAACCATTATGGCACGGTTAGAATTGGTGTGCAAAGGGCAAACTATTTGCTATACCTGATCTAGACTCTTATCACCTTTTATCATGACCTTTAAAAATGAAACTTAAGTAGCTTTTTACATGGCTGTTCCCTTTTTCCTGTCTTCCTCCCCTTCACCACTGTACACCATTACCAACTTATCTTAAAATTTATTTTTGTAAATGTTATATTCCTTTGCCTCACATCTTTCCCCTACCTCTCTTACCTCCCCAAAAGAAAACTCCCAGCTTATAGGGAGGGCTCTCCACTATTTGTCCCTCACAGTCATGTATTTCAGGCCAGTTGGAGTCCTTGAAATTACTTGAACACATCTTGAGGTCTCCTACCTCAACAACTTGTTAGAATGCCTTTCTTCTCCATCTAGTAAAAAATTTACCTATACTTCACTTGCACTTCAAAGTTGAAGTACAAATAACATGAAGCCTCCACTGATTGTCTAAAGAGGAGATGATCTCCCCTAAATTAATAGGACATTATCACTAATACATTGGACATCATCCAAGATTTTGAGGAGTTTCTGATCTAGTATAAAAGACATGATACATACAAATAGAATTATGAGACATCATGTGATGAGTGTAGAGCAAGCTTAAACCAATCTATGACTATAAGAAGGATTGTAAAGTTAATAAGATGTGACCATCAATTAGTAAGTGGTGTAGGATGAGAAAGAGTCAAAAGTGAATGAAAATTTAAGTGTGACAGAGCAGCAAATATATAGAGCAACAGTTGTTTGGGGAAGGATGACTTTCCTCTTGTTCCTCAATTTGAGAGATTAGAAGGATATTTAGGAGGAGATATAAGAAGTAGTATAGAGTAGAACTTAAATGCTAAGTATAAAAATCACCTCACTTCTTGAAGTTGTTATGGGAATTAAATGAGATAATCCTTATAAGACTTTAAGCAAAGTTCCCAGTACACAGTAAAGCAAATGGTGACCATAACAGAGAAGTCACATCTTATGATGGAATTACATTCCAAAGTCAATACATAAAATGAACTTGTATACAGGTACAACACTTTATAATCAAATCACTAAAAAGCATAGTACATACACAAATTGGTCCTTAATAAGTCCAACCATGGAAATGTTTCCACTAGCATTAGAGTAGATAATTACACCTTCAGTTATGTGCCCAAGCAGTAGTTGGCTTTCTTTAATGGACATGTTGTAGGGAACCTCTGAACTTTTAAAATAGTTTAATCAGTCAATATGAGGAGGTATTCCCACTATAAAAGGATTGAGGGAATTGAGGACAGTGTAGGAAAGGCTGATTTATAAATTCTACCTTATACTCATCTAGGGCACTAGATTTATATTTCCCTTTTTATTTTTTCCTTCTTTTATTTCTTCCATCTTTTCTTCTTCCCTTCGCTCCTCCCCCAACATTGCAGCTAAAGTCATATCAGAACAAATGAGAATATAGCCTGAGTCCCAGTGGCCATCATTATCATAAATTACTCATCAGGTATTGGAAAATGCAGGTTTGCAATTCAGATGAGCAATCAAAGCAGCAAATATTGATTTGGGATGAAATTATGAGAATGAAATAAATTTTTCCAAGAGAAGAAATTGGGGAACAGAGCTCCCAAGATCAAGATGCTAGAGTTGTCTATACTCCAGGGTAGAAAAAACTAGTGTTAGTTAAGGAAACAGAAGATATCCTCAAACAAGTAAGCAGTTGTTAGAGCTACAGAGGGAAAAGGAAGACATTTTAGAACCATGGTGTGATCAACCGAGTCAAAAATGTGAGGAAAGCCCTGTCAAAATTGGGGTCATCTTAGACAAAAGAAGTTTCATTAGTGTGAGAGCAATAATACCCACTGTAATTGATTAAGGAGAGAGAATAACTATCTCAAAAATGTCTCAAAAAAAAATAACAAAGTAAGTTGTATTTTGGGGATATAAAATAATTCTATTTTTATATAATAGATCAACCATATATATCATATTCCATCAAAACACATACTAAAATATAGCTCCTTAAAACTCTCTTATAGGCAGGACTAGTATTCTGCTGGTGTCCACTGGTACAGTATAGCAGACAATTGAGAGTAAAGAATACTCATCTAATAAAACAAACTTCAAACTTTTTATTTTGTTAAATTTAATTGAAAATTAACAATATCAAATGAATATCAGAAAATTAATAATGACTGTTAGAGATGGTTCTAAATTATGGAACTAATTTTTATATAGTGAAAAATCTTTTAAAATTCAAATGATCACAAAATATCTGAAGAGATGCTCCAAATAATAATTTCAATTTAATTTAATTAAAAAGTAATAATTCTCAGAGTAATGAAATTTGAACAGGGATAAACCACTATTTCACACCATGGACTTGGTAAGGATGAGAACGAATATTGTAATTATATTCCATACATATGGAAGTACAACTTGTTAAAACACTTTGAAGAGTGCTATGCTAATATCTGGTAAAGGTTGCATTGCATATACTCTCTGATCGAGCAATTCTATTTATATATCCTTGATATCCATGCATTTGAACATGAGGGTCATAGACCAAGTATTGATTGGAGTATTATTTATATTATTTATAGTTTAGTAAATATCCTGTCAATTGGGTAACTAAAAAATAAACTGTTTTGCCTTTGATGAAGGAATATTACAAACCACAGCTAAACAAAGGTTACATAACTAGATCTAGGTATATAACTCTGGATAAACACAAACATAATACTGAATAAAAAACAATTGGAGAATACTGTTTACTTATTGTAAATTCTACATGCTAACATTTTAAATCATTAATTTAAATTTGAAAACTCATAAAATAATACTATATATTGTGTATTGATGTGCAGTAAAAGCCTAAAACATCCGATTGAATAAACATCAATTCATGTGATGGCTAACTCTGATCAGAGGAACATTAAGACTTAAAGTTCATCTTTGACATTTTATTTCTTTAAAAAATATTTATGAAGTAAATATGAAAATGGCAAACCTTTATATGATTTTGTAATGGTCCATCTGTTATATTAGAGGTAGTACTTTTGTTTATTTTATTTTAATAAACAGCTCTGTCAAATTAAAATATAAGACAATAAATATTACTGAAAAAAGGACAACTAAGTAACGAATGATCTTTCTGGTCATGAAAAATCATGCCCTATGGAAAATGGTCTTGTGTTTCATTTTTCCAGGAAGGTAAACAGGAAGCTGTTTGGATTGAGGAAAGATTCAATGCACATGCTGCCCGCATCCGCGATGTGGAACTTCTCACTGGGCTCGACTTTTATCAGTACGATAAACAGTCTTTATCTGAGATTTTGCAACTGAAGACATATTTACCTACATTCGAAACCCTTATTTAATTTACTATAGTAAACAAATTTGGCAAAATGTGGGTGATTTTCTCTGTATGAAATAAATGAAATAAAGTTTTCTATTTTTCCTTAACTCTAAGAATCCATGTTGCTTAATTTCATTATCCCTTCTCTCTTTTTTGTTTCTATAAATATATTCAATAAAAAGTGACATTTTTTTGGCATAGAGATCGTGTCATGTTATACCTTCCTAATTAAATCTATTTCGAGTCACAATATTTGGTTACCTTTTCCAGAACAGCATCATCTAAACAGAAGAAAGAGAATATGAGAAGTAAGTCTCAGTTTTATGATACAGGTTTTTCCAGTTGGCAATTGGGTAGTATTGACTAAAATATAAAAATCCACTTAAGTTTTATTCAGTAATGTCATTTGTAAAAACAACTTCAATACATGTGTTTTACACAGATGCATGAAAATACTATTTTCACAATAGACCAGAACATCTTAAGAGACTGATACAAAAACTTGTGAAATTGCTTAAACAAGCTTTCCCACTAATACAAAGAAAGAAGTAGATCTATAGATTGAAATAAAGGCTATTGTTAAATGAATAAGCAAGTGGTAGTAGAGTGCGCTTATTAAGCCATCATTTTTTTCACAGATCAGCAACTTTTTCTGTAAAGTGCCATATAGAATATTTTAGGGCAGGGCGGGCAGTGGTGGCTCAGTGGCAGAGTTCTTGCCTGCCATGCTGAAGACCCAGTTTTGTTTCCCAGTCCCTGCCCATGTAAAAAAATAGTAATAAAATTAAAGAAAATAATAATATTTTAGGATACAGACTGTTGCAACTACTCATCTCTGTAACCATATCAAGAAAGCAGTGAAGACAATATGTAAAAATGAAGGGGAATGACTGTGTTCCAATACAGATTAATTTACAAGTGCAGATAGAGGGTTGGATTTGCCCTATTGGCTCTAGTTTGTCACTGCTAGATGTGTACATAAAAGCTACGGTATATGGAGGCAGGGAATAATAGAGTTAGGAGAGGAAGGGATTTTTATTTTACATCCTTTTGTACTAACATTTTAAAAAACTATGTGTATGTATTTCTCTGAAAGTGACTAGATTGTTTTCTATATCAGATCGAATGGATGCTCAACATAGAAATAAAAGTCCAGTCAGAGAAAAAATTAAAGTGACTTTTTTTTTTGCATTGAGATTGTGCGATGCCATACCTACTGTGCAATTTATTATCCCATTAAAAAGAAATGTGTGGCGGGCCGCGGTGGCTCAGCGGGCAAAGTGCTTGCCTGCTATGCCGGAGGACCTCGGTTCGATTCCCGGCCCCAGCCCATGTAACAAATACGGAGAAACAGAATACAATAAAACAAGAAAATGTTTAAAGATGTTTCCCTTTCTTCCTTCCTTCCTTCCTTCTATCCTTCCTTCCTTCTCTCTGTCTTTCCTTTAAAAAAAAAAAAAAAAAAAAAAAAAAAAAAAGAAATGTGTAAGTATGTGTAAAATCATTCTGAAAAGATACACACTAATGATTTAACTGGGTCATGGAATTACAGGAGATTTGCAACTGCCATTTTATAATTTTTTATGTTGTCTACATTTTATAATGAACTTGTATTATTTTAAATATCTGAAAATGTAAACAAAATAATTAGTTGCATTTCTTTCTATCTTTTTTTTTTTTAAGTCAGAGCTCTAGGCCTTTATTTCAAGTGGAGTGGACTGCTAGGAACCCCCCACTCCCACTCCCTCCCTGAATCTTTCTTCTCTACCCTTTTCCTTCTCAATAAGTCCCTCCAGGGGAGGTCACCCGGCCATTATGGGAGAGAAATCTGGGGAGAATGGAAAGGGCAATGCTTCCTCTAAAGTCTGCTGTGACCTGGGCTCCCCTGACAGGGCCTCCTGGCTCCAGCTAAGAAACTTTTGGTGGGAAGCCTGAGAGAGTCAGCTCACCTTCCAACTCTTCCGTTTCTGCATCCTGGAGGGCTTTTCATCTCTTTTGGCATTCGGGCTGTGGTTCGCTAGTCCTGCCTTTGGGGGAGCTTCCACTGCCATGGTTGCCTTCTCCTGGGAAAGCCGGATCTGCTGGAGGAGTTTTCTGAGCTTCTTTCCCGATGGAGTAATGTTGGCAGAGCACTGTCCCCCTGCTTCTTGAGGTGGTGCCACGTGATCAGTGGTCTGGCACAGCTCCAACCACTCAATGCCTCAGTCACCACTCCCGGTTCAAAACGCACAATCCCTTGAATAGCTCCGTGTGAGGCTGGTTGATCTTCCCTCTGGGAGACCCCATTGTTGTGCCCTAGTTGCATCCCTTTTCTTTTCTTTTTTTTTTTTAACGTGGGCAGAACCCGAGTCTCCGGCATGGCAGGCGAGAAACTCTGCCTGTTGATCCACCATGGCCTGCCCCTAGTTGCATTTCTTTTAAATATTTATTTTGAAGGAATTTCAAATACATAGTAGATTTGCAAGAATATCATAAAAACACTCTTGCATAACCTTCACCCCAATTCACCAAGGGCTAACATCTTTATATATTACATTTTTCTGGTTAATGAGGGCATAGTGTAGTCATTATGTCCTTCTACCCCCAATATTTTAGTATGTATTTCCTACAATCAAGGGCATTAACTCATACAACCACATCCAGTGAATATATCCTTGATACAATACTATCATCTAATATACTGACCTAATTCAAGTTGTTCTAATAGTTTCAGCAATGTCTTGTGTAATATTTTCTCGTCCAGGATCCAAAAGAGAATCATTCATTGCATTAAGTTTTGCTTTCTCTTTGGAATGATACAGTGTGCCATGGTTCTTCAAACTTTCCCAAATCAAGTGGATAGTTTTGAAGAATCTAGGTCAACTATTTTGTAGGCTGCCCATCCATCCCCTTGGGTTTGTCTTATGTGATGTATCTTCATGATTAGATTCAGTTCTGCAGGAATTTTCTATTGGTGCTATTCAGTTCTCAGTGAACCATGTCTGGAAGTACGTAATGTTCGTTTGTCCCATTATTTGTAATGCCAGCTTTGATCACGTGGTTAAGTTGGTGTCCACTAGGCTTCTTCTTTATAAAGATGGTCATTTTTCTTTTTGTAATTTGTAAGTGATTTGTGGAGAGATATTTTGAGACCCTGTAAATATCCTGTACTCATGAAATTTTCACCCGCTGGCTTTAGTATTTATAAATAATTCTTCCCTGATTTAATTTTTATCATAAGGGTGACAAGATGGTGACTTTTCAAACTCCATCATTCCTTGTACGTATATTAGTATCCTGCTTTAAGGGAAAGTGTATCACCTTCTTACTTCTTTACTTGCTTATATATTTATGTATTTATTTGTTATTTAGTATGTCCTCAAATTCTACCACCCCTCCATTGGATTAAAGTCTATTTAAATCATTATTTCTTTTGATACTCAAATTGTCCCATATTTGGCTTCTGGGGACCCCTTTAAGTTGGCTCTTGTGTCCTTTGGACCTATTCTATCATTTTTGTAGCACTTGCTCACTTTCAGATACAAAAAAGATGTTTTAGGGGATCCTGGGACCCAGTGCTCAGGGCCCAGCAGCCACACCAATGGTCAGGAGCTCAATTTAATATTTCTTGGTCCCCTGTGAAAGGCCTGGTTCCTCAATAATGGCTTCTGCCCTGTCAGAAAAGCCACAGGATTTCTAGCTTCCAAAATTACTGTGATCTTTAAGTTGGAACAAGCAGAAAAACTTGGGCTATGCTTCCCCAAAGAGCTAAGAATAAAGAATTCCTGGTGACTACTGAGAAGACTTAACGTTCACAGTCAAGAATGAGCTGGGTATTCCTAGATGGGGTATTTGTGAAGCAGCAGTTTAAAATGGAAGCTTTGAAGAGTGCTATAAATCTATGAATTCTTTAGAAATGCAGCAGCAAAATCTCACCAGAATCCCAAGAAGAATAGTATGCCCTTTCTCCAGGTTACATTCTAGGAATCATTACCTTCATTCTCAGAAAATCCCCCATTGGAGAAACAGCCTATAAATATAACAAAGTTAATAGAAACTTCAACATTCCCAGGAAAAAATGATCTTATAAGAAAAATAAATTGGGTTACTCAGTCACTGAGAATCATTAGAAAATCCCTAGAGTAAACACATCCTATGTATGCAGTGACTGCTGGAAAATCTGCCATCAGAAGTCCCACCTTATAATGCATATGCTAAAACATATGGGAGAGAAACCTTTGTGTGTACTGAATGTGGGAACACATTCACTGGCAACTCTGCCCTTATAAGCACTAGAAAATCCATATGGGGGAGAATACATTTAAGTATGGTGACTATGGAAAATCCTTCAGGTAGAACTCCCACCTTATTTTATATCAGAGAATCCACTCTAGAGAGAAATTGTATAAGTGTCGTGAATGTGGAAAAGCTTTCTGGAATTGATCACAGCTCTCTCAACATAAGAGGATACACACTGGATAGAAAGCCTATTGAATCTTAGCACACATCTCATCAAACATCAGAGAACCCACATGGGAGAGAAATCTTATAAATGTAATAGTTTTGGGAAAGCCTTCTGCCAAAATTCCAACCTTATCATACACTAACATATTTACATGGGAGAGTGACCCTATGCATACAGTTGCGGTGAGAAAACCTACTATTTTAGTAGTGACCTCACCAAACTTCAGGGCATCCACGCTGGAGAAAATCCATATCAATGCAATCACTGTGAAGCAAACCTTCCATCAAAGATCAAACTTTCCATCAAAGATCAAATCTTTTCACACTGATGAGAGACTCTATGACCGTGAACAGTATGGAAAAGTATTCCACCTTAGCTGGGATCATACCAGATTCTAGAAAGTCCATGACAGAGAGAAGCCCCATAAATGTCAAGCATGTGGGAAATACTTCAGCCAAAGCTCAAGCCTTATTCATCATCAGAACATCCACACTGGAGAGAGAACCTATGCATGTGGTCAGTGTGAGAGAAGCTTCAGTCTTAGAAGAGATCTTCCAAATACCTGAGAGTTTACCCTAGAGGGAAACCTGACATGTGAACTGTGTGTGAGACAGACTTCAGTTATAGCTAGACTGCTATGTCATATATAGTATATGTGTGTATATCAGGTCATTGTAAGAGAAGATCTCCACACTAGAGAGAAGTCCTGAAATCGTTATAAATGGGAGGCACCCTGCATCAGGGATCTAGACTGATACTTCAAGACTTTGGGAGTATGATGCATGACAAAGACTCCAACAAGTAGCTAAGGTGCTGGCACAGGGAAAGTTGGAGATGGGGGTAACCTTTAGAGCATGGGGTAGATCTATTGACTTGTTCTAAAATGGGGAGATGGCCACAATATAATAGTAAATTAAAAAGATAAATAGCATAATGATATATAAACTATGACTCCATTTTTGAGAAAATAATAACAGTAACATATCTGTTGCCACAAATGTAGAAATGAAATCAAGAGAAATAGACATCAAATGTTTAATAGCAGTCATGTCTTTGAGATGGAATCACTTTCTACAAAACACGTATCTCTAATGTTTGAATTACTCAAATAGACATTTACTACTTTTATGTGAAGATAAAACAATGACTAGGGAAGGCAACATTCCCAAACCCCTTATTCCTTGCAACATCCAACAGTAAGGATTAAATAGACAAAAGTTTTCCCTTCTTCAATTGCAGTTAGAAGGGATCCATTTGATAAGAAAACCTCAAGAAGTCTAAAATTTCTACTCCCCTCTTCTCACTTATGATTCAACCTCAGAATACCTAATTTATTCTTTCTGAGAGTGGGTTAGGTCTCAGTCACCCAGGCTCATAGTAACCATTATTTCCTTGCTCTGCGCTGCTACTTTATACCTCATCTCATTTAAAACCCACCCAAAGTCCACACGGTTGGTAGTTTGCCCATGAGATGTAAAATCTATTTAAAGAGGTTAATGTTCCTGAGCAAGCAGTAGAATTCCCTGTTGCCTAGAGGGAAGGCCACAACACTTAGCCTGGCATTGGAAGCCTTGTATGACATGGCCCCAAAGGAAAGTTACCATGCCAACAGCTCTGGGTTGCTAGACCTGCCTCTGCCACTGACTTTCTCTGTGATCTCCATTGAGATTTTTTTTAAAAAACATACCTGGGCCTCAGGATCCTAGTCTCTAAAATGAGGTCGTTGGACTTGGTGTCTCCATTCCAAGATAATATGAGTGGAAAATGTATCATTTTTTTCAGGGTGGCATAATTGGGAGTTCCTCACTTGACTTCTCTGGGACTGGATTTCATCTCTTTGCTTCCCTTGGCTCGCGCCAGGTTCTGGCTTGCTCAGCAACTCATAAGAAGGTGCATGGTGGTGACTGCTGTGCTCTGCCCATGTCTAGCACCTGTTCTCTCTGTTGGTACTCCAAGCATCTCCAGCCATCCCTGTCTCTGTCAGCTCTGAAGCAGCTGTTCTCCAAGTGTCTGCATCTGAAGTTTCTCGAAAATGTTTCCCCTTTTAAAGAACGCTAGTAAACTAATCAAGACCCACCTTGAATGGGTGGAGTCACATCTCCATCTAATCAAAAGGCCACACCACAAGTGGGTGTGGTCACATCTCCATGGAAACTCTCCAATCAAAGTTTCACACCCTAAACAACAGGTCTGGCCCCACAGAATTGAACAGGATTTAGAATTTTCTGGGCTAAATAATAAGTTTCGAATTGGCATAAGAGTCAAACTTGGTTCATTCCTCTTCTTCATCTTTTTTGTAAAGTAGCCCTCCTATTAATTTCATTTTAATTTCTCTTGGCTCTATTTGCCTCTTCCCTTTGTCTACTGCTGCTACCTTGCTTTGGGAACTTGTCATTTGTGTGTGGGTTTAAAGTCTCCTGCTTGGCTTCCCTCTGAGGGTTTCTATCCTTCCTGCTCCCCTCCACCTGTTTTCCAAGGTGACTTCTGGAACCCAAATCTCTTTCCTCCTACTCTTTACTGGATTCCTATTATTAAAGGCTAGGCTTAAAACTTGTTAGGATAGCCTATGCACCTTTCCTCTGACTAATCCATTGTCAACTATGAACTCTATCCCTGTAACCATCATGATCTACCTCCTGTTCTCCAAATGTACCTTCCTAGCTTCAGTGAGGTTAAAAATGCTGAACCCTTCCTGTTCTCATTTGCTAGCTGCCAGAAAGCGATATACCAGAAACAGGACAGCTTTTAAAAGAAATTTATTAAGTTGCAAGTTTACAGTTCTGAGGCTGTGAAAATGTCCCAATTAAAGCAAGTCTATAAAAATGTTCAAATTAAGGCACCAACAAGAGGCTACCTTCACTCAAGAAAGGCTGATGAAGTTCAGGGTTTCTCTCTCAACTTGAAAGGCAGATGGTGAGCATGGCAATGTCTGCTAGCTTTCTTTCCAGGCTTCTTGCTTCAGGCTGAAGCTCCCCCAGGGGTGTTTTCCGTCTTCATCTGCAAAGGTCTCTGGCTGTGTGGGCTCTGCTGGTTCTCATGGCTCTCACTGATCTCCTTGCTCTTTCCAAAATGTTTCTTCTTTTAAAGGATTCCACTAAACTAATCAAGACCTACCTGGAATGGAGGGAGTCACATCTCCCTTTAATCAAAGGTTAATACCCACAATTGAGCATGTCACATCTCTGTGAGGATAATCCAATCAATATTCCAACCTAAATTGCTGGATAGGGATTAAAAGAAACAGCTGTCTCCACAAGATGGACAGGATTAAAACATGGCCGTTCTAGAGGACATAATCCTGTCAAGCAGCACACTCTCCCAAGGCTCAAGCAGGTTCACCACACTCCATTGCTAGTTTACGCCTCAGCCCCAAACTGCCCCTAAGTAGTCTTTGTACATAGCAGTGTTTTATTAACACATTGCACTAGCAGACGACACAGCACCAGACAAATAATCTATCTATCCTACTCTGTGATAAATTCTCTGTGTCTAAGTATGCAATCCTGGATAACTTCTAAGCTTTTGTTCTTTCATATCATTTTCTCTATAGGCAGTTGCAGGAAAAAAATACTTTGATCTTAACAAGGGCTGGAGGGCTTGTTATGTGATGTGGGATCCAAAGACAGAGGTGACAGCTGCTAAGATTTTGAAGACATCTGTGTGGAGTCAAGTATGAATTGGAGAATGTGTTTGTTAGGGTGTTGGTTGTGCTGTCTTAATGCATGTCCAAATGCTTACCCAGACACCTGGTGTACAGGACCTATTCTTATCATTTCCTCCTTCCAGAGCTAAACACAGAAACCACACTTTATGTAACTGAGGTTGAAGGATAACAGTCTACAGCACATGGAATGTCATATAATTACATAAGTTTTTGTGAAGTTTTACTATGACTTAAAATTAACCATCTCATGAAGCTTTATTTGCAGTGGTTCTCAAACTTTGGGGTTGTCTTAGTCTGCCAGGCCCCCTGTAGCTAAGTACCACAAGCAAGCTGGCTTCAACAACAGGACTGTATCATCTCATGGTTCTGGATACTAGAAATTCAAATTCAAGTTGTTGGCTGGGCCACGCTTCCTCTTATAGAGGAGAATTTGTTCTGACCTTTCCCTTGGCTTCTGGTGGGTGACAAGCAATTTATGGAATTCCTTATTTGTGGCAGTATAACTCAATCTCTGTCTTTGTCCTATGGCTGGATCCTTTTTGTTTCTGTCCAAATTTTCTTTTTTGTAATCTCAAGATCCTGGTGATGACACTGCAAGGTATCTATTTTCAGTAGGGCGTGTATTTTCATATTTGTTGGCTCCTCCTCCTTTTTAAACTAACATGTTCATTCATCTTTTAGTTTAGTTGGATTTGTTTTGGATTTGGATATACATGAAATCTGTTCATATATATTGGCTCAAATCTGATTCTGAATTTTGAGCAGAGGACAGGGTCCTGAGGGTGTCTGTGTAGATTAGAGAGTCTAGTACATACAGAAGATGCAACAGGTGAAAGAGCAAGTGTCTTGTTTTCCAGTGCGGAAGTGGCCGAGCATGGTTAGAACTGGAGGTTGGTTCCTCACTGCCCTGCAATTCCTTTTTCTTTCCCCTTTTCCCAGACTCTCTTCTATCTCCAACATCCTCAAAATTAATGACAATTTTACTGACTTCCTGATTCTGTTGGTTTTTTTCCTCCAAATTATTATTAAAATACAGTTGCTCAACTGTGAGTAGGTCAATTGCCTTTTCTGAGCCTCAGTTTCCTCACTGGTAAAATGAGATAACCAGGTCTAGTGTTAATTACTGGTTGCAGATTCCATGACTCTAGAAAGACAGATAACATACAGAACCCTATCTCTTTAGCCTCTCCCTCACTCCCTGAGGCAGAACTTTAACAAAGAGATTAGGAGTTTGGGGGTCCAGATAGAACTAGATCCAAATCCAAGACCTGTCTCTTACCACTGAGTTACTTTGACCTGGGAAGTTAATGGACATAACTCAATTTCTGTTTCCTAATCTGATTTCATTTGATAATCTAGATCTCAAATCCTGTGTCCAATGGGAATTTAATTAATCAGGCTGAGCTGAATCCCCTTTGAAATGGAATTTTTTGATTTGCCCATCCCACTTGAGAGTTGGAAATGAGACCATAAAATACTGAGCCATTGAGAGCTTACCCTTTTCCAAGGTTTAAAATCCTTTTTAGTCATCCAGACATCAGCTCAATCCTCAAATAGGTAAGGCTATCACCAGCTAGTGCTACCTAGGTGAGCAGGGCTGCTTGTTCCTAGTGGACCACTTAAGAGCAGATTTGATGGTTAGGATTGGGTCTACTGAACCTCAGCGAGAAAGGAAGCTTTGAGGTGAGGTGTGGCCCAGCAGGCACCACTGCTAAGGAAGTGTAGCCTCCCATCTTCAGTTTCTATGAAGCTGCGTGGGGTGGGCTACATCGGTTGTGACCACTGAGCCTTAACTGACACCACAGGCACTAAGTCATGTTGGTGACCACGCAGCACACCAGGATGTGGCTGTCAGACGGTGGCTCTAGTGGGAAGAGAAGACATTGTCTTGCCTCTGGGTGGTGATGGCAGGCAAGGAAGGGCCAGGCCCACCATCAGGAAATTGTCAGATGAGACAGGTGCACGGACCTGGACTGGAAGCCAGGTTTCCAAGAAAGTTATATGGGGAACTGGATATCAAACAAGTCTAGAAGGGGCAGGTAGAAAGCAAAGATCCAGACAGGTAGATGGGTGTAGCTTCTAAGCATGGAGCTGGTTTGGTTGGCATATTGAAGTATAGAACCCTGAAATTCCCCACAGTAGGTGCTCTTTGCTCTCTGCCTTCTTGCATCCTTTCTTCTTATGTGCCAAGGTTGTGAGGTGTGGGGTGTCTGCTGGCACCACCTGTGAAGGTGAGAGGTCCAAAATTGCTAATTTTCTTGATTTCCTTGGGTGCAGGAAATCAAAGGCTAATGGAATGGTTAGTCTTTCCAGGAGGGGATTCTACTAAACTCTACACAAAATGAAAAATGCGAATTTTGAGCCTGTGAACATGCTGAGCTGTTGGCCATGTTTACAGTTTGCAGCACTATGTTAATTAATCATGTGTCATTATGCCATTCCTTATAAGAAGTTTTTAAAGACTTTAGTGTAGTTTTGATTTGTACATTTTCCAGCTGCTTCTCCTACTCATCCATTTAGGTCCTCCAGCCTTTCTTAAAATTTAGAGTTATAACGCTATATGTGTATTCTGCTTCTATCTTCAGTCTTTTCCTGGTTGCTCCTTTCCTGAAAAAAAAAAAACAACTTTTTTAAAGTGAAATATGCACATGGTAAAAAAAATTTCTGACAATATTAAAGAGAAGATAGTAAATTAAGTAAAGCCTTCCCATCTTTCTAGTTTTTCACCATAGATGCAATCACTCCTGTAGGTTTATCAAGTGTCTTTCCAGAAATATTCTACTTAGTCATGATTTAGATTGCTATAATCTGGAAGAGAGAATGGTAGAAGAAGCTTTGCTCTTTTGGAGATGTTCCCCAATAGCTCTGATTCACAGCCGGGGGACCCATAATGGTCGACACAATTGGCAGGTAGTTCAGGTGTAGCCTGCTTAGGGCATCATAAAGAGAGAAGTGTCATGGTTTTGCAACAGCTTCGCTTTATTGGCAGCTTCATTTGTATTTTATTTTATACCTTGTGGCTTTAGGCACTTAAGAATTTGAGTCTGTCATCCATGTTTCAAGGAAATAAAACAGGAACTGGTTTGTAGCTCTCCTCATTTTATGACCGTTTTCCCTCAAATTTTTTTTTAGTTACATAAGTGGATTAGATCTCCACTTATATTCTTACCACAAAATTTCTCGACAATATTAAAGGCATCTCTTCCTGACTGGTACAAGGTATATTTGTGGGTGGTATGACTAAGAATGAAAAAAGTTACTTCACTCCTAAATTAAGGAGGAAGTCCTGGAGCAGCTTTGAAAGTCCCATTCAAAAAGGCTTTGCTTTTCATATGACCTGGGTGTGCCTTTAATCCGAAAATGGTAAGCCGTAGACTCTTATAGGTCTTTTTGAACAATCATCTCTTTAACCCCTACGTATAATTGCAAATAGTTTTGTTTGGCTCCCAAATCCCAGTTTGTAAACAAATGAGTAGGGAAAATTCCAGAATGCTTAAGGCAATGTTTTGCAAAGTGAGGATCACTACTGCTAGAGAGGATTGAGGTGTTCCTAGGTAGTAATTTGAAGTGTTATGCCTTTAAAGCATATTCATAGATATATATATACATATCAAGATATAGATTCGATGCATGCTACCGGTTTGATGAGTTTGAGTTTGCTATTATTTGGAATGAGACTAAATTTATTTCAGTATAGGTAGTGTGCAATTAAAGTAAAAAGTGTGAATGAATGAAGGTAAGGAAACATTGTGTAAAGAGTGGTTAGTAAAACCTGGGACTCCCTGAAAGTTTGAAGCAGGAATGACCATCAGTGCAAAAATCCTTTAGAGTCTTTTCCACGCCTTTTTCCTCTTTCACCTTCTGTTGCGCTGATCTTGAGAATAAACATGAACGATCTCGCCCCCTGCTGATGAAGAGTGCACATGCGGTGTGTTTGTGCTTACTGAAGTTGTGAATGGTAGTTTAGATTTGAGTGTGTGGGTTCTCTAAATCCAAATCTTATTTTCCTTTTGTGCCATCACGTCACAGCGCACGTCTTGGTGGTAAGGGAGGGCGAATCTTTAATTCCTATGGTGCATGAGGATTGGTTGCTGTCTTAGTTTTGCTAGGTTACTTTGATAAATATCACAAACTGGTTTTGGCTTAACAACAGGAATTTATTGCCTCACGGTTTAGAAGATAGAAAACTTGCTTCTTCTTGGGGCAGGCAATCCTTGGTTTTCCAGACATGGCCACGTTCTCTCCTTTCTCTTCTAGGTTTCTGCTGAGTTATTGTTTCTGGCTCCTCCCCATGCTTTTTTTTTCTCACTCGTCTTCTGTTTTTTTTCTTTATAAAGTTCCCAGTAATTGTATATAAGACCTGTCCCCTTTCAGTTGGACTATACCTTAGCTTAAAATAACATCTTCAGAAGATCCTACTTACAATGATTTATACCCACATGTATGCAGACCATGACCAAGGGCCTGTCCAGTCTGACATCCACAATTCAGCCCATGACAAATGCCTCAGATTTTGGAAGCCCATTACATGGGACCACAGATATGGACTGGGCTTGGTGCTGTAGAGCCCAAAAGATGGGCATTATGTATGAGGCACACAGTAGCTCATTCTTAGCAGGAAAAGATTTCCTGTGCTGGTACAATATTTTCAGTAGTGCTGGTCTGTGAGCCTCTATTAAACTTACATTAGACAGACATAATCAATACATGAATTAACAACAATGGGTCACAAAACAGTCATCACCATTAACTTCATTTTTAGATAAAATGGTCAGAATTGTATCTCAACTCCAGTGTCTTCATTGCAATGGTCAAATGCAAGCAATAGCTGCGTCCTTCTTCAGAGACTGGCACTGTTGCCTCCATTTCCCCAGAGTGACTTGGCTACACACCGGCTAGGAGAAGGTGGCTGGTCACATAACCTGTGGTCCTCGGGGGCAGGTTCCAAAATAGGCTTAAGAAGGAAGTAATGATAAACGAAAAAGTAGAAAGATTAAAAGCCTGGAAAAAGAAACCAAAATAAGAAAGAAAAACTGACAAAATGTGTAATAAATGCTTTTTTCTTTTTCATTCTGTAACTGTCTTTGCTCTCCCATTTTCAATATTTCTTTTAAAATTATGTTCTGTTCAACTTCATACCTTCTCCTATTTTCTTAAATAAATCAAGCATGAGACATTAATATTTATGAGATATTGAGGTTTGAAATAAATCAGAAATCCAGGAAATAGAAAAGTAATTCATTTCTCCTTTTCTTACCCGTGTGTTTATTTTTTATTCCTCTTGCTCTTCCAAAATGTCATGAGGCAAAAAATGTTTCTCATTCTCTCATTTTTATATGAATAAATAATGTGACTTTGTATTTTACATATTTAAAAGTATACTATAGGACAGGCCACCCTGGCTCAGCAAGCAAAGTTCTCGCCTGCCATGCCAGAGACCTGGGTTTGTTTCCCGGTGCCTGCCCATGCCAAATAAAACAAAACAAAAAAACAGAGTGAGATTTGTGTGTGTCTGTGTGTGTGTGTCCACTCACATAGAAAGAGCAAACAAACATGTTTTAAAAGTATACCATAGGGTGGTGTGACAGTGGCTCAGTGGCAGAATTCTCACTTGCCACGCTGGAGACCCAAGTTCGATTCCCGGTGCCTACCCTTGACAAAAAAAAAAAGTATACTATAATGACATAATTATAGAGTAATTATTAAATCTTTTAGATGATAACTATGGACGCTTTACTATGTCTTTAAAGCTTCAACTTTATTTGAAAATTAAGCAATTGTAGGTTTTTAAAGGGTAAAATGAGTTAATTGGGAAGGAGTTTTTGATTCAATTACAGTAATTTTCAAAAAATGTTTGCTAATATCTATTAATATGTATACTTTTCATATATAATGTGCATTGAAAATCATTATTGCTAAATCTAGACTTATTAATTATATCTATTCTCTGTCAACAAAGGAAAGAAGATTCGTAGTGATTTGATATATGCATAGGAATAAAAACGTAAAGCATCAAACACAAAATCGTGATTTATATCAGATTTCCACCTGAACCTTAGTGTTGTTACAACAATAAATACAATAAAATTAAGCAATGTGACCTCACTGATGACAGATTTAATATTCTTATTTTATTTACTGAGCTTAAATTTCCTGGCTTTTCAAAAGTACTTAACAGATTTTCTTAGAAGATGAACATTTTGAAGCCCTTTGGCTATTTTATGGGTTTTCTGAAGAAATAATTTCCTTTTTTTTCAGTGCAAAAATCCCAATCAGCATTTCAAATCCTATCTGACTCTTGATTTGCCCAAAACGACTGCACTATGCCAACGATGTCAGAGTTGAGACCGGCAGTGGCTGGCTGTGAGATTGGTGTGTGTCTTTACTTACAATATTTTTAGCAACCATCTTTCCTTATGAATGCACTTAAACTTATCCCATCATTGATGGTCACAGAATTTTTCCTGAGCATTGACATTTTCTTGACCTATTATATATATTACCATGCTGTCTTGCACTTCCATATTTGGACTTGTTTTGAGCTCAGTCACTTTGGCATCCTAATCTTCACAATATAGGGTGAAAATGAGTGAGAAAGTGGACACTGTACCTGTCAGCATCTGCACATTTCTAACTCCCGCCCTGGTCTGTCTTTAAGGAGCAGACAGGATCAAGCTGATATTAGTTGTCTTTCAGGCTCTACTAAGCAATTAATTATGGTTCCTTAATATTTGTCATCTCAGCAATTTTTTTTTTAAAGAGCACTTTCTGACTGGAAGGCCAATCAAGTGGTTTTAACCTTTATTTATTTTTTTCTAATTGTAATTAAAGTTGATCGTTGATCATTTGCAAAGTATAAATGTTTAGAGAAAATAAAAACTATTCTGAATTACTCTATCCCCAAACAACCAGATAATACACTGGGTTGACAATATCGTATTGCCAGCTCGCTGTGTGTGTGTCATGCCCAAGAACTTGGACTTGAGGCCCAATCCCTGCCCTCTGGGAGCGTGTGCTCTGGTAGACACCGACGGTGGGCCTCAGAACAAATAAAAATACACTTTCCCGTAGTTAAACTAATGCCTCCTACTTTTTTTGCTTTGTTCCAGTATTTTTTCACATGGGACGTAATTGAGTGTATTTTCTGGCCTATCTTGTTTTGAATGTGAGACTGGTTAGCCTGTGCCTTACAGATAATCGTACAACAGAGAAATGGCTGAAAGAAATGTCTGACAGAAAGAGAGTAGAAGAGAGGAGAGCTGGGATCCAATGCCCGGGTGCTGCAGAGAAAGGAACTGTGGATTTGGAGGGACCTACGTTACGAAATGACGGATGAACCTAACCAGTGTGCGGCTAGGCCAGAGAATGTGCAGTTTCACCTTAGACCACTAGAGGGGGCGATGACTGCTCTAATTGGGATTGGAGCGGCCCAGCCCTTTGTGTACCTCCGTGGGCTGTGCTGTGACTGAGGACAACATTATCTAAAAATTCTTTCCTTAGAATATGTGAACAAATTGGGCATTACTAGTATTAATATATAAGATTTTTGGTAATTTATGTATGCAATTTATAAAGAACCATATGTCCAAATGAGAGGGATGCTTTACAAATTTTTACTTTTAGGACATTGAGACCAAAGTAGTGAGATGCAGATTGAAGAAAGCACCTTGTTCATCTAACAACAGGACCTGCGGGTTGTGAATGAAGTGAAAGTCCAGCAGCTTGAATACCTCTGAGTATCGAGCATTAATATCCAATCTCAAATTATGAATTTTGTATTTTTTTTAACAGTTAGCAGGGACCTGAGAGTTCAAAGCCCCTGGCTCCCTGTTAGCTAGTTGTGAGCTAATATCTCGGGGCTTTATTTACTTCCTCTGTATCACAAGATTGGCCTGGTTTTCTTATTCTCTTGCCATTAATGTACAAGGTAAATTAATCTGTATCAAATGAAAATTTAAATACAGCCATAACAAAAGCAACTATAGAATCTAATCTGATTTAATCCTGGGCTCACTCAATCCCCAATTCTTAATATGTGAGTCTCAGTCTACCTAGTGCATCTTTAGCAACAATATGCAATATCTGGTGATTAGATTAGATTTCCTTGTCAAAATTATAGCTAACTTTCTGTTAATGTAATCCATTTGCATCATCATCATTCGTAATTTGCTTGAATTATTTACTGGTTTGGGGCAACCCAATTTATTTGAAATTATATTTGAAGTATTGTTGAAGTGCTGTTTCGGAAAACAGGAATAGTAGCTTTATATTTCAGCACAGCAACTGACAAATAAGCCTCAAGTTCCTTACTAAGAACTGGAGGCAACAGATAGGTCCCCACTCTAGAGTGCTTTGCCCAAGGTGGGAAGAAGATAATTTTAATCAGGTGCTATAAGTGCTGCCCTAGGAGTGCAAGGCTCAGGGCTCAGGGAAGCAAGGATGACAGCACACTATTGGGTGTGAGTTAAGGGAACATCAAAGAATGCTCCTTGGTACTGTTCCTGACCCGGGTTTTGAAGTTTCAGGACGTGTTAGACTAATAGGGTGTGTTAGACCTGCCCAAGAGCAGGCCCACCCCATGCAGCTGTGCAGCTTGTGCTCTGTTCGGAGGGTCCCAGCCATGAAGGTGAGTGGGACTCCAGTTTCCCAAGCCTTTATAGGGACTGTGTCTGCAAGAGGACGGACACCTCTTTTCTTGGAAGGAAATCAGCCATCTCCTTACCAAATCTTGTGAACTGCCAAGCTGTGTCCTGCTAGAGGCATTTCTTTCTCAGTTGCTCTTTTCAGAGACAATCACCTTTTTAAAACCCGCAGCAACTCTGTGGTTAAGGAAGGGTAGAGAGAAGGAGGCATGTTTCTGGACAGAACACTAGGTTCCAACAATTGCAGGTAGTTCAGGACTGTTCTCCAGGAGTGCCGGGTGAATTAAGTACCCTCTGCATGAAGGACCTTACCTGGTGACTTTTATCCTGAAGACAAGAGACTGGTGGACATCAGGTGTCCAGAGGTCAATATAGCAAGAGTTGCATTTTGGAGAGCTCACTTTGGTTACGATATAGAGGAAGATGCTCAGATGAGAAGCTGGGAGGCCGGTTGGAAGGTTGTCCATTATGACAGCCCCTGTGGAAGCTGTGAAGTGGAGGGGAAAGTAAAACCAGGTAAGGTCATGTCAGTAGAAAGTCTGCAGGGTTAACATACAACCCAGATTCTCCAGGGTAGGTGTGGTCCATCGTATCCTGTCCCACATTTGTACTCGTCAGAACATTGGTTGCCATTTCCAGCAGTGATAGTATTAAATGGATATGAAAGTGTGTGTGTGTGTGTGTGTGTGTGTGTGTGTGTATGTGAGTGTGAAAGTTTAGTTCTGTTATGTGGGAAGATTTTGAAGTTCTGAAGGCAGGATGGCCAATTAGGAAACTTGTTCAGGCCACAGGTAATAAGGATCTAGCTTAGAAGGCAGTAGAAGAGGAAAGAAAGGAACAAATGGGAAAAGTACTACAGGGAAAGTAAGTAGGACTTGGCAACTGAATGCCTGTCAGGTGAGATGTCTTGCTCATCTCCCTGCTGTGGCCAAGAAGCCCAGCCTTGATTTCAGCTGTATTAATTAGACACGGAGAAGATAATAGAGAATTTGTTCCAAAAAATTTCATATAGTACTTGGAAGTTGAGCTCAACTATGAAAGAGAAGATCAATCCATTCTGTCCAAAGGCCAGCTTCTATTTTTCCATATGTAATTTCCAGAGCCAAATTAATGGTTGGAAAACATAAGAGTGCACTAGGAGAGCACATTTCTCAGGTGTTCACTTAGGAAACAATGGAGAAAGTGGATTGAGCTTTTTCAAACAATATTTTATTCATCACTTATGAATGTAATTTGAAAATATTTACCATAGTTTTGTAATTGAGTTGGGTTAGGAATTGTAAGAACATATTAAAAAGATTTTTCTGAAGATGCAAGTGTAAATGAAAGGTTAATTTCATAAAAATGTTACTGATGACTTGGTTCAAAAGACCTTTTTCTTTCATTTGTGAGTACTCATTTTAGCTTTGTATACAGAAATTAAAACTTAATTATCCCTAAATAATTCCAATAATTTTGGGGAACCATATATCTATGCAATAAGAATAAAAACATTTTGTTAAAATTTTAGTTTACACGAACATTATATTTAAATAAACTTAAATTAAAAAAAGAATATGAACTGGGCTCAAACATAACTAAATGTAAATCCTTATAAGTTAGGATTCCTCTTATTTTCCCTATTTCAAAGATTTTGTTAGCTTTTTTTCCCTCCTTCTACTGGGAGTTGAGTGTGGCTTGGGCAGTTGTAGCTTCTTATTTTGTGATTTATTTTAATTTTCTCCTTAAACAGAGTGAGAGTCAGTTATTCGTTTTTAAAAGCTGATATTTTAAGATACTAATTTAAAGTCCTGCTCTCAGTTGAGCTGGTAGTGTAAAAGAATAAACAACATGGTGTGTGTGTTTGTCCCAGGAGGGAAAGCAGTGAGAGAAACTAGTTTTTAAGGCCAGCCTTTTGAAATAGGTGTCTTTTATTCCTTTCAGAGACTAAATCTGAACCCATATAAAATTCATTAAAAAAAATCTGGATTCATTTACCACTATATCTATGCAATAAGAATAAAAACATTTTGTTAAAATTTTAGTTTACACGAACATTATATTTAAATAAACTTAAATTAAAAAAAGAATATGAACTGGGCTCAAACATAACTAAATGTAAATACTTTTTCAAGTATACAAACCAACTATGTATAAAATATATAAAATGAGTTTAATCAATTCAAAGATTAAAACCAAAAAAGTAGATAAAGTACAAGTTATTTAAATTTGAAAAGTCATTCAAAAAATGCACAAGGTAGACAGCCTACGGAAGAAAATTTCCAAGAGTTAAAAATAAACTCTGAACTTGAAGAATATACTAACTCTAAGAAGAGTTACCAAGTGTTTTAATGAACTTGGCCTGAGTATTTGTGCTCATACTTTTATGTCTCTAGACATCTTAACTTAAAATAAAAGTCAGTATTTCTTTCTCAATTCTAAAATGTTATGTCTTTATTGCTTAAAGTACCACGGTGATTATGCTGTTCTTAATTTATGTAGCCATTGATGTGTAAAGGTACAGGGGACCTTGAAACACACTTTTTTTTGGTCTCTGCCTTTATTTTCATTCTTTTGTTAATGTCTAATAATTAATGACTTTGAATGCTATTTTCAGGCCCTTAAATTCTCCTTCCTCCTCTCCAATCTGTTTGTTCTTCTATAGTTAGCATTTGAGCATGAAAGCAAGTACATTTATGCTATTGTTGACAGAAAAAAAAATGCTTATACAAAAGCAGAAGCCCCATAAAGTCTGCTAAAGCTCAGTTTTGATTAAGGACTCAATCACTATGTTTATCAGAGAGTAATAATACTCTTTACTTATAGGAGTAAAGCATACACATACTGTGGAGAAGGCATCCATGGCTATGATGAGTTTAAGAGGTAACTAAACTGTTATTTTTGGTGAACAAGTATTTATTGAGTGCTTACTTTGTGGTAAACACTGATCAAGATTTGTAGAGACATATGGGAGGCTCTCATTGCCTGCTGTCATAGAGCTCTCATTCTAGCAGAGAGATGTAGACAATACACATAATACATGATTATATTATATTATGTTAGGCATAAATGTTAGAGGAAATAAAGAAAAAAATCAAATTCAGTAAAGGGAGCTACAGTGATCTTAAATGGGGTAGAAAGCATAGGCTTCATTAAGAAGGTCACCTTTAAGCAGAAACTTGATGGAAGTGAAGGAATTAACCTTTGAGCTACCTGCAAGTGCGCTGGGCAGAAGAAATAGCCAGTGCAAAAGCCCTGGGCTGGGAGTGAGCCTTGATGTCTTGGGAGAAGCGGAGAGATTACTGAAGGCCTTTGTAAACTGTTGAAAGGATGTAGCACTGGTGTAGATGATTTGGGGGAAAGGAGCCTGAGTTCAAATGGACAAGTTAAGGTTTTTTTAAAGAAGCTTTACAAACCATACATAAAATACAAGATTGCCATATACTACCCTATAATTAATATCTTATACCAGTATGGTACGTTTGTTCCAGCTGTGAGCAAATTATCTTTGAAATATCTATGAGACTTGCAAGTAGAGATGTTAATAGGCAGATAAAGAGAAAATCTGACCTGGAGATAAAAATTTGAGCCTTAGGTATAGAAATTATTTTAAAAATACACAGTTAGATAAGAACCCCAGGATTGGAGTGTAGGTAGGAGGGCCAAGTACTGAAGACTGGGACATTTCTACTCTAAGAGATTGAGGAGAAAAAGAGTTACCATCAGAGAGATCTAGAAGGAGGCACCAGCCAGGGAGAAAGAAAACTGGAAGTGCCTGATGTTCTGGAAGCCCAGGGAAGGATGTGTATGAAGTCTACTTATAAAATCCAGAAGATGTGTTCCTCAAGTTAAGCTTTATGGTCTTAGAAATCCAATTGCCTTGTCTAGTTCCACCTGTCATAAAAAAATCTGTATCCATTTGGAGGGTATGCATCTATCTCTTTCCAAACAGAAGTGTTACATTCTTTATGAATATATCTCTTAATTTTGTCCTGTTGACTTAAATCTCTGTAAATATTTGGAAAACTCTCTGGAGTCAAAGTTTTTCCTTTAACAGGGGGTACTTTATGATAATTGAGTTAATTATTACAAGAAAAACCTATGCCTCCATTTTTTTTCTGATCATCCTGGAAGGAAAAAAGATATATATATGTACACACACCACTGTTACCAAAAAAGAATAGCTTATCTGTTCTTGACCCTTCCAGTTATAATATTTATGGCCACAAACACTTTGATCCATTATAAATAATATTATAACTATATTAACACTGATTAAATATAAATCAAAATATTTATCTCCCTTCACCCTGATGGTAAAGGAAGATGTATTTGAGAAACAAGTGGATTGGGTGGATGTGCAAAAAGTTAATATTTAGAAATGTTAACACTTTTTTGTCACTTATTTAGATATTTGAGCAATGATAGGAAGGGGATATAAAAATGTGGTATGATGTTAGAGGAATTTCTAATCCGGGTTTCCCAGCCGTGTAGAATTGTGCTGGGATGAGTTGTTACTGCTGCTTGTTGCCTGCTAGTGTGCTGGCACATGAGGTGCAGGGGAGCAGGTGAGGAGAGAGGACAACTCAACACCATCATCTTTCTATTGTGATCTGCTCAAGAACAATGGGTAGAAAGAATTCACACATCATTTTCAAAGACTTAAAGAAAGCCTCACCAAGGCCTGCGTTGTAAATAGCGGAGCTGTTAGGACATCTGTTTGTGGTTTGGATGGCGTCTAATAACGGCGTCTTTATGGTACATGGACCTGATTTTAAACAGAAGACTGAAGTTGAACTGTTTGAAAATATTGAAGTCTATAACCTAATGTGTGGTAAGTATAGCCACATAAATTCACCAACAAAGACAGATATATTGTTAAAAATATGTATTTTGGAACTGGTGATAAATGGAATCCTAGAGACTGAAAGCTTTGCATTAAGAAGAGAGAAAGTAGAAAAGTCTAGGAAAAATGATTTAGCTTTCAGCTAGCAATAACATTTTTGTTAGTTTTTCCACATATTGACACGCATCAGATCTCAGGAGACCTAGCTTTTCTATTAATGAGGCTAAAAATGCAAGCATGCTCTTGTAATTATAGAGAAGGCTCCGGGTATAAAAGGACGGTGAGGAAGTCCAATCAGGATAGACACATTATTATTATACTCAATATTAAAGAACCTGAAGATGAGTAAGCTGTACTTTCACTTTTATCTTCAGCAACTTGGTTATAAAAATGTTCACAACTGTCTCTCTCAATCTCTCCTGGCATGAAGTGATCGACTGTGACTTAGAAACTCCAAAAAGGATCCATTTAAAAACACCCTGCTGTAGCCTCAACATCTTAAATACTTGGATCCCATAGCTGAGTTGTGGTCAGGGCTGCTGGTTCCTGGCAGGGAGGCTCAGGAGGAATGGGCGAGGAGGAGTCTAGGCCTAGGAGACCCACTAGCTATTTGATGGGTTTCAGCAGCAGCAACTAAAAAGGCCCAGGTTTGTAAAATGTTGGCTGCCTTGTTTTTATAGAAAAAGTTAGAAAAACTATTTGAGATTGTAAGGAAAATGTTTAAAGTATTTCTGCCCTTAAAGAATTTGCATATAACTAAGTCAATACGCTAAGCTTAAGACTATAAATTATATAACTTCAGTAAACTTGTTTTTACTAGGAGAATAGGTTTTCATATTAGAACAGCTTACTGTACTTAAAGGACACAGTGAACATTGAGTGATGCCCCCTTCCTCTGGTGGGACATGGAGTGCATGAGAGTTAGCTGGCGCGCATCTGCAGGACCTGCCCCTTCTCTCTAGGAAGACTGGGTGATGGAAGCTGGGGAGACATCAGGGACCCCAGTGGCCAGTAGGGCCCACGCTGCGATGCGGCAGAATTCATAAGTGCAAGTGAAGCCTCAGGTGTTTGCCCCCACCTCACCCAGTGTCTATAAGAGTTGTTGCCTTCAAATTGAAAATGACTTCTTTCTTATTTTTTTTTTGAAACAGATCTTCTGCACATTCAGCCAGCCCCAAACAATGGCACCCATGGGAGTTTAAACCATCTTCTGAAGGTGCCTTTTTATACGCCATCCCGTGCTGAGGAAGTGTCCAAGTCTTCTGTCTGTGGCTTTATGAATCCATTGCCCACAGATTCTCTACAATGTTCATGTCCTGAGCTACAAAACATGAGTGATAACTTCATGTATGCATAAAAATGTAAAAGGGTAAGCTGGTCTATGGCTGGGGTAGGAGACAGCTCATTTTGTTTGGGCTCAGATGTGTCCTAAGTAAGGGTATGCGATTTTGAACCTTACCTGTAAATGCGAGATTGTACTGCACACATGAGAATATTAAGCACGTGAAATGTGCTTTGTAAATGGGAAAGCCCTATTGGGAAACCATTTAATTCCATTGTGAGGTAACTATCCTTAACCATGAAAAATATAGACACTTGAATCTATGTTTATTTCCCTTATGTACTGATCATCTTGCAGTCTAAGCACCAGATGCTTATGGTTATTTAGAGCAGGAAGAGCTGGGAGGGCTCAGGGGTTGTGAGCTGACACACCCTGGGGGAGCTGCTGTGGAGTCTACTCAGCAGGAAATGGCCGGAGAACAGCCTGGTGCTCCCAGGGGGAAGCAGTTCTGTCTTATTTCAGTTGAGGCCAGATAAACAGTTGATGGCGAGAATCATGTGAAAGTGGGAGGGATTCTTTGGGGCAGCAATGGAGAATCCCAGTGAGGCAATACTTGGGAGATGCCAACAGACGGTCCAGGTTGGGAAGGTCCCAAGCTGAGATCGGGGCAGGACTTCAGGTACCAGGAAGACACAAGGTCAAATCCCAGGGTTAGAGGGGGCCTAGGGGCAGGGAGTCAGAACAGGAGCTTGAGCTACAAGCCCCCCACCGTCCAGCAAGAGAATGAGAGCCCCGTGGTGAGGTTGGAATTTCCGAATGAAGTTGAAATCTAGTTATCGGAAGTTCATCAAGCCAAGATTAAGGTGGAGGCAGCTTTATGTCAAGTTCAAAATGTGGTTCTAGAGCTAAATAAACGCCTGCTGCCTCAGGTAAGACATGTTCCTAGTAGCCTGGGGTGGGTGAAGACTTCACACTCCTAATACTCAACTCCTGTTCTTTGTTCAGAAGTCCCCTTGCTGCTCAAAGTGGGCCTGTGACCTGCATCAGCCTCACTGTCTGGTTAGAGCCTCCGAGAACCTCCGGGCCTGCCTCAGTTTACTGAATTAGAGATTGCATTTTAATAAGATCCTCAAGTCATTTGTAGGCTCGGCCACACTTGAATTGCACTGGAAACAACATTCACAGCTCAGATGGTGATTCCTGCTGTTATCAGAATGCTTCATTTCATAACTTTGCAAACTCACACTCACAAAAGTTAGTGGGAATAGCCATATTTCAGAGTAAGTGGAAAAAATCAGAATCTTAAGCCTGGCTTCTTCAGTAATAAAACACTTCATGTAATTACTACAGATATTGTCTTGATCTCCCCTTAAAACCTTTTTATTACCTCAACTTCCTTTTCCCCTCTATTTCCTATATTAATCTAGAACGTGTGAATCACATATTAAATCTCATCCAAAAAGAAAGTAAGTCAATAGGGAACCTGTGAAGTCTTTGATGTTTAGGACCCAGAGGATGCCCTTGTGCAGGTGACTCTGGTTTCATTCCTGCTCCACCGCCAGGTTCCTCCCGGCCCTTCCCTTTGCAGCCACTTTCACCTCAGCTCAGCTTGAAAACAAAATACAACATTGCCTTTTTCTGATTCTGCAAAATAAGTTCACAGAGCCATTTTTTTAATTGTGAAAAATAACATTTAAAAAAGCAATAAATTTCAAAGCACATTGCAACAAGTAGTTGTGGAACAGATTTCAGAATTTGGTATGGGTCACAATTCCACAATTTTAGGTTTTTACTTACAGCTGCTCCAAGACACTAGAGACTAAAATAAATATCTACCTAATGATTCAGCACTCATACGCATTTGTTAAATTCTATCCTCTCTGTTATGACTCCATCTTCTCCCTTGATCTTTCTCCCACTCTTTAAGGGTGTTTGGGCTCTGCCCATTCTAACTTCTTCATGTTGGAAGGGGCTGTCGATAATATGGGATGGGGGATGTTCTCACAGAGCCTTTTGTTTATTTGTTTACATGCATGGGCACCAGGAATCGAACCCGGGTCTCCAGCATGGCAGGTGAGGACTCTGCCACTGAGCCACCGTGGCCCGCCCTCACAGAGCCTTTTGAACATATAGATTTCATGGCCATTAGACAGGAGGAAAAACAGAGATCTAAAACCAACAATAGGGAGCATAGAGTAGTGACGAAGTTTCCCAGAATGTAATAGATGCCTTGAAGTGATGGTGCATCATCTCTAGTCCCCTGTTCCCTTTCCTGGAGTGACCAGGCTCTCAGTCCTGCCCCTGCTTCAGCTTCCTGGCTGTGTAAACTGGGGGAGATTACTTAACCTCTCTGTGCCTCCTGGCCTCATCTGTGAGGACAGTATCCACTTTACACAGTTGGAAAGATTAAAAGAGTTAGGACAGTGCCTGGTCTGCGGCGATAGTATCATTACCTGTCATTTTGAAAGTATTCTTGCATTTGTCGTAAGAATTAGAGATTCTTCAGACTGAAAGGCCCTCTGGACTGACTCCAGAAGTCTTTCTAGGGAACTACCCCATGCAGTTTGTCCCATTCCACCTGCTCTCAATTTCTGCCCAAGCTCACCCAAACCAGAAGGATAAGCCACATTGTCCTTAGCACACAGTGGCCAATCATATTAGGAATTCCGGGAAGGGCCATGCTTTCCCAGGGGGATTAGTGGGTGAAAGTGTGAACACCAGGTTCAAATTTAGCCTTCACCTATTACTGGTCATTTGGTTTTGGCAAATTTCTTAAACTTTCTGCCCCTCAGTTTCATTTATGAAGTGGGATTTTCTACTTATAGAGCTACTCCAAGATTTAGTGGGTTCATATATGTGTGCCCTTGGGGCAGAGCTCGGCACACAGTAGGAGCTGCATAAATGTGTCAGCTGTCATGGTCATCCTTTAATAACCTGTGGGGGGACAGTCTGCGGCAAGAACATTCTGCAGGTGTTTATAACCATTCCACACTTGATGAGTATTTACATGGTACTAGCAAATAAAGAAAAGGATACATACGTTAGGATACATTTGTAATAACATTCCACCACCTTTCCTATGACAATTACTAAGTAGGTCATGTTTGATTTTTTTTTTTTTTTTTTTTAGCTCAGATGCAGCTTAGGTATTATTGTGCTGTCCATTTTTGAGTTTTTGTATCTAGTCCTGTTGCACAGTCTGTATCCCTTCAGCTTCAATTACCCATTGTCTTACCCTGTTTCTAACTCCTGCTGGACTCTGTTACCAATGACATATTTCAAGCTTATTCTCGAATGTCCGTTCACATCAGTGGGACCATACAGTATTTGTCCTTTAGTTTTTGGCTAGACTCACTCAGCATAATGTTCTCTAGGTCCATCCATGTTATTACATGTTTCATAAGTTTATCTTGTCTTAAAGCTGCATAATATTCCATCGTATGTATATACCACAGTTTGTTTAGCCACTCGTCTGTTGATGGACATTTTGGCTGTTTCCATCTCTTTGCAATTGTAAATAACGCTGCTATAAACATTGGTGTGCAAATGTCCGTTTGTGTCTTTGCCCTTAAGTCCTTTGAGTAGATACCTAGCAATGGTATTGCTGGGTCGTATGGCAATTCTATATTCAGCTTTTTGAGGAACCGCCAAACTGCCTTCCACAGTGGTTGCACCCTTTGACATTCCCACCAACAGTGGATAAGTGTGCCTCTTTCTCCGCATCCTCTCCAGCACTTGTCATTTTCTGTTTTGTTGATAATGGCCATTCTGGTGGGTGTGAGATGATATCTCATTGTGGTCTTGATTTGCATTTCTCTAATGGCCAGGGACATTGAGCATCTCTTCATGTGCCTCTTGGCCATCTGTATTTCCTCTTCTGGTAGGTGTCTGTTCAAGTCTTTTTCCCATTTTGTAATTGGATTGGCTGTCTTTTTGTTGTTGAGTTGAACAATCTCTTTATAAATTCTGGATACTAGACCTTTATCTGATATGTCATTTCCAAATATTATCTCCCATTGTGTAGGCTGTCTTTCTGCTTTCTTGATGAAGTTCTTTGATGCACAAAAGTGTTTAATTTTGAGGAGCTCCCATTTATTTATTTCTTTCTTCAGTGCTCTTGCCTTAGGTTTAAGGTCCATAAAACCGCCTCCAGTTGTAAGATTCGTAAGATATCTCCCTACATTTTTCTCTAACTGTTTTATGGTCTTAGACCTAATGTTTAGATCTTTGATCCATTTGGAATTAATTTTTGTATAAGGTGTGAGATACGGGTCTTCTTTCATTCTTTTACTTATGGATATCCAGTTCTCTAGGCACCATTTATTGAAGAGACTGTTCTGTCCCAGGTGAGTTGGCTTGACTGCCTTATCAAAGATCAAATGTCCATAGATGAGAGGGTCTATATCTGAGCTCTCTATTCGATTCCATTGGTCGATATATCTATCTTTATGCCAATACCATGCTGTTTTGACCACTGTGGCTTCATAATATGCCTTAAAGTCCGGCATCGCTAGACCTCCAGCTTCGTTTTTTTCCCTCAAGATGTTTTTAGCAATTCGGGGCAACCTGCCCTTCCAGATAAATTTGCTTATTGGTTTTTTTATTTCTGAAAAATAAGTTGTTGGGATTTTGATTGGTATTGCATTGAATCTGTAGATCAGTTTAGGTAGGATTGACATCTTAATTATATTTAGTCTTCCAATCCATGAACACGGTATGCCCTTCCATCTATTTAGGTCTTCTGTGATTTCTTTTAGCAGTTTTTTGTAGTTTTCTTTATATAGGTTTTTTGTCTCTTTGGTTAAATTTATTCCTAGGTATTTTATTCTTTTAGTTGCGATTGTAAATGGGATTCGTTTCTTGATTTCCACCTCAGCTTGTTCATTACTAGTGTATAGAAAAGCTACAGATTTTTGAATGTTGATCTTGTAGCCTGCTATTTTGCTGTACTCATTTATTAGCTCTAGTAATTTTGTTGTGGATTTTTCTGGGTTTTCTACGTATAGTATCATATCGTCTGCAAACAGTGATAGTTTTACTTCTTCCTTTCCAATTCTGATGCCTTGTATTTCTTTTTCTTGTCTAATTGCTCTGGCTAGAACCTCCAACACAATGTTGAATAATAGTGGTGATAGTGGACATCCTTGTCTTGTTACTGATCTTAGGGGGAAAGTTTTCAATTTTTCCCCATTGAAGATGATATTAGCTGTGGGTTTTTCATATATTCCCTCTATCATTTTAAGGAAGTTCCCTTGTATTCCTATCTTTTGAAGTGTTTTCAACAGGAAAGGATGTTGAATCTTGTCAAATGCCTTCTCTGCATCAATTGAGATGATCATGTGATTTTTCTGCTTTGATTTGTTGATATGGTGTATTACATTAATTGATTTTCTTATGTTGAACCATCCTTGCATACCTGGGATGAATCCTACTTGGTCATGATGTATATTCTTTTAATGTGTTGTTGGATACGATTTACTAGAATTTTATTGAGGATTTTTGCATCTATATTCATTAGAGAGATTGGTCTGTAGTTTTCTTTTTTTGTAATATCTTTGCCTGGTTTTGGTATGAGGGTGATGTTGGCTTCATAGAATGAATTAGGTAGCTTTCCCTCCACTTCGATTATGTTGAAGAGTTTGAGGAGAGTAGGTACTAATTCTTTATGGAATGTTTGATAGAATTCACATGTGAAGCCGTCTGGTCCTGGACTTTTCTTTTTAGAGAGCTTTTGAATGACTAATTCAATCTCTTTACTTGTGATTGGTTTGTTGAGGTCATCTATTTCTTCTTAAGTCAAAGTTGGTTGTTCATGTCTTTCCAGGAACCTGTCCATTTCATCTAAATTGTTGTATTTATTAGCATAAAGTTGTTCATAGTATACTGTTATTACCTCCTTTATTTCTGTGAGGTCAGTAGTTATGTCTCCTCTTCCATTTCTGATCTTATTTATTTGCATCCTCTCTCTTCTTCTTTTTGTCAATTTTGCTAAGGGCCCATCAATCTTATTGATTTTCTCATAAAACCAACTTATGGTCTTATTGATTTTGTCTATTGTTTTCATGTTTTCAATTTCATTTATTTCTGCTCTAATCTTTGTTATTTCTTTCCTTTTGCTTGCTTTGGGATTAGTTTGCTGTTCTTTCTCCAGTTCTTCCAAGTGGACAGTTAATTCCTGCATTTTTGCCTTTTCTTCTTTTCTGATAAAGGCATTTAGGGCAATAAATTTCCCTCTTAGCACTGCCTTTGCTGCGTCCCATAAGTTTTGATATGTTGTGTCTTCATTTTCATTCGCCTCTAGGTATTTACTAATTTCTCTTGCAATTTCTTCTTTGACCCACTTGTTGTTTAAGAGTGTGTTGTTGATCCTCCATGTATTTGTGAATTTTCTGGCACTCCGCCTATTATTGATTTCCAACTTCATTCCTTTATGATCCGAGAAAGTGTTGTGTATGATTTCAATCTTTTAAAATTTGTTAAGACTTGCTTTGTGACCCAGCATATGGTCTATCTTTGAGAATGATCCATGAGCACTTGAAAAAAAGGTGTATCCTGCTGTTGTGGGATGTAATGTCCTATAAATGTCTGTTAAGTCTAGCTCATTTCTAGTAATATTCAGATTCTCTATTTCTTTATTGATCCTCTGTCTAGATGTTCTGTCCATTGATGAGAGTGGTGAATTGAAGTCTCCAACTATTATGGTATATGTGTCTATTTCCCTTTTCAGTGTTTGCAGTGTATTCCTCACGTATTTTGGGGCATTCTGGTTCGGTGCGTAAATATTTATGATTGTTATGTCTTCTTGCTTAATTGTTCCTTTTAATAGTATATAGTGTCCTTCTTTGTCTCTTTTAACTGTTTTACATTTGAAGTCTAACTTGTTGGATATTAGTATAGCCACTCCTGCTCTTTTCTGGTTGTTATTTGCATGAAATATCTTTTCCCAACCTTTCACTTTCAACCTATATTTATCTTTGGGTCTAAGATGTGTTTCCTGTAGACAGCATATAGAAGGATCCTGTTTTTTAATCCATTCTGCCAGTCTATGTCTTTTGATTGGGGAATTCAGTCCATTAACATTTACAGTTATTACTGTTGGATAATATTTTCTTCTACCATTTTGCCTTTTGTATTATATATATCATATCTGACTTTCCTTCTTTCTACACTCTTCTCCATGCCTCTCTCTTCTGTCTTTTCGTATCTGACTCTAGTGCTCCCTTTAGTATTTCTTGCAGAGCTGGTCTCTTGGTCACAAATTCTCTCAGTGACTTTTTGTCTGAGAATGTTTTAATTTCTCCCTCATTTTTGAAGGACAATTTTGCTGGATATAGGAGTCTTGGTTGGCAGTTTTTCTCTTTTAATAACTTAAATATATCATCCCACTGTCTTCTAGCTTCCATGGTTTCTACTGAGAAATCTACACATAGTCTTATTGGGTTTCCCTTGTATGTGATGGATTGCTTCTCTCTCGCTGCTTTCAAGATCCTCTCTTTCTCTTTGACCTCTGACATTCTAACTAGTAAGTGTCTTGGAGAACGCCTATTTGGGTCTAATCTCTTTGGGGTGTGCTGCACTTCTTGGATCTGTAATTTTAGGTTTTTCATAAGAGTTGGGAAATTTTCAGTGATAATTTCTTCCATTAGTTTTTCTCCTCCTTTTCCCTTCTCTTCTCCTTCTGGGACACCCACAATACATATATTTGTGCGGTTCACATTGTCCTTGAGTTCCCTGATACCCTGTTCAAATTTTTCCATTCTTTTCCGGATAGTTTCTGTTTCTTTTTGGAATTCAGATGTTTCAACCTCCAAATCACTAATTCTATCTTTTGTCTCTTTAAATCTGTCATTGTAGGTATCCATTGTTTTTTCCATCTTTTCTACTTTATCCTTCACTTCCATAAGCTCTGTGATTTGTTTTTTCAGTTTTTCTGTTTCTTCTTTTTGTTCAGCCCATGTCTTCTTCATGTCCTCCCTCAATTTATCGATTTCGTTTTTGAAGAGGTTTTCCATTTCTGTTCGTATATTCAGCATTAGTTGTTTCAGCTCCTGTATCTCATTTAAACTATTGGTTTGTTCCTTTGACTGGGCCATATTTTCAATTTTCTGAGCGTGATCCGTTATCTTCTGCTGGCATCTGGGCATTTAGTCAGATTTCCCCGGGTGTTCGACCCCACAGGTTGAAAGATTTTTCTGTGAAATCTCTGGGTTCTGTTTTTCTTATCCTGCCCAGTAGGTGGCGCTCGTGGCACACGTTTGTCTACGGGTTCCACCAGTGAAAGTTGCTGTGGGTCCTTTAACTCTGGAAAATTCTTGCCGTAGGGGAGGTTCGGCAGCCGAAGCGTCTTGGAAGAGTGCCAGCTGGTCCGGGGTTCCGAACGCGGGGAGGGTCGCCGGCCGCTGCAGCACGGGAGAGCGTCCGGCCGAATTACCTAGTCGGCCCGGGGTGCCAAGTGTGGCAGGAGGGTGCCAGCTGTCGCAGCTCGGGAGAATGCACTGTTCCCAGCCGGACGGGGGAGTCACGTGTTTGTAAGGGACCCCCCGGTCACTGTTCTCAGTCTGGGGATTTCCGACCCAGCTCTCTCAGTTGGTCCGGGGGACCTCGCGTGGTAGGGGCGCCAGCCGCCGCGGCCTAAGGGGACCGCCTGTCCAATTCTGCCAGCAGGCCTGGGAAGGAGGAAGGGAGGTACTCCGGCCGCTTGCCGTCCCACCCAGGAAAGCCTGTGCCCCTCGGTGATCTCACCAGAGCTGGTTCTCCCAGACAGTCAGTTGTTCCAGGATGGGGTACGCCGTCCCTTTGATCTCCGTCGTGGCTCCGGGAGCTGCTCTGTATTGTCTCCACTACCCCAGTAGCTGTTCTGGAGGAGGAAAGGTGAGGGTGGCAAGGCTGTCGAGGCTGGTGGCGGAGGAGCCGGTGAAGGTGGAAGAGGGGAGAGGAGGGCGGGCGGGTCGGCTGCTGCGGGGCGTGGGCACCGCGTGGCGGGCCGGCGGACAAAAGAGGTCATGTTTGATTTTGCAGTTTTAGCTCTTCATATAAGTACTGGTAAGCTGTAAAACATAAGGAGTCGGGCCACAGTGGCTCAGCAGGCAGAGTTCTCGCCTGCCATGCCAGAGACCCAGGTTCGATTCCTGGTGCCTGCCCATGCAAAAAACAAAAACATAAGGAGTCATGAAAGCAGGCTTTAGATCACTACTTAGCCTGTTGCTTGGGCAAATAAATTGGCTAAATCTTCATCTCCAAATCCATAAAATGGAATAATAACACCCACCTCATAGGGTTGTTGTAAGAATTAAAAGAGGTAAAGCATGAAAAATATTTAGCACAGTGGCTGCCACTTAAACCCTCCCTCAGTGGTAGTTATTATTACGTGTATAGAAGCATTTAATAATGTTACCAACTTTTTTTTTCTTTTACATTATTTTCTTTTAGTAACAGAAACAGAGAGAGCAAATTTGCCATTTGGGAGGCCCACGGTGATGCAGAAGGACAAGGAACACTGTCTCCTTTACCACCGGGACTACGTTAGTGGATATGGAAAGGCTTTCCGGATGCCCATGGGGAGCTCATATACAGTCCCCAGGCCGGTGAGTCCCGGAGTCCACTGACCTGTGCAGGCTGGAGGAAGTCCCGAGGCTCAAATATTCTGGAGGCTGAACCTTGGTTTGCAGTAGAGACCCTAAAGGGAGCTCCCTGACTGGTGGCTTGTAAGACAGTGCACCAGGAAATACGTGAAGGTGTTGATAGGGGAATGTGGGGATGCAGTTGGAGAAGGCATTGGGTTCTTCCTGGACAAATCAGTGAGTGTTTATAAGCCAGTTGGTAAGGCAGGTAGGAAAGGGCACTTCACACAGAAAACAACAGCAAGTACAAAGGTGCAGGAAGAACAAACACTTTTACTATTACTCAAGTATATCAAGGTACACCTAGAAGGTAATATAGCTAGATTATGAAGGGCTTGATGTTCATTTGGTTATTTAACAGAAACTTTACTCTCTGCTGCCATGTGTCGTGGTGGACACTGAGTCCACAGTGTGAACAAGATAATATTTTCTTTCCCTGAAGATCTAGCATCTAATAGGTCAGGCTAGACTAATAAGTGCAGTAGTGTTAGAGCACAGATGTCTCTAGAATGAGGTTAGGAATCCACTTGTTTTAATCTTTTCCCCTCTTTGCCATCTGACAACCCCCCAGGAATAAATGGTGCTGGTACGATTAGCTAATCTTATAGAAAAAATTGATTCCCACCTCACATCATACACAAAATAAATTGCTATGGATTTTATAGCTTAAATGTGAGTAGTAATTCCATGGTTTATTTAGTGCATGTCTTCATGACACTGGGATAGAGAAGGATTTCTTAGACACAACAAAAATATAGAGAGAAAATGATAAATTTGGCTAATTAGCATGTATGTGTGACAAATAAACAATGGATGGGAGAATATATTTGGATTGCATATCAGAAACAAGGGATGCATATGCAGTATAGTAATTAAGATGCATAAAAGGTAATACATTTCCACGTGTAAACATGAGAATGACAGAGCATCTGAGTAGATAAATGGGCAAAAGACACAAGTAAAGCAATCGAATCTCATTGGCAAGCAGAAAAATGTAAACTAAAGCAAAAATCCAAGTCTGGCAAAAATCATTTTGAGCACTCCTTCCAGGATGGGATTATTTAATGTATCCTGAACACAGTAGAGCTGCCTAGTAAATGGTTGGGCAAATGAACGTATTGAGTGAATTAATCCCAACCATCATTTTCAAAGACTTTGAAAGTCAAAGCTGTACCAAAAACGTATTAAAAGATCAAGAGGTTGTTTTTGTAGAGAGGAATCTTAGCATTTTACATCCAAAGACTCTGATGGCAAAACACTAACTCTGCCTGTTTTGCTAAGGGTGCAAATATATTGCCTGTTTTTAAGGAAAGGTTGCATCCGGTGTGTCTGCTCTTTTTGTTTCAATTCAAGCTTCTTAGAGAAAAATAAGCATATTGTTCTACATCGAACTAAAGCCTGGTGTGTTTTGAAAGCCAAATTCTGCTGCTCACAAGGGTACAATTGTGGTCTCCTGTAGCTAGCTGAGAGCTAATGTTGTTTATTTCCCAGTATGGGCAAATATTTTACAAACAGTTAATCTGAGCTCATATGTGCTGTTAACGGCAAAACTATTACTCTCTCAACATGCACAGTGTTCAGTTGTTTGTGGCTATCTTCAGCATGCCACATTCCCTAAAGTAACTCCTACTGCTTTTTTTTTAAGGGGCAAGGTCTTTACGAATGTCAGTCATATGAAGCTTTATTCGATTCTCTATTTGAAAATGTCAGGTACTAGGGATTGTGTGAAGTTGAAGGGAATTATATTTTTAATACTTTCCCCTGCTATCTTGCATCCCTGAATTTATATGCGCTTTGGGGGAAACCAAAGATGGAGACATTTGAAGTAGGCTAACAGGCACAGAGTTTGGTACAATTCCTTTTTGTTATTATGTGAAAACAAGCTTCGTTGTCACCAAAAGTTCTTGTCCTTTCACTGATCCCACAGAACTGCTATGACAGGATGGAATTCTAGCAATTTTCTGCTTTCCAATTCAGAAATTGCTCTGTTAGTATGTTGTGGTGCAAGAAAATTACACACAAGAATGTTTTGAGAGTCACATAAAAATGCTGTAAATTAGGCTTTAAATAAGCCCTTTTTGCAACATGGGCTCGATTGGCCTTGTACCTCAAAGTTTTATGGAGCTTTTGTTTTTCTGTGGCTTTGGCGGGTTGTCTAATTGTTGTTGTTGTCTCAGAATGTTCTAGGGAAGCAGCTGCAATTTGAAAGCATGGTCTTACAACTGTTTCAAGGCCATTAACATTTATTAAGCTGCGTATTGGTTGTGCTTCTGGGTCTACTCAGCAGGAAGATGTGAATTCTATTTTCAGTTGCCAGTTGAAGGATTGAAAATAAGAGTAAGAATTATGATTATTTTTTTAGAATAAATACTTCAGAAGTTTAATATAAAAGCAGAGGTTTTTCAGAGAAGATATAATGCAATTTGAAAAATGTCTACATATCTGCCTTTCGTATCACTGAATTAAAAAAAAACATTTTATTTCTGAAGCTTATTATCTCTGAAACTGTAAATTATTCACCCAATCAAATTGTGAGTCTTTTAAAACTGAGAAAGTTATTTTGTATTTTAAAGGTATTTTTGTATCAGAAGAAATTACTCCCTGGGGTTGAGGAGAATCATAGGACCGGAAAAAAAAATGAGAAAGTGGATATAGTTATTATGTTTATCATAAGGATAACTTTTGTAAACGTTCAAACACATTTGTAAATAAATTAGTTTTAGCATTTATTTTTATTGTAAATAAATTAGTTACAGACCAGGAGAATCTTATAACATCACTAGAAGTCATCTGCTCCCTCTTCAAGTTTTATCTTGTCCTCATTATGCCAGATTGGAAGGAAAAGCATCTCACTTTTCTGTCTTTCTGTGCTGTTTATCCATTTATTCTTAAAGATTCGTAACAGCTAGGGAGTTCAGATTTTTTCTCAGCATCTAAGTACTATCTACTCTTTTCCTGACTCTCTACCTCTTAGCTTCAAAAAATCGAGGAAACTGTAAAGATGTAAGGATTAAAGTTGCGTGTGTGTGTGTGTGTGTGTGTGTGTGTGGTGTGGTTCATTATTTACTGACCTCTGTCTTGAGACCAAGCCTGAGCAGTGAGGTGGCTGCACCTCCCCCAGCCCACCACGGGACTGCCTGTTACTTCCTCACCTTTGTCAGGAGGCCCTGCTTTGTCAGTCTTGACTTATTTATAGTTGGGTGCTCAAGTTTTTGGTGTTTTTTAAGTTAATAATTGTATTTAAGTTAAAGTTTTACATTTAATGAAAAATTACAATCTAGATGTAAAAATATATATGGAAAATCTCTTGTATTAGTTTGTTAAACTGCTGGAATGCAATTTACCAGAAATGCAATGTCTTCTAAAAAGGGAATTTAACAAGTTACAAGTTTATAGTTCTAGTGCTGAGAAAGTGTCCAAACTAAAGCACTAACAAAAGGTTACCTTCACTCAAGAAAAGCTGATGGCATCTAGAACACCTCTGTCAGCTGGGAAAGCACATGGATGGCATCTGCTGGTTCCTTGCACTTGGTCTCCATTGCTTTCAGCTTCTGATGCCAGTAGTTTCCTCGCTAAGCATCTGTAGGCCCTCACTTAGCTGCTCTGGGACAAAACTCTGGGTTTTATCTCTCAGCTTAGCATCTGCCAGGGCCGGAGATTTCTTCTCTTCAAGTTCTGGCTATTTCTGTGAGTCCTTGCCTAGCACCCAGGCTATTTGTGTCTTAATCTCCAAACCTCTACACCGGCTCTACTCTATTGGCTCTAGGCTCTCTTCAAAATGTTTCCTCTCTTAAAGGGCTCCAGTAAACTAATAAAGATCCACCTGGAATGGATGGAGTCACATCTCCATCTAATCAAAAGGTCACACCCACAATTGGGTATACCACACTTTCATCAAGATAATCTAATCAAACATTTCGGCCCTGCAATATTGAACCAGGATTAAAAGAAATGGCTGTCCCCATAAGATTGGATCAGGATTAATACATGGCTTTTCTGGGGTACATGATAATTTCAAACTGACGCACTTCTGTAATACATTTAATAAAAGTGGCAATAAAACAAAGATAGTGAAAGATATTTAGATGGTTCTGCAGAAGAAAGTTACTTTAGAAGACCTTTGAATAATTCACTGTTAAAAAGCAGGAGGCATAGGTCATTTTCACAAACCACTTAATGTTTTTGCATCACTAATTACTTTTACATCAGAAGATAAAGACAAACCTATAAAGTATAAAGAACTGACACATGAATGATAGTATGATGAACCTAAAGGTAAAGATAGCCATTTCACTGAAACAGCTGATTTTTACGAACAGAAACTATACAAATTTGTTTGGAACATATTTGAAATATATGTTTAGTCCATTAAAAATAAAATACAACCAAGACACAACTAATGTAAAGAGTTTTATGACAAAACGCAAAATGTTCTAGCTCATCATCAAATCAAATGTATTAAAGATAATTAAGGTTCCTTAAAAAATAATATGTCATGGGGGTGTAGGTGGTTGGAAAATGCAATAACACTCTCTATTTTCAATTTTCCATATATTCTGTAATATATTAAAAATGATTTAACTAATTTTTAAGAACCAGAGAAAGAGTAGTCCTTTATTAAACAACAGTTTAGGTGGATCTTGAACATCCTCTCTGAAAAACAAATTCAGGATCTAAATGGAAAGAAGAGGGTTTTAAAAAGTGGGCAGAACACAGAACACTTAGAAAGAACAAGGTGTGGCTCTGAGACTCAGCTGTGCTGGGTCCCTTTCTTTTATTATTTATCCAGATGCCTTACTCCCCCTTTCTTCTCCCAGCATGAGGTTTTTCTCTGGAAACAAATGAAATTACTCATGTCTCCTTGTAATTATGTAGATTTCCCCTCTTTTTTAAAGAAATAAGTAGGATGACTGGTATTTTAAAAACTAAAGAAAAGTGAATTGAAATTTGAAGTTGAGAGATAGCCTCCATTCATTAGCCTTTGAGATTTCAGACTTGAGGCTGCCTATTAGAACTCTTCCAAAAATGCTCAGAATCATGGATGCTTAAGTTTTGTATCTAAGAATCAGTACTTTCAGCCAGTAGAGAAAGCACAACTTTTTTAGTACTTTCTGGACCAAGATACCCCGGTCCCCTTTCTCCAAACCAAAATCTGGGCCAGTTGGCAAAAATAGTAAACATTTTGCCCAACTAAATAGTTTGGCACAGCTTTCACAACCAATACTTCCAATGAGACTATAGAGTTTAATATTAGATTGAGATTAAATAAATTAATACTAATTAATTATACTATATTATAATTATATTAATACCATGTCCCTTGGAACGATTACCATAAATATAATTTAAAAATTATCGTAAATTTCCCTTTTTAACGTTCTTGTTATTTTAACTGGTGAATGTAAACATTTCATGATCCTTTTATGGAAAAATGAATCAACGGCTACATTTATGTATCGTCTATTTCTTTACGAAAAATTCATGAAGCATGTGAACTGTTCGCATAAAACGATGAAGGTGTGTGGTAAGATGCATCAATCATGATATTCCAAGTGTTCATGGGGCTGATTCAGGCAGCGATCAATATTCCTGATTCTCCCATTGTACGACAGCTACATATGTGCCTTTTCTAACTGGAGACGACTGGGCGTTCAGAACTGGTTACTCTGGGTCTTAGTTTCTGGCTGCTATAAGAAATACCACCTAATGGGTTGGCTTAAAAAATGGAACTTTATGGGTCATGGGTGTGAGGCTAGAAGTCCGAAGTCAAGGCATCAGCAAAACGATGCTTTCTTCCCGAAGGCGGCATCCTGGGTCTGGCTGTAGGCGATCTTTGAGGCTTGGCTTTTCGGTCACACTGCAGAATCTTCTTTCCTGGGTTCCGGTGATTTCCAATTTCAGTCTGCTCCCAGACTGCATTTCTCTCTCTCTCTCTCTCTGAATTTCTTTCTTTTATAAACATATATTCAATTTATAAAGGTCTCCAGTCATCCAGAATAAAGGCCAGCCCTGTTTGCTTGGGCCACACCTTAACTGAAGAATCTTCTTGAAGAGCTCTGACACACGATAGGTCACACCCACCAGAATGCAGGTCAAGACCGAGAGCAAGTCCAAACTGGGGCTCACAAAGATAAGTTTTTGCAAGATTGAACTCAAGTGTTTTTAGCTTTCTAGTCTCTGCCTTCAGATGGAGACTGAAATAAATGCTGAAATCCAATTACTGAATCTAACACAACATTTCTTAGTAATTTCTTGGTTTATTTCTTGTTTCGATGGACTCTGTCACCCCGGAGTTCACTAAAAAAGGGATAAGGGAAGATATATTTCTGAGACTTCAAGTGTCAAATGTTTTATTCTATCCATAGACTTAATTGATGGTTTACTTGGCTTTAGAACTTTAGAAATTATTTCCCTTCAGAATTCGTAAGTATTAAACCACCTGTACTGATACTTACATTTTCTTTAGTTTTTTCATCTCTTTTATCTTTAATTCCACTTTTTAAGAAGCTATTTAAAATGCCATTTTCTATTCTATTTAGAATGAATAAAACATTGTGCGTTCAAATCTTGAGTTCTTTCTATTCCCTTTTTTTTTTCTTTCCTCATTCTGATCTTTCTTCATGAATGCCTTATATTTTCATGTCTATGAGCAGGGAATTTTCTTCTTTTCTGTATTATCTCCTTTCCTTTATAGTTCTTTCCTTGAATCCCACCAAACGTCTGTTGATTCTTGGCAGTCTGTTTATATTTTAAGGGTGAGACACTCAACTACATTGGTGGAGCTTTGTAGCTAATAGGCTTCAGTAGAAGTTGTCAGGAGGAGACCCAGCTGGTGTTATAGTTTGCTAAGGTACTCAAAGCAGATAACATAAAATAGGTTGGCTTTTACAATAGAAGTTTATTAGTTTACAGACTTACAGTTCTAAGACTGTGGAAATGTCCAAATCAAGGTATCGCCAAGATGATACCTTCTTCCTGAAGACCAGCTCATGGCCATCCTGGACTCGTCTTGTACATGGCAAGGCACATGGTGGCTTTGGTCTTTCCTTTGGGTTCATTGCTTTCAGCTTCAGCTTCTTTCTCTTTGCCTGAATTTCACTCTCTTATAAAGAACTCCTGTCAGAGGATTAAAATGCAGCCAAATGGGTGGGTCACATCTTAAGTTAAGGTCCTACTCTTCAAAAGATCCTCCTGACAGTGGGTCCACACCCACAGGAATGGATTGTCAGGTCACTATTTGCTCATCTGCTTTCCAGTGTCTGAAACCTTCTTGACATCTCTCATGTGTTTCCATCCTTGGTGACATTTTTTACGTGTTTTTGTTTGTTTTTTGCATAGGCAGGCACCGGGAATCAAACACGGGTCTGTGGCATGGCAGGTGATAATCCGCCTGCTGAGCCACCGTGGCCTGCCCCTTGTTGACAGTTTAATGAGGTCTCAGAAGGAAGTGGAAATCAGTGCACGTGTCCAATCTACTACATCTTACCAACTTCTGCAGAGTGTTGTTCAAGAGGAGTGCTGCAGTATGTTAGGGGGCCCAGTGTCCACATGGCTTTCCCCAGACTTCCCTCTTCAGCTCTTGCCTTTTCTCTGAATATAAAATAGAGTGTACTGTTACATTTCACCTATGAATATAAAATAGAGTGTTTTGCTACCTTTCCTTTAGGAATTGTTCTCATACATGTTAAGCACCATAGCTTATTTTTGTTTTTAGCACGAAAAAGTGAGTAGAGGAAGAATACCCTAATTTAACTGATCCTTCTTGCTCTAAAATATTTTGAGTTTTGTTAAGAAAGATGCTATTGGTGGGCAGTAGAGGTTATATAAACTGGAATCTCTTTGAAAAAACATAAACTAATAGCACAATGCTCATCTACCCATAATGAAATGCTAATGAAAAAATGAGGATCATTTTTCACATTTTTTTAAGTTACATTTTTAAGTTACATGTAGTAACTTAAAAACCTGGGTCAGTCAGCACGTTGGTAGGGTGCTCTTGGCTGAATAAATTATTGTCCTAGGCTTTAAATAGGGTTACAAGGAAGTTATATTTTTAAAAATCCTACAGTTCAGGAGGAATGAAGCATAACTCCAAAATTATTCAAATCTTAAATGAACTTCAGAAAACTACAGCTTCTTTGAAATTTTCTTAGGTCAGCTACAAGTCTTTATCAAACTGAAGAATAAGAATGTCTTTATTTCATCTTTAATTTTAAAATAGAGTATATTTTTATTCAATTTATATTTGCAAGTACAACTTACATGACCTCATCTGAGTTAAGTATGGAAAAAGACAGTTTTAACTTTTGTGTTTTTTTGCAATAACTCCCATTATTCCTCTGCCTTCAGTTCGGATTTTCTGCAGCAAATATTCCTCTGTAATGTGTATTTAGTTGATTTGCCCTCCCAGTGCCCCTATCCAGAAGGGAACCACAGAACAAAACATTGCTGAAGACAGCCATTTCCATTGCTTGTGTAGACCTGATTCACTAAGAAAATAGGAAAAGATTAAATGGAAAACATTCTGGGGAAGTTACCAACCATATGAAGCAATGAATGGGTGAGCCACACTGTGGGTGTAATTTTTTTTTTTTTTCCTTTTTCTCTCAACAGGGAGACACATTGCCTCTGCCTCCCACTGCCCCAGACTGTCTGCGGGCTGATGTCAGGGTCCCTCCTTCTGAGAGCCCAAACGGTGCCTTCTACCCAGCAGACAAGAGCATCACCCACGGTTTCCTCTATCCTCCTGGTTAGTGGGACTCTTTTAGATCAGTCGCTTGGAAAGCCCGCGTCAGCTGGATGTGGGCCTGAGCCTTAAACCTACACTCCCCACCCAAACGACCTGCTTGGGCTAAACCAGCTGCCCAGGAGACTCCCAGTGGTTGTGGGGTGGCCGGAAGCAGGAGGGCAGCTTTGTAATAAAGACTAATGAATTCTGCAGCACAAGCCATTGAACAGCTCTAACCCAGCCCAGATGTTCAGAGAGGTCATCAGGTTTAAGTTCAGTTTTCAACCGGAAGATTCCAAACTTCTAAAAAAAATATTTATTTCTGGCTACTGCCCAGCTAAGGCCTGCACTGAGCAGGCAGCTACGCCTGCGTAAAGAATTCTGGCCAGACTCCTGGCCTGCCTTTGGCTGTATCTCAAATAGTTGCAACTGTGAATTAAAGCAGCTGAGTGAACTTCACTTTTTTTAAAAGCATCTGTCTTGGGAACATGTAAAAGCCAGTGCAATTTTTCTAAAACTCAAGCTGTTTCTTCTCTATTCAGCAGGAAATGTCATTTTTATTAACTGGCCCTCGAGATTTTCAACAATTTCAGGTTCTGGGAATGAGTTTTACTTCTGACATTTTGCCTCATTTTTTTTTTTAAAGCCCTGACCGAACATGACCAATTTAGAGACTCAGAGATTTGTGGTGGAGAAAAGACTTACTGACAGTAGGTTGTACATCAATTTAAGTCCCCTAAAACAGAACAAAGATGAAGGTATTGCCAACAATAGGTTATCATAGGGGAATACCTCAATATTTTAAATAGAAGCCGAATATTCTAAATGTTCCACAGAACATTCATACACAGATTGACTATTTTTGATCTAATCTAAATAGATAGTGAAACTTTTATGCTGCAGACATGTAAACTAATGGCCCAAGGGAAACTCTCCAGGAAAAGTTTAGCAAAATTTTATTTGGACTTTTTAAATTAATGGGTGAAGGAAAAATGTGATTTCATAAAGGTAAGACAATAAGGAAGACTCACTGTACTATCAATGAAGACAGAAACTGACTGACAGTAAGCGATAAAGCAAGTGAAGACTGGGTAAATTTCACAAGAACAGAGGATGATAAATAAAAGCTTCTTCCAGGAGAGGGTATAGGCTTCATATAGAAAACTATTCCTGCTGAACTGCACATCTTAATACTAACTTGGTCATAACATGTTGCTGAAAATTAGCTTAAAATGCAGCACACAAGAATAGAAAATTTGAGAGGGAAGTTTCATCCACCATTTCTCTTTATTACCAGAATATATGAAGGGCCAACAACTAAACAATTTTACCAAGTAAGCCAAGATTATGGAAGGCAATGATTTTCACTTACACGATGTGATAAAGTAATGTTTGTGAAATTATTTCACAATGTCTCTGGACTCTTTTTCTGTCTGCCACCAACAGTGAGGTCTTATTGTCTTTATTTCAATGTTTATTGAACCTATCTTTCATCTCTTAATAATTCTAGGAAATGCTTAGCTAACACTTTACTACGTGCTTGGCACTTCTCTAAGCACTCACTCATACTTATTTTAATCCATGAACTGACCTACTTAGGTTCTATTTGCCCCCAATTTAGAGATGAGGAAACTGAGGCACAGGGTGATTAAGGAACTTGTCTAATTCCACAAGTAAGAACTAGTAAAGCCAGAGCATGAACCCGAGTAGGCTGGCTTTCAGTCCATTTTCTAAATCACAGTAATATTTTACATTTGGTGGCTGTGTGTTAAGGTCTTACCTTTATTTTCCACTTAAAATTTTTAAATACTTTTATGCTGATTCTGATTTGAAGGCACTTTCATATCAGTTTTAGGGATTTATGGCTGTATGGCCATGCCTTTACAGTGAAGTGGTGGCCCAGGCTTCGCTTCCATGCTAAAGCTGAGGAAACTGGGTAAATCAGAGAACGTCAGAGAACTAACATTCTAATGAAAAAGTCCCAACGTCTAGTGGAAGTGTCCACCTCCAGCTGGAATCCTGGTTCCCCTGTTCCTACCAGTCTAGCTGGTAGGAAACACTGCTAAGAAGCATAACGTCAAGAAAACTAGGAAAAACAAATTGCAGAGTACCACATTCTGCTTCCCTTTGTTTTCTACTATTTCCTCATATTGTTTGTGACCAAGGTTGGACTTCTAATATATAAATCTTTCCCATGGCTGATTGAAGCCTAAAAATATATGATCAGATATGGTGCTTTCTATTCATTTTACTATTCTTTTATTGTGTTTTTAGCTTGGCATGCCTTTAAGTATATTTATAAAGATGGTAATCTTTAGAAGGAGAAGTAGAAGGGTATCAAATCTTTTCAGCTGTGTTGTTAAGTACGTGGCTAACACCCCTGTCCCCATCCCCACACACTGCTTTATGGGGCTGACCAGTTGTGAAAACAAGAGCCGGCGCCTGCCCTGGGTGGCTGGACGTCCTGCCCTTCAGCGTCCCTCACCGCCCCCCCACCGGGAACGCTACCCTGTGAGTCCGCTGCGGGGACCGCCTGCAGCCCGAAATGCTTCGCCAGCGACCTCTGCTTTCACAGAAGCGGCTCCAGCTAAAATACAGCTCTGAAAGGGTTTCATGGGTGGAGAGGTGCTAAAAAAGTGTTCATTTAAAAATTTCTCCTTCATTTTTAATCTCTATTTAATATATATCAATTTAAGCACACATGCATGCATGAGCCTGTGTCTATATACTCAAATCTTATTTTTCTATTATATGTAGCTTGTTCATAGACACTAATTAGGGAATGGGTGATATCTTACTAATCTTTTTATTCTGGACACAAACCCTAAGGTTCTGTCCCAAAGTTGGCACACAATTTGTGTTTACTGAATGAATCTGTAACTATTAAAAGTCCATTAACTTGAAATATGAAGGTGTGAGATTAATTATATATGCAGATAGAGTTGCAAAATAAGTTGATTTGAGTAACTTACTCTTTTTTTTATACATGTATTAGGCCACCCAAAATCCTTTTAGGATGAAGGTGAATTATATTTAAATTGTAGGTTCAAATTGCATATATGTTGCATATATTCAACGATATACTTAGCGCCCATTAAGACTTTTAGAATACTCCAAAGATGAATACATGGCCCTTGCCCTCCAGGAGTTCATATACAACTTTGATACATAAATGAAAAATAAGCACATCTATGGGTCAATCAATAATACAATAATTATTTCATAAATTTGAAAGTAAGATATGTCATGAAGTTGAGATTGATTGCCACCTGCTATAAATCAAGATAAGGGAGGAATTTTCCACTGGGATAATCAATAAAGATTTCATGAAATGGGATAGGAGTAGGGCTGGGAAAAGAGAATTTTCCACTGGGATAACCAACAAAGATATCATGAAATGAGATAGGAGTAAGCTGGGCCCTAAGGGACAGGAGAATTCAAATAGATTGAGAGAACTAGAAAGAATCCTTCCGTGGAGGGCATGAAGAATGGAGAGGACTTGGTAACTGAGTGGATACAAGAGTGGAAGGAAAGGAAGACTTGAAGATAGATCTTAGATTTTAAATCTTGGTAATTAGGTAGGAAGAAGAGAGGTTAGCAATGGGAACTCTTTTGAAAGCGGGTAGATTGGATAGTTAATTTAGGCATGTCATACTTGTGTAAATAAGGCATTCATATGTAAATTCCCATAGGCCATTAGAGACTGGAAATTAAAGTTAGGTCCTAGGCCATATTGGGATTCACCTATATTCTTCCAGATGCTTTCAATGTACTAAGTATGTTTGGCGGTGCACTGATAACTCAGACATGAATTCTATCGAAAGGGGCCTTTAGTCTAGCACTTAAAAGTGTAGTTACATACAAGAAGGCGACATGTGGCACATGAGAGGGGCAGATAAACTGTAACATTTCCATGGAGAAATAAATCATGGTAGGGAAAATGACCTTTTAGCTGGGTGTATTAGCTAGGGTTCTCCAGAGGAAGAGAATCAGCAGGAAATACCAGTAGATATAAAATTAATAAGTGTCTTGTGTAACTGGGAATGTAGAATCCAAAATCTGTAGGGCAGGCTGTGAAGCTGACGACTCTCATGAAGGGTCTGGATGAACTCCACAGGAGAGGCTTGCTGGCCGAAACAGGAAGAGAGATTGTCTTTTCTGAATCCTCCTTAAAAGCCTCCCAGTGATAAGATTAAATGTCACTCATTGCAGAAGATACGCCCCTTGACTGATTACAAATGCAATCAGCTGTGGATGCAGCCAACATGATCATGATTTAATTCCATGAAATGTCCTCATAGCAACAGATAGGCCAGCACTTCCCCAACCAGACAAATGGGCACCACCATCTGGCCAAGTTGACACATGAACCTGACCATGACACTGGGTCTCAGAGAAAGAATTTGAACCAGAGTGTTTGAATGGTTTTTCAGTGACTAAAAATGGAGGCAGAAAGTTAAAGGCTGAACAGTGGATGTCTCATAATCCCAGAATGAGAACAAAGAATTTCCAGACAAGAAGTTATCAAGAGATGTTGTTGAAATGAATCCCTTCCTGCTTTTCCTGTCTGTGCTTTAATTAGTCATCAAGGGTGAACCCCTCACACTTCATTTCCTCTTCCAATGATGGATGTTGATAACTGAAAAAGTATGGTACTCTCTACCACTGAATCAGGATTAAATAGCTTTTATCTGATACCAAACTAGAGTTTCTAGTATGGAATAGTGTAGAACTTAAATGCATGGGTTATGGAGTTGGAAACCCTGCATGCAGTTTTTGACTTGGCCTCTTCAGATAAGTAACTTAATTCAGTTTCATCATCTGTTATATCTAATAAGTAGAATAAAAATCACCTTACTTTATTAAGTTAGTGTGAGAGTTAAATGAGATAATCCCTATAAAACCCTAAGCAGAGTTGTCAGTATGCAGTTGAGCAAATGATGGGAATTACAGAGAAGTTACATTTTATGAAAGAATTACATTCTGAAGTCAGTATATAAAGTGAAATTTTAAACTGGTACTATGCACCATAATCAAATCACCAAGAAAGCACAGTATGTACACAAACTGATCCTGAATTAGTCTAAACCAGCCAATTTTCACTAGCTTTGGAAAAGACAATTGCACCTTTAGATAACACCCAATAGAATACTTGGTTCACTTTAAGAGATATGTTTAGAAAACCTCTGTGTTTTAAACTAGTTTGAGCACTCAATGTGGGGAGGTAGTCCCAGTGTAAAAGGATTGAGAGGACTATGATCAGTTATAGGATTGGCTGATTTACAAATTATATCTCATAATCTGGGACACTAGATTCATATTTCCTTATATATTTTTTCTTTCCTTTGTTTCTTCTATCTTTTTTTCTTCCTTTACTTCTCCTTTTGATTCCCCTCTTCCCACTTTATACAGTTGACTTCCTGTGAGGTGAATGAGAATATAGCTTGAGTCCAAGTGGCTATTGCCATTATAATTTACTCATCAGGTATTGGAAAAAGCAGGTATGCAACTCAGATGAGCAATTAGAATGGCAGATATCAAATTGGGATGAAATCATGGGGGTGAAATAAAATTATGAAGAAGGAGAAAATGGGGAGAAGATCAAATTGAGGGAGTTGTCTGTATACCAGGGTAGAAAGAACTAGAGTCAAGTTAAGGAAACAGAAGATGTCATCAAACAAGTAAGTAGTTAGTAGGGCAATGGAAGACAAAGGAGGAAGTTCTGGAAGCCTGGTGTGATCAATTAAGTCAAAAGTCCAAGGAAAGCCCTTTCAATTGGGTCATCTTAGACAAAATAGTTTCATTAGGGTGAGAGCAGAAAAACCCAAACTGTAAATAGTTAAGGAGAAAGAATAAGTACATGGTTAGGAGGGGTTGAGAGAGATCGAAACTGATGATGTATTTAAAAATACTAACAAAGTGAGCTGTATTTTAAGGATGTAAAGTAATGCATTTTTTATGTAACTGATTATCTATATATATTTATTTTATCAAAATGTATATGAAAATGTAACTCATTAAGACTCTGTATAGGTAGGACTATATTCTGCTGGGATTCACATGTACAGTAGAGCAGCTGTCTACAGCTGGCTTCTGTTCAGATTAGGTGGGATCCAGGCCATGCCTGGTGTTAAATAGCCCACCAGCTTTATTTAGGTAGGGTTGTGTGTTGCACTTGATGGTCATTTAATTCCTGTTTTAAAGGAGGGTAGAGCGTGAGATGTTCAGTAAAAGTTTCATTGAATGGATACTGTCTTAGTTTGGCAGAGCTGCTATAACAAATACCACGGATTTGGCTTAAACAACAGAAATTTATTTTCTCATAGTTGAGGAGGTTAGATGTTTAAACTCAAGATGTTGGCAGAATTGCACTTTCTCTGAAGTTTGTGGCTTTCTAGTAAGGACTTGTCTGCGATCTACAGCCCAATCTCTGGCCTATCACATGGCCATGGCCATCTCTCTCTCCCTGTTTGTTCTCTTTGCTCATAAGGACTTCAGGTATATTGGGTTAAGGCTCACTCTCATTCAATGTCACCTTACCTTAATAGGATCTTGACGATCCTATTTACCAGTGGGTTCACTCCACAGCACTGGGGAGAGTAGGGCTTGAACATGTCTTTGTGGGGATATGAGTCAATCCAAAACAGATACCAAACAAGGCAGTAGAGAATAAAATCGTAAGTGCCAAGTGGGAAAAAAATTTTATGAGAAAAGTAATCCAAAGTATTTTAAGCTACTAAAATATGAAATAATAAAGGCAGGGAAAAATACTTTGAATTAGAGTCTTAATTGTAATACAAACTCAAATTTTCACTCGGCACATTTATAATTTTTTAAAAAGTTATTCTGCTTCACTAATCTCATGCAGAGAAATGCTTTAGTGATTAGGACAAATGTAACTTCCTCTTATACTTCCTCCAGTTCAAATAGTGGCTGCCTATTTTAAACTTGAACATTTAAAAAACAAGTAAGCCATGGCGCTGAAGTCAAATGAGAGTTAGTGAAGAATATTCATCTAATAAAACAAATTTTAAGCTTTTTATTTGCCAAATTTAATAGAAAATTAGCAATATCATATTAATATCAAAAAATTAAAGAATGTCAGAGATACTCCTAAATCACTGAACTTTTACATAATGAAAGACATATTAAAATTCAAATGACCATGTATTGTCTGAAAAGATGCTCAGAGTATTATATTTATATTCAATTCAATTCAATTAATAATGCCCAGAGTAATGCAGTTTGAACAGGAATAAAACACTATTTCTTACCCATTGGTTTGGTAAGGAAAGGGTGAAAATGGGAATTATTTTCCCCTGCATATGAAAATGTAATTTGGTATAAATACCTGAGGAATGCAGTGCTAATATCTGGTGAAGTTAACATTGCATGAACACTCTGATCCAGCAAAGCATTTCCAAATCCTAGAAACTGATGCATATGGACATGGAAGGCATGGACCAAGTTATTCATTGCAGTATTATTTTTAATTTGTATAGTACAGTAAATATTCAATCAATATGACAACTAAAAAATAACTGCTGTGCGTCTAATGAAGGAATATTACAAACCACAGCTAAACACAAATTACTAACTTGATCTAGATACATCTCTCTGGTTAAATCACAAACATAATACTGAACAAAAAAATAATTGCATAATACTGCTTATGATATAGCATCCTCAATATAAATTTGAGAACTCATGAATGTATACTATATGTTTTACATTGCTGTTCAGTAAAAGTTTTCAAAATCAGTCTGGATAAATACAAAATCGTAGCAATGGTTAGTTTTTGTCAGAGGACATTGGGGCCTTAAAGTTCATCTCTTAAATTTTATTTCTTAAAAAAAGTATATATCAAGTATATATAAAATGGCTGAACTTTACTATTCTATGATGGTTTGTGTTCTATTACACTTTGTGCTTTTGTTTATTATTTTTTGACAAACAATATTTAGTCTTAAAATATTTCAAGACACATTAGCAAACACATATTCACATCTAGATTTAGACACTTGGATAGTTTATCCATTTTCTTCAAACAACGTTGGTTATCTCTACCGAACTAATGGGAAATTTTCTCTCCTTTCCACTCATATAACCCTTTATAATTGTAATAAGAAAAATATAAATAAAAGCTAACAATTTTTTTACTGCTCTTTTTATGTTATACGTAAAATAAATAATTGTCAGCTAACTCAAAAATATATTATTAGTTCGTAAGTACATGTGACACATTACAGTTTGCAGATTTGATTTTGAACATCGCAGTAATGATTTTGGGTGAGCAGGCTCTGTTATCATCACCCACACTGCAGAGAAACTAAGCTGAAGTTCAAAGAAAACAAATGGCTTTGCCTAATTTTTAAAGTAAGTTAGAGGAGCCAGAAATAGGCATGTTCTAGAAATAACTTGCCCTTCAGCATTCTTTAAATTATATTTCTCATGGAAGAATGAATTAGGCAAAAAAAAAAAAAAAATTAAATGCCTTTGTTTAAAATATAGTCAGTTCAATCATCCATACAATATTTATACCCAATTGTGAACATAAAAAGATGTCCTGCTAGACAGTCTCAACATAAGTAAAAAATATATAAATATATATAATAAATTGTTCTGGTTTCTATAAAAGACTAAATTATTCAGTGTTTTTTTTTCAATAAACAAATACACTTAGCGCTATCAAATTATGATGCAAGGCAGTACTTCTAAGGACAACTTCTAAGTATGGAAAGATCTTCCTGTTAATGAAAAATTCTGTCCTCTAGAAAATAGTCATATTTTCACTTTTTCAGGAAGGTAAACAAGAAGCTCTTTGGATTGAAAAAAGATTCAATACATATACTGCCCGGGTCTGCAATGTGGAACTTTTTACTGGACTTGACTTTTTTTGGGAGGGGGTTGTATGGTCTGGGAATCAAACCCAGGTCTCCCGGGTGAAAGATGGGCATTCTACGGCTGAACCACCCACGCAAGCTGGATTTCACCTTTTTTTTTTTTTTACATGGGCAGGCACCGGGAATCGAACCCGGGTCCTCTGGCATGGCAGGCAAGCATTCTTGCCTACTGAGTCACCATGGCCCGCCCTGGACTTGACTTTTATCAAGACCAAGAACAGCCTGCATCTGAGATTTTTGCAACTGAAAGACATATTTACTTACATTCAAAACCCTTATTTAACTTGACGTAGGAAACAAAGTTGGCAAAATGTAGGTGATTTTCTCCGTTGAATGAAGTTTTCTATTTTTCTTTAACTCTCTAAGAATCCATGTTGCATAATTTCATTATTCCCTTCTCTCTTTTTTGTTTCTGTAAACATGTGTTATTAAAAAGTGACATTTTTGCAACAGAGATTGTATCGTATTATACCTTCCTTACTAAATTTATATTCCCACTCATAATCTTTGGCCATCTTTTTCTGCTCAGCGTCATCTAAAAAGAAGAGAGAACAAGAAAAGTAGTTCTCACATAGGTGTGGAATCAATTCTTCATCAGTTTTGCAAGACAACTTTTTACAGTTGGCAATTAGCCAAGATCAATTAAAATGTGCATAAGATTTACTAGGTAATTTCGTTTGTAAAAACAGCTTAAAACAAATGTGCTTTACACAAATACAGGAAAACATCAATTTTTACAATAGCAAAGACCAGAAAACATCTTAAAAGACTGGTTAAGTTATGGAATCAGTTTAAAAAAACAATGAAATACTTTCCCACCACTACAAAGAAAGAATTAGAGTTATATACTAAATTAAGGGATATTATTAAATGAAAAAGCAAGTGGTAGTAGATTGTGTACAGTATGCTGTAATTTTTCAGGAGTTGGCAGAGTTTTCCTGTAAAGGGCCATATAGTAAATTTTGGACCACACGACTCTCAACTTGCAACTGCTCAACTGTACCACTACATTAAGAAAGCAATATAGACAATATATAAAATGAATGAGAATAGCTGTCTTCCAATAAAGCTTTATTTACAAATGCAGGTAGAAGGTTGGATTTGACCCACAGGCTCTCGTTTGTCAAAGCCCGATTCATAAAAGCTGGGGTAGAGGGAGGCAGGGAATTATATAATTAGGAGAAGGGATTTTTTTGTACTGCCTGACATTTTGAAAAACTATGCATATGCATTTCTTCAATTTTCCAAAATACAGTTATGAAATGAAGAGATTCCTGTAGTTATTTGAGGAATTGGTAATGTTCAAGATGTATTCTCTAATAAAAAGACCAGGGGACAGAGGCATTGCTGCTGATGAAAAAGTCTTGTGACCTGAACTTCAAGGCAAGCAAACTATTTCATTAGGATTTCTATTAGATCATGGTCATTAATTGCAACTAATTGAAATGTAAGTGTGGTATTATTGCATATTTTACAAATTTACTCCAGTTTTGGATTTAGTGTAAACATTCCTTTGGTGCAAAATGCTCAACAGAGAGAGGCTGAAAGTCAAGGCACAAACTGGAAACAATTTCCACATAAATGGTAAAAATAATAGTTAATATCTCATCTATAGATTGAATTCCTCCAGTCAATATTCCCCTGACCCACCACAGCCTGGATTTTGGATAAGGTCACTTGGAATTTAAACCCCACTACGGTGGGACAAGTAGAGGATGGTGACACTCTCCTGCTCACTGAGTTGAACTTTCTGGGTGCCCTCATTGTCTCTGGATTTGTCTGAAAGTGAAATATAGATTGTTTTTGATATCAGTTTGAATGGATGCTGAGCAGGTTTGAAAGTGTCATGCACCCCAGAAAAGCCACGTTCTTTTTCCTAGTTCCAATCTTGTGGGTGAAGACTTTTTGTTTGGTTGGAATCATTTTGATCAGGTGGTTTCCATGTAGATGTCTCCACCCATTCAAGGTGGGTCTTAATCCACTTACTGTAGTCCTTTAAGAGGGAACCATTTTGGAAAAAGTTCAGAGCTGACACGGACAGAGTTGTTTGGAGAGGCAGGAAGAAAACACCCTTAGTGAAGCTGTTTAAAATGAGCAGATGCCAGCCACACGCCTTCCCAGACGCCACTGGCCTTTTTGAGTCAGGGAATTTAATAAGTTGCTAATTAACAATTTTTAGACTGTAGAAATGTCCCAACGAAAGTAAGTCTATAGAAATGTCCAATCAAGGCATTCAGGGAAAGATACCTTGATTCAAGAAGGCTGGAAGGGCACATGGTGAACACAGTGTCATCTGCTGCTTTCTCTCCAGCTCCCTGGGAGGCGTTTTCCTTCTTCATCTCCAAAAGTTGGTGACTCTGCTTCATGGTACTGCAGCATTCTCTGCTCTCTCTGAATCTCCTCCATTCTCCAAAGTTGCCTCTTTTATAGGATTCCAGTAAACTAATCAAGACCCACCCAAATGATTGGAGATACGTCTCTACCTAATCCAATTTAACAAACATTCTTGATTGAGTCACATCTCCAGGGAGATGATCTAATTACACTTTCAAACATGCAGTACTGAATAGGGATTAGAAGAAATGGGTGCCTTTACAAAACAGGATTAGGATTAAAACATGGCTTTTTTAGGGTACATACATCCTTTCAAACTGGGACAGTATCTCTCTCTGGGTGCCTTAGTTTGGACACTGTTATGGCCTTAGAACTACTGTAAACTTTTAACTTAATAAATTCCCTTATAAAAGCCAACCTATTTCTGGTATATTGCATCTAGGCAGCATTATCAAACTAAAACAGGTGCTCAAGAGAAAAATGTAAAAATATCATTCAGAAAAATTAAAGTTACTTTTTGGCATTTGGCACTGAGTTTGTGCAAAGAATACCTATAGTGCAATTTATGACACCATCAAAAAGAAATATGAGTATATGTGAAATCATTCTGAAAAGATATACACCAATGACTTAACTGGGTCATGGAGTTACAAGGAATTTGCAATCTCTACTTAATAATTTTGGGTATGTTGTCTACATTTTAAAAATCTGAAAATGTAAAGAAAAAATTAGTTGTATTTATTTTAACTATTTATTTTGAAGGAATTTCAAATATACAAAAAATTTGCAGGAATAGTACAAAAACATTTACATAACCTTTACCCAAATTCACCAATTGCTAACATTTTATTATACATTGTGTCTTTTTCTGATTTTCGATGGTACCTTGTAGTCATCATGTCTTTCTACCTCCAATACTTGAGTATGCATGTCCTAAGATCAAGGACATTAACTCATGCAAGCACATTCATGGAATTTATCCTTAATATAACACTATTATATAATTCAGATTTTTCTGGCAGTCTCAGTAATGTGTTTTATAATATTTTCTAGTTCAGAATCCACAGGGGAATCATTCATTGCATTGTTTTGTTTTCTCTTTGTTCTCATATAATGTGCCAGAGTATCTCAAATCAGATGGACATTTTAAAGAGTCCAGGTCATTTATTTTGTAGACTTCTTATCCCTTTGTATTTGTCTTATGTAACGGAACTTTATGATCAGATTCAGGCTTTATATTATTACCATTGTGTTCTCATTGAACCACATCAGAAAGTACATAGTGTTCATTTCTTCCATTATTTGTGATGCCAGCTTTGATCACTTGGTTAAGTTGGTGTCTCTTAGGCTTCTCCTCTATGAAATTAGTTATTTTTTCCATTGTAATTTGTAAGTGATTTATGAAGAGATATTTTGAGACCCTATAATTTTCCTGTTTCTCATGAAGTTTTCACCCAAAGGCTTTAGTATTTCTTTTTTTAAAAAAAAATATTTTTATTGACAAAACAACAAACAAATACAAATATTCTTAGCATACAAGCATTCCATACATGGTGTATAATCAATGGCTCACAATATCATCATACAGTTGTATATTCATCACCATGATCATTTTTTAGAATATTTTCAAACTCCAGAAAAAAAATAAAAAGAAAAGACCCATACATACCATACCCCTTTCCCCTCCCTCTACCCCTAGTATTTCTATCTACCCAATATATTTTAACTGTTGTTCCCCCTCTTACTTATTTTTTTTAGTATTTATTAATAAATCTTACCTGGGCTGGTTTGAAATGATGTATGTATCCTGAAAAGACCATGTTTTAAATCTAATCCCATTTGTAAAGGCAGCCATTTCTTCTAATACCTGTTCAGCATTGTATGTTTGAAACTGTAATGAGATTATCTCCCTGGAGATGTGATTTAATCAAGAGTGATTGTTAAACTGGATTAGGTAGAGGCGTGTCTCCACCCATTTGAGTGGGGCTTGATTAGTTTCTGAAGTCCTATGAAAGAGGAAATATTTTGGAGAATGAGAGATTCAGAGAGAGCAGAGCAGAATGACATAGCCACGAGAAGCAGAGTCCACCAGCCAGCGAACTTTGGAGATGAAGAAGGAAAATGTCTCACAGGGAGCTTCATGAAACAGGAAACCAGGAGAGAAAGCTAGCAGATGATGCCGTGTTTGCCATGTGCCCTTCCAGATGAGAGAGGAACCCTGACTGTGTTCACCATGTGCCTTTCCATATGAGAGAGAAACTCACTGTGTTCGCCATGTGCCTTTTCACTTGAGAGAGAGACCCGGAACTTCATCAGCCTTCTTGAACCAAGGTGTCTTTCCCTGGATGCCTTTGATTGGATATTTCCATAGGCTTGTTTTAGTTGGGACATTTTCTCGGCCTTAGAACTATAAACTAGCAACTTATTAAATTCCCTTTTTTAAAAGCCATTCCTTTTCTGGAATATTGCAATATATTGCATTCTATCATCTAGCAAACTAGAACATTCCTTGATTCAGTATTTACTACAACAGTTGCAAAATGGTGACTTTTCAAAACTCCATTATTCCTTCTACATTTATTAGCATTCTACTCTAAGGGAAAATGTTGCCCTCTTGTTAGTTTATATATTTATGTATTTATTTGTTACTTAGTATATATCATGGATTCCCCCCCATTGGATTAAAATCCATTAAAATCATTACTTGTTTTGATACTCAAATTGTTCCATATTTGACTCTAGAAAGCTCTTTTGGGCTTCTGTGTCTTTTGGATATACTCCCATCATTTTTTGAGGACTTCCTTACTTGCTGGTACAAAACATGCTTCAGAGTCATTTTGTACTTTTCTTACTCCAACTCTGGAATCAGTCATTTCTCTACAGAGTCATGGTTCCATTCAGTGGGAGCTGGGTGTTATAACTGTTTGTGGGGTGTCAATGTATCTCATCCATTTCAGTCAATAAATGTAGGATTTATATTTGTGTCTCTGTCTTATCTCTGTAATTATATTTTTAGTTATTTGTATAAAAATTCATTAGTTTAGTGAACATCCAATATTACATGGGTCTTCCTAAGCTTTCTCCACTTCATAATTGTATCTCCCTTCTCCAACAGTGAGAAACTTCCTTCCCAACATCACCATTCACTCATTTACTTAATCCTATAGTATGCAATAAGTAGTTTTAGAATTTCTAACAAATATCATGGAGAAAAACAAAGGAGAGTTAAAAAAAATATTTCCAGTTTTTTGTGGCACTAGACTGAGAATTTATGGTCAAAATCCTGTGTGTCAAAATTGCTTGGATTAGCTCTATCCCCCTTCAGTACAGTTGCATTATTCATTTGAAATGTAGTGGGACTAATTTGTTTCTGTTTGTATTCCATTTATGTGTTTCTCCATCCTTGTTGATTTTACCTTTTAATTGTAATTGGTATCATGTTTCCAAAAGTCAAAATTAGATGAAAAAGGACATTCAAAGAAGTGTCCTCCTTCTCCAACCCTTTCACTCCTTTCCCAGCCACCTTCTGAAGATAGCCAATCTCATTTGTTTCTAGTTTATCATTCCTGGTTTAATTTTTGAAAAAATAAGCACATATATGTACACAGTTTCCCTTTATTTATTGCACAAAATGTGACAAAGATGATATATTCCTTTTGCACCGTTTTTAAATTTAACAATATAACCTGGAAATCACTCCATACCACTTTTTCTCATCCCACTTTATTACTGTATAATATTTTACTGTATGGCTATACCATAGTTTATTTAACAAATCTCCTATGTAAGGAAAGGCCTTTAGGTTGTTTCATTACTTTGTAATTACAAATACATAGCAGTGGATAATTTTATGCATACATGCATTGTTGGAGGTACAGCTTTGCTTAAAAGTAAGCAAAGGTATATGTAATAGTTTCATTTAAACCATAAAAGTACTGAACTATATTGGCATGACTTTCATTCCTAAATTGGGTGTATTCAGAATCTGAATTCACTGAGCTGTAATTTTCCCCACCAGAAATGAAAATAATTTGTTTTCCTTTTATTATAAAAATAATACATTTTCACAAACAAACAAACAAAACAAACAAACAAAAATTCAACAAATGGTGCTGCATAATGGGATACTCACATGGAAAAATAAAGAAGTGTGACCCTGCTATACAGCATACAAAAAAACCTAGATTTTATTTATGACTATCCAAAAATATGTATTGATGAATATTAGAATCACTTGTAATTCCATCAGTGAATAAATCCTATTAACCCATGAGTATATATTGTCTATAAAATATAGTGTTTAAACATGGGATTTGGGGAAATGTGGATCCATGTTAATTTGATTCTGATTCAAAATGCTTTTCTCAGAAGGGGGAAAATTCACCTTCCCCATTTGGAGAAGGCTTGATATTCTCGCAAGCAGTGAGGACAACAAAATCAATAGGCCGAACCCTCAATCTTGGATTTTGTTCATATGAAACTTATCCCCACAAAGGATAGGCTAAGCCTACTTAAAATTACCCCTAAGAGTCATCCTCAGAGAGCCTCTTTTGTTGCTCAGATGTGACCTATCTCTCAGCCAACATGGCAAGCAAACTCACTGCCCTTCCCCTCTCTATGTGGGCCATGACTCTCAAGGGTGTAAACCTCCCTGGCAATGTGGGACAGAAATCATAGAATTAGCCTGGACTCAGCATCAAGGGATTGAGAAAGCCTTCTTTCTTGACTGAAAGGGTATAGAGAGAAATGAAATAAAATAAAGCATCAGTGGCTGAGAGATTTCAAATAGAGTAAAGAGGTTATCCTGGAGGTTATTCTTATGCATTATATAGATATCCCCTTTTTAATTTAAGGTGTATGAGAGAGGCTAGAGGTCAGCACCTGAAACTGTAGAGCTGTGTTCCAGTAGCCATGTGTCTTGAGGATGATTGTATAATGATACAGCTTTCACAAAGTAACTGTGTGATTGTGAAAATCTTGTTCTAATGTTCCTTTTATCTATGGTATGGAGAGATAAGTAAAAAATATGGATTAAAAAGAAATAAAAATAGGGGGAACAAATGTTAAAATATATTGGGTAGAGGGAAATATCAGTCGTCAATGAGAGGCAGGGGTAAGGGGTATGGTATGTACTAATTTTTTTTCTTTTTATTTCTTTTTCTGGATGTAAATGTTCTGAGAAATGGTCATGGTGATGAATATACAACTATGTGATAATATTGTGAGCCATTGATTGCACACCAAGTAAGGAATGTTCATACATTAAGAATGTTCATGTATGTATGTTGATTGGTTGTATTAATAAAAATTATTTAAAAATGCTTTTCTCAGGCAAATTCCAAATTTTTCAGGAAAGACTTGCTTTTTGAAGTTTCAAAAAACAATTTATATTAAGAAGCATAATGTATTGGAACAAGTAAAGAAATGACTGCCTGACATAACAAATGCCTTGATTTTTGTTTTACCAGCTTATATCCAAAGACATTCATAGCTGAAAACTACATGGAGAACCACTTGGGTGTAGTAGGAACCCATGTCAGCATCCTGGACCATTCATCACCCCAGTCTTCCTGAATTGTTTTTTGACTTTTGACTGGTAAAACATGATCATTTCAGGCAAAAAAAAAAAGGTACTTGCTTTTCCTTTTTATTCTGCTGACATTGAACTATGTATTAACCCAAGTTCTTGACATATGTTTTTCATACATGTGAACACTTAACAAAACAGAATTGCTTATTTTTAAATGGAGGAGACTACATTTTTCTTGCCACTTTTAATTATGTCTTTTGACAGACAGACATATAAGAGGGACATTTATTGTGAGTTCCAATGTTATTACATCAAGGCTTACAATTAATTATTGTTTGCATAAAGGGAGCTTTCTTATCCATGTGAGGTCAGCTAAGGTCTTGGGAGTAGACTTGGAAAGAAGGGAAATTCTAAATGTTAACAGCTTATCCTTCAGATTTGGTTAGCATTCTGATCCTGGTTGTTAGTTGGAACTAAGGGAACTCAGGGTCCATTCTAGGAAGCATCAGAAACAAATGTGTTTTCTGAGCAAGTAAAGCCCACTTCTGCTGATAGGTGTTAGGTAAATGGGTAGGAATGAATGGAATACACAGGTACAGTTACTGATGCAGCAAGGACTATCTGTAGCTATCAGTTTGACTGGAATTCAGTATAAGAATGTACATAAGTGTTTGAACATTTTAAAATCAGTAAGTAGATTTTCTAAGAGTCTGCATTTATGTTTGTAAGTTGGGCTGATCTCCATCCAGTTTTGGCACTTGAGTTTATTCCAAATTACATTTTGGATTCTTTGAAAATTCTTCTGGCCCTAGGGAAATCTCCTTCCTTCCTCCACCTCCATCCTCACCCCCGCATCACCACTACCCACCATGACCACTTGTCATCTGTTTACTTTGAGAGGGCTGAGCATGGGTATGGAAACAGGACATAAACTGAAACAGTTTTCAAAAACACAAACAAGGCTGCTGGAAGAAACAACTTCCTTTTCACACAGCACCCTTGGTAGACCACAGTCACTCCCTCAATCAGTGGACTCACACTTGAACAAACTTTCAGTCGGGAACAAACCTTAGCCTCGCAAAGACGGAGAATCCGTGCAATTCAGACTCATCCAAAACCCACAGTATAAACTTAGAGAGATAACTACGAAAGCTCAACACGGATTCAGAGCTAGTCTGGTTAGCTAACATATTCTGTCCTTTAAGCTGTAAATTAAAGATTCATAGGTCTAGAAGAAATCGAAGAGGGCAACCAGTCCATATCTTAAGACTTAGCCCATTAAGGAATAATATTTTCTACCACTCAGAGGTAAAAAAGACCTTACAAGTTGCCAAAATATTTTGCTTAAATTTTTCATGTTTTTTGAAATTAAGAAAATGTTTCTAATGATTAGCACAGTGACCTTCTCCTGTCTTGGTTATTTAAGGTGATATCTCTATATATGTATTTTTATAATAGTCTCTGAAAGAACCACTTATTCTTTTTTTTATTTATGAAACATATCCACATACAAACACAAACATTCTAACCACATGGATCATTCCATTCTTGTTATAAAATCAGTAACTGGCAATATCATCACATAGTAGTATATTCATCATAATGATAATTCCTTAGAATATTTGCATCAATTCAGGAAAAGAAATAAAAAGAAAATGGAAAAAAATTCATACATACTATACCCTTTACCCCTCCCTCTCACTGATCACCAGCATTTCAATCTACTCAATATATTTTAACATTTGTTCCCCCTATTATTTATTTTTCTTTTTTACTACTTTTAAAATTTTTCTAAAAAATACAAGCAAACACATTCTTAACTTATGATCATTCCGTTCTACATATATAATCAGTAATTCACAATATCATCACATAGTTGCTTATTCATCATCATGATCATTTCTTAGAACATTTGCATTAATTCAGAAAAAGAAATAAAACGGCAACAGAAAAAAATTCATACATACCATACTCCTTACCCCTCCCTTTCATTGATCACTAGCATTTCAATCTGAATTTATTTTAACATTTGTTCCCATTATTTATTTTTATTCCATATGTTTTACTCGTCTGTTGATAAGGTAGATAAAAGGAGCATCAGACACAAGGTTTTCACAATCACGCAGTTACATTGTGAAAGCTATATCATTATACAATCATCTTCAAGAAACATAGCTACTGGAACACAGTTCTACATTTTCAGGCAGTTTGCTCCAGGAATCACCTATTCTTATCTGAGTATTATGAGACAATAGTGTTGTTAAGAGCATAGGTTGCTGTATCTTCTGGTGTTATGGCAGTAATGTTCACGATTTGCAACAGATGGAGGTGGCCTAAGGGTACATCAACTGAGGAACGGAATGGGGAACTTTGGTGTATACATACAAGGGGCTGCTGAGCAGCTGAAAGAAGGAATGAAGTTGTGAGGCATGCAACTAGATGAATGGGCCTTGAGAACCACATGTTGTATGAAATTTCAGAAATAGGCAATATCATCATGCTTCACTCGTTTGGACTAACTATAATATACAAACTCAGAGAATTGAAATTGAGAGCATAAATTGTAATCCGTTGTGAAGATTCCTGGATTATAAACTCTTATAGCAGTCACATCTATTGCAGAGTTGTAACTGTTACTTCTAAATTTTGAGATCCTGAGCTACTTGAGTGTAACCTGGTTGTTTACTGGAACTTTGGATATTTGTGTAACACCTGGGACTCAGAGTTGGAGCTCTGAAGCTATGGAGGTCAGCATTACCCCATTTAGCAACTTCTTTAAAAGCTGAAAAAGTGATTAGATTTCAACTAGAGATATGAATGGAGCTGATCTGGGTAGGACTAAGGTAAATCAGAATAGAGGATAAAGGATGATATGGTCTATATTTTAATATTTCAACTTCTGTATGAGACCAAAGGGAGACATGTTTATTTGGTGCAAAATTTATAGTTTGGGTAGCAGACTATCTGATTTAATTTGTATGATCAGTTTATTCAGATACCATGATTACATGGAACCTTGAATAGAGAGTAAGAGCTTGTAAGTTTGTTCACATTACTGTGATGCCCTGACATATCCCACAGTAATTTGGACAGAGAATAGAATTGTATTTGCAAAGTTCCCTTGGCGAGTTGGGGAGAAAGAAGGAAATATTGAACTTCCCCACCTAGGGATTTCTTAATATTTTCACAAGCAGTGGAGACAACCAATATAACAGACTAAGCCTTCGCTCTTGAGGCTTACCCCTATGAAACTTATCCCTACAAAGGAGAAACTAAGCTTATGTATAATTAAGCCTAAGGGTCAGCCCCAGAGAACCTCTTTTTGTTGCTCAGATGTGGCCTCTTTCTCTAAGCCAACCGGCAGGTGAACTCAGTGCTCTCCCCCACTACATGGGACATGACTCCCAGGGGTATAAATCTCCCTGACAACGTGGGACAGGACTTGCAGGGATGAGATCATGGGATCCGGTGTTATGGGACTGAGAAAGCCTTCTTGACCAAAAGGTGAGAGAGAGAAATGAGACAAAATAAAGTTTCAGCGGTTGAGAGATTTCAAATAGGGTTGAAAGTTTATTCTGGAGGTTATTCTTATGTATTATATAGAGATCCTTTTTTAGTTTTTAATTAGAATAGCTCAAAGGAAATACCTGAAATGGTTGAACTGTTTTCCAGTAGCCTTGATTCTTGAAGATGATTGTATAACTATATAGCTTATACAGTGTGACTATGTGATTGTGAAAAGCTTGTGGCTGAGGCTCTTTTTATTCAGGGTATGGAAAGATGAGTAAAAAATAAGGACAATAAATAAATATATAATGGAGGGAAAAGGAGTAAATAAAAATTGAGTAGATTGCAATACTAGTGGTCAATGAAAGGGAGGGGTAAGGGGTATGGGATGCATGTTTTTTTTCCATTTTTCTTTTTATTTCTTTTTTTTTGGAGCAATGTAAATGTTCTAAAAATGATCATGGTGATCAATACACTTTATAGATACATGTGATGATATTGTGAGCCATTGATTGCATACTTTGGATGGACTGTATGGTGCATGAAGATATCTCAATAAAAATATTTTTTTTTAAAAAGGAGCATAGGTTTCTAAATTAAAAACCCCAGGGTTAAAATCTTGGCTTCCTTCCCGTGTGACTTGGAACAGGTCACCTCTTAGTGTTCTCATCTATCAAAGGGGGGGATATTGGTACCTAGACCAGAGTCACAGTGGAGGGTCAATAAATGAACAGAGCAAAAGAGCTTATGACAGAGGCTGGAACATGGAAGCAATAGCCTTGTTCAGTAATAAAGCCCTCTGCTTGAATTACCCAGGCAATTGCTTCCCTTGGGCTCAGGCCCAGTCTTAGTGAGTCAAATTTGTGGACTGTGCCAGGTTGATTTTACCCTGTGATTTGGAGGTTTGACTCCTATACTTCCTGCCACTGTGTTTTCTCACAGGATGAGTTAGTCACATTAATAGCATCCTCCATCCTGGCTTGTGGTTGGTCTGATCTTTAAATCGTAAGCCTCTCTTATGATCCCCATTCGTTGGTTAAGTCCAAACATATTTTAATTAGTGATCATCAAGTAGCAATTTAAAAAAAAAAAAAAGGGTAGCCTGGTTAATCCTGTTACTTTGGGATATTGACAAAGCTGAGATGCATTGATGAGTTCTTGAGATTGATGGTGTGTGGCAGTAGATTCAGATATATCCTCCAGTCTGTCCGTGTCTTCTCTCAGAAAATGGGTTTATGCTGCAGAGATTTTTTCATCTGCAACTATCATTGCAGACTGCCATTTCAGGCTGCAGATTCAGAAATACAGAATCAGATATTCAATTGACTCCTTTGATATAAGGACGTCCTTTAAAAGGCTCAATGTCTTCTTTTGTTGCTGTACCTTGCAATCCGGAAGCTCCTACCTTTTTCTGCTCACTCATATGTGGCCTATTTAAAATATTGTCATTCAATATATTTACTCAATTCATGAATTTCAAGCTCTTGCTAAGTTCCAGGCACTGTTTTAAGGGCGGTGAATAATCAGTGAACAAACTGACAGCCATCCCTGCTCTTGAGAAGTTTGCATCCTAGTAAGAGATACACACGTGACAATAGAAACAACAAATAAGAAAATTAAATTATATTTGTTAGGAAGTCATATGGGAAAAAAAGGAAAAGGCAAGCAGGGTAAAGGGGAGCAGAAAAATGGTGTGTAGGGATGTGAGGGCCAGATTGCAAAAAAATATTCAACTGGATGTTTTGGGGGGGGTCTCCTTGAGAAAGTGAGATATGAGTAAAGACTTGAAGGGAGTAAGATCTTAGTGTGCCACCCGGGGAGCCATGAATGCATGTACAAGGTGGTGTGTTCAAGGAGCAGTAGGGAGGCAGCAGGGCTGTTAGGAACATTTTCTTGTCCTCAGAGACCTCTCATAACCATTTCCTAAGTTCTACCTCAAGAATAAGAAACTAGAAAAAGGAGAATTTTTCAAAAGTTGCCACCAACTTAATATTTTCCTTTTCATTGTGTTTAGTAAGTACTCTAAAACATCTGTTGCAGAATTAAATCTCCTTATAGGCAGAGACAGTAATGAATGGCACATGTACAATTCTAACACTCTGCTAGCAATAACCTCAAGTGTAGCTCCACTTTTTCCCCTCTACTCTTATTACAGTATTAGGTTAAACCATGTGAAATTGCCATTCTTATAGATCAACAACTGTTGAATATTGTTCATTTTATATGGTTTAACCAGCACCTCCTAATACGAGTCTTTTGTTGGCTGGAGATATATGTTAACAGTCATTTTGACATAGTCTTTTTTCATTGTTTGTTTTTATGAAACTTCTTTTTAAGGGTCTTTCATTCTATTTTGGAACGTTTCTCAGCCATTTTTGTAAAAATAAATGAAATCTAGTTCTAAAGTTTTAGAGTCTTTTTGGTGTTGTTGTAGACTTTTTTTTTTAAATAGCAGCTTTATTTAACATAGTCAAAACCAAACCACCCTATGTTAATCAATGATGAATTCCAAATAAATTGTACAATAAATCATACAATATAATATTATCTGCTAATGATAAAGAAAAAAATAAATGTCTACTGCAACAAACTAAGGAACATTTTCTTAGTTTGAACATTCTGAGGACAAGAATCTTACAGATGCAATGCTAAGGGAAAAAAAAGGCAGACGAATAGGCTACATACCATACAATTTCTTATATAAAAGTTTAAAAACAACCGAAGTGGGGCTGAAGGTCAGAGTGATAGTTGCCTGTGGGAGTCAGGCGCTGGGTGGGGGAGGGACACAGAGCAGCACTGTGCGCTGGAAATGGACGCCATCTTGACTTCAGCGAAGGTGAAGGTTAGGAGCTGTGCACTAGAGTTGTGCACTTATGAAAGAGTTTTTAATCCCTACCATGTACCAAACAATTCCACAGTTAGTTCCACAACACTTTGATATAGGTAATGTTGCCAGAGCCTCTTGGTTGTGGGAGACCCATTCCGGGCTTGATGTTAAGTTGCAAGAAGGAATATAAGGATGAGACAAGAAGGAAAAGCAAATGAGAAAAGTGCATTGAAAAGAAAGGAAGTACATGCTTGAGGGTTGAGCTTCAGTATTATTGCTCCCAGTTCACATATAACAAACCCGATAAGGATAGATTTTGTATTATTTGCTCAAGTTCACGAAGTTACAGGCGAGAAGAGCCAGGATTGTACTCTAAGTGTTTCAACTCCAACTCCAGTGCTTATTCCATCTTACCACAAATGCAGTCTATAACTGTCAGTTAGCCAAAGACTTCATGATCCTTCCAGGACAGTGGTTTTCTAAGGTAGGTTCTGTGGTATCCTACTCTCCTGAGATGGTCCATCACAAAAGAGTCTACATGTTTTAGGAATCACCAAATATGATTATGTCCTTTGGAAATATATACAGTTTCCATTAATATGTTGAGGGCTTTAAATTTTTTTTAAGTTGAAAGAAAAAGAACTTTTGTACCATAATTAAGCAGAAAACAACCAATAACCTGTGCAGTTAGTTCTAGCATTCTAAAGAGTTCATTTGGGAAATGTAGAGCAGTGCAGGCAATTTGTATAAACTAACACTATACAGATAGATTGGTCAAATGTTTTAGGGAAAGCACAGGGAAGAGGCAGTGCTTATAGTGCTCCAGAGGCTGAACTTATCAGACTGCATGACCTTTGCATGCTCCGTGTCCAGGGGAACTGAAAGTAACTCAGGAAATCTAAGTTCCAGGGGCTCCACCAGTCCAACACTCTGCATGGTTCTCCCTGACTGTACTTTACCTTCATTGAGGGCTGCTTCCCCCACCCCATGTCTGAAATACAAGCCCACATCCCTGCACCAACCCCGGTGATATCCTCATGTATCTGACACAATTTGAGTTGTAGCCCAGGGATGCGAAAACCAAGACACATATCTGATTGCTCCAGTTACTCTTTTCTCTTTTTCTCTCCTTCTTTTCACAATCTACTGAGGCCAAAAAGAGGACAGACTTTTCCCACTCTTCTTTCTCTCCAGAACTCCCCTGAGTAAAACTCTTTGAGTTGGCAGTCAATCCAGCCCTGTGTATGAAGGGGAGTTTTAAGAACTTAGATTATCATTTCTCCACACAATAATTTGTGGTGAAAGGCCAGTGTCTTTGTGCAAAGTCCTATTTCTGAATTTCAAAATATCAATATTTCTTTTGGTTTTGAATCAAAGTACAAAATATTCTAATTTTCCTGCTCTCACCCCATCCATGTTTGGGCAAATCAGGATGAATGGCTTGTGCTCAAAACAAGCAAAAGAGAAAGATTATGCTAATGGTTTTCAAACTATTCCTATTGTTATTATCTTAGATCTTGAAATGTCTCTTTTTAGTGAATTGTATCAGGGGAGTAGTTATTAGTTACTTTTAAATGATGTGTTTATTCTCTCTTGAAGCCAACTGAGCAGGTGAACTCACTGATTTCCCTTCAACGTGGAATGTGACCCCCAGGTGTGTAAATCTCTCTGGAAATGTAGGACAGAACTCCTGAGATGAGCCTGGGTCAAATCTTGACCAATTTGATCAAGAAATTGGTACTGGTACAATTACTCAGCATCATGAGATTGAGAAATTCTTCTTGATCAAAAGGGGGAAGAGAGATGAGACAAAATAAAGTTTCAGTGGCTGAGAGAGTTCAGAGTTGAGAGGTTATCCTGGAGGTTGTTCTTATGCATTTTATAGTATTCCTTTTTAGTTTGTGGTACATTAGAGTGGCTAGAGGAAAGTGCCTAAAACTGTTGAACTGTATTCCAGTAGCCTTGATTCTTGAAGACAATTGTTTAACTATATAGCTTTTACATTATGACCATGTGACGGTGAAAACCTTGTGTCTGATGCTCCTTTTTATCCACAATATGGACAAATGGGTAAAAAAAAAAATGGACGAAATATAAATAAATAACAGAGGTGGGGATAAGGAGTAAAAAACAAAATTGGGTAGATTGATTGCAATGTTAGTGGTCAACAAGAGTGAGAGGGTGGGGTAAGGGGTAAAGGATGCATGAGTTTTTTTCTTTTTATTTCTTTTTCTGGAATGATGCAAATGTTCTAAAAATGATCATGGTGATGAATACACAACTATTTAATGATATTGTGAGCCATTGATTGTATACTTTGGTTGGACTGTATATATGTGAAAATATTTCAATAAAAATATTTAAACAAATAATAGCAAAAGCAAAAAACAAAAAAGTGATGTGCGAAATAGGAACATAGAAGCTATTGGAAATGAGGCAACTGAACTTTCATGCTATTTCTTTAATGCACTGTATCTATTTAGGAAGACTTTAAAGTCCATTCTGGATTTTATAAAACCTTTTAACTTTTGATATAATTATAGACCCACAGAAAGTTGCAGAAATACAACAGAGAGTCCTATGTACCCTTCACAGCTTGCCCCAATGGTAACATCTTATAAGAAATTGGTATTGGTACAATACAGTTAACTAGGCTATAGGTCTTCTGATTTCACCAGTTTTTACATGCATTCATAAAATATTCCTTTTTTATACTCAACTCTCATTTAGTCTACACAACCCTGAGACTAGTACAGATTCCCCAAATAAGGGTGAAAGAATTTAGAGAGCTGACCCAGTCCAATTCCCTCTGCACAGAGCATAGGATGACTTATGAGGGAAACCAACTGTTTGAGAAATGCTCCTCCCCTGAAATCCTTTTCTTCTGGTCCCTAAACTATTCCCATCAGAGATTTGTATCTTCATTCCAATTCTTTGTGTCTTGTTTTAAATAACAGATACCCCTCAGAGATGAACTCATTCCATTCTTACTGTTTAAGACTTTTTTCCTGGAATCTAAAGAGAGGATAGTCATCTAAACTGAGGCTTGAGGATAAGGCACTGATGAGGAGGGAAGGAATGCAAAAGGGTAGCCAAACACAGGCTTTCCTTGTGACAGTTCTACTCCATAGGGATGTCTGGAAGAACCATGGAATGTGGCCACTTTGAACAGAGAGGATGATTTAGAATTTGAGAAGCGACACTAATGAGGAAGTCAAAAATGAAAATGCAAAATTGTGATCGTCTTTATTTTTAAATAAGAATAGCAAATTATATAAGCATGAATTTCAAAATCTCCCAACAGCAGGGATGAAAGTGGAGGAATAAAACTATCATGTGCTTCAAAAAGCAATTAGGAGGAATCACCAACCCACAGCACAAGGCTGGAAACCAGTTGCCTGGAGGTTTCCACAGTGCCAATGAGAAGAGGAAAAGTTTCCATATAAATTCAATAACCAAGTACAGTCGGAGAGACTGGAGACATGTCTGGAGTTTAGTCATATTTGATGGAAACTTTGAAGGCTGGGTTTTCCTCTTTCCCACCCTGATTTTACAAGTGAGTGCCCACATATTTGGAAACAGTAACTCCGCTGTCATTAATGGTTGCCAAGTGATGGTGTAAATACTTGGAAAAAGCTTGCATTTGGATTCATGACAGTTATCAAGGTAAGCCTTCTTATTCTCATGTTATAGATAGTTTTATATGCCACTAGGACACATGACTTTTGAAGGGAAGTAGAAGTCTGCTATGTATTTCCAAGTAAAATTCAGCTGGATTAGTCAAATGTATTATAAAATAATGAGAAAATATCGAATATATTGAATATAAAATATTGAGGAAAAAATATGTAGGTTTTTAAAAGTTTTCTTAAGAGATGTTTGCATTGGAAGCCTCCATGTGTTCCCAGAAGCCATGCTAATCTATGTGCTTTGGAAGAGGCCATGCAGGAGAGCCTCACACAGGAGAGGGAGTTTGGGTCAAAGAGCCCTAGGTATCTCCAGCAGCCCCCAAGCTGGCCAGCTGATCAGAAGCCAAAGCTCTGGAAGAAAAGGAGAGGCTGAGAGCAAAATTGAGAGAGTCCTCATCACTTTCATATGATATGTTTACCTATATGTGTGTATGGATGCAGGACCATATTGTGTATTGATCCATCTGGGGGAAATAATATTCTCTTAGTTACAAAATTTCACGCATTATACCACCTGTTTTGCTGGGTGAATAGTTTGATAAACTGCTTGAGATAGTAGGTAGGAACCCTAAGGGCCAGTCCTAACTATTACTGAATAGCTGTTGATCTGGGTTTGTTTTCTGTTTTGTGTGTATTTGTTCTTGTCACAGGGGGTGTTGCTTATGGCAGATAGACTTGGTTACCTGCCTGGCGTTCATTTTGGTAGCTGAGGAATTCAAACCAAAAGCAAGACTTAAATGACTTAGGATGGTGGGGAGATTTTTTTGACTGGCAGAAGAGAGAAGGAGCTCTGGGGGGGAAGGGTGAAGTCTAACTTGTACTAAGTTTTGCTGGGTGGTGGGTAATGCCATTTCTTTTCCCCATTTCTCCTACAAATCTTCAGTAAAATTGGTATTGTATTACTCACGCACTCGTTGTAGTATGGGATTTGTTTGGGTTTGTCGCAAAACACTGAGTTTGACTGCAGAGTGGGCACTGAGTGAGAAAGAGCTACCACAAAATTTCAGCAATATCAGGACTACTTAGGGGTCCAGGCAGCAATCTTTTCCTTCCTAATTGAAAATGCTACTGTGATAGACGGGTTATCTGCTACTAATACTTTCCCCCCAAATTTAGGATATTAAACCAAAAGATGGCTACTTTCCTAGGTGATTCTTTCACATGTGCTTTGTAATTATATCTGTGTGTCATGAACAAAAATTTAAACACATGTTAAACTCCTAGTGGAGGAAAGGGACATTTTGCAAATGGTATTTTGACTCCTCAATTAGCAGAAAACTTCAGGTATAAAGAAAAGTAAAATAAAAAACACGTTTTTAAAGTTTAAATCTTTTAAAAATTAAAAATCATTAATTTTTCAAATGGGGGAACAAATGTTACAATAAATTTAATTTGAAATGCTAGTGATAAATGAAAGCGAGGGGTAAGGGGTATGGTATATATAATCTTTTTTTTCTGTTATTGTTTTACTTCTTTTTCTGTTGTCTTTTTATTTCTTTTTCTAAATCGATGCAAATGTTCTAAGAAATGATGAATATGCAACTATGTGATGATATTAAGAATTACTGATTATATATGTAGAATGGAATGATATCTTAATGTTTTGTTTGTTGTTAATTTTTTAAATTAATAAATAAAAATTAAAAAATCATTAATTTTTCTGATTAAAAACTATAAGTATTTACTGTAAAATAAACAGAAAAATATTGATAGACAAAAGGAATAAACTCTCCTGATACTACCTAGCAGAGAAAACCACTGCTACCTTCAGGATGTACCTCTTCCTAGAGCTGTTGTATAGGGTCACAGCTATATATTGATATATATCTTATATCCAAGCACTGTGCTAAGTTCTCTACATACAGTATTTCATTTAATTCTCTTTTTACACTAATGAGGTGAATGCTAGATGTGGATATGCCTGGCTGTGCAAAGGGGCAGAAAGTAGTTCCCCAAAGCCTGGTGTTGTTTCTTTATAGACGATGGAAGTTGGGCACATTAAACACATAAGCTCCATTGTGACTTCCCGTGATGGGCTGACTTGGTCTAAGTTGAGGAATTCCACAAGGAGTTTTCAGGGGTATAAAGAAACCCCAGACCTAAGCCAAACCTCCTTATCTTTTAAGGAAAGAATTCGGGAGTATCTACATCCTCTTTGTTGATTGGAATGTAATAGAATGTATCCTCATACCTGGCCCATTTTCAGATAAGGACAGTATCAGGATCACCAAGGGAAGAGATAAATAAAATACTTAACAGAGTGTTAAGTTCCTTTAAGAATATTATTTAGTGAATGATATGTTAATGTTTTTGTTTGTTGTTAATTTTTTTAAATTAATAAATAAAAAAAGACTATTACTTAGTGAAACTGTTTCATCCGCAGTCTTGGAAATCTGCCTCATTTCTGAGCTTGCTCCTTTCCCAGTTTGCTTTCTGACTACATTTTAGTCCTGCTTATTTGGTGTGGACCATTTTTCATTTGTTTTGCCCATCAAATATCTGAACCCTTTTCCTTTATTGGGAGTCTCCTCCATCCTAAAATATTAAACTCAACTCCCACTCCAGAAGAGAAATACCAGATACTTGCTTGGCCAACCTCTTTCTTTTGCAGCTAGGCCATGGGGTCATTTGCCATGCTCCACCAGTCAGACACACTCGTGGCAGACTACTAGAAGTTAGGGATGTGGAGAAGCATCAACTGCACAGAGCAGCGACATGGAGCTTCCAGAGGCAGAAACAATTCTTGCAAAGACCCAGGGTCAGAGGCAATGGTGGCAAAAAGAGTGGGATCTGGTTCCAGGTAGTGGTGTCTTTACCAAAAGAGCCTCAATATGATTTAGGGCATGGATGTGAGCTGCTTAGATTTTGAGCCTGGCTCTCCTGCCTTCCCAGAGATTTTTCATGTAATGTCTTTTTTTTTTTTTTTAATTTTTTTTATTAATCAAAAAAAAGAAAAGAAATTAACACAACATTTAGAAATCATTCCATTCTACAAATGCACTCAGTAATTCTTAGTATCATCACATAGATGTATGATCATCATTTCTTAGTACATTTGCATCGATTTAGGAAAAGAACTAGCAAAACAGCAGAAAAAGATATAGAATGTTAATATAGAGAAGAGAATTAAAATAATAATACTAATAATATATATATATATAAAAAGGAAAAAGAAAAAAACAAAAACAAAAGATACAAACACACAAACAAACAAACAAAAAACCATATTTCAGGTGCAGCTTCATTCAGTGTTCCAACCTAGTTACATTACACTTAGGTATTATTGTGCTGTCCATTTTTGAGTTTTTGTATCTAGTCCTGTTGCACAGTCTGTATCCCTTCAGCTCCAATTACCCATTATCTTACCCTGTTTCTAACTCCTGCTGGTCTCTGTTACCAATGATATATTCCAAGCTGATTCTTGAATGTCGGTTCACATCAGTGGGACCTTACAGTATTTGTCCTTTAGTTTTTGGCTAGACTTACTCAGCATAATGTTCTCTAGGTCCATCCATGTTATTACATGCTTCATAAGTTTAGTCTGTTTAAAGCTGCATAATATTCCATCGTAGGTATACGCCACAGTTTGTTTAGCCACTCGTCTGTTGATGAACATTTTGGCTGTTTCCATCTCTTTGCAATTGTAGATAATGCTGCTATAAACACTGGTGTGCAAATGTCCGTCTGTGTCTTTGCCCTTAAGTCCTTTGAGTGGATACCTAGCAGTGGTATTGCTGGGTCGTAATCCATTCTGCCATTCTATGTCTTTTGATTGGGAAATTCAGTCCATTAACTTTTAGTATTATTACTGTTTGGATAATATTTTCCTCTACCATTTTGGCTTTTGTATTATATATATCATATCTGATTTTCCTTCTTTCTACACTTTACTCCATACCTCTCTCTTCTGTCTTTTCGTATCTGACTCTAGTGCTCCCTTTAATATTTCTTGCAGAGCTGGTCTCTTGGTCACAAATTCTCTCAGTGACTTTTTGTCTATAAATGTTTTAATTTCTCCTTCTTTTTTTTAGAGAGAGGGAGGAAGGGAAGGAAAGACAGAGAGAAGGAAGGAAGGATGGAAGGAAGGAAGGGAGGAAGAAAGGGAAACATCTTTAAACATTTTCTTGTTTTATTGTATTTTGTTTGTTTGTTTGTTTTTTACATGGGCTGGGGCCGGGAATCGAACCGAGGTCCTCCGGCATGGCAGGCAAGCACTTTGCCCGCTGAGCCACCGCGGCCCGCCCTCTCCTTCATTTTTGAAGGACAATTTTGCTGGATATAGGAGTCTTGGTTGGCAGTTTTTCTCTTTTAGTAATTTAAATATATCATCCCACTGTCTTCTAGCTTCCATGGTTTCTGCTGAGAAATCTACACATAGTCTTATTGGGTTTCCCTTGTATGTGACAGATTGTTTTTCTCTTGCTGCTTTCAAGATCCTCTCTTTCTCTTTGAACTCTGACATTCTAACTAGTAAGTGTCTTGGAGAATGCCTATTTGGGTCTATTCTCTTTGGGGTGCGCTGCACTTCTTGGATCTGCAAATTTAGGTCTTTCATAAGAGTTGGGAAATTTTCAGTGATAATTTCTTCCATTAGTTTTTCTCCTCCTTTTCCCTTCTCTTCTCCTTCTGGGACACCCACAACACGTATATTTGTGCGCTTCATATTGTCATTCAGTTCCCTGATCCCCTGCTCAAGTTTTTCCATTCTTTTCCCTATAGTTTCTGTTTCTTTTTGGAATTCAGATGTTCCATCCTCCAGTTCACTAATTGTAGCTTCTGTCTCTTTAGATCTACCATTGTAGGTATCCATTGTTTTTTCCATTTTTTCTTCTTTGTCCTTCACTCCCATAAGTTCTGTGATTTGTTTTTTCAGATTTTCTATTTCTTCTTTTTGTTCAGCCCATATCTTCTTCATGTCCTCCCTCAATTTATTGATTTGGTTTTTGAAGAGTTTTTCCATTTCTGTTCGTATATTCAGCATTAGTTGTCTCAGCTCCTGTATCTCATTTGAACTATTGGTTTGGTCCTTTGACTGGGCCATATCTTCAATTTTCCGAGCGTCATCCATTATTTTCTGCTGGTGTCTGGGCATTTGATCAGATTTCCCTGGGTGTGGGACCCAGCTGGTTGAAAGCTTTTTCTGTGAAATCTCTGGGCTCTGTTTTTCTTTTCCTGCCCAGTAGGTGGCGCTCGTGGCGCTCGTCTGTCTGCACGGCAGTCGGCCCAGGAAACCGCGCGTGGAGGTGGGGGTCGCTGGCCGCCGCGGCTTGGGAGAGTGCCGGTCCTAATTGCCCAGCTGGCCCGAAACGCCAAGCATGACGGGAGGGCCCCGCTATCCAACGTTCCCAGTCAGACCGGGGAGCCACGTGCGTGGAGGGGACCCCAGTCGCCAGCCGCCCCGGCCGGGAAAACGCGTGCCCCTCGGGTATCTCACCGCAGCAGATTCTCCCTGCCCGTTCAGCTGTTCCAGAATGGGGTACGCTGTCTTTTTGGTCTCTGTCGTGACTCCGGGAGCTGTTTTGTATTGTTTCTGTTTCTTTAGTTGCTTTTCTGGAGGAGGAACTAAGACTCGCGCGTCTTACTAAGCCGCCATCTTCTCCGGAAGTCGTAATGTCTTTTTGTAAATTCCCTTATGACTTAAATCGATGAGAATTATAAGGAACACCCATGATTCCCATTCATGAACATACCGTATCTTCTCCCCCATAACCGCCACACACACACACAGCCCGTGGGACGAAGCATTAGGCTCTGAGTTCCAGTTCTCTTCATGAGCAGAGGGTTTATTGGTCGTCATGACCATCTTCTAGTTTGAAATGGGCTAATAATTGACCATCCTAGCCCGAGGTACCACACTATACTTAACTAATTGAATTTTTAGTCATGGAAGAGATTGTGTATGAAGAGATATGAGCCAGGAGCCAGACGATTCCTAATTTAACCCCAAGGTCATTGCCTATACTTTCCTCTCCAGTATCTAGGGCTTTGCTTTCCACAATCAAATACACATAATCTCTGGAATTGCTAAGGCAGGATCCCTGTCACTCAAGTAGATTTGTATTTAACCCACTAAAGAAATACCTCTAGGGAAAAAATATCATCCTTGTTAAATAATCAAAAAAGTTTAAAATGAAGCTAAATAACATGTTAACCAGCAATTTGTACTTGTTTACGCTCAACAATGGCAATTTTGTGAAATTTAGTATACTTCCTGAATGCTGGTGGTGCAGTAAATTAGTACACTCTTTTTACAAAGCAATAGAGTACATTTCATAAATTTGTTCATGGTCTTTTACTTGATAATTCCACTCCTAAGAGAATAATTCAACATGCTAAGAATATTTGCACAAAGATTTGCATTATAATTTCCTATAATGGCAAAGCAGTTGAAAATACCTAAATGTCCTAATGCAAAGAAGCAATAATAAATATAGAATAGGATGTTATATGGTCATTCAAATGACAAGAGTACAAAATGTACAGAAACGTGAAAATTATTTGGTGTACAGTTAGGTGAAAAGAGCAGAATATATGAGTATGTACATGGTAAGAGCTGTCTACCAACTTGGTATTCTTTTCTTCCTGGGCACACAGACAGTATTTCCCATGCATTTAGGTGTGATCATGTGGCCAAGGTCTAGCCAATCAAATGTGAGCAAAAAGGATGCCTTTCTCATGGGCCGAAGTTCCTTTTGACTGACTTGGGTGGAGATAAGCTCAGTGAATGCTAAGCCATGTTGTAGGAAGCAGAGCCTTGTCTGTGAATGACCTCATGGAGGAGAACCACTTCACACATATGCTCACTGATCACCACCACCCATTTTGTCCCATAAGCAAGAAATAACCTTCTATAGTGTTTGAAGATATATATATATATATACATATATATTTGTGGTATATTTGCTGAAGTAGTTAACTTTACCCTAACTGACATAATTATTGATTACAGTGATGGTTAAAAACTGAATGTAGAAGACAGTGTGATGAAATGAAAAGATCTTTTGTTACAAAAAGCACACAATGTAACACTTCCCAGATTCGGCAAGCTATTTGCTCTTTCAACATGTTTAAACTTCTTAACAGATAGATTGTAAATTTAGAAAATGTGAAAAACCTTTTCCAAATGAAATTGTTAGAGGCAGAGTCACCTGCCAGACTTCCAAGAAATCCATACTGCTTGGTTTCCTTACACATGGTGATTCACTCTTCCAGGATGTTTAAGCAAATGTCCTGGGAGATAGATGGCAGAGAAGAGAAACTAAGAATAAGAACAAGAATTAAGGAGAAGAGTGTGTTTTACTTTATATATGTGTTTCTCACCTGAATGCATGGTACTGCTATTTTCACACATTTTTCCAACTACCTGACTTTTTGTTTTTTTCCTTTTTTACTCTATGATCTATGTCAATTCACTTGAGATTTAAATTATCTTGGAACCATCAGAAGCATTGGGGGTTCAGTCTTTAAGTAGTTGAATAATCACCTGCCTGGATGAAGCTTATTTTTTAGGAAGCAATATTTAAAACTGTGTTTCTTGGTTCCCCGACACTGCCGTAACAAATCACAAGCTACGTGGCTAAAAGAAGCAGAAGTTTATTGCCTCAAAATTTTGAAGACTAGAGGTTTAAAATCAAGGGCTTGGCAGAGCCATGCTCTATCTGAAATCCTTGGTGTTTCCTGGCTTGAAGATGCATCACTCCCATCTCTGCCTTTTACATCTTCATGTGACCTACTCATAGTGTATGCTTGCATCTGTGTCCAATTTTCCATCTTTTTATAAGGACACCAGTCATATTGGATTAGAGCCATCCTAATTCAGTTTGGCCTCATCATAACTAATCACATCTTAAAAGACCCTATTTCCAAGTAAGGTCACATCCACAAGAGTGGGTATTAGGACTCGAACGTATTTTTTGGGGAAATAAATCATATTTGAAGGGCAGCCTGATAAAATGTATTGCAGTTTCCCATCCTTTTACATAGGTTATTCTAAACACAATGAAACATTTACCTAAGGACTTAGCTCAGTATCATGAAAGTTGATGCACTCTACTTTCAAATCAGTCTCTGTGCCAGCTTGAATGTATTACTTACCCCAGAAAAGCCACGTTTTAATCCTGACCCAATGTTGTGGGAGCAGTCATTTCTTTCAATCCTGATTCAATACTGTAGGGCAGAAATTTTTATTATATTATCTCCACAGAAATGTGGTTTCACCCATTCCAAGTGGATCTTGATTAGTTTACTAGAATCCTTTAAAAGAGGAAACATTTTGGAGAGAGCTGACATGTCACAAATGACGATACTTGGAGAACAGATGTTTAGAGATGCTTGGGGCCCAGGCCACCAAGAGATATTAAGCAATCCAGAACATGGAGAGAGCCACGGGAAGCCAGGAGATGAAAACCAGCCCTGGAGAAGCAAAGTAAGGAACCCCCACAGGAACAGAGGCTGAAAGCAATTGAGCCCAGAAGCAAGGGACCTGCAAAGGACCAGCATGCCTTCCCAGCTGACAGAGGTGTTCCGGACACATTGACCTTCTTTTAATTAAGGTATCTTTCCCTGGATGCCTTGGTTTGAACATTTTTATAGGCTTAGAAGGAGTAAACGTGTAACCTATTAAATTTCCCTTTTTAAAAGTCATTCAGGTTTTAGTATATTACATTCCAGCAGCTTACAAACCAAAACAGTCTCCTACATTTTTTCTGATATTTTGTGCTTAATTTTGTGCTTTTATTGTGTTCCCTTCAAAGCACCCCCTTCCCTGCCGTGTTCTCTCTCATGCTTCCAGGTTGTTGGATGTCACTTCTCTTTTTGCTACTGTGTGACTGCTTATGCCAGCCCTGCCTATCATTTTTCTCATTTGTTTAATGTACATTGACTTGGAAACATTGAAAGTAAATTAATTAATACCATGAAAGTTAATTGTAGATATTATACATGAATCTAAGAATGCATATTTAGGCTGATTTGAAGCTGTTATGTACTTGAGAAAAACCTATATTCTTTTAATCCATGTCTGTGGGTGTAGCTCTGTTGTGGATGGGACCTTTTGCTTAGGTTGTTTCCATGGATGTGTGACCCAGCCCATTCAAAGTGGGTCTTAATTCCCTTGCTGGAGTCCTTTATGAGAGAATAAAAGGCAAGGATGTTTTGGAGGGTGCTCAGAGAAGCTAAGAGAGAAAAAGACCTAGAGAAGCTCAGAAAAATTTTGGAGTGAAGGAAAAGCAGACCTCATCATGTACCTTCTCATGTGACAGAGAAAACCCACATGCCAGTAGCCTTTCCTGAGAGAAGGTATCTTCCTCTTGGTGCCTGAATTTGGACATTTTCATGACCTTAGAATGTAAATTTGTAACTTAATAAACTCCATTGAAAAAGCCAACCCATTTCTGATTACATTCTGGCAGCTTTAGCAAACTGAAATGATTTCCTTATAAGTAACTCCAATGAGCTTTATGTTATATGAGACATTTTATGCTGTCTTCTTAGTTGCTAGTATTTATTCATCCAACTATTGATTTAATTAATGATTATTTATTGACTCCTTCCTAGTGTCAGGCATGGTACCAGAGGAATTAATAATGGTGTAGTCCACAGGGAGCTTATAGTCTCAGAGAGATAGAGTTCCCATAAGAAACTGCTACAATAAATTACCATAGGTGCATAAGATGCTGTTGAGGTCCAAAAGAAGAGGTGATTTGACATGAAAGTTCCTTACAGAGATTGTGATTCTTGAGCACACACAAGGGAAGAAAGGACATTATACTCAGAGCATGCAACACAGGACATAAACTAAGACTAAAAAGGAACACATAGTTAAAGGTTTTAACTATGTATTCACTCATTTGTTCATTTATTCTATGTATCTTGCATCAATTATGTGCCAGTAAATGTTTTAACTTTGGAAGTACAGCAGTGAACAAGCAAAGCCCTTGTTCTCATAGCCTTACATTCTAATGAAAAGAGAGATAATAAATCAAGAAACAAATAAGCAAGATACTTTCAGATTGTGTAAAGTGCTGGGAAGAAGAGAGAAAAAAAGGAAATGAAGAGGCAGTAGGAGCTACTATGGCTAAAATGGTTAGAGAAACTTTCTCTAAAGAAGTGACATCAAGCTGAAATCTGAAAAACTAGAGCCAGGCAGCCATTCAAAGATCTTGGAGTGGTATTTGTAGATGGACCTGTGAGTTCCAAAGCAGAAAGAGCTTCATGCATTCCAGGAACAAGAAGGAGGCCATTGTCGCTGGACCACAGCGGGAATAAGGCAGGAGCTGGATGAGGAAAGTTGGAGATAGAGGGTGGCTAGGTTATGGGGGATTTTGTATGCCATGCTGAATGGCTTGGACTGTATCTAGTGGTTAGTGGGGAGCCTTTGAGACTATTTGCCAGGGGAGAAATATGATCGAATTTTTTTCTCATTTCAATGACAATATCAAAGATGCATTAGAAGATTACCAGTTAAACTTCTGATCAATCAGGTTCCCAATGTAGTATTTTTTAAACAGTTACTAAAAAAATTATTCATTATTTATCTGAAATTCAGATTTAGCTGGATGTGCACTATTTTTATTTGCTAAATTTGGCAATTCTAGTTGAGAGCAAAGGTGAGGAGCCCATTGAAACTGCTCTGCCAAGAAGCGACAGACCCTGAAAAGCATAGAAGAGTGGAGAATGCATAGAAGAAAGGGCCCAGGACAGACTCCATGACAGTTTTGACATTCGAAAGGCAAGAAAGGGCAAGGTGAGCAGTAAGAAGGCGCAAAGAGAAAAGAGAAGCAATAGAACATAGTGAAACCAAACAAAAGTGGAGAAAATTTAGAAAGGTAAGGAGTGGCTTCCTATTTCAGGCTGCAGGAAGGACCAGATAACCAGAAGGCACCCTTGTTAAGTAACTAGATCTGTTGGATAAAATACAACTGATTCCAATCAATTGTGTAGCCAAATTAGAAAAAAATTAAAGATATCCCTACAGCTCATACAGAGAACTTCCCACCTGTAAGGTGGATGTGTAAGCTTGTGCTACAGCAGCCCAGGGGAGGTTTGCTAGTCTGGGTAACTTAGGGGCAAAGGTCCATGAAGGAGCAGGAAATGATATCTTTAAGAAAAAGAAATTAGAAATAAGCTACATGTACATAAGCTGTATAAGCCAATTGTAGCAGGTCCATACAATGAAAATACTAATAAATGCAGAAGCCTGGGCAGGTTCACTCATATTCATTTATTCATATGTGAATAAATGAATGAAAAATGGCCTGACTTTCTCTGTCTACGGTAGAGAGAAAAGAAGCCAGAGGGCTTGAGATGTGGTGAAATTTAAGAATAACTTCTGTGGAATACGGAAGAGGAAGCTGATTAGAGGTAAGCAAAAGGACGGACAGCTGATCTTGATTTCTGGAAGGTGAGCTCACCAGATGGTTAAATTCCAGAAACATGAAATATTATGGTATTTTATATTACAGGAAAAAATCTTCTCTTTCTCTCTATATACGATGTATATACATACATTTACATACTTAGGCATGTATCTACATCTAGAGATAGATGAGCATTTGTATTTTATCTACGAATCATCTACCTATCATCCATTTGTGTCTTTTAACATGAGTGAGAAACTAATTCCCAGAAGAGGCCAGGTGCATATCAGCACACTCTTTTGCACTTCTGCTTGGTTTCCATGTCTTTTGCAATGTTATGGGGAGAAGCAGATATGATGGAGAAGGGAAGAAATTAATTAGAAGACATGTGTTCATTTCCTGGCTCTGTTATTTATCTAGCTTAATCATTATAACTAAGTCTCTTAGCCTTTCTAAATCTCAGTACCTCCGAAATTGGTATTTGGGGAATTAAGTGAGATGAATTACGTCAAAGGGTTTTGGAAAGTATGAGATCTTAAATAGACCAATGATGATTTAAAATATATAAATTTTAAATGATGATTCTTAACATATAAACATTCTTAACATACAAACATTCCATACATGGTGTACAGTCAATGACTCACAAAATCATCACATAGTTGTATATTCATCATCATGATCATTTTTAGAACATTTGCATCACTCTAGAAAAAGAAATAAAAAGAAAAAACTCATACATACCATATCCCTTATCCCTTCCTCTTGTTGACCAATACCCAATTTATTTTAGCCTTTGTCCCCCCCCACTACTTGTTTTTTAATTCATATTTTTTTTCATCTATCCAAACCCTAGGTAAAAGGAGTATCAGACACAAGGTTTTCACAATCACACAGTCACACTGTAAAAGTTGTATCATTATGCAGTCATCTTCAAGAAACAAGGCTGAACACAGCTCTGTAGTTTCAGGTACTTCACTCTAGCCACTCCAATACACCAGAAACTAAAAAAAAGGATCTGTATATAATGTATAAGAATAACTTCCAGGGTAACCTCTCGACTCTGTTTGAAATCTCTCAGCTCTACTGACACTATTTTTTCTCATTTCTCTCTTAGCCCTTTTGGTCAAGAAGATTTTCTCAATCTCTTGATGCTGGGTCCAGGCTCATTTTGGGATTTCTGTCCCCCCATTCCCAGGGAGATTTACACCCCTGGGAGTCACGTCCCATGTGTGTGTGTTGGGGACAGTGAGTTCACTTGCTGCATGAGCTTAGAGAGAGAGGCCACATCTGAGCAACAAAAGAGGTTCTTTGGAGGTGACTCTTAGGCCTAATTTTAAGTAGGCTTAGCCTATCAGTTAATGATTTATTGAAGACAATTTGCATCTGCCCAGGAAAAGCAATAGTTAAAATTAATAGATGGCAAATGAAAATTCAATATTAAAGCACACACAGGGAATGTATTGTTACCTAAAATTATTTTAGATAACTCAGGTGCAAGTGGTTTTTTGTGCACAAGTTTGGGTTCTTATTGGTTTTACTGGAGTCATACACTTAAATGGTGTTTCTTGCTTGATTGGAAAATTGAGGATTTACTGCCCTACACAGGTTGGAGCAGGTGAAGATGGTCTTTAGTTGAATCATGCACATCTGATGGGCAACAGTGCTTTGTGGATAGACACACAGACTCTAGAATCAGCCCTAGCAAGTTACTTAATCTTTTTGAAGATACAAATGGAGTCTGCATTATTATAGGGTTGCTATGAGAATTAAATAATTTGAGAAGAGCGGCTGGCACATAAAAAGTATTATCTAAATTTGAGATTAATAAATATATTCTGTACCTCTGAAGTATCAGCTTTTACCAATTACTGCAGATGAACTCTGGCTCTGTGCATTTTTTAATTTTATTATTGTATTTTTTTGGCAGGAGCAGGCTTGGGGAATCTAACCCGAGTCTCTAGCGTGGCAGACGAGAATTCTGCCACTGAGCCACCGTTGCACCACTCTCTGTGGCTTTTTTTTAAACAATGTTGTACAGTGCATCAGTGCTCCCCGGGGACTCTCCATTGTTCCATGGATAATAATCTAATTGTGTTACTACTTCATTTTACAAGTTTGGAATGGGGGCAACATTATGTGATGTGAATTTTAAGAGGCCTGGTGGAGCAGCCTCCTCTAAGAGCAGTAAAACTGCCTCTTCCTTTTCCTTCATTATTTTTGGTTAGTTGGTTTGTTCCATTCTTTCAAAAGGGCTTTCTGGCACCTTCAAACATTGCTAGTGGAATTGTTATTGATACTATCTTCCTGGAGGACTGTGTATCAGAAGTTTGGCTAAGCGTGTTGGTTGAAGTTTTGGGTGACTTGTCTAGGAGTAATAATTGTTGCTGTGTTGCTTAAAGAAATAGTAAAAAAAGAGGAGCAATTTCAAAGTTTAACAATATTGAACTGATTAGTGTGTTCATATACTGCAATACAGAGGCAGTAAAACGAGAAATTTCTGTCTTTTAACATAGAAAGTTCCATACAGTATATTAAGCAAAAGCAAGTTACAAAGCCATGTGTAGAATTTGACCCTATTTTTATTTTTAAAAGAGAAATTTTTTTATATGTTTAAATTGAATAGGAAAAGTTTGACAAAATCTACACAAAACTATCCATGAAGTTTGTCTTTAGATAGAGGCATTTCAAGTGGTTTTAATGTACCTATTTGGCTTTTTGTTTGTCTGTATTTCAACGTTCTGCAATTATCATAAATAATAAGCAAAAAGAAAGACATAATTTAAAGAGGAATTTCATCATTGTTTCTTGTTATCGGTTTATTTGGGAAAAGGGTTTTCAGGTATTCGAAAAGGCTCATGGCTAGCCTCAGGAATCTTGTGTTTTCCTCCTACGTCTATGTCTGGGGGCACATACCTGAGGATTCTGTGAAGTGCAAACACTGGTGCTGCAAAATGGTACAAAGGACACTTGCTTCTTCCCTCCCCCTCCCTTTCTCCCTATTTGCTTCTCAATGGAAAAGAGAGTTTGTATCACACAGGGTCAAAAGTGCTCTCCTATCTCAGGTTTTCAGAGGGAGAAAAAGAGAGAACAAACCTTATCTCAACCTACTAATCAATGGTGAATTCTCTAAATCACAGTGATTCCCTTTTGCTAAACGAATTATCTTGGTGGAAAGAATATCTTTGAGCTATTCCCAACAGACAGGCTCAAGGATCAGGAGAGGAGTTGAGACCTTTTGGCTAACAACTTCTAGGGCTGCTGCCAACAGGTCTCTTGAGGCTCTTCAGAGGTGTGTCTGGTAGATTTCCAAAGCCCAGAGATCTGAAAATAATAAAAACTTTAAAATCCAGAAAACTAGATTCTTTCTTCAGTGTTTACACAGCCAGCCCTGGATTCTTCATCCGGCCGGTGGGGAGTCAGCCCGAATACCAACCCCACATCTGCTGCTCCCCATTACCCTTGGCTGGGCTGGCCTTTCATTTCTAATGGCCAGAAATTGTAGGTCCCACTCACTTATTTCCTGCTTTCACTAGAATTCTTCCAATTAAGTTCAGGCATCCTTGGAAGCAGCAATTGTCGAATTGGCAAATTATCATCAGAGCACAATTTCCAAGCCTAAGTCGCTGCCTTTGAAAAGTGGCAATAAGAAGACTAGCAACTTCAGCAGTTTACTATGAGGACAAAATTAAATTGTGGATTTACAGCGCTCAGCATGATGCCTAGCATGTGTTAAGTGTTCAGTCAAAGCCAGTGCTGGCAAAGAGCAGCTTGGGAGAGTTAAGAGTTAACCTGACTCTGGTTGGAGAGCCCAGGAAGGGATGGTGGCAGGCAGTCTGCCTTGGGGACACAATCTACTGCCTTGGGTCATGTGGTTTTCCCCTGAAGCAGAATTTTCTGGATAGTTTTTATAGGAAAGATTTACTTCTTCAGTAAACACAATATCTTTCTAGTCCAGAGCCCCAGAACATAGCATTTAGAACAGCATTGCCCATTCATTGGAGGTGATGTTTTGTATATCTGTTTTCTTGAATAGTTCTTAAATTTATGTCTCTGGTTTCCTGGGCCACAGAACTTCAGACGTGCAGAGTCTGTTGGGAAACATCACTGGCGAAAAGACTGCCTCTTCTTGTGCTGCCAATTTCCTTGTTAATGGAACAAAAGAATATTTACTTTGTTTGAGAACAGTAGGAAAAAGTGAACTTTTGCACTTTTTTTCCCTACAAAGTGACGTAAAGAAATGTCAGTGAATTTGCTTGAACTGATCACTGTAGCTGACAGCCACTCATTGAAAGTCAGTTTCAAAATGTGATCGCTTTCAAAGGAGCTTTTCATATATTTAGTGAGGTCTGCCTGAGAGGTTTCCTTTCTTCGTCAACAATGCTGTTAAGGGGGGGGAGGTCCTATAAACTGGCACCAATTTGAAAGTAAGCATAGTTCTTAAAGAATAGATGGCCGATTCAGAAATGTGTAATGAACCAGAGTGACCCAACTGACTTTCCCATCTAGGCATTTCCAATTTTTCTCCTTTCCAAAGTGAACCAACGTTTTCACTGAGGTACCACTTTTGGAATCAGCAAACAGCTCCTACCTCATTTGTCCAGGCCCTCACTCCACGACCAGCATAATTTAATGACAACTGATGACTGCAGTGCCCTTTCAGGTTACAAAGTCATTTGTGATCTCCAGGAGTGATTTCATTACCTTCGCTTCTTGGTTAAACATTTGCCCCTGAGGCCAGAATACTTCTTTTTTTTTTCCTCTTCTGAATCTTCACTGACTGTTGAGAACTTTCAATTCTTTGAGAACTTTCAGAAACAATTACTGCGAATAAGAATCAATTACTCTGAGAGTGGTGATTCAGGGGCGTGGGAAGATGAGAGGGGCCAGACAGAAGAGCCCTCTTTTTCTTGAAGTGCCTTGGGGAGAGGCATTGTGTGCTGAGCTGGCCTGAGGATTGCTTGGGGGAATGCACCAGAGCAGGAGCTGACCAAGAAATGGCCAACAATCACTCCTGAATTTCTCCCATCCAGTCCCAGCCTGCAGCACCCTTTCTACGATGGAGAAAGTTTGATGTTTCTCCTGAATCTTCTTTTCCTTCAGGGTAAACACCTGGGTTTTCTCTTTTCAGTCTCTTTTCATATGACAGAGCATCTTTGTTATTGTTCTTAGCTTAACAGTGATTCTTTTCATTTCAATTGTGCTGGGTGGAACTGAACTCAATACCCCAGGTGAGGCGAGCACTGCAGAATCAGGCAGGCAGACTTCTCAGCCTCTCGGAATACTCTTCTCTCCTATGTGGACCAAAGTCACCTTCTTGCTTACTCCATGTCCTTTTGATCTAAATTAAGTCAGCAGAGTCTCCTACACATTTCACCATTCAGTCATCAGGGACAGGGGATTCTACCAGCTGGGAAGACACCTGTTTTATTAGAATCCCATGAAAGGCTTTTTCCAGTGTTCTTTGGAAAGCCAGGTGCTCTCTAACTATAACATTGCTTTTATTTACCGGCTGCAAAAAAGACTATGATATTCTTTTCCATTTGGGCAGGGATTTATTTATTTTTTTTATTCAAGCAACAATTACCAGTTGATACTCAGTTAAGTGATTTTGAATGAATGAATACATTTGTACATAGAGTGCCAAAGTAGGCAATTATTTTTAAGCATTCAAAATATGTTCATGATTTACAGGATATGGTTAGAAAAAATACAACATTAATTGTTTTTAAAATTATTTCATATAGAATATTGGGATGAGATCCGTAATAGTTATGACTATGAAACCCATGCCATACTGGGTGCTTCCTAATTCTCAAAATGACAGTATTACTCATATTTTCAAAGTATAGGAAACTGAGGCTTCCAGAGTATGAAGAAATACATTCAAGCTCCCCAAGCTTGAAAGTGCAGAGCCAGTACTCAAACTCCAACCCTGCACTCTTCACCAAAATTGCACTACCTACCAAATTCCATTCATTCATTTGAGAAACATTTATTGAGTGCCTACTATGTTTTAGCCACTGTTTTATATGCTTAGATTGCATCAGTAAATGGCCCTTATAAAGCTTAGATTTAATGGGAGAGACCACAAAAACAAAACAAAACAAAAAATACTCCTATATAAAATTATGCAAATTAATGGGTGCTGATGGCCAGGGAAACAAGGAAAGCTTAGTAAGAAGAGTCAAGATTTCTGGGTAGTGGGATGGGGGCAGGTTGCTATGTTAAACACAGGGTTAACCTCATTGAAAAGGTTTCAATGCCAAGATTTGCAGGAGGTGAGGGGGTAAGACCAACAGTTCTTTGGGAAGGGACACTCCAGGCAGGCAGAGTAGTGGGAGCAAAGGCTCTGAAGTGAGAATGTGCCTGGCATGTCCAAGGAACAGCAAGAAACAGAGGAAGTGATGGGCTGAGGTACAGGGGGTAAGGTGGGCCATGCCTAGTAAATCATTATAAGGCCTGGGAAATGGGCAGGAGGGACACTGGACAGCCTTGAGCAGAGCAGTGACACACCCTGACTTAGCTTTGAACAAAGTCTCTCCAGCAGCCATGCTGAGAACAGAGAAAAGTGTGGAAGCAGAAAGGTCTCTTAGTAGGTTGGTTACTGCAGAATTCCAGACAACATTTAATATAATTTGGTGTTCCAATAAACCCGATGTCTTAGTTCGCCAGTGTTGCTATAAAAAATACCACACAAGAGGGATTAATTGTCTCACAGTTTTAGAGGCCAGAGGTCCAAAATCAAGGTATTGCCAGGCCATATTTTCTTCTAAGTCTGTAGTTTTCTGGTGGTGACATGCTGGCAATCAATCTCTGTCTCCATGACGTAGCCGTCTGTCTCTTCCTGTCTGCTTGTGATCCTCCTATTTCCAAATTCTCTTTGCTTATAAGACTCCAGTCCTATTGGACTCCTGATTCAATTTGGTTTCATCAAAACATGATCTTGGAATCTACTATTTGCAAATGAGTTCATACCCACAGGACCATGGATTAGAACATGAACATGCCTTTGTGGGAAACATGCTTCCATCTATCAACAGACTGGAGTGATATCAGTGGAGGGAGTGAGAAGAGGTTAGATTCTGCATGTATTTTGGAAGTAGTCACAGATTTGTTGAAGGACTGGATATACAGATTGAGGGAAAAAGAGAAGTCAAAGGTTTTTGATCTAAGCAACCAAAGAACAAAGTTAACATCAAGTGAAATAGAGAAGACTGGTTCAGGGGAAAGAGAAAAAGCTTAGTTTTGATTTATTGAGGCTTAGGTGTTAACGAAACATCTGATTTGAGTTGTTGAGTAACCACCTGAATATTTCATAAACAGCTTATATGGGTCTTAATAAAGCTTACTGATAAGAAGTATTTACATTATAAATGGTTTGAATTTTTGCTGAGCTCTGGATATCATTCCTTCATAATTCTTATTAGTTTATCATTATATTTATTGATGTGGTTATATGATTATTTGGTTAGCACCTGTCACCTTCATTAGCCTCATACAGGTCATGTTAGTTTTTGTTCATTTCATCACTTTATTTTCATTGCTTGCAAGGTGCTCAAAGCACATAGCAACCAACCAACAAATATTTGTTAAAAGAATGAATTTTTTTTTAATTTAGAAGAGAGATGCTGTTTTAAAATATTCAGAGATTGAAGAAAAACCCACATTTTTTTTAGTTTTTCAAATCTTATCATCATGCTATTCTCCATCAACTTTAATTCATGATTAAAAGATGATTTTATCAGAAACTACATTCCTTTTCTTAAATAAGAGATTTCAAAGGGCATCACTAGATGGAACTTTTAATATATTTTGAAAAGATATATATATATAAATACATACATACATACATATATAAATAGATAGATAGATAGATACACACACCCATACATCTCTCTATGGGAGGACATCTCTGAAATCAGTGTACACCAATGGAAAAAGCACTTGATTTGGTTTCTAAAAATTCAAAATAAATGATACACAAATTTTCTCAAATGCCACAAACTTGCAAAAAGAAACTTCTTGGTTATGCAAATGCTTTGGATATGACACAAGACATCAAGGACATAGTGGTGAAGCAGGGTGTGAAGATCTTTATTGCACATCCTATGGGAAGTTTGGATTTTGAGATAATTGGCACCACTGTATGCTCCCGAGTGAACTGAACATAAGGAAAATAAGCAATGTATCTGTGATCTGTGTCTCTGATGGATAGCATTTCTGTTGGGGCCACTTTTGTTTGTTGTGGCAGGTGTTAAAGCTCTTAGGATACCTCTTATTTCACTATTACGGAAGACTTTCTAGATTTCGCATCCTGAGATAAAGAAGAAACGACTCAATCACAAATGAGCAGTGCTATACAAACTTCAGCAGAACCAAAAGTAGTGTCACAGTTCATTTAACTTATTTCCATGACATTTCCCAAGGCACATAATCTCGAACTCCTTGACATGAAGCTGGACTCAAGTATGCTCAAGTGTTTCTGCATCTATTTTTATTTTTTGTTTTTATTTTTTTGCATGGGCAGGCACTGTGAATCAAACCCAGGTCTCTGGCATGGCAGGTGAGAACTCTACCACTGAGCCACCATGGCCCACCCGTGTATCTATTTTTATATGGTTTTCAGGTCAATTGGCAGGCCTTTAAAATATGAGCAAGCCAAGATTTCCTAAGGCTTTTCTCACCTATCTACACCCATTTCTCTGAAGAGAGCACATCCGTCATCCATCAGAGAGGAAAGCAGATTAAAAACTCAAAGAGTAGATTTAATGTTATCAATCTGCCTATTGCTTCTTAAGATTTGGATATGTTTTATCAATGTCCTCCCCACTTCCTTCTGCAAAGTAGAAGGATAATATGTTCTTTTGAAGCTGCACATGGCAACACTTCGCAGTGTTTAGGAGCTGGGGACAGATTTCTTAAACTTTCTAAGCATCAATTTCTTTATCTGTAAAATGGTATAATAATAGAACATCTCAAAGATTCATTATGGGGATTAATACATGTAAAAAGTTAGCTCATGCTCACCATAGTATCTGGCACACAGTAAGTGCTCAAAATGTTAGATGTTAGCTTACAAGATACAGAAACTAATTTTAAGAAGAGTAAATTTAGGTTAGAGACCAGAGTCCCTTAACTGCTATTTTCTGCCAAAGTGCCCTACTGGATTTAATCTGGGTGGCCCTGAACTATTCTAGAAAGCTTGTCCTCACACACACAAAAAACTATAATGACTCCCGGATACTATGAAATATAATAAAATTGGTTAAAATAGTTTGAAACATAGCAACTCAGCTTTCAAAATATTGTTATTTCAATGAGAAGCACACCATGCAGGAAGAATGCTTTGCTGATGTAGGCTCCTGGAGCTACTGCAACAGATGCAGGGCAAGCATATTTCTTTGGAATTCATACCCACCTTCTCTGTCTTCTGCTCTGTCTCTGTCTAATAATTGTGAATTATTTGTTATACTTCCTCTGACATTGAATTAATTGGCTGAAAATCAATCAATAGACAAATCCCCACAAACCTATATCATTGTAGCAACTGAGAACAAACACGATTCCAGATAAAAACCTATGATTATAACTGCCATTGAAAGAACAAGGAAATACTTAGGTGCTTTGCCTTATATGGGCAGAGGCTTTAAGCAGAGGGCAGAGAACATCAGGTCTCTGTGCTCAAATCTAAAGGACATGACAATCTAGAAGAGGTTGCCTGGCAAGTGTTCACCATGGCACTCAGCAAGATTGGTTGTTTCTCGCCTCAGTCTCAATGCCCTGCAAAGCCCTGCCTCCTCACTTCTCTCACCTCACCATCTCCGCTTCAGCCACCTGGGACTCCTGGCTCCTGCCTCAGAGATGTACACTTGGGGTCCCTTTTCCTCCTACAGTCTTCCCCCACATAGCCATCCTCCCTTCCTTCAGGTCTTCTCTTAATGTCACCTTCTCAGTGATGCCTTTCCTAACCAACTTGATTAAAATTGCAGTCACCCCCTCCTGACACTCCTTTTCCCACTCTCTGCTTTATTTTTCTCCATAGAACTTCTCACCTGCTAATATATTGTGTGTTTATATATTTCATTCTCTTCTTGTCTACATCCCCACACTAAACTGTAAATGTCACAAAGGGTGGGATTCTGTCCGTTTTGGTTGCTACAATTTCCTACATGTCATAGGAACTCAATCTAGATTTGTTTAATATGTAGATGGAGGCTCATAGCAAACGAGTATAAAAGCCTTGACATTGGTGGACATGGTGGTTGTGGTGAGCACAGTGGTTGTGGTGTGTACACAGGTTGCAGTGGACATGGAGGTGATGGGCACGTAGGTATGGTGGACACAGAGGTTGTAGTGGACACAGTGGTTGTGGTGGACACGGTGGTGGTGGTAGATGTGGAGATTGTCTTGGGTACAGTGGTTGTGGTAGACACAGAGGCTGTAGTGGACATGGAGGTTGTAGTGGACATGGAGGTTGTGATGGGCACGTGGGTATGGTGAACACAGTGGTTGTGGTGGACACAGAGGCTGTAGTGGACACAGAGGTTGTAGTGGACATAGTGGTTGTGGTGGACACGGTGGTTGTGGTAGACGTGGAGATTGTCTTGGGTACAGTGGTTGTGGTAGACACAGAGGCTGTAGTGGACATGGAGGTTGTAGTGGACATGGAGGTTGTGATGGGCACGTGGGTATGGTGAACACAGTGGTTGTGGTGGACACAGAGGCTGTAGTGGACATGGAGGTTGTAGTGGACATGGAGATTGTGATGGGCACAGTGGTTGTGGTGGACACAGAGGTTGTGGTAGACACGGTGGTTGTGGTGGACACGGAGGTTGTGGTGGGCACAGTGGTTGTGGTGGACATGGTGGTTGTGTGGGTATTGTGGTTTTGGTGGACACAGTGGTTGTGGTAGACATGGAAGTTTGTCTTGGGCACAGTGGTTGTGGTGGACATGGAGGTTGTGGTAGACATGGAGGTTTTGGTGGACACAGTGGTTGTGGTAGATGTGGAAGTTTGTCTTGGGCACAGTGGTTGTGGTGGACACGGAGGTTGTGGTGGACATGGAGGTTGTGGTGGACACGGAGGTTGTGGTGGGCACGGTGGTTGTGGTGGACATGGTGGTTGTGTGGGTATTGTGGTTTTGGTGGACACAGTGGTTGTGGTAGACATGGAAGTTTGTCTTGGGCACAGTGGTTGTGGTGGACATGGAGGTTGTGGTAGACATGGTGGTTGTGGTGGACACGGAGGTTGTGGTGGGCGCGGTGGTTGTGTGGTATCGTGGTTGTGGTGGACACAGTGGTTGTGGAGGCACGGTGGTAGGTAGATAGTGGGGCTGAGGTTCAGATGGGCCTGGTAAGGAGTGAGCCTGTTTCTGGCCTCCTTGTTCTAAATTAGAGGCAGATTTGACTTCTGGTGAGGCGTTTGGGGCAATGTGCAGCTGATAGTCAATAAGCTCATTTATTTTTAAAATTTATTCAATTTTCTGGAAACAGTGCCCTGAGGAGGTCACAAAGGAACCAAAGGATCACTGCAGCTGAGGACATGGCGAGCCATTAGAGTGTAGATGGGGCAGCAGTAAAGGAGGATGGGGGAGAGGAGAGAACACGGGGTGCAGCAGAAACCATGGCAACCTAGTGCTTTGGGCATATGGAGCATTGTTTCAGACCAAGGCCACATGTGTTCTCAGAATGCTCCACCCAAGTTTCCTTAGTACCTTTTTCCAAGTGGTGCTCCTGACCAAGGGATGTCCCATCATATTCAATTGCGTCAAAGGATTTGGAGTCTATTTTATCTTGTTTACTAGTTTATACTTCTTTCTTTTATCCAAAATAGCCTATTCTCTCCTGAAGGGGGAATGTCATCAGAGGTAAGGTTCAATAAAATGAGATGGAAGATGAATGAGTTTACTGACTTCAGAGTCCACCATGTCCTCTGTGCCCCTTCAATTGTGGTGTCTCTGGGCCTCCTCCTCTTGTGCCTCCTTCCCGTATCAGGACCTACTCCCACATATACTCAGCTTTTCTCCATTAAAATACAAATGCTAGAGAAAATATATTCTGTTATCCCTTTTGAGAGTATTTGCATTTTATCAGAAAATAAGCGCTAAGCCAATAGAAGGCATCTCTCAAATGTAGTTATTTTATAATGTCAGGCTCCCCTGGTCAATGGTGGGCCATCAGAACCTGGAAACTTTTGTTTCTGAAAGCAGGATCTGTGCCAGTGAGAGCTTTGATGGCATCTTTGGTCAGTATTCCTGAGCCCAGTGCCGAAAGCCTGAAACATGGACAATGGGTGCTCCGTTTTTGATTAGAGGATGTAGTGACCATAAATTCTTTAGACAACACTCATCTGGAGTCACCACTGACTAAGAAGCAAATTAAGTATTCTGTAAATCTTAAGTGTAGAATATCAGTCATTTTGTCACCCTTTTCCTCAATTCCAATGGCTGTTCTGCTTGGTAAACAGACTTACAACTTTTGTTTTTCCATAAGGAATGACCAACATCACACCATGCTTGTGTTAAAATTTCCCAATACCTCTAGCATGTGTGATTTTAATTTTCCATGTTGGGTTTCTGAGAACTATTGGTGCATTCTCCTTAGCACAACTGTTTTCTGGGATTCGGAGACTGTGAAGCAGTTAGTGATGAAAAATGCTGTAGTAGTTTGGAGCTGTATGGAGCCCAGAAAAACATGTTCTTCTACTTAATGCATTCCTGTGGGTGTGAACCCATTGTAAGTAGGGCCTTTCGATGAGGCTACTTCAGTTAAGGTGTGGCCCAGGATGGGTCATAATCCTATTGCTGAAGGGCTTTAGAAGCAGAATGAAACTCAGAGAGAAACAGCCACAGAGGGATCAGCCTGGAGCTGAATATCCATGGAATCTGGAAGAGAAGGGAGAGGCCAGGAGAGGGTGCCATGTGCACTACCATGTGACAGAGGAGCCCAGGATCACTAGCTGCCAGCCCCAGAATGCCACAGTCTTTGGGAGAAAGCCTTGCGTTGCTGATGCTTTGCTTGATTTGGACTTTTTTCCTAACTTAAATCATAAGTCACTCACTCACCATTGTATAAGCCATCCCTTTGCATAGTATTTGCTAGAGCAGCCTAGGAAACTAAAAAACAAATACTTTCTTACTGCAGTAATGAAATCTGGTTTCAATGTACTTTTCTATGGTTACTTAGCAAAAGGCTTAAATAAGCCCATACTAATAAATGAAGGAAAAATTTCCCCTTTCCTTCCTTCTCTTTCCTTCTGCTCTCCAAGGAGACTGGTGGGGAAGAAAATCGCTCTGTCCTGGCTAGGGACCCTCCCAGAATTGGGACTCTCATCTGGAGCTTCCTCCCCTCCTTCTCCAGGTGGGAACCCCCATCCCGGGGAATTGGGCTTATGTTTTCCATGGCAGGCTAAGGAACAGAAGGGTGGAGGCAAATGATGGAAGCTGAATTTCTTTCTCTTGTACCCTGGGAAGCTGGTAGTCTCCTTGGCACTCACTCCCAGTACAGACCTTGTTCTGGCATAAAAGTCAGGCAAATTCTCCCAAGGAACAGAAAGCAAGGAACGAACCAGTGAGCATTTCTTAACATTTCAAACTTTGTATCCATCTTGGAGAAACAATACACCGACAATCTGAAATTTCAAAATAATCATTTTAATTTTGTTTTTCAAATATAAAACTGTATTATGATATTGAATATATATATTTTTCCAAAGCACCCATCCCTCTCTGAAAAGTCTAATGTGCCCCACAGAGAATTGTTTGTTTGAAATGTGGGTGCTCTCAGCAGGGTCCTTGGTCACTCTAAAGTTTAGGGTCAGGGACCAAGGACCCAGTGGGATTACCCATTCTCCTGCACTGCTGCGTGTTGAACTTATGAACAGTCCTGGTATTTTTGTTCTTTTAGGAGTGTGATGCCACCCAAACGAGTGGTGGTGTGATTATGGGAAATGGCCAGCTAGAATAATTCAATCTGATAAGCAGATTTTTCTTTCTTCTTCCTTTCTGATTTGACTTCTGTTTGTTTAATAAAGCACAAGATCTTGGAGTCTCAAGCTTGTGCACAGAGTGGTTCTAATAATGGTGGAAAATTTAGAAACATAAGATGCTTAGCAAGCCAAGTGACTATTTTTTTTTTTTTCTTGAGAACATGATATTTTTATTGATCTACTTTCTTGCTGGCTCTTTCCTCTAAACTGTACTTGGTGGAGGATCTCACCAGCTTTTCTTCTCAGTTTTTTCCTTTTTTATTAATTAAAAAAATTAACAACAAACAAACAAAAACATTAGCATATCATTCTGTTATACATATATAATCAGTAATTCTCAATATCATCACATAGTTGCATATTCATTTCTTAGAACATTTGCGTCAATTCAGAAAAAGGAATAAAAAGACAACAGAAAAGAAATAAAATGATAACAGAAAAAAAGATTATACATACCATACCCCTTACCCCTCGCTTTCATTTATCACTAGCATTTCAAACTAAATTTATTTTAACATTTGTTCCCCCTCTTATTTATTTTTATTCCATATGTTCTACTCGTCTGTTGACATGGTAGATAAAAGGAGCTTCAGAGACAAGGTTTTCACAATCACACAGTAACATTGTGAAAGCTATATCATTATACAATCATCTTCAAGAAGCATGGCTACCGGAACACAGCTCTACAGTTTCAGGCAGTTCCCTCCAGCCTCTCCACTATATCTTGAACAACAAGGTGATATCTACTTAATGCGTAAGAATAACCTCCAGGATAACCTCTTGACTCTGTTTGGAATCTCTCAACTATTGATACTTTGTCTCACCAAATGACTAATTTTTATGAGCTTAAATTATTTTCTATTATAACAATATTATAGGTGCAGGACAATCATTTCAAAGTGTCCTTTCTGTAACAGGACCATATCTTTCAAGGACTTCTACTGGCCAACGAGTAATTTAAACCTAGCAAAATTTTAGTTATTTATAATAACACATCATTGGAAAGAAGGAAACAGGAGCTATTGAGAGTGGGGAAAGAGGATCAAGAAATGTCCAAAGTCTTCCTTATGACTGGATATTTGAATGTTGCTTATTCCCTAAAAGGTCTGCATGTCACCTTGGAATAAAAAACTCAAAAGGAGTGAGGAGAGGCATGGAAAGGTTAAAAAGACATCATAGTATGCAGCAAGCAAAGCTTATAAGACTTTTTAGGAATGATGACCATTACGTCTCTCTCTATATAAAACAAAAGCCCATCGACTTTTATTTTTACACTCAGGTTTTACTCTGAAATAAAGGGTCGTTTTCTTGTAGAGAGCTCTGCACCCTTAAAAATTTACTTTAGATCCTCAGACATGTCTACAAATTTACACAACTATCACATTAGGATAACGCATCCTTTGGAGCAGTTAAGAAAAACCAGCTTGACTTCTCTGTGTTTATAACTTGTGGATCTCTTTTCTTTTGAAGGCAAAACAATTGTTTTTAAATATTCATGTCATCAAATTAGAGCTGAGCATTAATTGAAAGCATACAATACTTACAAGTTGCGTTTACAAATGTTTATTTAGTTGTTGAAACATTTTTTTTTTAATCCCAGGAATTGTGGTAGCAACAGAAGGCTGCTCCCAAGTGGTATTTAGGAATAAATAGCTTGCCTCTAGTTTGCATCTATTCAGTAATAATTGCAGGAGGAACGTCACTACTAGATCAAATGGTCCTTTAAAATTTACGAAGTCTTTCATATCCAGAATCTTAATACTTCAAACATCCACCTTTGAGAGATGGCAGGGTAGGTAGTATTAATAACTTCATTTTTAAAACATAGAAACCACAGTGGAAAGAAAATTAAGTGATTTGCTTTGAATCTTTCAACTATTAGCTGAAGAAACTAGGGCTTCAACAAACTGTTCTGTTTCCAAAGCCTTTTTCCCGCCACAGCGTGATACTTCTTTTACTGCCTTTATTTGCAAACCAACCACAGAAGCCCAAAATGAAATTACACTTGAGTGCAGTCCAGTTAGGATCCTTGCATATTTTGGTATGACCTGATCATGCTCTCCCCTTCCTGCCTGCCCCCATCTCCCCATGTCTGCACCCACTCTTCAAACACAAATCACATAGTAAAATACTTGCCAACCCAAGGAGGGAGTTGTGTGAGCAAATACCTTTAGGAAGCATGTTTTCCAAACATGTAGGAGTTTGAAAAACAAATCTTTTTTTTTTTTAATGATCTTGTGACTACTCAGGAATGCCACATAAACAGACACACATAAGCACTTAGGGCATCTTTGGTACAGCACTGAAATGGTTAAAAAAATGAAAACACATATTAAATGTAAAGCAATAAGATAGGCATCATGACTTATCAATAGCTCTGGGCTGTTGCTTCAAAAGATAAAAAATATACCTTCACATTCTTCCCAGAGATGGCCAGTAGAATTAAGGAAAAATTTTTAATCTTTCCACACAATGACTGTGTCCCATCCCTAACCCTTTTTACACAATGATTGTGTCCCATCCCTAACCCTTTTTACACAATGACTGTGTCCCATCCCTAACCCTTACTCAGCAGACTTTCTCTCACTACCCTTCAAGTGCTATTTGCTCTCTGCAAGAGAAACAGGATTCCAAAACTGCCAAAATAAGCCCACTCTTCCTTCTTAAAGGCTACTGCTCCCACCTAATTGAAGGCAATGCCGAGGCCTTGCAAGGAAACACTTGTCCAACTCAGGATCTAATTCCCCACCTCCTGCCTTCCAGACAAATACCCAGGGTGACGTCACAATATAACCCAGCTGGGAAGTGCTGGGCCTGCTAGGGATTGGAAAAGGGCTGTATGAATCTGGGTTCTTCAGAGAAACAGAACTGACAGCATGCATCAATACACATATTATGAGATTTGTTATTGAAATTGGCTCACTTGACCATGGGCGATTAGCAAATGCAAATATATATATATTTAGTATTTTAAAAGCACCATAAGCAAAAGTCATAAGTAAAGTCAACAGATCTCGAGTATATAAATCAATAAGAAAAAGACCAACAAGACAGTATGAAAATGGGCAAAAAAAGGGAACAGCCAAATCACAGAAAAAAAATGCAACTCTTTACACCTATGCAAAGAATGTCAGTCTCATACACTATCTGAGAAATGCAAATAACCATTACAATGAGGTACACCTCTTCATGCATCAGACTGGCAAAAACAAAAAGCATGCTGATGCATCTTAAGTGTGCGGTCTAAAAGCATGGACCCTGGAGCCAAAAGCTCAACTCTGACGAGTTGTATCACCTTGGACAAATTTTTAAATTTCTTTGCACTTCAGATTCCTCATCTGTAAAGTGGTGTTAATAATACTACTTATTTCAGAGTTTTTTTGTGAAGATTAAGTGATTAAATGCATGTAAATCACATACAGTAGGCACCAGTAAGTGATTGCTTTGATTATATTGGGAAACTGTGGGATAGAGTCTACAGGAGCTTGTATGCATTGTTTGTGGGACAATAAATTCATTCAGCATTTATGGGGAGCCATTTGACAGGATCTTCATAAACTCAAAATCATAGATATCATTTAGCTCAACATTTTTACTTGTAAGCGTGTATGCTGCAGATGCAGTATGTGAAAAGGTTTCCATTGCTGTATTCTCCATCAATAGGTAAGGAGTTTAAAGACATGGTTCATTGATACAATGGAATTTTTTTAAACTATAGAAAAGTCTTAATTTTCCTCCAGTGTAAACAGAGGATGGCAAAGGGATGATGCCAGCCTAGCTCTCTAGCTATTGATGTTTTATAAACACAAATGAAATAATCACAAGCAGAAGCAGCCCATGAAGTACATTGTCCAATGCCTAGCTCATAGTAAATGGTCAATAAGTTGTGGCTAATACTATTTTATACTACTAATTATTATCTTCTTGACATAATAGAGTCACATCACAACAAGGCTGTGAATGAGGGGCCTATGGTGGTTTCTACCAGTGCCCATTAGTCATGTTTGGTATTTCGTCTTTTCTCAAAAAGAGCAACTCTGTCTCTCATCATTGCTTGCCAGACTGGTCTTTCAGCAATAGCTATTTCCAGCCAGCTCCAGTCGTGGCAGACTGCCAGGGAGCATGCTGGAGTGAATCCTTTTGCTTTCTCTGCTTGTGATCACTTTCCTTGTGTTTATAATACAGCAACTGCTGGAGACCTGGGCTGCCCACTCACACGGCAGCCTCCCAGCTCTGAGCTGGGGAGCCAAGTGCTTCCTTGTGGGCACAGCAACAATGGCCTGAGGCCTTGTAACCTGCCATGTTCGTGGGCCTCGATTTGAAAGACCCATGCAGAGTCACCAGAACTCTGATGCATTTTACAATTTGTGACCTACGAGGGTCAAGTGTCTCTATTCTGGAGAACATATAAAAATAACCAAAATGAATCTTTATGTTGCAATTTCCAGTTTGCAAAGCACACATTCTTGTGAAATGTCTTTGCAAGTCCAACTTTATATGATTGAGGAGAAAAAGCATAAGATGTCCAATTATCTGTTAGGATACCTGCTACTTACAGTGATTCAGAACCCAAGTTAAATCAAAGCAAAATCTGTCTTTACCTATTTCCTTCCTTAACATCATTTTGTGACATTCTTTTCAAATTTCCTTTCAGATGTATAACTTTTCTTAATTTAATGTGAGTCCCCTTGTGTTTTAGTTTGCTAAAGCTGTCAGAATGCAATATACCAGAAATAGAATGGCTTTTGAAAAGGGGAATTTATTAAGTTGCAAGTTTACAGTTCTAAAGCCATGAAAATGTCTAAACTAAGGCATCCAGGAAAAGATACCTTGATTCCAGAAATCCATCTTGATTCCAGACGGATCCAGAACACCTCTGTCAGCTGGGAAGTCACATGGCGATGTCCGATAACTTTCTCTTCTCATTTTATAAGACTTCCATGGGGGCGATTCCTTCTGCATCATCAAAGGTCTCTGGCTGTGTGGCTTCTACCAGCACCGAAGATTTTTTTCAAAATGGTTCCTCTTAAAGGTCTCCAGTAAGTGACCTTACCTTAAATGGGTGGAGACACATCTCCATGGAAAACATCTAAGCAAAAGTTGCCACCCACAACTGACTGGGTCACATATCAATGGGAAAAATAAAAAAGACCCCACCCAGCAATATTGAATGAGGATTAAAGAATGTGGCATTTCTGGGTACACAATAGTTATAAAGCAGCACACTTTGATTTCAAACTATACAGTTGAATCTGTTTTCAAGGGTATATTTTACCTGATTTAAAGTTTCTCTGTTCTGTGTTGAATTGTGTTCCCCCAAAAGATATATCCATTGCCAGTAGTTATGAAAGTAACCTTATTTTAAATAGGGTCTTTCAAATGTAATTGGTTAAGAAGAGGTCATGTTGGATTAGGTGAGATAACCCATTGACTGGTGTCTACACAAGAGGAAGGAAACTTGGATATGGAAACACAGAAATAGAGGGAAGAGGTTCATGTGAAGTCATGGGCAGAATTTGGAGTTATGCTGTCACAAGCCAAGGAACCCTTCGGGCTATCAGAAGCCAGAAGAGGCAAGGAAATCCTCTTCCCTTAGAGGCTTCAGAGGAAGCATGGCCTTGCCAACACCTTACTTTCAGACTTCCAGCCTTCAGAACTGTGAGAAAATAAAGTTCTGTTCTTTTAAGCCACTTGAGTATGTGGTATTTTTAATGGCAGACCCAGGAAACTAAGATGCATTTTGTTTTCTAAATGAATGTACCTGAATCACACTTCAACTGTTTATTATCCTTATCAGCCCTTTGAAATTTGTTTCCTCGTCAATTTACGTGCCTACCTCTCCTGTGGACTCCAAAATTATTTCTGACAATGTTGGGGGTAATCTTGAGTTGTTCCTCTGAACCCCTTGAGCTTTTTCACCATGGTTTATTAAACTGTTTGATTATATTTCTCTGCACTTGGTTGATTATTATCTCTTTCCCTTCACTAGACTCTAAAGTCCTTGAGGAGGCTGATGTTCTCTCACCATTCTATCCTGAGTCTATAATAGGGCTTGGCTTTATGTACTCAATATGTGCTTGTTGAATAAATGAATAAACAATGCATGAACAAGCAGGTGAGAAAAAGGAGTAACTCACTAAAGTCCCCAGCATCATGACCAGCCCATGGCTCATCAACAAAACGATAGTTAAAAGTATTGCTGTTAATCTCCAATCCAGACCAAGTCAATCTGCTGAGTAATTAAACTCGTTGAAGACCTGCTTATGGCTTCAGAAACTGAAAGTTATACGCTTCTTCAGATATGTTGTCTCCTCTGGTTGGATTATTTCCTATACTTGTGCAGTAGATACAGAAATATAGAAAGACATACATATGCATGTGTGTATGTGTACATGTGAAAGTGTATTAATAAAAAATAGATCAGTGAAGTTTTAGAGGTGAAAAATAAGTGAAACAATTTTCATAAGTTGTATCTATTTAGTAATCATACATCTTAACATGTCTATTCATCTTCATTTTAATTAATTTTATTAAAACAGGGAACTATTTAATATGTTTTAGCAGTCTTTACCAGGAATTCTCCAACCAAGAAATACATTACCAGGAGTAAACAAAGTTAAGTATCACCAATTTTCATTTTAATTTGAATATTTTAATAATATGTGCAAGCTCAAGACTTATATTTTTCTTTATGAAAAAGTATAATAATCTTGATAATTTGAGCCATATTTGGATGATTAATGCTTTTCTGTTATAATAAAGTTAATTTTCATTTTAATCCTCAATATGTTGATAGCAAGAACTGAGAATTATCTCATTTTAGATCCATGTGGAAAGTTTGAGACTTATGAATAATTACTGTCCCATTCGTCTGGTATTTAATGTCTCAAAATGAATTTATTCATAGCATCTAGACAATTAAGATATTTTAAAAGTTTTTTTTTTCACTGAAAACATTTTTCTAAAGAGAATATTTACAGTCAACAATATTTCTGAAAATCTTCCCTTTGGAACCAAAGCATCTTAAAATGTCCTTTCACTTGGCTTGCCAAACTTTCTAGAAATCTTTCATCTCTGTTGAGTTGTAGAAACTAGTTTCTGAAGATATGGATGAGCCAGGAGTTTCCCACAGTCCCCTGGTTTTCAGTGCCCAGCTCCCAGCCACACAGCCCTGGCCTGGCGCTGCAGGGTGAACGTGCTTCCGCTGCCCCTAACAGCTTGCCTTTCCCTTCCTGAAAGGAGCCAGGTTCTCTTCTGCCTGTGCATCTTTGCGCATGCTGCTCCTTCACCCTGCAATGCCGTTTTCCTTCCCTTTCTCTGCCTGACTCTTGCGGATCCTTGAAGGTTTGTGCCAGTATCATTTTCTACCGAAAATCTCCATGACCCCTACTCTGGTCAAGCATGTTATATGTAAGGGAAGAAACCCAATAAAATCAGATCATGGGGAAAAAGGAGGAACATTAAGAATAAAACAGGCAAAATCCAGAGACAGAAGGTGAAGTAGAACTGCGCCACCAGGTCGCCAGAAGGGGCTCCAGCCCACTTTCATCCTGGCTTCTCGCCAGAGTTCCCCTCCCCGCCTCTCCCTTGTTCCTCTGCGGCTGACCTTGGACCCAGCCCACCACGGTTTCCCACAGCCCCTCTTTCCACAGCCTGACCTTTCAGCTGAACCTGCTACACAAGACTCAAAGAAGACAAAGTCTGATGAGTCTCAGCTGAGTGAAAGGACTGGCCAGTCTTCGGTGAGCTGTCCCTCTCGGCTCAAAGCGGTCATGACTGTTGGGGCAGAACCTTGTGTCCTAAGCTTCATGGGGCTGCCCCTTCTAGTGGCTCTGAGGGGACCAGATTTTCTAAGGTGGACTGTGTGTGTGTAGGGGGGCGGTGAGCAGTGTAGGCCCCAACTTGGGACAGGTGCCTTCCCTATGGGCTCTCACAATACATTGTGCTCTCCTCTCATAACTCATAACCTACTATATTGTAACTGTGTCATCATTGCAAGACATCAAGGTGTGATTATACGTTCTTCGGAAGGCAAGACATAACACACAGACACTGGGAGAGATGAAAGGTGGAAATGACTTCCAACTCCAAAGGAGAGAAGTCTGCCATGCAGGACTACCTAGGGGGCTGCCCAGGAGAGGGGAGCAGCAAGCTGGAGCTGTAGGAAGAGGCTCAGGGATGGCCAGCAGGTTAGCTTGGTTTGCCAGGCTCCCTGTGGATCAGCTAATCTGAACAAGTTTGGCCAGTCCCAGGGTCCAGGGACCGGGTCCCCAGTTGTCGGGTACCTGGAGCATGAGCGATGAGGCCGAGTTCACAGGGGACTCCAGAGTGGGAGCAACAGAAAAGCGAGCACTGGGTGTATGGACTTAATCAGTTTCCCTTTGGCAGGCGTCTGTCCAGGACCTTAAAGGGGGATTGACAGATCTCCAGTCAGGGTCTCAAAGCTGTGTTGAGACAGCGTCTTAAAGAAAATGATTCTACAGTAATTAACTATTCACATATCTAGCTTCCTTCTCACCGGGCCAGGACTTTCTCCAAATGATAAGCCATTCTTATTTTCCATTTGTATCCTCAGTTTTTCTAGCCCAGTCCTTGGCATACACACTAGGTGGCCAACAGTTGCGTATTTAGAGGGCCAGTGAGCCAACATTTTAAAAGAGAACTTTCAGTCAATGCTCTTCCTATGTTTAACACGGTAACCTGACTCTCAGACCTGAGGTCAGAGTCCAAAGGCTCTGTTTTGTTTTCTCCACAGAATAAACCTCCGGTTTTCTGCTGACGTTGTTGAAGCAGTAGTCACCATTTGCATGGAGTAGAGGAAAAGAATTGATTCTTAACTGCTGCTTACACAGACTCTAGCCATTTCTCCTGTTTTATTGTCCTGATGTCACCTCCTCTTCCAGAAGTCTCTCCTGCAGCCATTCTACAGATGAATCTGACTGTATCTGGGCTCTCTTCACTTCCGATTTGGGATTAAACTTCTTTGTTCTGCTAATGCAGTCACCAAGTGTTCCTCTTTCCCATGTAATATTGTGTCATCTCTTTGCCTATTCTTTTTGTCCTTGTGGATTTATGCCTTTACCACTGATTGTGTTATTTTAGTATCATTTGGAGAGAGAGTAAAAGTAAATGTGTACCTTCAATCTATCATTATTTCTCAGACGTTCTTTTTTGCATCATTTCATTTTTTTATTTTTTAAAGTCAGCATTATTGAAGCACATTTTATATACAATAAAATTTTTCCATTTTAAGTGTGCTAGACCATAAGTTTTGATATATACAAATGCAATCGTGATATAAAACATTTCCATAACCCCAAAAAGGCCCCCTGTGCCCACCTGGCAACCATCAACCTGCTCTTTATAACTAAAGTTTCACCTTATTTTCAAATAATTCTAGAATTTAATGTAAAATTGTTTAAAACATTCCGATTATCTTTTAAATGTCTGTAGGATCTATAATGGTATGTGTTGCCCTTAAGTCTCAACACCGGGGTTGTGTGACTTCTGTGTTTTTTTCCAGATAAATCTAACAAGAGACTTATGAATGTTATTAAGCTTTTCAAAGAAGCATCTTTTAATGTCATTGGTTCTCTCCTTTATTGTTTTCAGTTTAATTAATTTCTTCTTTTTCCTTTATTGTTTTGTTCCTTCTGCTCATCTGAATTTAGTTTGCTCATCTCTTTCTAGATCATTGACTTGAGATCTTTTTTCTCTTCTGAAAGTAATAATATTATTGGTTAGCTGCATCTTTTAAATTTTAAGTTGTGGCTTCATTCTCATTTTGTTAAAAATATTTTCTATTTTCTCTCTTGGTTTCTTCTTTGACCCAAAATGATTTAAGTCTATGCTTTTAATTTCTGAATATTTAGGAAATTTTGAATTTTAGTTTAATTTTATTGTATTCAGAGAATATTCTTTGTATGACTTCAATCCTCTTACATGGCTATCTTATGGTTCATATTGTAGAATGTTCCAGATGCACTTAGAACTAACATGTATTCCGCTGTTGTTGATGGCATTTTCTATAACTCTCAGCTATGTCAAGTTGGCAAATATTGCTATGCAACTCTTCTGTATCCTTACTGATTTCCTGTCTGTGTTGTCAATTGTTGAGAGAGTAGTGCTGAAATCTTCAAGTATTATTATAGATTGCTTTTTCTCTTTTCACTTCTATAAGGTTTTGTTTCATAGATCCTTTAAGAGGTAACTAAACATTTAGGATAGTTACATTTTCTTGATGAACAAGCCCCTTTCTCATTATACAATATCCTTCTTTAACTTTGGTAATATTTTTTGTTCTAAAAACTGTTTTGTCAGTGTTATTATACCTACGCTAGCTTTCTTTTCTTTTAAAAATATTTTTATTGAGGTATCACCAGACACATGCAGACCATCCAAAGTATATGATCAGTGACTCACAATATCATCAAATAGTTGTGTATTCATCACCATGATCATTTTTAGAACATTTGCATCACTCCAGAAAAAGAAATAAAAGAAAAAAGAAAAAACTCATGCATCCCATATCCCTTACCCCTCCCTCTCAATGACCCTCTAGTATTTCAATCTATTCAATGCTTTTTACCCCTTACCCCCATTATTTATTTATTTATTATCCTTATTTTGTACTCATCTGTCCATACTCTATTTAAAAGGATACACTAGGCTTCTTTTGTTTAGTGTTTGCAGATATAACTTTCTATCTTTTCACTTTTAACCTACCTGTCTTTAGATTTAAAGTACATATCTTTTTTCATTTCACATCATCGTTGGATCTTGCTTTTTAAATCAACCTGACAATCTCTCCCTTTAATCCCTTTAAAGTTAACATTATTATTAATATGGTTAGATTTACCCTGTTGCTATTTATTTATCCACTCTAGTTTTTTGTTTGTTTTTTTCTTCTTTTCCTGCCTGTGGAGCCAGATGCTCTATGGTATATCCTGAGAACACAGGCTCAGGGACAACAAAGACCTTTAGCCACTGATCGCTTTATTACTTTTACAACACAAAAGGGTCCGAAAGAGCAGGGAGAGAGATTCCATCGTGGCCAGTCCCCCTCTGCCACCAACAGCCTGGGTCAGGTTCTGTGGATGGCAGCTTTGCACACCGGGCTTTCTGCCAGAGAGGAGAGACAAATCTGTGCAGCCCATGGTGGGGTATTTAAACAACCGAGGTGGAGGGGGCCAATTAAGCAGTTGGAACCATTCGTTCAGCTTTCAGGTCTAAGGTATGGACAGGCTGCTCTGATAGACCTAACATTTCTCCCTGAGCTGCAGAATGGAAACATATCGAAACAGCTACACAAAATAGAAAAGGGAAGGGGGTAGGTGAGGGCTGGGAGATGGCTGCCAAGTGTGTCTGTGACTTCCTTAGCACTGCCTTATTTTGGCTTAATTTGGGTAGTTAATTGTAATTTCATTTTATCTTCACTATTGGTTTATTAACTCTTTGTTTTATTTTTATCAGTGGTTGATCTAAGGCTTACAATATATATCTTTTAACACGTTACAGTCAATCTTCAAATACTTTTATACCAGTTCACGGTGTATGAACTTTAAAACAGTATATTTCCATTTCACCTTTCCATCCTTTGTGCTGTTGTTGTCATAACTTTTATTTCTATATATGCCATAAACACCATGATAAATTAGCATTAGGTCAACTTATCCCATCTTAACTGGGGACTATATTATATTAAAGAGATTAAAAATGAGAAATGATTTCTTCTTAGTATAAATCTAATTCACATCTGGTATCATCTGCTTTCTGACTGAACAACTTCCTTTTCTGTCCTTATAGTACACTTTAGCTGGGAATATATTCCATCAGCTTTTTTGTCTTTATATGTCTTTATTTTGCTTCTGGTTTTCAAAATTTTTTTCACTGGGTAAAGACTTCTGGGTTGAGAGGTTTTTTCCCCCCTCTCTGTCTTCTAGCTGACATGGATACTGCGAAGATCTGCAAATATTCTTTTTTGTTCCTCTGCTGCTTTTTTCCCTCTTTTCTTTTTTCCCTCTGGCTGCTTTTTAAGATTTTTCATTTATCACTTGTTTCCAACACTCCAATTATGATGTGGCATAGTGTGGTTTTCTTTGTGTTTAATATAGTTAAAATTTGTTAAAATGATTGGATCTGTGGGCTTAAAATTGTCTTCAAATTGGCAAGTTTTATTCCATTTTTTCTTCAAATATTTTTCTACCACCTCCTCTTTTCTGGTTTTCTAAGTAGATGTATGCTAATTACTGATCCCTCAGGTCCCTGATGCTCCTAATTTCTTTGTAGTCATTTTTTTTCCCCTGTATGTTTTCTTTCTGACAGTTTCTATTGTATTTTCAATTTCACTGCTCTTCTGATGTTCTTAATATGCCTTTGAAATCATCCCATGTATTTTTCTTTTCAGAAATTGTATTTTGTATGTCTATAAGTTGCATTTGTTTTGTTTGTCTGTTTGTTTGCTTTCTTATCTTCCACTTCTGTCACCTACATGCTCATGATCTTTGACTTTTTAAATATACGGAGAATTTTTGTGATAACTGTTTAAGCCCTTTCTTCAGTTCCATCATCCTTGTTATTCTTGGGTCTGTTTGTATTGATTTTTTTTTTCTCATGGTTAAGTCCTACATTTCTGCTTTTTTGAAGGCTTGGTAATTTTTGATTGGATGCTTCACATGGTGAATTTTATGTTGTTGATTGCTGGATTTTATGGCATTCTAGGATTTTGTTCTGGTACACAGCAGCTTGGAATCAGTTGGATCCATTTAAACCTTGCTTTTAAGCTTTTGTAGGATGGGTACACAGCAGCTTTTAGTCTTGGGTTAATTTAATTCCTTCACCAAGATGATAGTCTTATGAGAAATCTACCTCGTTCCATGTGTTTTCTAACATCTTTCCACTAAGACAGTAGGAATTCCCAGCTATTGTGAATTACAGGAATGGTTCTGCCTGCTGCTTATTGATGGTTCTTTCCCTGGCCTCTTTTTTGGCTTTACCTCCCAACCACAACCAGACCAGTGTTCAGTTAAAGACTCGAAAAGACCCCTCTGCAGATTGGTAGGGCAGAGTCCTTCCCCTTCCCCACCCTCACTCTGAGCAGTCCCTTCCTCATTGGACGTTTAACCCATAGAATCGTGGTAACTTGGCTTCTCTGAACACTGATGTCTGACTTTTCAAGTTGATGAAACCCCAGGGTCTGTTTTGGTTCCTTCTCTTTGCACTGTGGCCTCAAAATTGCCTTCTGGCTATAGCTGGCATATCATGACGCTGACTTTGTTTCACTTATATGAAGGATAATAGTTATCTGCCTATTATTCAATAGGAAAACTTTATATATTTAATATACAATATAAAATATATTGCCTAATTCTCTACTTATTTAAGGCAGGAAGGTACATTCAGTCCCTATTTCTGTGCCACTTCTTACCTTTCATATGCCATGCCTCATTTCCTTTATGTTCTGATTTGCTAAAGCTGCTGGAATGCAATATACGCAAAATGAGTTGGCTTTTACAATGGTGACTACTAACTTAAAATTTACAGTTCTTAGGGCATGAAAATGTCCAACTCAAGGCATCAAAAGAATGTTATCTGGACTCTGAAGACAGGCTGTCAGCATCTGGGACATCTCTGTCACCTGGGAAGGCACATGGCTAGCATCTGCTGGTCCTTCTCTACTGAGTTTTATTGTGTTCAGCTCAGATTCCAGTAGGAAGATTAGGATCCAACTTGAATGGGGTGGGTCACATTTCAATTGAAATAACCTAGCCAAAAGTCACACCTACAATAAGTCTGCACCACAGGAATGGGTTAATTTAAGAACATACTTTTATGGGGTATATAAATCCTCCAAACTATCACATTTAACTATATTCTTAACTATCTGGCTAAAAAATATTTAAAATTTCTTTTCTATACAAATTTTGTTATATTTAACTAACTACCAGCCACAGGATCTCAGTGACATATAATGACATACTCATTTATTGCTCATGTATCAACTAGTTCTCAGCTAATCTAGGCTGGGGAGGTTGTAGGTCACAGGCAGATTCATATTTCTCATGCTTCTAGAACTTGTGAGCTACTCAGGGCATGTCCTTATCATAATGATTACAGAAAGATAAAAGCAAAAGCCCAGCTATGCCAGCTTATTTCAATTCTCTTGCATATGTGCCAATATTCCATTGGAAAAATCAAGTCGTATGGTCAATATCAAAGTTAAAGAATAGGAAATAAATTCTACCAACATGAGGCCAAAGCAAGTCACAGTCAAGTCCAACATAATGGGTTTGGGAAATGCGTGTCATTGCTGGAGGTTGGGGGAATGAAGGAATATTTGCTTATAATAATCTACTTCACTGCATACATTTAGTGGTCCTTTGACAGTTTTTGCATTTAGCGAGCACTTTACGGAATGAATTAGTAAATTATATAACCAATCAAGTCATAATCATCAAGGCACAATAAAAACGCTTCATAAAGTCAAATAACTACTCCTAATTATTTAGCAAATTCAACTGCCATTTAGTTTTCCAACAGTCCAGCGTACAAGAGGCACAAGTAAATATTATTATGAAAAAAATATTACAACTGCAATGGGCAAAAGATCAGCTGAAAGAAGTATACAGAGAGATTTATGAGGTGGAAAACAGAAAATAACCTCTCAGGAATCCTTCTCAACTTTATTCCTCCTATTACAAACTCATCCTCATTGGCCTGAGGGCAAATAAATTGGAAGTATTAGCAAGAGAAACTAATAAAAATGATAAGCAACAATATTAACATTACAAGTTATAGTAATACAGCAATTAAAATGTTAGCACTATTTGCCAGGTACTGTGCTAAGTAAATTATTTATATGGGTTATATCATTTAAATTCTCAAGATAACCCTTTGATGAACACACATTTATTAGCTCCATTATAGATGGTATTCTAGTTTACAAGCTTCTAGAATGTGATTTACCAGAAACTGAATGGCTTTTAAAAAGAGGAATTCATTAAGCTGCAAGTTTACAGTTCTAAGTCTGTGAAAATGTACACATTAAGGCAAGGCTAGAAGAGTGTCCAAATTAAGGCATCCAAGGAAAGATACCTTGGCTCAAGAAGGCCGATGATATTTGGGGTTTCTCTCTCAGCTGGAAAAGTCATGGTGATTCTGCTGGCTTTCTCTCCAGTAATCTTCAACGGCTTCCCTGGGCTCTGTCCATTCTGTTGGCTCCGTCGGTTCTGGTGGCTCTAAAGCTTTTTCCAAAATGGTTCCCTCTTAAAGGCCTCCAGTAAGCAACCCCACCTTGAATGGGTGGAGATACATCTCCATGGAAACCATCTAATGAAAAGTTACCACCCACACATCTCCACGGAAACAATCAGAAAGGACCCACCCAGCAATATTGAATGAAGATTAAAGGACATGGTTTTTCTCGAGTACTTAATAGCTTCAAACTGGCACAGACAATAAAACTAAAGCACAGGGAATTAAGTTAAATTGGCCAAAGTCACATAGCTAATAATTAGTAGAGGAGGGATTTGATACCAGATAATCTCACTTCTAAGATCAAGCATTTAAAAGGGATCTTTTTTTTTGCTTGTTTATGATATTTATAAGCATGAGAGGGAGCATGGGAACCAAGAGGTAAAATTAGTTGGTGGAAAGAATGTTACTTCTCTGTGTTCACCTACTTGTTAACTGCTGAGAATTCTACTGTGTAATTTTTTTTTTGGCATGGGCAGGTACTGGGACTTGAACCTGGGTCTCTGGCATGGTAGTTGTTCTAGTTTGCTAGCTGCCGGAATGCAATATACCAGAAACAGAATGGCTTTTAAAAGGTGAATTTAATAAGTTGCTAGTTTATAGTTCTAAGGCCAAGAAAATGTTCCAATTAAAACAAGTCTATAGAAATGTCCAGTCAAAGGCATCCAGGGAAAGATACCTTGGTTCAAGAAGGCCGATGAAGTTCTGGGTTTCTTTCCCAAGTGGAAGAACATATGGTGAACACAGTCACAGTTTCTCTTTCATCTGGAAAGGCACATGGTGAACATGGTCAGGGTTCCTCTCTCATCTGGAAGGGCACATGGTGAACACAGCATCATCTGCTAGCTTCTTCTCCTGGCTTCCTGTCTCATGAAGCTCCCCGGGAAGCATGTTCATTCTTCATCTCCAAAGGTCGCTGGCTGGTAGACTCTGCTTCTTGTGGCTATGTCGTTCTGTTCTGCTCTCTCTGAATCTCTCATTCTCCAGAATGTTTCCCCTTTTATAGGACTTCAGAAACTAATAAAGACCCATCTGAATGGGTGGAGACATGTCATCATCTAATCCAGTTTAACAACTACTTTTGATTAAATCATGTCTCCAGGGAGATGCTCTGATTACAGCTTCAAACATATAGTATTGAATAGGGATTATTCTACCTTTACGAAATGGGATTTAAATTAAAACATGGCTTTTCTAGGGGGCATACATCTTTTCAAACCAGCAGAGCAGTGAGAACTCTGCCTGCTGAGCCACCGTGGCCTGCCCGTATTGTGTAATTTTAAAGAAACATTATCTACCATCCCCTGTCCCTCCTAAACCCCATAATTCCTGCAAACATGTTAGCTGCTTGTGGGTGCAAGAGAAACTTCTGGTGGTGAGAGCATTATTCACTGAGCCTGAGAAATGGGTACAGACCACAAACAAGCCAACACACACCACACATCTCTGTTACCTTTTATAAACTTGATTATTAAAATAAACACACACAAATCACAGATACAAACAGAACCCATCAAGCAAAAGAATGAATATATTTGAAACAATATTTTATCTTCTTTTCCTTGAAAAAAAATCTCATTTTTCTCACAATAGCTACTGGTTACAAACTTAATATCTTGCCCCAGACTATTTTTTACAAGTTTCTGACAAGTTCATAACAATTTTACATTAATTATGATAGCTGGAAAATATGCTTGCCCTAGTTGAACTTAGCAATTTATCCTCTGTACTTATTCCCAGAACATTAGCCAGACCTTTTCGGTTCTGCTTACAGAAAGAAGATAACACAATAACATGAAGAACACCATGTGGCCCAGTGAATCAGTGACTTCCTCCTCAAAAGATGCAAATTTGACATTCCTGAGGATCAGCTAAGAAAAGCGCCATGAAAATGTGCACATAAGAGCTTGCACGTCAATGTCGAAATCTAGTCACTGAAGTTGAAACAAGAAGACGTGCTTGAGGCGACACAGGATGAGATATTTGCCTGTGCCTTCTTTAGGAAGATCCATTGTCATAATGGACCTGACGGGAAGTGCGTCACGTGGACATGACTGAGCTGTGGACCCTACCTTCTTTCTTTTACCTATAAAAACCCTAACTCACATCCCCACTTTGAGCTGGGTGAAGGAAGATTCCTCCAGTTGCTTGCGAAGTGCACTTGCAATGAATTACCTTCAACTGAGAGACGTGTTTCTCCTTTGTAGCACCAGCTCACACTGGACCTTCTTTGCAAAGTGCCACGCTTATGGTAACAAATCATTTCCTTTATCACTTTGTATTTTGAACTACTCCTATTTTATCATTTTTATTGCCAATTGATTTTTATTCACTGGCCCCTATTGATATTTCCTTTCTTCTTCCAGAAGTAAAAAAAATCAGTCATCTTATCTCTCCTCCACAGAATACAAAGCATATAGACATATTTTAAAACTATAAACTAAGTTATGGCACTATCAAATCACACTGACAGAAATACGGGGAAAAAAAGGAAGATTGCTAAACTCTTTCTAGTCAAGATTATCATTGTGACAAACAGAATCATTGCGAATTTAATGAAAAAATGAATTATGTATTGTATGCTATCACTGCCTACTTATTTTTTTAGTCATGAAAATAAATGTATGCCCAAATTTTGGGTATGCTCTGCTGCACAGGTTGTATAAATAATGCTAGTGTAATGAATCTTAGAGAAGTTAATATATTAACACATGCCTTAAAGGCTCATTCAGTCTCTAGAATAAAATTCTTTCTGGCCAACAGAGTGAATGATTAGGGTTCCCAATTTTTAATTGGGTCAAGTGGAGTCTGAAATGAGGCCAGTATAGGGAGTAAACCCTAGGACATAGCTGTAGAGAACACAGGAAAAAAAAAATGTAGAGGAGGGGACTCCAAAGCTGTATTTGGGAATGAGGAATAGGTGATGGATTTTGTGTGTAAATATTGCGATACAGAGAAAAATGAATTTCCGTGAGTATTTTTTCTTCTCTGTTGCACTGACTGCTAAGCTCCTGGGGGAAAAGGACCATATCCTATCTTTGTGTCACCCACAGTTAACATTCCAAATTGTAGGGAGAGTATTTAATGAATATTTTTTAAAAAGATGCCAGAAACCAATTACAAGTTTCAGTAATTTTCAGGTTGAAATGGTTCTCAAGATCAGTGTAAACAGTGAAGGGAATGGAATTGAGAAGAGTTTAATGCAGACATGCCGATAAAATCTTCATTTGCATCTTTCTAGACAGTCTTCAAGTAAATACCACATACAAGTCCGTGTAGCCTGACTTTTTTATTTTCAATTTTAATTGAATTCTACTCTACATACTATTTTATACCTTGTGAATGTGTTCATGTATCTTGGCCCTTTATTCATGTCTGCATATATAGATCTAACCCATATTTTAAATAGCTGTATAGTTTTCCACTGCACAAATGCAGTATAATATACTTTATGTGTTTTTTATTAATGGACATGTAGATTGTTCCTAGATCTTTATCATACAAACAATATTATTATGACCACACTGTTTTTATTGCTTTGACATTTGTACAAGCTTAACTATAGAACAAATTTCTATAATAGAATTGCTGTGACAAGGGGTATATGCATATTCATTTTTCACATATATTGTCAACTCACCCTTGAAAAACTAACATGGACTTATACTTGAACCAACAGTTTTTAAAATAGCTGTCTCTCCAACCCTCACTAAAACCAAATACACCCAAGCTGTTAGAATTGTATTAATATGATAGATAAACATTGGCAATTCAGGGTTCTTTTGATTGGCTCTTCTTTAACTACTAGTGAGGGCATTAGTTTGAGAGTTTTCCTGGCCATGTGCTTTTCTCTTTCTAAGTGGCTGTTTAAAGAATCTGTGTTGTTTGCTATTACAAAATGGATTAGAAAGTTCTTTGCATATTAAGGACGAGAGCTGTCTCATGTTCATTCATTCTTTCAACAAATACTTGTTTGCGTGGGCCAGGCAGTGATCTAGTAGCTACAAGGTAATTTTTTATAATTACCTATAATTTATTAATCTATTGTCATGGTTTTAATTTTGTAAATGTGTTTAAATTTTTATCTTTTAGGAGTTTATTTTGGAGTAAAATGTGATAGAGATATCCCTTTTATATCCCATTTTTGGCAACATTTTGGTTGCAGGTGGCAGAATGCTATGTGATGCATTGAGTTTGTCTTCTGTTTTCATATCATGGGTGTATTAGCCAGGGTTCTCTAGAGAAACAGAACCAATAGGAGATATCTGTAAATATGAGATTTATAAAAGGATCTCATGCATCCGCAGGAATGCTTGAGTCCAAAGTCCATAGGACTGGCAACTTGACAAAGGTCCTTGACAAACTCTATGGGACAGGCTGGCTAGCTGAAGAAGAAATGAAAAGCCTCTTCTCTCTTTTAAAAGTCTTCAACTGATATGATTAAATCCGACTGATTGGTTTCTCCCATTGCAGAAGACATACCCTTAGTTGATCATAGATGTAATCAGCCACAGATGTAATCAACTGACTGATGACTTAATAAGTCAGCCTCTGGTTTATTAACCAGCTACAAAATATTCTTGCAGTAATGGCTAGGTCAGTGTTTGCCTGACCAGACAATAGGCACCATCACCTGGCCAAGCTGAACCCAACCATCACAACAGGAAATAACAAATCTTCCTACAGTGGACCAGGCCTCAGCCCTGATGCCCAGGATGATGTTACAATGCAGAAAAGTATACTCTTACTCTCTACCAAAAACTCCTGTCTTTGTAGAGAATGTTGGGTGGGTGAGGGTGGAGGCATGTACTTGACCCTCTGCTTCCCATGGTAATATCTCACCAGCTTCCATAACTACAGCAACAGAAAACAATTGGATGCCTCATATTTCATATGTATATATGTATATAGTATATGTGGTTATATACTTTATATACTTGTAAGAGGAAGAAGTGAGTATTATTTTTGAAAAGAATGGTGTGTTTTCTTTTTTGTTTTTCTATGTGAGTGATTTGCTCTCTAATCAGTCAGACCTGTTCATCTACCTCAGAATAGGGGATGGGGGGTTGTGCTGGGGGAAGATGATGTAGGGAAACTTGGCATTATTATGCCAAAGATACAAAAATAAAGACATTGCTATTGTTAATTTTCATGTACCAACCTGGATTTTTATGCCCTAGCACAGCAGTAAAATTGAAAGCCAGGTGTTGTTAAGGAAGAAAACAACTTCTAAATTTCTTAAGCTCCCACCAATATATTAAGAGTGAGGGCTGACAGACATAAATAGTAAGTTTACTGTGAACTTTTTTCACACCCATTGTGTTTATTGATCCAACTTCAGTGGCAGCAGTTCCCACAGTAATATCTGATCTACAGAGAAGAGCAACCACAGGGTTCTTCAGGGATGATAGAGCTGCCCTCACAAGTTTATTCCGTATAGTTTTTGCAAAAGGTGTGTCCTCTGGTCATTTCTGGGGTGGATGAGCATGTCATATGAAAATCACTCTAACTTACAATCTCTAAGCCTTCAGATTCTCTCATCTGCATTATACCTTGACAGTTCTGGCATTTCTACTCCAGGTAATATGGGCCATCTTTGGATTCATGTTTCAGTCAATCACCCAAACAAATTGTTAAAGCCCTTTCTAACCCCTTAAGCTGCAAATATCAAGAATCTCTGCTTAGTGGGCCCACATCAATAAATTCAGCCTGATCCAACTTTTTGTTCCTTCCACAATTGTCTCATACCTTTAATATCCATTCCTACGCATATAACCCTGATTTCTGCTTCATAAATTGGAAAATCATGCAAGCTTTTGGGGGAATAGTGTACCTTCTCATGGGTCACACTTTGTACCTCACCTGACAGGGCTATTTGGGACTTCTGGCTTACTCTAGGTCTGGAAGAAAAGAGTTGTGGTAGGAACTGATCAAGAGAGGAATTAGTAGTGTCTTGCAAGCATCTTGGAGGAAATATTTGAAAATCGTATATATGTGTCTAGAACATATAAAGATCTCTTACAACTTAATGTTAAGAAGAAAAATTCAATAAAAATGGGCAGAAGATAGGAGTAGACATTTCACCAATGGTTTTTCACCATATGGAAAATAAACATATGAAAGGATGAGTAACAAGATCAGTCATCAGGGAAATGCAAATAAAATCCACTTTGATATACCACCATATTCCCGCTTGAATGGTAGTCATCAAAAAGTCTGAGAATACTAAATGTTGGGAAGTATGTGGAGAAACTGGACTCTTCATGCAATGCTGGTAGGAATGTACAACAGTATAGCCATTTTAGTTTTGACGTTGCTCAAATAGTTAAACATACACTTTCCAGATAACCTAGCAATTCCACTCATAGTTATCGACCCAAGAGAAATGAAAATATATGTTCATGCAAAGACATGCACATGAGTCTTATTCACACCATTGTTTATAATAACCTAAACTGGAAACATTCCAAATGTCCGTCACTTGGTGAATAGACAAAGTGTATATCCACACAATGGAATACTACTCTAATAAAAGGGAACTACTGATACATGCATCAGCATGGATAAACTTCAAAACATTATGCTAAGTAAAAGAAGCCAGACACAAAAGACAACTTGTGTGATTCCTTTTACATATATTCTCTGGCAGAAGCAAAAGTATAGCGAGAAAGGAGAGCAGTGTTTGCTTGGAGCTGGGGTGAGTAGCTTTTGACTACAAATGTGCGTAAGGAAATTTTTGAGATGATGGTTGTAATTGTGTTAATAGTTGCATAACTGTATACATTTACTAAAAATCATTGAATGGTGCACTTATAATGTGTGAGTGCTGTGGAGTGTAAATTATACCTTGATAAAGCTTCAAATTCAGAGTATGAGGAAACCCTTGATGTTGTTCAATAGAAGAATAAGAGGTAGTGGGGAGGGGCAGAGACTGGACATCTAAAAAGTGGAGAACTGGACTGTTTCTCCCTTTTGATGGCGTCTGCATGTTCCATTTTCTCAAGTTTCTACCACTTCTAGATGCGTCTTATATTTCTAAGTTGATGTCACTCACTTTCTTACTTGACTGACCCCTATGGCCCTCTCTTTCCCATTCCAGAAATACAAGTGTCCTTCTTGATCCCATGCTCTTCCTTTGTAGATGCACATCCAATAGCAGCTCTTAAGTTTTTCTGGATATTACATATGAAATATGCATAATTTATATAAAAATTAAATACTTTTGTTCTTTATTCGTATAGGCAGTGAGTGGGTGGCTTAAATAAAAGACAGATTTGCATATTTATGTAAAGTTGGGGAAATACAAAACTTTTTTTGTTGTTGGCATGTAGAGATAGCAGTGTAATATTATGATGTTATTTATAGCATCAATTTATAAGTGAGGAAACTAAAGCTCAGGGGGCTCTTGTAATCTGTTCAAGATCACGTAACTATCCACAGCTTCTTGCTCCAGAGGGTACGATTTTGGTTTACAGGAAAGAAAGGGAAATCAGGATGTCTTACAAAATCTTAAACACAAGTTAATTCATGGAAAAATGCATGTGTGTGTGTGTTTAGGTCTCATAAAGATTAAAGCGCCTTACGTGTTGTTTTTTTTACATTTTAGACTTGGCTGGGCGTCTTCTGTGTTTTTTTTTTTTTTTTTATTGGAGAACTGGAGAAAGTTGGAGAAGCTCTGGAGCAGCTGCTAAATAATTACTCTGCAGGATATTTTGAGTTTTAAGAGCTGAAGAGTGTTGTCTCTCAACTTTGAGAAGTCCTAGTTCAAACGTAGATCAAAATGGCTTTGTTTAGGGTTTTGGCCTCATCGACATGTAGAGTTTCAGGCATTTTGATGAGAAATGTTTAAATGTTTATGCGTTAGAATAAAATCTTAAGGAATCTTTTGCAATCTGAAACTACCGTCTTTTCTGCCATGCCTGAGCAGCGTCTTCAGTCACTAAAGCAGAGTGAATTAGGGCTATGGGTGAGACAGCCAATGTTTCCCTTTCCACCAATCAGAGAAGTTGTACTACAATCATGTCTCAAGCCCTTACTGTACTTTGGAGTTCGAAGCAGTTCCTCAGACCATCTAGAATAAGCAAGACCAAAGCAAGACTTGATGCAGACATTGCAATGTGATAGCTAAATGACACAAGTTCCATGCGTCACCCATTTTTGTTTCCCTGATTTTAGAGTTTCAACTGGATTTTTATAATTACCCATGAAAGTCCCAACAGGCAGGCACAGGCAAGTTTAAGACAGACTGGCCCATGTGCTAGGCCTACCGTGCAGATGTGTTGCATTTTGTTTGGCTCTTAGAATATTTAAAGAAATCATTTTTCTGAACTGTGTAGATGACTTTTTTGCCATTTGGAGAATTCATATGAACATCTAAATTTCTTGCTTCTGTTGAAAAATATTTCTTGCCACTCTGAGTGCATAATGCTGCTGAATAGAGGCTGTACTTTTAAAAAGGGCTTTCAGTTCATATTTGGCCACATCTCCAGGGGCTAGCTCACTTGTTTTTGCTTTCTGCAAGTTCCTGAGTGTGTGCATCTGCAGATGCTGACTGACTCTCCTGACAGATGATATCCTTGAAATTGTTGCCTTGAGACGCAGGCAGTATACTCTGTCTGTTCTGTCATGACCAAAGCCACTTTGGAATGTCTCTGTTGAGTTGCTTTTAGAAGTTTTGATGCTCATTCAACTAGTCTCAGTGGAGCAAATCTTTGTCCTTGAATCTGATTTTTGGAAATAGTCAAAGGACTGGTTGGAGCTAAGTTTACAGTACAAAATATGAGTGACTGTGAAATACTGAAAACTGTTTCTCTTGGGTGGTTTTTAAGCTGACTCAAAGGGTAATTTCGAAAAAGGACATTCAATAATGCTCTGAGGGATGGCCTTGGCTTCTGCCAGATATCAGTCACTCATCCACTTAGGGTTCTTAATATCCTATGTCTGACACTATTATGCATATATGGATGCTTTAATTTTGTTTACATGTAGGTTCTACTCTCCCACCTTCCACAAGGCTGAGAGTTCAGATAGGAAGGTGTGCTTTTTTATTCATCTTTAGGCCCACAGTATTCATAGCTGGAGGCCTAAAAATTGAAGTGAAGTAGTAATACTAAATGAATGAGTCAGTATAAATGGAGAGCAGCCTGTTACCTGTTTTAAAGGGGTCAGCACCCACTACATACCTGTTAAACATCCATCTGCATTTTTTGCATGTGGACATATTTATGTAAACAAAATGAATTGAAAACTAAGTTTTGGGGTTGTATAACTTCCCTGGGTCACTGGAGCCTGAGCTGGGTCTTAAAGCCACATTTGAAACACTTCTTTCCCCTTGACAGGCAGGTCTGACTTCATTACACACTTGTGTTTTTTCTAACTGAATGAGGAAGGAGACGAAAAAGTTGGAGAATCACAAGAGAAAACAATTAAAAACCCAAGAATTACAACCTACTGTTTGCGTCTTTGTGCAAACATAAAGCTTATCAGAGTATTTCAGACAGCACTAAAATTTTGACATTTGCTAACCAGGTGTCAGTGCCGCACTGTACTGCGAGTTCTGTATAGAAAGTCTAAAACAACTAAGATGTAAATATATTAAAACAGTGTAATATATTAAAATAAGGAAAATATGTTAAAACAAAGGCAGCTACGAGAACTCAGAACCCACATAAAACCGAGGAGAGTTAAACATCCACTATAGGTGCGCCCGTGTGCACACTTGTAAAACCACGCACAGGCATTTTAAAATCTTCCTTTTCAGAGTAGCGTGGGCAGCGGTGGCCACGACTCTAAGGGGATTCTTGGTGTCCACGTAGGGGGAAAAAGCAAGTCGCCTCCCACCACTCGACCCTAGGGCCCATTTGTACGTCTTCCAGACACACCGGTCCGTCCCGGGGCCCCACTCTCGACGTGTCCCACCCTTTGGAAGCTGGAGGGCCTCCGCGGCCGCCTCCCTCTGGTTCTGCTCTTGGTCCCCGACCTCCCGCCTGATTTGGGGGCCCCAGGATCGCCTGCCCCGGGGTTCGCGGCCACGGCTCGGCGACTCCAGCCGGCGCGCGGCGGGCTCGCGGGGACGCGAAGGGCACGCCCACGCCAGCGCCCAAAATAACCCCCGCGCCCCGGGCCGGCGATCGCCAGGAAGCGCGACCGTCCGGGGCATTGGGTTGCTGTCCCTTGTCGCCGCGCCGCGGGCGGGCAGGCAGCGGGCCACGGGCCGGCGGGCGGGGAGGCGGGGCCGGCGCGGGGCGGGGCCGCCCGGGCCTCTTAAAGGCGGCGGCGGCGGCGGCGGCCGGCGGACCGAGCCGGGCACCATGGAGCGCGGCGAGGGCGGGCGCGGATGCCGGGAGAGCCCGGCGGGGAACGGCCGCCACCCGGGCCCGGCGCCCGGGGAGCCGCAGGCGGCCGCGTCGCTGCTGGCCCCCATGGACCTGGGCGACGAGCCGCTGGAGAAGACGGAGGGCGCCCGCACGGCCAAAGACCCCAACACCTACAAGGTGCTCTCGCTGGTAGGTGGGGGCGCGCCCGGGACGGCGCCGCGGAGAGCCGAGGGTGCCAGCGCTCGTGGCGGGTGCGCCCTGCTCTGCCGCCGCCGGAGGCTGGTCCACGCCGCTCTCCTTCCCTCCACAGCCTCCGCGGCGCGCTCTTTTGTATTCCTCTAGTCTTCACGGGTCTCTTTATGAAAGCTGGCTTTTAAAAATTTTTTCTTAATGTGCAAAGATGCGTTTTTTTTTTGAAAGAAAAAGCTCCCAACCCCAAAGATGTTGGTTTTAGGAAGCTGCAGCGATGTTTGATTTCCTTTGGGAGGCTCTGCGTGCAGTACAATGACTGGACTTATATTTGCTGATTCAGGTTTCAAAAGATTCAACAAGAACTCAAGGAAACACTTTTCCCTTTGACTTTGTCTCAGCATTTCTTTGCAGATGTTAAGAAATTTCATCAATACTCATAATTTGTGATTTGTGCAGTGTAATACATTATACAGCATTCGTTCACTGTTTATGTTTCTTTGCCCACTCATGACACACTACACGGTTTTTGTTGATACCAAAACTACCTTATTCCTCTATTTTGTTATGACTGCTCGCAGGATCTACAGTCAGCTTTATGAAATATCGCAGTTGTTTTTCACTCTAAATCTGAAGTGGCAAATGCTGGACCTGAGAGTTCAAGGCTGGGGTCGGTGCTTTCTCAGCTGTTCATTGAGGAGGCCCCAGGCAGCTCAAACTCCCCAAACCTGTGGTAACTGTTTTGTGGTGGCGGAGAATTGTACTTAGGGTCAAATGGAGCATTGTATCTGGGGAAATACATTGAAACTGCAAGGAGACGATTTAGTTTTATTGTATTATATGGAAGACACAGGTTTCTATGTATAGTATTACCTAAGGTGTATTGTCACTTAAATATTATGATTGAGCAAAAGTTCTGTAGAAAATATCTTTTCTGAATTATGAAATCTTTTTGTGGTAATTATTTCCTTTTCACTATATTTTGGGTATCATGGAAATGTTACAGTGCTTTGAGGAACCAACATTTCTTGACTTGAGATGGTGTTCTATAAATTACTATTTTAAAAGAAACCCAAGGTTCAAAGGGAAGTGCCTCAAACTACGTGTTGTTTGTGTCTCAATATTTATTTTTGCATCATATGGCTGTTTATTGAGTCTGTAACACACCATCTGGGTGAGAACTTATTTAATTTTAGTCTATTGAATCGTTTTTTGTTTTGTTTTCGTTAATGAGAAATTTTAGCTTTTGCAATATAATCACTTAAATGATTTAGTATTGGTAACTTTTGGTGTTTAGCACACTACGAGGTATTCAGTATGTTCAATCTGTGTGTAACTTCAATATAAAACCATTTCTAAAGATGCATAGTGCCCTTGGAAGGTGTACCAATTGCTAAATTTGGTGTTTCAGTCTTTGCTACCCAGTTACTTACAGATCGACAACTATTATCAACAAAGGTCTGCCTTGGAGGCTAACAATTTTGATGCCTGCAGCCAACAGGTCAAACAGCATTCCGGTAGGCTCTGATGACTCAGTATGGGCGCTGGTCATGGACATATGCTTGGATTTCCACAAGAAGGACAGTCAGAAATAGTTTAAAGTCCCATTAGATGAGGGTCTTTTGCTTAACGCATGTTAACTTGGGAAGAATTCTTACCTCACATCTTTTGATGGAACACTATGGGGTATTAATAAATAAGCGAACACCAAATTCATTGCTTTTTTTGTTGGAACCCTTATTTAATAACTGAACTGAGTGAATCTCTACCTCTTGTTTGCTCTTTCTCTTCTCTTCTTCAATACTCTCCTTACCTCATATCTTCCCCAAATGGTTCACTTCCAAATGGAAAAGTCTCAAAGGAACTTGACAGTCTGGGACATGTCTGCTGAAGAGAAGCTGCAATGCTGGGATTTCTCTTTCAGGTTAAAACATCAGCATACTATAGATTGATTGGACCACGTACACTTTAGGATTGGGATTAGATAGGGCTTTTCACTGAGGTGTTCTTTAGCCACATGGCTTTTTATCTATCATGCAAGTTATCTTGCAAAGAAATAATAAATCAATGGAAATATGCCTATTACATTTTTCTGAAATTGCTTCATTAAGCCTGAATGATGGAGGCTACAGAAAGTGGATGCAGGAGGGAAAAACCTTGCCCCACCCTTGCTTATACCAGGTGGCTTTAGATCCTGGGGGAAGATCCACAGGCTCTGCTCTAGAGGATTTTGGCCCAGGCCCTGGAAATGCTCAATGTAGGAAATGAGCCAGTCCATGGAAAACTCCAAGGTGTAAAATACAAACATCACTCTCTTTTATTTGAAATGTCCTCCTTGTTCCTTTGCATAGTTTTAAAGGATCAGGCTTTTTAAAAAAATAAACTTTAGAGCAGTTTTAGGTTTAGAGAAAAATTGAGTGGAAAGTGTAGAAAGTTCCCATATTTTCTCTCCCACACCTATTATTAATGTTTTGCATTAGTGTGGTACATTTGTTGCAGTTGATGAAGCAATACTTATATTCTGTTAGTAATTAAAGTCCATAATTTACATTAGGGTTCGCTTTTTGTATTGTACAGTTCTATGGGTTTTTGATAAATGCACAAATTCATGTATTGTTAGGGTATCATACAGAGTAGTTTCACTAGCGTAAAAATCTCCTGTGGTCCACCTATTTATCCCTCCCTTGGGACAGGTGATTTTTCAACTTGGCAATACGATTTTCAGTTGGCTCTCCTAAAGAATTTTTTTGTGTGTGTGTTTGTGAGCTTCTGCTGTGCTTATGAATACATTTACCTGTGTGTATGTGAAGGGCTTTGTGTGTGGGTGGTGGTCATTGAAAACTACTTTCAGCTTTTGATGAAAGAGTTCTTTGTGAATGGCAAGATGGCGTTGTTTATCTGAAATTGGGTGTGAAAGTTATTAGCTTAGCTTCTCTTCCTTCCCCTGCAACCCTCTATTTTAGTAGAAGTCTGCATGGAGGAGATTCAAGATGGCTCTTAAATCCTTATTCAGGCTCCTGGTTGACATTACCCTTGGTTTATTAAATTGAATATTTGTCAAGCCATAGTTAGCATTTGCTTTTAAAATGACCAGAGCATTCTAGAGGCCAGAGAAGTTGTGTGGTTGTCCTTGATGGTATATGTTTTGCAGTTCTAATTAAATGCACCAAGGGTGTGTAGGGCTGTTTATGAATATGACCCATAACCCTCAGTGCCAGTTTGGCTGAATGAATGAATGAACTTCATTTTCAGTTAGAGTGGGTTGCACTTTGACATGGTGAAGGACAAGATGGGAAGACTGCATCCACAAGCACAGACCCACACAGCCAGTTAAAATCAGGAATCCAAATATGGATGCACCAGAATACCCAAGATACTTGGGTATAAATCCAAGGATAAGATGAAAACTGAGATATTTTACTCAGGCATAGGGAGATGGAAGAGGTAGTGATTGAGCTACAAGCAGAAATTCCAGCTATGACCAATGTGCCTGAGAGGAGACCAAACAGAGCCTCCACGGCTACTTGAAATCAGTATCGGGAATCTAGCCATTGGGCATTTCCTGAAGTACATACACTCGGGTGGCCATTCCTGTGGGTACAATTGAGCATTTCCCTCACTCAACCCAAGACCCTTCTGTTTTGGTGACTTTGCAGTCACAACCCCAATTCAGTCCTTGGTCTACAGAAGGGAACTCTTTTCTCCTGCTCGGGTTTCTGTTCCTTTCTTTTGCCTCAGCCATGTGCTACTCTTTTCTCTCCTTACTATTTACATCTCTGCTATCCCCACCACCAGTAGTCTCTTTCTCACTGCTGCCCAGCTACCCTTTTAACACCTTTTCTTTTCTCTTTCTATCCCACTTGTACAGTTAACTCTGGATACTTGGTTTTGTCTTCCCCTGCCTCCCCATCCCCCCAAATACTAATTGTGACTCTCAGGAGAATCCAAGGCAGTCCTTAACAGAGAATATACCTGTTTTGTATAATGAAGAACCAGAGCTATAAACTTTTTTTTTTGGGGGGGGGGCATGGGCAGGCTCCAGGAATCAAACCCGGGTTTCCGGCCTGGCAGGAAAGAATTCTGCCACTGAGCCACCATTATACCGCCCTCTTTTAAAAATCTTTATAGAAATTGTTAAATTTTTTTTCCTTTTTCTTTTTTTAGAGCAATTTTATTGATATATATTCACATACCATATAATTATCCAAAGGATACAATCATTGGTTCATATTATCATTGTATAGTTGTGCGTACATCACCACAATCAAGTTTTGAATATTTTCATTACTCCTTCCACAAATATATGTAAGATTAAAAGTAAAAATAAAAATGAAAAGAAACACCCCAAACATCCCAAAACCCTAATCCTCCCCTATTATCTGTTTGTTTATTTATCCTTATTTTTTTTTTATCATCTGTCTATATACTGGATCAAGTGTCAGCCAGAAGTTTTTGTTTGTTATTTACGTACTGTATGGTAGGGTCACATTTCATTTTTTTTCCATGTGAGTATCCCATTATTGCAGCACCATTTGTTGAATTTTTGTTTGTTTGTTTTACTTGTTAGTTTGTTTCTGGGGAAGTGCATGGACCGGGAATTGAACCCAGGTCTCCCACATGGCAGGTGAGAATTCTGCCACTGAGCTACCCTTGCACCCTTTTAGCCGCAAGGTTTTCATAATCGCATGGTCACACTGTAAAAGCTATATAGTTATACAGTCATCTTCAGGAATCAAGGCTACTGGATTCAACAATTTCAGGTATTTCCTTCTAGCTATCCTAATACACTAAGAACTAAAGAGGTATATCTATATAACACATAAAAATAACCTCCAGAATGACCTCTTGATTGTATTTGAAATCTCTCAGCCACTGAAACCTTTGTTTCATTTCTCTTCCCTCTTTTGATCAAGAAATCTTTCTCAATCTCATGATACCAGATCCAGACTCATCCCCAGGAGTCATGTCCCACATTGTCAGGGAGATTTATACCTTTGGGAGTCATGTCCTGACGTAATGGGGAGGACAGTGAATTTACCAGCCAAGTTTTTATAGAATTTTTTTTTTTTTTTCATGGGCAGGCACCAGGAATTGAAACTGGATCTGCGGTATGGCAGGCAAGAATTCTGCCACTGAGCCACCATGGCCCGCCCTTTACAGAAATTTTATCTATTAGCCTCTCATTTTCCTTCAACCAATTCTTTTTTTTCTTAGATACCAATTTTAAAGGTAAATGAAAATTCATATTCAGTTTTGTTTTCTGACTTGATGAATACCATTGCAAAATGTTTGTGTGTGTGTTTATTTTTTAAAACAGCAAATGTATTTTGTTCATGGGCTTTTAGGGCAAACCAGGGAGCTTAGTTGTGATTTATAACTTTCTGCTAGGCACAGAGGCATTTCAACTTCCAAACAACCTAGGAACAAATAAGCTTTGGGACTACAAATTGTAAGAAGACGTCTGCCTTTGGTTAAAACAAACATGCTTCCATCAACCATAAAATATCCCCCAAACAACAAACAAGAAACTTTTTAATAAATGAATTCAAGGCTGAACATAGATTTACTCTACTAAGCCTAAATCCTATAGAACAGAACTGATATTCAGAATGCTGACCCAATAGGAAAATCCTTTGACGTTAAATAAGAGCTAAATTATCTATTTACCAAGAAGAGAAAATAAAACAATACTTCAAAAAATTTTTCAGAAGAATGACCAGAAAGCTGAATTAAATATTAACTAGAACACTCCATTCTCAGTATTTTAGTTATCTGAGGTTCAGTCGCAAGACTTGTTTCATCTATCTACTTGATTTTCATTATTCTCTGTTCCTTTGCTTTCAGCTTTAGAAGACTTTGTGGAAAAGTAAGTGGTAAAAGTTTAGGTATTATAATCATTCACATAACACTTGAAGGTTTAGAAAGCATTTTCTCACATATTCTTGACTGATTCTCAATAGCTTTGAATAGGAAAGTATATTGACAATGAAATTCTATGTAGACAGGAAAACTGAGCTTCAAAGGGATTCAGTCAGGTTCCTCAAACCTTGTGTGCATAGGAATCACATGGGAACTTGTTTAATTTGTGGAGAGTATGTTTGAATGGAACTGAGGATTGTGCATTTTTTTCATTCATGTTTTTATTACTCGTCTACTCATACACTGGATAAAGAGGGAGTCTGTCACAAGGTTTTACCATCACACGCCCTCAAGATGAAGGCTGTATGGTTATACAGTTATTACTGAAGATCAAGACTACTGGATTACAGTAGTTCAACAATTTCAAGTATTTCCCTCTGGCTATTTTAATGAATACTAGAAACTAAAAAGAAATATCTGTAGTCAGTAGCCGTAATCATGTGTTGAATCCTAACTTTTTAGTTACAACTCCTCTCTCTCATTTGATCATTCTCTCAATCTTTAGGGATAACTGGGTAATGACTATTCTAACTTTGTGCTGAAAAGGGGTATCAGCATAATGGGATAAAGGAAGGAAACTGGTTGATGTTCTTGGAGAGACTGGTACCTCTGGATTTCAGGGCTTACCTGGCATAGGAGCCTTCTGGAGGTGTTAATTTCTGAAAAAATAAACTTAATAGGTAAAACTTTTATAGAGTCTTAGTTAGAGCCTAAAGTATTCTTTAAGATTTTCAGGAATACTGTTGGTTGGGACTTGGCATTCTCTGGCAGTTTTGTAATATCTGGCTGAAGCTTGCATAAGAGTAACCTCTGGAATGACCTCTTGACTCCATCTGAAATCTCTTAACCACCAAAACTTTATTTACTTTCATTTTTCTTCCCCTTTTGGTCAAGAAGACATGTCAATCCCATGATGCCAGGGCCATACTCATTCCTGGGAGTCATGTCCTCCATTGCCAGGGAGACTTACACCCCTGGGAGTCTTGTCATATGTAGCGGGGAGGGTAGTGAATTTATTTGCAGAGTTTGACTTAGAGAGCCCACATCTGAGCAATAAAACAGTTCTCGTGGGGTGCCTCTTAGGAGTAATTATAAGTAGGTCTAGCTTTGCCATTACTGAAATAAGTTTTATAAGGGTAAACCTCAAAGTCAAAGGCTTGGCTTATTAAATTGGGAATTCCTAATGCTTGTGAGACTATCAGGGGTTTCCCAGGTGGAAAAGTTTATTAGTTCCAATAAACTAATATTAGTTTTTCTCCGGTCCCTCAAGGGACCTTGCAAATACTTTTTATTTTCAGCCCCAAATATTCTGGAACGTATCAGGGTATTACAATAACCTGTACAGAATAACGAGATCTTATTCCCTATTCTAGGTTCCATACAATTAGGTTGTTTAACTAAACTGACCAGACAGGTTAAATTAAATAGTGTGCAACAGAAAATTTAAATTTTGGACAAATAAACATTTCTTCCTTTAGTCTCACACAGAATTTGAAGTTTTGAAATACAGACAACATCATCCTTTACCTTGTATTTTGATTTACCTTCGTCCTAACCAGATCAGCTTCATTGACATCTCTAATTGAAGTCTGATCTCTTTTTCAGCTACTTTAACAGGTGTGTATGGAGTAATGCTGACTTTCAGAGCTGCAGAACTCTGAGTCTCAGTGTCACACAGATAACCCAAGCTCCAGGGAATGATACAGGTTATACACAAAGTGTACAGCCTCTAAGAATTTAGAGATAACAGTTAAAACTTGGGAATAAATGTGACTTCTGTAAGAGCTTACAATCTAGGAACCTTTACAATGAGCCTCATTGAACATTCTGTACTCCTTAAACATCAATTACCCAATCTCTGCCCACATTCTATCTCCTGATAATCTATACTCTCGAATTTAATTCTCAGAAACTGTTCTTTATAGCTAGTTTATGTTAGTGAGACCATACAATATTTATCCTTTCATTTCTGGCTAATTTCACCTAACATAATGTTTTTATGGTTCAATCACCTCATTGCATGCCTCATGACTCATTCCTTTCTGCCCTTCTGCTCATCAGTCAATGCACCCTGGGGCTCCCTTCACCCATTGGAAATAATGAATAATGCCACCATAAACACTGGTGTGCAAATGTCCATTTATGTCCCTGCTTTCAATGCTTCCAAGTATATACCTAGTAACAATATATCAAATATATACCTATTTGCATTTTAGGAAGTATCTTAGGTTATTCAGATGCTGGTTTAAGAAACAATGGGTTAAGTTTGTAGGCAAAAGTCACACCATTACTAAGTGGTAGATTATGATAACTGAACTTTAGGATTTGCAACTACAGATTTTTATTTTGGAATGATGGCTAATGCCATCCATCCATCTATTCACCTTCTCCATGATGACTAACTATTCCATCCTGTCTCCCCTGTCCTTGTCTGCCAATGGGTTACCATCTCTCCTTTGCCCACTCTAATATAAACAATATGTAATTTGAATCAGAAAGATTTCTAGTGGTGGCACCAAAGATTGCTTGGCTAGTGAGACATACTGTGCCTTTTGGTAGTTCGGTAACTAAATTTCCCTGGGTGGAAGCCAAAATCAGCACACTTTTTATCAGCATGATGCTGGTAATCACATGCTATTTTGAGCTTCCAGTGTAGGCAACCTTTTGGGAATGTGGTTTTCTTCTTCTTAATGTGAGTTTCCCTCTTGATACATTTTAGAAAATTGTAACATAGGGAATTGGAGCTTCATGATGGTAAAGTCATCCTGGGGAGAGGGGGTTTTCACAAACATCTCATTTATGGATTGATCATTTTCTTTCTGTTTCTTAGGATTTTGCACATATTTAACTAGCAAAAATTCTATCCCAGGTGTGATTTGGGAGCCTTAAAGTTCATCAGTTTTCAGAAGAATATTCCTGAGAAAGTAGTTTGTTCCTAAAACTGGTTTCTTTACCTTGGATAGCTTTTGGGCTTGAACAAAAGTGGGCCTTAATGTGCCACCTGGGATTGTGGAGGCTTTGATGGGCAGACAGAACAGAAAACAAACCCTGGTAGTTTTTAATGATGCTGTTGTGCAGCAATATAAATACAACTGTCATTATGAGGTTTTTTTCCATTTAGGTCTCATATTGCTTTTGAGTACTGTGCTGGTTTGAAAGGATGTATGTCCCCTAGAAAAACCATGTTTTAATCAAAATTCCATTTTGTAAAGGCAGAATAATCCCTATTCAATACTGTATGTTTGAATCTGTAATGAGATCATCTCCCTGGAGATGTGATTTAATCAAGAGTGGTTATTAAACTGAATTAGGTGACGACATGTCTCCACCCATTCAGGTGGGTCTTGATTAGTTTCTGAAGCCCTGCAAAAGAGGAAACATTTTGGAGCATGAGAGTGATTCAGAGAGAGCAAAGCAGAACGACATAGCCACGAGAAGCAGAGTCTACCAGCCAGTGACCTTTGGAGATGAAGAAGGAACATGCCTCCCGGGGAGCTTCATGAGACAGAAAGCCAGGAGAAGAAGCTAGCAGATGATGCCATGTTCGCCATGTGCCCTTCCAGATGAGAGAGGAACCCTGACCGTATTCATCATATGCCTTTCCTGGTGAGAGAGAAACTCTGACTGTGTTCACCATGTGCCCTTCCACTTGAGAAAGAAACCCTGAACTTCATCGGCCTTTCTGAACCAAGGTATCTTTCCCTGGATGCCTTAGATTGGACATTTCTATAGAGCTGTTTTAAGTGGGACATTTTCTTGGCCTTAGAACTGTAAACTAGCAACTTACTAAAGTTTCCTTTTTAAAAGCCATTCTGTTTCTGGTATATTGCATTCTGGCAACTAGCAAACTAGAACAAGTACCTTTATATGATTTTAGATGAATACGTTTATAAGCAAAACACAAAACAGGTAGCACAAAGAAAGTTTCAGCCAAAATATTTAAAGCGGCAGTTCTCAGAGTATGGTCAGCAGGGCCTGGGGCTACTAATATTTTTTTCCTAAGATTTTTAACAACAATATCAAGATGATTTTTGCCCTTTTCACTGGGTTGATGATGATGGTGTAAAAGCAATTGTGCATAAAACTGCCGGTACCTTTGTAGAACTCAAGGCAGTGGTTACAAACTATGCAAGTAGTTGCGCACTTGCAATAGGGAAAAAAGCCAATTTCATTTGAAAGAATGTCCTTGGTGAAGCAGTAGAAATGCCCTTGATGAGGCATATTGCAATAAATTTCAACCTTAGATTATTAGTCTTTTTAATATTCTGTGTAGCAAAACTGGATGTACCCATACAGTACACTGTCTACTGAAGTACCACTGTTTTCTTGAGGTAAAGCAATGGCTCGATTCTTCAGAGTTGTGAGCTGAACTGGCTGCTGTTTTCATGGAACAGCATCTTTTTTTGAAAGAACAGCTGACAAATTGGTTATTCAGACTTGAACTTTTGATACATATTTTCCAAAAAACAAATTATGTTATCTTGTCATTGCAAGAAAACAGATGAAAATAACTGTTGCCTATTATAAAATGCAAGCTCTCAATGAGAAATTAGGATTTTGGAAAACTTGGATGAATCTCCCATTGTGAGCTTGACAGCTTCCCAATCCTTAAAGATTCATCCAGTGAAATTGGTGATGATAGTCACAGCTGTGATTTATTTATTTGTTTTTGATATTGTACAATGAAGTATCAATGTTTGGAACAGTTGCATAACTTAATGAATGAATATTTTCCAAATGACCAATAGATGATGTTACAAATTTCAAGGTGCAAGGTTATTAATGGATTTTAATGTACAGAGTATGAAAAGTTCATTAATATGATCTCAAGTTTCATGTTGCAATTTACCTTTAGGAATGTAAACTTGTCAAATTGTGGTATAGTTTTAAAGGACAATATCAGCAGCTATTGAAATGGTTTCTTGGGGTTCTCAGTAAGTTTTCTGAGCTTAAAGGGATACAGAGGCTAGAATGTGGAGTTGCTACAATCCTGCATCATGGGAACAAAGATTCAGAACACAACAGAAACTTTCAGCAGATAATCCCTTTATTAATTGCACAGAATACAGAATCCAGAAAGGGCAAATGTGCCAGTTTGAATCTGTTGTGTACCCCAGAAAAGCCAAGTTATTTAATCCTCATTCAGTGTTGCTGATAGGGAGCTTTTTGATTGTGTCCATGGAGATGTGACCCACCCAGTTATGGGTGGTAACTTTTGATTAGATGGTTTCCATGAAGATTCAAGGTAGGGTTGCACATTGGAGCCCTTTAAGAGGGAATCATTTTGGAAAAAGCTTTAGAGCCCACACAACCAGAGACCTTTGGAGATGAAGAAGGAAAATGCGCCCGGGGGATCTTCATGAAATAAGAAGCCTGGAGAGAAAGCTAGCAGATGTCGCCATGTTTGCCATGTGCTTTTCCAGTTGAGAGAAAAACCTTGAATGTCACTGGCCTTCTTGCACCAAGGTATCTTTTCCTGCATGCCTTAGATTGGACGTATCTGTAGCTCTGCTTTAATTTGGACATTTTCACAGCCTTAGAACATGTGAATTTGCAACTTAATAAATTTCCCTTTTTAAGAGCTGTTCCATTTCGCATTCTGGAAGTTTGCAAACTAGAACAGAAAATAATCTCTTTGTCACTTACACAGTACAAAGAATTCAGAAGAGCAGAAGAACAAGTGATTCTGGAGGCTACTCTTATGTAAGCATCAGTTAGATTGTGCTAATTGCCATGGTTTGCTTAACTCCAACCAACATCACTCCTATTGACTCTTCAGAAAACCTAGGGCTTGAACTGAGGCTATAAAGGTTTCATGCACTAACTTTGCCTTCCTGGAACTTATAATTGTTGGAGGGTCCCTAGGTCAGATAAATCGTGAAACCCAGAGGGACCAGTCTTCCAAGATTATCAGTTAATTTCGTCCCCTTATCCTTTAGTATTGATACCCCTTCTCAATATGAAAAAGTCATGAATGAGCATTGCCCAAAGATCCCTGCAGGTTAGGAGAAAGATCAAAGGAGAAGGAGGAGTTATATTAGAGAAAATAGGATTTAACAAATGAGTATGACTGCAGAATAATTATATTAATATTCCTTCTAGCCTCCAGCATTTTGAAATAGCTAGAAGGAAAAATCTTAGATGGTGGAATGGTAGCCCATGACAGACTCTGGAATCTATTTTGTAACTACTTATTGAAGTGTGCTCTGAAAATTATTGCTTTTTTGTTTCTTTGCTTTGTATATGCGTTATATTTTACAACAACAAAAACGTTCTTTTAAAGAGTGTGGGAAGTAGTTCCATCATGGCCCATCTCCTGGGGTGACCGGAAACTGCTTAAGACAGGGATGGTAGATGACAGCTCCGCATGCCCCACTTTGTGCCAGAGAAGAGAGACACATCTAAACTGAGTGTGGTTTTCACCCACTCTGAGATGAGGGGACCTTGCCACTGTGAATTCTCGTTCTGATAAGCACCTGGGGCTGCTCGTTCCCAGTTACTGGGTTTAAGGTTTGGCCTGGCCTTTTCATTAGACTTAACATTTCCTCCAGGTGTGGAACAGCAGATGGTGGCGGGGGTGGCGAGGCCTGAAGATGCCTATCTGGTGGTAATTTCCCCTGAGTGAGAAGGAAGTGGCGTAGGTACGGTCTGGGCAAAGATGGCTTAACAGGTGTCTATGGCTTCCGTAACACAGAAATTTTGAGAATAACTGCTTTAAGGGATATTCAGTAATATCTGAAGAACGGGGTAGGGAGATTAAGATGCATAGGAAAATCAGCGAATTACATTGTATCTTTTTGTAAAGTCTTTTTAGATTTCAAAATACTTGCACATCTCCCACCTCATTTGATCCATGCCATGGATTCTGCCATTATCCCCACGATAGAGATGAAGAAATCATGGTATAGGGAAATGTGGGGACTTTCCAAGATAATATTACCTTTGATACTTATTAAGGAATATCCATGAAATCAGACAGAATTGGATTCAAATCCTGGCACTGTTATTTAGCTGTTTGAACTCAGGCAAATAAGTTACCCTGTCTGTCACTTTCCATAGCTATAAAATAGAGATGATAGAAGACATTAGAGGATGTTGGAAGAATTAAATTAGATACCTTATGCAAAATGCTTAATATACAGCAGCACATAGTGTACCCTGCATAAGCAGTCATATTTCTTGTAATTATCCATAAATTTCAGCATGACTGTGAATTTTTATTTTTCCTTTTTTGGAAGGCACTTTACATCTTTGCTACTCAATGTGAGGCCAGCAGAGCCAGCAGCACTGGCATCACCCCCTGGGAACTTGTTAAAACGGGCCCTGGCCCAGACCTTCTGAACCAGAACCTGTCTTTTCACAAGATCCTCAGGGAATTTGTACATATGAAAGTTTGCAAAGCAATGCTCCTAGGACGAGGAGGTGGTGCAGAAGGCAAGCAACTGGAATTTCTTTAGCTGGAAGTTCTACTCAACCTTTGCTCTGACATTGACTTCATATATGATGCTGTGATTAAAAACAATTACCGATGTCCCCTAGTGACTTCAACTGTGGTGACGTTGGGTGGAAAGGGTGGTTTTGCTCGTCGGATTTGGCCCTTAACTTTATTCATAAAAGTAACCCCATTACTTGTGGGGTGTGCACAGATCATGGCGAAGTCTCTCACCTCCCTTCTGGTGTGCAGTTTCTATCTCTTAGGACTACCTGTGCTCTCTTTTTTTTTCCCTTGGACTCTAATTGCCTTTTCCTTACTCGGCCCCGGCTTGTTCCTTGATTGGTCCCATTACTGCTGTCTTCAGTGCCAATCTTCTGCGCTTGTGGTTATCTGATAGCATTCACTCTTTCCAGTTCAACCAGCCATCTCTCGGGCTGTCTCTGCAGTCTTTACATCGCACCATCAGTAGAACTTTTCCATTCAAAATTTCCACTGCTGCACCTTCTCAACAATCAACAATATGCTTGACACAAAACCAAAACAAAGAAATCTTATACCAGGGTTTTTTGTTTTGTTTTGTTTTCAGGTGGTGTTGAATAAGGTTAAATGTCTTTGGCACAGATTTTTTTTTTCCATACTTCTTGGGCCAAACACACTGGCGTCCTATATAAGCTGCTATTCAGTATCATTTGGATTAGAATAGGCTGGAGACTAGTAAACAGGTGAAAGCTGGAAGAGTGTGGGGCAAGGAGCTGTATGAATAGACTAAGCAGATCTTATTTATTCCTGGGTTAACCAGGAAAGTAAGTACAAAACTGTCCTTGTATACTATTTAAATGCCTTATTGATCTACTCAAAGAAAGTAAGTGTGAAGAATGTTGCCATATAAAGGTATTTTGGAAATTTTGGAAGAAAAAAAGAAACATTGATATTTCTGGAATGATACAGACAAAGGTCTTGAGAGACAGGGGCTTATATAAAAAGTGTTAAACTTGGCTTATAAGACTTATTTGCTATGTGACCTTTGAATTTCACTCCTCTGATTTTCTGTTTTCCTGTCTCAATACAGCAATTTAAGTTAGGTGGGCCTACAGTCTTGATAGCTTCCAATATTATAAAATATTTGTTATAAAATATGATATATTGGGGAAAATGAAGAAAAATATAAAGTAGAAAATAAAAATTATTTTTGTCTTATCTGCTATTAATATTTTTGTTTATTTCTCTCTGTGCATCTGTTATTTTTAGACAAAAATAGCATCATACTGGATATATTGTTCTGCATCCTTTTTGGGTTTATATTCAAAATCCAAATGATTTTGAATTTTGAGACTTTACCATTGTTAGACAGCTGTTTGGTATGCCTTCCCTGAAGAGAGTTTTGGTACTTTTGGTTTACTAAACTTAATTCAAGGGGCAATCTTTGAAATAATTCCTATCCATATTTTACAGATAATCAGTCCCTGTCTTAGCTTCCGAGGACTGCCAAAGTCCCACAAACTGGGTGGCGTAAAACAGTAGGAATGTATTGTCTCACGATTCTGGAGGCCAGAAGTCCTAAATCAAGGTGCAGGCAGGGCTGTGCTCCCTCTGAAAGCTGCAGGGGAGCATCTGCTCCATGCCTCTCCCCTGGCTTCTTACCTGCAATTTACAGGAAGACCTCTTTCTGTCTGTGTCTCAATTTCCTATCCTGAGGACTCCAGTCCTAGAAGATAGAGGGCCCACCCTACTCCAGCCTGCCCTCATTTTAACTTGCCTAATTCTATCTATAAGGACCTTATTTCCAAGTAGGACACATTATGAGGTCCTGGAGGTGAGGACTTCAGCATGTCTTTTTTGGTAAAAGCAATTCAATTCATAATGGTTCTCAATAATTTTTTATTCTAGTCCACATCATCAGTTTTATACATCATTCCTCAGCTCCGTCTCCTTGACACACATTTTGACCTCTTTCTCATGGCTAGAGTATTACAGTTCTCCTAAAATAATGACTTTACTGCTCAGAATTTCTCAGAAACTGCCGCAACCCCCTTGGGTAAATGTGTATTCTGTGCTCAACCTCCTTTTTGGTCTTGCTTCTCATGACTTGAGTACCAGCACACCTTGTCATTTGAGGTGTGATCATGGACAGCTTTATCCATCCATGGCAGGTCCTAAAGGCGCATGGCATACCTGTGTAGCCATTTATCAGTTACTGTTCATCAGGCACAGAGAAGAGAGCCTTGCAGATAGTTGGTGCTGCAAAGTGTTTGTTCAATACACACATGCTTTTGTTGAGTTTAATGTTGGTCAGACCCTATGCCAAGCACTGAATTCCCTTAACTGGCACAATTCTGTGAAGTAGAGGGAGCAAACCTTTTGGCTGATGGGTAGATGGTCTGGCCTCTGCCTCTCAGTGGAGCATTGGGGTTCCCTCTGCATTATAATAAATACCTAACTTGGATTTAAGCATTCGAAGGGATCTATATTTTTCAGTTAACGTCTTCCTACAAATATTTCAGCTCTGCCTAAATGAACCTTCCATTTACTGTCAGCTCAGACAGTAATCCGGCTCAGATTTGTGCTGCTCTCCAGACACACAATGTACAGGTTATTTCTGTTTTCTCTCCCAAGAGTGATGTTTTCACCTTTCTTTTCTCACCCAACACTAGGCACCCCTTAGGATCCAGTTCAGTTTATTCGCTCACATGAAATATTCCTAACTTCTCTCTGGTCCAGTCTCTGAACCACTCAGTTGCCACTTAATCATTTAGGGGCCGTAGAGCTTAGCGATTGTGGAACAGAATCTGGAGCCATACTGCTGGGCTTTAAATCCTGTTTCTGCCACTCAGTGCTGTGTGACCTTCTGCAAGTCTTCTAACTTCTCTGTGCCTTAGTTTCCTCATTTGTGAAATGGGGATCATAGGAGTGGCAACCTCATAAGTTTGTTGCGAGGGTTAAATAAATTAATATCTGCAGACTACCTGTATTCTAATATAAAATAATAAATAATAATAATTATTATTGTCATGGTTAGTAATTTATCCAAGAAATATTTAAAGAATGCCTCCTGTGTGAGCTGCCCTGTGCTAGAGGCTGGTGCCGATGTGGTCATGGTGGGAGGGAACGAGTACTTGCTGCTCTCGTTGCTCATCTCTGCAAGGACTGGCTGTTTATCCGAGAATCACACAAGGCTCTCTCACACTGCAGCTGTGATACATGCTCCCTGGGAGCTGTTCATGAGGCTGCTGTGGTGGACATCTGAGAAGGCATCCCCGAGGAAGTGCCAGGCGAGCACAAGAGTACTCCCAGGAGAGGGAGCGGCACGTGCAGAGAGCTGGATGCTGTGAGAGGTGTTGGAAAAATTAGGTTGCCAGGGGCCAGGCCTGGTGGATCTTGCAGACCATCTTAGGCTTTGTTTATTTATTTATTTTACTAGAGCAGTTGTAGGTATATAGAAAAAACATGCAGGTAGTTCAGAGTTCCCATATTGTCCCCCCCCCCCCCCCAATTTTCCCTATTATTAACATTTTGCTTTAGTGTGGTACCTTTGTTATAATTGATTAAACAATATTATTATAATTTGACAATTAACTATGGTCCATAGTTTAATTAGGGTTCACTGTTTGTGTTGCACAGTTCTATGGGTTTTTATTCTGGTGACATATATGCAACCTAACTGTAGTCAGGCTTTTGATTTTTGTTTTCAGAGCAATTGAAAAATCACTGAAGTCTTTTTGCTGGTTTTGTTTTTATTTTGTTCCTAGTGACAAGAAGTAATTTATATTTTGGAGGGAGAATTTGAACTTTAGTGGCAGGAACAAATTCAAGGGAACAGGGTGGCTGTAGAAAGACCAGGCTTATTTTTTGCTTGGCCATCTCATGACTATCACAATTTAAATTAATTCAAGTCAAGAAATAGGAAACATTCAGTCCTTCAGTTGTAGTAGCCACATTTCAAGGTTTCAAAGGCCACGTGTGACCGGTTGCTGCCTATTGGACAATGCAAATATGTACAACATTTTTGTCATCTTAGAAGCTTCTTTTGGCTGGCTCTTACAGACAAGGGTGTTATAGTTTCCCCCTACTTTTGTAGTTCTTTCAGCACCTAATAATGAAAATATATATACTACCTGTTCAAGAAACATTTGCTAAAATAACAAAATAAATTACTTAAGAGGGGGAAGTCGTGAATGTTCTGATAAGTATATTTTTGAGCGTTTCATCCAAATGAATGCATGACAAGCCTTAAAATACACTTTAAAAGGTGGCCCATTTCTAAGGTTGCTTTGCCTTCCAAATTATAAACCCATGTAGCCATTACCAATTTTTAATTCTGTCTTTAGGTTGTTAGTATAATTGTGATTGAGTAACCACTAGGTCGTTACAGAAAATAAATGGTTGTATCTCCCTATTCTGCTATTTCCCATTCTCTAGAATTACTAAAAATCTCCTGTATAGTGTCTTTTTTCAGTCTTGTCCCATTGAACCCATTTTCCAAGAATAAATGCAGTTGTTCTGTGACTTTGTTCCAAAAATTTCAGAAAGAAAAAGTGGCACAGGAATGTATCAAATAAACTTACCTGCACATGATGTTCTTTCCACCTTTTGCACTTCATCCCTGACCCAGCACTTGCCTAGACAAGATCCCTGCCTAGACAAGAAGAACCACGTCTTCTGGATAAGATCCATGGGGCTGTCTCTACCTTTCACTTCATCTCTTCTGTCCTCTGCCCCAGGGTAGGAAGAGCTGTCCTGTCCAATACACAAAGCACTTTCCCTCCCTTTCTTAGCAGAAGAGCTTAACTAAACTTAAAAAAAAAAAAAACAACCTCCTTTTATTTAATGAGTCATATCTTTCTCAATCATAGCCTCAAAGAAATAGTTTTCAGGATATTTTTTGGTGGTGTACTTGTCCTTGAAATCCAGCTGAAGCAAGATTCAAGTAATGCTTTTTTTGTATGTGGCATCTAGGTATTCTGAGAATTATAAAACAGGTGAATTTTCAAAATGGGAAGTTCTTTGCCTATTTTAAATTTAGCTCAAATCACGTCTTGGGAGGCATTGAAAATATATTTAAAAATATGAATATTTATATATATTGTATATTTGGTCTGATTGTCTGCATGTATCATCAGGGTACAATACAAAACCAAGAGGCCGTACCTTGTGATTTAATCAAGGATATTTCTTAGAGGAACAAGTTACAGAGACACTGGAAGAGCTGAAAACAAACAGGATGGTAGGGTAAGGAGAAGAGCAACAGAAGGGAGCTGGCATGACCGTGGGGGCAGGAGAGGCAAAGGGAAAAAGGAGTGAAACCTGCGCTTGTGTAGTGGGGCTTCCCTGTAGGAGTAGGAGCTGGGATCCTGGAAAGATAAAGTCATTTGGGGGGCTCTCCCAGAAGCCGGGGAGCAGGGGAGAAAGAGTCTCACGTCTCCTTTCCATCTCCAGTCTCCTTCTGGTGTGTCCCTTTGGCTTACTCTGGCCTGCTGCATGTAGCAGGCAGCTGGGAAATGTAGTTGGCCAGGGGTTATTTCTCTGAGAGAACCACTTGGTGGATTCCTTGGAAAACAGCCTGGAAGATGGAACTCAGCACCAGCTTGAGATCAGCGCCTTTGGAAGGGAAGGCACAGCCGCAGCAGCGTGCAGAGGGTGAGCTTGAGCTGCGATGCTCAGTGGAGCCCTTGGCCAAGTCTGTGTGGCATTCTTAAACTAGTGTGAGCTTTGAGGGTTGCCCAGGAAGGAGCAAGCTGCCCCCGGAAGGGTGCGACCTTGAGAAGGTGACTCTATCCTGAGCAGAGGCTCACCTGCAGGGCAGCATTCCCAGCCCAGCACTGGGGGAGCAGCTCCTTCATTCCTGCAAGGGACTGGACAGCTAACACAGTGTCCACCACAGGAATGAGTGAGGGAGGCAAAGCACACACGTTGTGTATTTAAAAAAAAAAAAAAAGATATATTGCTGAAATGTGGAAGCAGAAATTCTCCAGAGAATTCCACTTTTTGGTGATAGCTACTGTTAGCATGTTTTCTTCCATATAAAATAGGACAAATACTGTAGCTATAGCTTAACTCGCTTTTTTTTTTAGCTTGAAATACTCTATATATTTTCAAGTCCTGGCTATGAGTCTACCTAATTGTTTTAAAATGAAAATATTTGTTGATAAGGTAAGAAAAGGTTTATTAAGTAGTACCTGATGCCAAAAGAGGAAACAAAGTCATATATAGGATAAAATCTCAATATGTACACAGATGTGATTGTTTGTATATACATTTTTAAAAACACTGAAAGAAAATGCACCAGAAAATTTTAAATGATGGAAATTTTGTGGTGCAGTAATATGGATTTATGTCTATTTTTTCTTTGTTTTAAATAAAAAACTTTTTTAATGAGTAGTTGTAGATTTACAGAGAACTTGCAAACATAGGTCAGAGTTCCCACAGCCAGTTTCCCTATTGATTAATGTCTTACATTAATGAACCAATATTGATGCATTCTTATTTACTAAAAGTTCATACTCTAATCATTTTCCTTAATTTTTCACTAATGTCCTTTTTCTGTCCCGGGAGCTCATCCAGGATCCCACATTACAATTAGTTGTCGTGCCAGTTTGAATCCCAGAAAAGCCAAGTTAATTAATCCTCATTCAGTATATTGCTGGGTGGGAGCTTTTTGATTGTTTCCAAGGAGATGTGACCCATCCAATTGTGGGTGGTAATTTTTCATTAGATGATTTCCATGGAGATGTGTCTCCACCCATTCAAGGTGGGGTTGCCTTCTGGAGCCCTTTAAGAGGGAACCATTTTGGAAAGAACCAACAGAGCCCACACAACCAAAGGTTGTTGGAGATGAAGAAGGAAACTGCCCCTAGGGAAGCCATTGAAGAAGCCTGGAGAGAAAACCAGCAGACATCATCATGTGCCTTTCCAGTTGAGAGAGAAACCCTGAATGTCATCGGCCTAACTGAACCAAGGTACTTTTCCTTGGATGGCTTAGATTGGATACTTTTATAGCTTTGCTTTGGTTTGGATATTTTCACGACCTTAGAACTGTAAACTTGCAACTTAATAAATTCCCCTTTTTAAAAGCCATTCCATTTCTGGTGTATCATATTCGGGCAGCTTGCAAACCAGGTTGTCATATCCCCTTATGCTCTTCTTGGCTATGACAGTTTCTCAGACTTTCCTTGTTTTTGATGACCTAGAGAGCTTTGCGGACTCTTGGTCAGGCATTTTTGTAGAATGTCTCTCATTCTACAAGTGAGATTTCTCATGACTAGATTTGGATTCTGGATTTTGGGGGAGGAAGACCACTGAGGTAAAAAGCTGTTCTCTTCCCATATCATATCAAGAGTTTCTGCCACAGCGTGACTTCTGATTGATGATATTGACAGTGATCACCTGGAGAGGTGGTGTTTGTCAGGCTTCTCCAATGTGAAAATCTGCTCCTTCCTTCCATTCCATTCTGTGCTCTTTGGAAGGAAGATATGAGGTGCAGCCCACACGTAAGGGGTAGGGAGTTAGGCTCCCCCTCCTTCAGGGTGGAGTGCCTATAGAAATTACTTGGAATTCTTCTGCACTGGAGATCTGTTATCCCCGTTTGTTTATAGCAGTATAAACTCATGGATATTTACTTTATATCTTGGGTTATAACCCAAAACTTTGTTATTTATTTTGTTGCTCAAATTGTTCCAGCTTTGGACATTGGGAGCTCTTTTAGATGGCTGTCATACCTCTTTGACGTACCTCCTTTATTGTGTGCATGTGGGTATTTAATAATTTTTTTTTTGTTTTTTTACTTTCTGGAACTACAACCTCCAGGCTTTCAATCTCATCTTGTCCTATGTCTTCTTTTTCTTTATAGGTTCACCAATATTCTTGATACTGTAAAACTAGTGCATGTAATCAAAAGCAGTACTGAAGTACCAACTTCGGGCAGTACCAAACTTAGGTTCCTTCCTTGACCATTTTACCTAAAGAATGATTTAGGCATAAAAACTTGGGAGAGGGCGGTACGACGGTGGCTCAGTGGTAGAGTTCTCACCTGCCATGCCAGAGACCTGTATTAAATTCCTGGTGCCTGCCCATGCAGAAAAAAATCTGTGAGAAAGAGCAAGCCACAGATTCTCCCCCATCTCTCAGGAAGCCATTTAGTTTGTATCACCAACTTGATCAAGTCATCTCTGTCCAGCATCTGGTCATCAGCTCTGTAGACTAAAATACCTCTCCTGGTTTTTGTGGATTAAGAATTTGGAAAAGGCTTGGTGGGGCAAGTCTGGACCCATGGGCCTTTCTTGAGTCAAGGTATCTTTTCCTGGATGCCTTAGTTTGGACTTTTTTATGGCTTAGAACTATAAACTTGCAGTGCAATAAATTCCCTTTATAAAAGCGAACCCATTCCTGGTATATTGCAATCTGGTACCTTTAATAAATCAGTACAATCTGACAGAAACATTCATGTAAGTACACAAAGATATGAATACATGGCTATGTATTTATTGCAGCATTGTTTGGAATAGCAAAAACTGTCATACAACCTAAATTTATTTTAATAAGCAACTGAATAAATATAATACTCATGATGGCAAATCCCAACAATACAAAATGGTATCCAGTCATTTTTAACTTAGGTAGATCCATCTCTGGAGTACATACTCTTAAAGCCCTCAGCCGCTATGTAGGCAGTTTGCTCTGAGGCCATCAAGTTGTGAAGAAGCCTGGATTATTCCATGTGTAGAGAGATATGGCCGACGTTCAATCAAGAATCTTATTAATGTAGAAAGTACAGGATTTGGGGTGTGAAGTGGGCCAAATTGAGACAGGCTCAATTGTCAGGGAGGACAAGATTCAGAAATAGTTTAGATTTATGTGCTATGGAAAATATTCAATCCAGCCCTTTATTTTACAAATGAAAGAACTATAGACAATGTGGCTTTCTCAAGATCACAGAGGTCAAAAGGATACATTTTCATTCGAGTATAAAGACCTTGGTTTTATTGTCTGTTTGACATTAGGGCCACAATTTTTCCATACTTCTATTTTTAATTGAAAATGACTAGAATTTTTGACAATTTCCTCATCATTTAATAGGCAGAGTACTAACATTTTTGTCTTAACCAGATTTTGATATGATATTTCATTTTAACTGACCTTCCAAAAAGCAATTTTTCAGTTATTATAACTAGCCCTGATGGGTTACTGCTAAAAGTTTTCTGTAAGTCTTTTTCTCAAATGCTTATTTATTGGGAAAATTTATTGAAAGTCAGGGAAACTATGAAATGACTATTTGCTTAAATATCGTATGTGCCAGAAAATCTTTTTTGGACTGTTGATTTTAGTTTGGAGAAGACTCTGCCCATGAGAGTAGTTCAACCAAAAGTATATAGGGAATATTCAAAATATTTATTTTGAACAGCATTTTCCATTATCAGCTCCTCCTAACTGACTAAATTAGGTTGAAAGCATTGTGTTCTCTCTCTTTCATTTACCTGGTGATAATATCCTAATCTTTTCACATTTGCATGTGTTATTATCTTTCTTTTTTATACCTTGGTAAAGGTTAAAAGCTCTGAGCCTCACATGACATATGGGGAACATATAAGAGAGCCAGTTTTTAAATTAATAATTTAAAGATTTCTGTTTTACACCTTCATTACAAAACCTCACCTTCTCCTGCATTCATTTCTCTTCTGTTCTTTAGAAAAAAAGATATGAGTAAAAGAGACTCAAAGAAGAGAGTATGGTTTTTTTAAAAATATTTTTATTGAGAAGTTACACGTATAGTCCATACATGGTGTACAATCAGTGGCTCACAGTATCATTACATAGTTGTGTATTCATCACCATCATCATTTTTAGAACATTTCCCTCAACTCCAGGAAAAGAAATAAAAAGAAAAAAGAAAAAACTCATATATGCCATACCTCTTACCCCTCCCTCTCATTGACCACTAGTGTTTCAATCTACTCAATTTATTTTACCCTATCCCCTACTATTTATTTATTTTTTATCCATATTTTTTTACTCATCTGTCCAAACCCTGGATAAAAGGAGCATTGGGGACAAGCGTTTCACAATCACAGTCACATTGTAAAAGCTATATCGTTATTCAATCATCTTTAAGAATCAAGGCCACTGGAACACAGCTCTGCAGTTTCAGGTACATCCCTCCAGCCACTCCAGTATACGAGAAACTAAAAAGGGATCTCTATACAATGCATAAGAATAACCTCCAGGATAAACTCTTGATTCTGTGAAATCCCTCAGCCACTAAAACTTTATCTCATTTCTCTCTTTCACCTTTTGGTCAAAAAGGCTTTCTCAATCCCATGATGCTGGGCTCATCCCCAGGAGCCATATCCCACGTTGCCAGTGAGATTTATACCCCTGGGAGTCACATCCCACATGGTGGGGAGGGCAGTGAGTTCACCTGCCAAGTTGGCTTAGAGAGAGAGGCCACATCTTAGCAATAAAAGAGGTTCTCTGGGGGTGACTCTTAGGCATAATTATAAGTAGGCTTAATTTCTCCTTTGCAGGAATAAGTTTCATAGGGGTGAACCCCGAGATCGAGGGCTCAGCCTATTGATTTAGTTGTCCCCATTGCTTGTGAAAATACTAGGGATTCCCCTTATAGGGCAGTTGAATATTTCCTCCTTTCTCCCCAGTCCCCCAAGGGGACTTGCAAATACTTTTTTATTCTCTGCTCAAATTACTCTGGGATATATCAGGACATCACACAAATCTGGACAGGCCAACATCTCATGTCTTAGTCAAGATTCCATGTACTTGTGGTGTTCAATTAAACTGACCATACAAATTAAATTTGGTAGTGTACTACCCCAAGTATAAATTTTGTATCAAGTAAACATTTTTCCCTTTGGTCTCACATAGAAGTTGAAGTTTTAAAATATGGACCATATCATCCTTTATGCTATATTTTAATTTACCTTAGTCCTATTCAGATCAGCTTCATTCATATCTCTGGTTGAAATCTAATCCCTTTTTCAACTTTTTAAACAGTTCCTGTATGGGGTAATGGTGACTTTTATAGCTTCAGAGCTCTAATTCTGAGTCTCAGGTGTCACATAAATACCTGAATTTTCTGGGAATGACCAGGTTATAATACAAACAGCTCAGTATCTCAGAATTTAGAAATAACAGTTACAACTCCTGAGTACATGTGACTGCTAAAAGTTTACAGTCTATTTTAAATACGCCCCAACCTGATAGCCCATGCTCTCAACTTCAGTTCGTCGTTTCTAGATTATAGTTAGCCCACATAAGTGAGGGATGATAATATCTGTTCTTTTGTTTCTGGAGAGAGTATGTTCTTTTTTTTTTTTATTTTTTTATTATTTTTTTATTTTTTTATTAACGGAAAGAAAAAAAAAAGAAATTAACACAACATTTAGAAATCATACCATTCTACATATGCACTCAGTAATTCTTAACATCATCACATAGATGCATGATCATCGTTTCTTAGTACATTTGCATCGGTTTAGAGGAACTAGCAACACAACAGAAAAAGATATAAAATGCTAATATAAAGAAAAGAAATAAAAGTAGTAATAATAGTAAAAAACAACAACAAACAAACCAACAAGCAAACAAAAACAAAAAAAACCCTATAGCTCAGATGCAGCTTCATTCAGTATTTTAACATGATTACTTTACAATTAGGTATTATTGTGCTGTCCATTTTTGAGTTTTTGTATCTAGTCCTGTTGCACAGTCTGTATCCCTTCAGCTTCAATTACCCATTGTCTTACCCTGTTTCTAACTCCTGCTGAACTCTGTTACCAATGACATATTTCAAGTTTATTCTCGAATGTCCGTTCACATCAGTGGGACCATACAGTATTTGTCCTTTAGTTTTTGGCTGGATTCACTCAGCATAATATTCTCTAGGTCCATCCATGTTATTACATGGTTCATAAGTTTATCTTGTCTTAAAGCTGCATAATATTCCATCGTATGTATATACCACAGTTTGTTTAGCCACTCTTCTGTTGATGGAGATTTTGGCTGTTTCCATCTCTTTGCAATTGTAAATAACGCTGCTATAAACATTGGTGTGCAAATGTCCGTTTGTGTCTTTGCCCTTAAGTCCTTTGAGTAGATACCTAGCAATGGTATTGCTGGGTCGTATGGCAATTCTGTATTCAGCTTTTTGAGGAACCGCCAAACTGCCTTCCACAGTGGTTGCACCCTTTGACATTCCCACCAACAGTGGATAAGTGTGCCTCTTTCTCCGCATCCTCTCCAGCACTTGTCATTTTCTGTTTTGTTGATAATGGCCATTCTGGTGGGTGTGAGATGATATCTCATTGTGGTTTTGATTTGCATTTCTCTAATGGCCAGGGACATTGAGCATCTCTTCATGTGCCTCTTGGCCATCCGTATTTCTTCTTCTGGTAGGTGTCTGTTTAAGTCTTTTTCCCATTTTGTAATTGGGTTGGCTATCTTTTTGTTGTTGAGTTGAACAATCTCTTTATAAATTCTGGATACTAAACCTTTATCTGATATGTCGTTTCCAAATATTGTCTCCCATTGTGTAGGCTGTCTTTCTACTTTCTTGATGAAGTTCTTTGATGCACAAAAGTGTTTAATTTTGAGGAGCTCCCATTTATTTATTTCCTTCTTCAGTATTCTTGCTTTAGGTTTAAGGTCCATAAAACCACCTCCAGTTGTAAGATCCATAAGATATCTCCCAACATTTTCCTCTGTTTTATGGTCTTAGACCTAATGTTTAGATCTTTGATCCATTTTGAGTTAACTTTTGTATAGGGTGTGAGAGATGGGTCTTCTTTCATTTTTTTGCATATGGATATCCAGTTCTCTAGGCACCATTTATTGAAGAGACTGTTCTGTCCCAGGTGAGTTGGCTTGACTGCCTTATCAAAGATCAAATGTCCATAGATGAGAGGGTCTATATCTGAGCACTCTATTCGATTCCATTGGTCGATATATCTATCTTTATGCCAATACCATGCTGTTTTGACCACTGTGGCTTCATAATATGCCTTAAAGTCAGGCAGTGCGAGACCTCCAGCTTCGTTTTTTTTCCTCAAGATGTTTTTAGCAATTCGGGGCACCCTGCCCTTCCAGATAAATTTGCTTATTGGTTTTTCTATTTCTGAAAAATAAGTTGTTGGGATTTTGATTGGTATTGCATTGAATCTGTAAATCAATTTAGGTAGGATTGACATCTTGACTATATTTAGTCTTCCAATCCATGAACACGGTATGCCCTTCCATCTATTTAGGTCTTCTGTGATTTCTTTTAACAGTTTTTTGTAGTTTTCTTTATATAGGTTTTTTGTCTCTTTGGTTAAATTTATTCCTAGGTATTTTATTCTTTTAGTTGCGATTGTAAATGGGATTCGTTTCTTGATTTCCGCCTCAGCTTGTTCATTACTAGTGTATAGAAAAGCTACAGATTTTTGAATGTTGATCTTGTAGCCTGCTACTTTGCTGTACTCATTTATTAGCTCTAGTAATTTTGTTGTGGATTTTTCTGGGTTTTCAACGTATAGTATCATATCGTCTGCAAACAGTGATAGTTTTACTTCTTCCTTTCCAATTTTGATGCCTTGTATTTCTTTTTCTTGCCTAATTGCTCTGGCTAGAACTTCCAACACAATGTTGAATAATAGTGGTGATAGTGGACATCCTTGTCTTGTTCCTGATCTTAGGGGGAAAGTTTTCAATTTTTCCCCATTGAGGATGATATTAGCTGTGGGTTTTTCATATATTCCCTCTATCATTTTAAGGAAGTTCCCTTGTATTCCTATCTTTTGAAGTGTTTTCAGCAGGAAAGGATGTTGAATCTTGTCAAATGCCTTCTCTGCATCAATTGAGATGATCATGTGATTTTTCTGCTTTGATTTGTTGATATGGTGTATTACATTAATTGATTTTCTTATGTTGAACCATCCTTGCATACCTGGGATGAATCCTACTTGGTCATGATGTATAATTCTTTTAATGTGTTGTTGGATACGATTTGCTAGAATTTTATTGAGAATTTTTGCATCTATATTCATTAGAGAGATTGGTCTGTAGGTTTCTTTTTTTGTAATATCTTTGCCTGGTTTTGGTATGAGGGTGATGTTGGCTTCATAGAATGAATTAGGTAGTTTTCCCTCCACTTCGATTATGTTGAACAGTTTGAGGAGAGTAGGTACTAATTCTTTCTGAAATGTTTGATAGAATTCACATGTGAAGCCGTCTGGTCCTGGACTTTTCTTTTTAGGGAGCTTTTGAATAACTAATTCAATCTCTTTACTTGTGATTGGTATGATGAGGTCGTCTATTTCTTCTTGAGTCAAAGTTGGTTGTTCATGTCTTTCCAGGAACCTGTCCATTTCTTCTAAATTGTTGTATTTATTAGCGTAAAGTTGTTCATAGTATCCTGTTATTACCTCCTTTATTTCTGTGAGGTCAGTAGTTATGTCTCCTCTTTCATTTCTAATCTTATTTATTTGCATCCTCTCTCTTCTTCTTTTTGTGAATCTTGCTAAGGGCCCATTAATCTTGTTGATTTTCTCCGCCGGCCCACCGCGCGGAGCCCACGCCCCGCAGCAGCCGACCCGCCCGCCCTCCTTCTCCCCTCTCTTTCTCCGCCGGCCCGACGTGCGGCGCCCATGCCCCGCAGCAGCCGACCCGCCCGCCCTCCTTCTCCCCTCTCTTTCTCCGCCGGCCTGCCGCGCGGTGCCCACGCCCCGCAGCAGCCGACCCGCCCGCCCTCCTTTTCCCCCCTCCTCCCCCTCCTGCTCCGGCCGCTCTCCAACCACCACGGTGCCCTCTTCCCCCGCCTTCACCGGCTCCTCCACCACCAGCCTCTACAGCCTTGCCGCCCTCACCTTTCCTCCTCCAGAACAGCTACTGGGGGAGTGGAGATAATACAGAGCAGCTCCCGGAGCCACGAGGGAGAGCAAAGGGATGGCGTACCCCATCCTGAAACGGCTGACTATCTGGGAGAACCAGCTCCGGTGAGATCACCAAGGGGCACGGGCTTTCCTGGGTGGGATGGCAAGCGACCGGAGTCCCTCCCTTCCACCTTCCCAGGCCAGCTGGTAGAATTGGACAGGCGGTCCCCTTAGGCCGCGGCGGCTGGTGCCCCCACCACGCGAGGCCCCCCGGACCAACTGAGATAGTTGGGTCGGAAATCCCCAGACTGCGGAGAACAGTGACCGGGGGATCCCTTCCAAACACGTGACTCCCCCGTCGGCTGGGAATAGTGCACTCTTCCGGGCTGCGACAGCTGGTGCCCTCCCGCCACGCTTGGTGCCCCGGGCCGACTAGCTAATTCGGCCGGACGCTCTCCCGTGCTGCGGCGGCCGGTGACCCTCCCCGCATTCGGAACCCCAGGCTGGCTGGCATTCTTCCAAGACGCTTCGGCTGCCGAACCTCCCCTACGGCGAGAATTTTCCAGAGTTAAAGGACCCACAGCAACTTTCACTGGTGGAACCCGTAGACAAACGTGTGCCACGAGCGCCACCTACTGGGCAGGATAAGAAAAACAGAACCCAGAGATTGCACAGAAAAATCTTTCAACCTGTGGGGTCGAACACCCAGGGAAATCTGACTAAATGCCCAGACGCCAGCAGAAGATAACGGATCACACTCAGAAAATTGAACATATGGCCCAGTCAAACGAAGAAACCAATAGTTCAAATGAGATACAGGAGCTGAAACAACTAATGCTGAATATACGAACAGAAATGGAAAACCTCTTCAAAAACGAAATCGATAAATTGAGGGAGGACATGAAGAAGACATGGGCTGAACATAAAGAAGAAATAGAAAAACTGAAAAAACAAATCACAGAACTTATGGAAGTGAAAGATAAAGTAGAAAAGATGGAAAAAACAATGGATACCTACAACGACAGATTTAAAGAAACAGAAGAAAGAATTAGTGATTTGGAGGATGAAACATCTGAATTCCAAAAAGAAACAGAAACTATCCGGAAAAGAATGGAAAAATTTGAACAAGGTATCAGGGAACTCAAGGACAATGTGAACCGTACAAATATATGTGTAGTGGGTATCCCAGAAGGAGAAGAGAAGGGAAAAGGAGGAGAAAAACTAATGGAAGAAATTATCACTGAAAATTTCCCAACTCTTATGAAAGACCTAAAATTACAGATCCAAGAAGTGCAGCGCACCCCAAAGAGATTAGACCCAAATAGGCGTTCCCCAAGACACTTACTAGTTAGAATGTCAGAGGTCAAAGAGAAAGAGAGGATCTTGAAAGCAGCGAGAGAAAAACAATCCATCACATACAAGGGAAACCCAATAAGACTATGTGTAGATTTCTCAGCAGAAACCATGGAAGCTAGAAGACAGTGGGATGATATATTTAAGTTACTAAAAGAGAAAAACTGCCAACCAAGACTCCTATATCCAGCAAAATTGTCCTTCAAAAATGAGGGAGAAATTAAAACATTCTCAGACAAAAAGTCACTAAGAGAATTTGTGACCAAGAGACCAGCTCTGCAAGAAATACTAAAGGAAGCACTAGAGTCAGAACCGAAAAGACAGAAGAGAGAGACATGGAGAAAAGTGTAGAAAGAAGGAAAGTCAGATATGATATATATAATACAAAAGGCAAAATGGTAGAGGAAAATATTATCCAAACAGTAATAACTCTAAATGTCAATGGACTGAATTCCCCAATTAAAAGACATAGACTGGCAGATGGATTAAAAAACAGGATCCTTCTATATGCTGTCTACAGGAAACACATCTTAGACCCAAAGATAAATATAGGTTGAAAGTGAAAGGTTGGGAAAAGAGATTTCATGCAAATAACAACCAGAAAAGAGCAGGAGTGGCTATACTAATATCCAACAAGTTAGACTTCAAATGTAAAACAGTTAAAAGAGACAAAGAAGGACACTATATACTATTAAAAGGAACAATTAAGCAAGAAGACATAACAATCATAAATATTTACGCACCGAACCAGAATGCCCCAAAATACGTGAGGAATACACTGCAAACACTGAAAAGGGAAATAGACACATATACCATAATAGTTGGAGACTTCAATTCACCACTCTCATCAATGGACAGAACATCTACACAGAGGATCAATAAAGAAATAGAGAACCTGAATATTACTATAAATGAGCTTGACTTAACAGACATTTATAGGACATTACATCCCACAACAGCAGGATACACCTTTTTTTCAAGTGCTCATGGATCATTCTCAAAGATAGACCATATGCTGGGTCACAAAGCAAGTCTTAACAAATTTAAAAAGATTGAAATCATACACAACACTTTCTCGGATCATAAAGGAATGAAGTTGGAAATCAATAATAGACGGAGTGCCAGAAAATTCATAAATACATGGAGGCTCAACAACACACTCTTAAACAACAAGTGGGTCAAAGAAGAAATTGCAAGAGAAATTAGTAAATACCTAGAGGCAAATGAAAATGAAGACACAACATATCAAAACTTATGGGACGCAGCAAAGGCAGTGCTAAGAGGGAAATTTATTGCCCTAAATGCCTTTATCAGAAAAGAAGAAAAGGCAAAAATTCAGGAATTAACTGTCCACTTGGAAGAACTGGAGAAAGAACAGCAAACTAATCCCAAAGCAAGCAAAAGGAAAGAAATAACAAAGATTAGAGCAGAAATAAATGAAATTGAAAACATGAAAACAATAGAGAAAATCAATAAGACCAGAAGTTGGTTCTATGAGTATGTTCTTTTTGATGTTGATATTTTTATCTTTACTTACAATTTTTATTCACTTAGGCAAAGTTTGTTAAATTCTCCCTGCTGCTGATTTTACCCACTTACTAAATATAAGAAGTATTCGACATTTTTTTTTAATCCATAGATATGTGGATTTTTTGAAGCAAAGTAGAAACAAGTACTGTTTGAAATGATGCTACATATCCAGCAATTCCATTAATCATTGTAAAAAAATGTGTTGATGGTAGATTCTTGGAAAGTCAAATGCAATTGCTGTGATAAGTCTTTGAAGCTTGTTTTTGTGGACTTTTGTCTTAACATCTCTCCTTCTAAAGCCAATATTTTCCTTTTCATGTTTGTGGAAAGCGATGGCCTGGCATTCACAGAGCGGAGAGTCCTCATGCATAGAAGCAGGAGTCTCCTTGAGGGAAAGGGCTGTGGCTTGTGATCTTGGCTTGCCTGGCACTCACTCAGAGAGGTCCTAGCAGTGGTTCAGCAGCTGGGCCTGAGCAGATAGTGACAAGTTCTCTCTTATATAGGAATCTGTGCAGAGCCAAAAGGAATGGCACAGTGTCCCCTCTGTTCTGTTGCCATTAATGTTCCAATGGCTGATTGTGGTTACTTTTATAAGCAGTGGTTTGGTAACAAATGGCCTTGTCCACTGATAACAAGAGTGAGTTTCTTAGCTGTTTTGGATTTTTCTTTGGTATTGCATGTATCTTAATAAATTGCTAGTTATTGCTCAAAACTTCACAAAATGACTCTGTCCCTGCTCTTCTGTTTCAGCATTTACTCTTCCTTCTGTTGTGTAGTCTTCAACTGTAAGTTGATAGATGTTCCTACAAATGATTTCTGTGAATCTTATTTGATGCCTGTTAATTGGGATAATAAACAGATATTACTAGTCCCACAATTGCCAAAGCTGTCATAACTTTAAGGGGAAAGGGCATTCTGCTGTAAGACAGAAATCATATTAGATGCTCCTTGGCACTGTACCATATGGCAGGCCATAAATGTTTCTTCATTTCAACTTGATAATGTTAAAGATGGGTCAGAGAGAGAGAGATTGTTGGGAGCTCTCATCAATCAGAAATGGGGACAAACTTTCAAATCATAATTTCACTCTACAGAAAATTATGAATGCTTTTATACTTTGCATGCTTGTATTGTAAATATATTAATTATATATTATAATGTGTGGAGTTAGCATAGTCTACCAGGGATATATCTATTGTGTAATTTATAGGATATTTCTCATGTGTGAAGCTGTGGGCAAATTGACTTCACTTCCTATATCTTAAGCTATTAACATGGTTCAGGATTGAAGCAAATGCAAGTTTTTTGTGACAGAAGCAAACACAAATACTTTCTGGAAGAAGATACCTTCTTTCTGGGCTTCAAAGAAACCTGACAATTTTTAACATCAATGGACAGATACAGTGGACAGTAATAAATTGCACAAGAGAAAATGACACCATGAGCAAAACCCAGCATTGATATCACACAGCAGAAGCAGATAAAAGAGACTTTAGATATAGGCATCAGCCAACATGGATTATAAAACTCTTTACTGTTTTTGAAGAAATTATGAAAGAGATAGTGAGCTGGGAGAAAGGTCATTTATTTTAACCTTTCTTTCTGTGCTACATGCTAAATAAGTTCTTCTTATTAATCTTTCAACTCCCTAATTCTGTCTTCAACTATGTTTCTTCTGCTGTTAAACCAAATCAAGTCATTATTTATTTTATTTTTCTTTTCAAGAAATTTTGTTTTGTTCTTTTAAAAACTTGCTAATAACTTTTTATAGTTTATTGTTTTCTGCTAATGTTATCCGGCTTGTCTTATCTTTTGCATACTATTTGAAGAGAGGAAAAATTTATAAAACTCATGAAAAATGCTAATCCTCAGACTCTAGAAAGCTCATTGAATCTTATGCAGAATAAATAACAGAAATATATATTTACAAACAACAGAACAAAGATAAAACAAGAATCTTAAAAGGTATTAGATAAAAATAACAGTTTTCCATCAACAGTGCAAAAGTTAGGCTGACAGCTGATTTCTCAGTAGCAGTAATTAAAGGATATGATATCATAATGATATCCTCATGGTGCAGAAATAAAATACACATTGGAATTGTATATATATATATTTTTTTAGTTCCAAAACATTTTTTTTATTAATTAAAAAAAGAATTAACAAAACAATTAGAAATCATTCCAATCTACCTGTACAATCAGTAATTCTTAATAACATCACATAGTTGCATATTCATCATTTCTTAGTACATTTGCATCGATTTAGAAAAAGAAATAAAAAGACAACAGAATAAGAATTAAAACAATAATAGAAAGAAAAAGAAAAAAAAAAAACAAAAAAAAACAAAAAACCTATACCTCACATGCAGCTTCATTCAGTGTTTTAACATAATTGCATTACAATTGGGTAGTATTGTGCTGTCCATTTCTGAGTTTTTATATCCAGTCCCGTTGTACAGTCTGTATCCCTTCAGCTCCAATTATCCCTTCTCTCTTTTTTTTTTTTTTAATTAACGGAAAAAAAGAAATTAACCCAACATTTAGAGATCATACCATTCTACATATGCAATCATTAATTCTTAACATCATCACATAGATGCATGATCATCATTTCTTAGTACATATGCATTGGTTTAGAAGAACTAGCAACATAACTGAAAAAGATATAGAATGTTAATATAGAGAAAAAAATAAAAGTAACAATAGTAAAACCAAACCAAACAAAACAAAACAAAACAAAAACCTATAGCTCAGATGCAGCTTCATTCAGTGTTTTAACATGATTACTTTACAATTAGGTATTATTGTGCTGTCCATTTCTGAGTTTTTGTATCTAGTCCTGTTACACCGTCTGTATCCCTTCAACTCCAATTGGCCATTATCTTACCCTGTTTCTACCTCCTGCTGGACTCTGTTATCAAGGACATATTCCAAATTTATTCTCGAATGTCTGTTCACATCAGTGGGACCATACAGTATTTGTCCTTTAGTTTTTGGCTAGACTCACTCAGCATAATGTTCTCTAGGTTCATCCATGTTATTACATGCTTCATAAGTTTATCCTGTCTTAAAGCTGCATAGTATTCCATCGCATGTATATACCACAGTTTGTTTAGCCACTCTTCTGTTGATGGAGATTTCGGCTGTTTCCATCTCTTTGCAGTTGTAAATAACGCTGCTATAAACATTGGTGTGCAAATGTCCGTTTGTGTCTTTGCCCTTAAGTCCTTTGAGTATATTCCCAGCAATGGTATTGCTGGGTCGTATGGCAATTCTGTATTCAGCTTTTTGAGGAACCGCCAAACTGCCTTCCACAGTGGTTGCACCCTTTGACATTCCCACCAACAGTGGATAAGTGTGCCTCTTTCTCCGCATCCTCTCCAGCACTTGTCATTTTCTGTTTTGTTGATAATGGCCATTCTGGTGGGTGTGAGATGATATCTCATTGTGGTTTTGATTTGCATTTCTCTAATGGCCAGGGACATTGAGCATCTCTTCATGTGCCTTTTGGCCATCCGTATTTCTTCTTCTGGTAGGTGTCTGTTTAAGTCTTTTTCCCATTTTGTAATTGGGTCGGCTTTCTTTTTGTTGTTGAGATGAACAATCTCTTTATAAATTCTGGATACTAGACCTTTATCTGATATATCATTTCCAAATATTGTCTCCCATTGTGAAGGCTGTCTTTCTACTTTCTTGATGAAGTTCTTCGATGCACAAAAGTGTTTAATTTTGAGGAGCTCCCATTTATTTATTTCCTTCTTCAGTGCTCTTGCTTTAGGTTTAAGGTCCATAAAACCGCCTCCAGTTGTAAGATCCATAAGATATCTCCCAACATTTTCCTCTAACTGTTTTATGGTCTTAGACCTAATGTTTAGATCTTTGATCCATTTTGAGTTAACTTTTGTATAGGGTGTGAGAGATGGGTCTTCTTTCATTCTTTTGCATATGGATATCCAGTTCTCTAGGCACCATTTATTGAAGAGACTGCTCTGTCCCAGGTGAGTTGGCTTGACTGCCTTATCAAAGATCAAATGTCCATAGATGAGAGGGTCTATATCTGAGCACTCTATTCGATTCCATTGGTCGATATATCTATCTTTATGCCAATACCATGCTGTTTTGACCACTGTGGCTTCATAATATGCCTTAAAGTCAGGCAGCGCGAGACCTCCAGCTTCGTTTTTTTTCCTCAAGATGTTTTTAGCAATTTGGGGCACCCTGCCCTTCCAGATAAATTTGCTTATTGGTTTTTCTATTTCTGAAAAATAAGTTGTTGGGAATTTGATTGGTATTGCATTGAATCTGTAAATCAATTTAGGTAGGATTGACATCTTAACTATATTTAGTCTTCCAATCCATGAACACGGTATGCCCTTCCATCTGTTTAGGTCTTCTGTGATTTCTTTTAGCAGTTTTTTGTAGTTTTCTTTATATAGGTTTTTTGTCTCTTTAGTTAAATTTATTCCTAGGTATTTTATTCTTTTAGTTGCAATTGTAAATGGGATTCTACAATGCTACAGATTTTTGAATGTTGATCTTGTAACCCGCTACTTTGCTGTACTCATTTATTAGCTCTAGTAGTTTTGTTGTGGATTTTTCTGGGTTTTCGACGTATAGTATCATATCGTCTGCAAACAGTGATAGTTTTACTTCTTCCTTTCCAATTTTGATGCCTTGTATTTCTTTTTCTTGTCTAATTGCTCTGGCTAGAACCTCCAACACAATGTTGAATAATAGTGGTGATAGTGGACATCCTTGTCTTGTTCCTGATCTTAGGGGGAAAGTTTTCAATTTTTCCCCATTGAGGATGATATTAGCTGTGGGTTTTTCATATATTCCCTCTACCATTTTAAGGAAGTTCCCTTGTATTCCTATCTTTTGAAGTGTTTTCAACAGGAAAGGATGTTGAATCTTGTCGAATGCCTTCTCTGCATCAATTGAGATGATCATGTGATTTTTCTGCTTTAATTTGTTGATATGGTGTATTACATTAATTGATTTTCTTATGTTGAACCATCCTTGCATACCTGGGATGAATCCTACTTGGTCATGATGTATAATTCTTTTAATGTGTTGTTGGATACGATTTGCTAGAATTTTATTGAGGATTTTTGCATCTATATTCATTAGAGAGATTGGTCTGTAGTTTTCTTTTTTTGTAATATCTTTGCCTGGTTTTGGTATGAGGGTGATGTTGGCTTCATAGAATGAATTAGGCAGTTTTCCCTCCACTTCGATTTTTTTTAAGAGTTTGAGGAGAATTGGTACTAATTCTTTCTGGAACGTTTGGTAGAATTCACATGTGAAGCCATCTGGTCCTGGACTTTTCTTTTTAGGAAGCTTTTGAATGACTAATTCAATTTCTTTACTTGTGATTGGTTTGTTGAGGTCATCTATGTCTTCTTGAGTCAAAGTTGGTTGTTCATGTCTTTCCAGGAACCCGTCCATTTATCTAAATTGTTGTATTTATTAGCGTAAAGTTGTTCATAGTATCCTGTTATTACCTCCTTTATTTCTGTGAGGTCAGTAGTTATGTCTTCTCTTCCATTTCTGATTTTATTTATTTGCATCCTCTCTCTTCTTCTTTTTGTCAATCTTGATAGGGGCCCATCAATCTTATTGATTTTCTCATAGAACCAACTTCTGATCTTATTGATTTTCTCTACTGTTTTCATATTTTCAATTTCATTTATTTCTGCTCTGATCTTTGTTATTTCTTTCCTTTTGCTTACTTTGGGGTTAGTTTGCTGTTCTTTCTCCAGTTCTTCCAATTGAACAGTTAATTCCTGCATTTTTGCCTTTTCTTCTTTTCTGATATAGGCATTTAGGGCAATAAATTTCCCTCTTAGCACTGCCTTTGCTGCGTCCCATAAGTTTTGATATGTTGTGTTTTCATTTTCATTTGCCTCGAGGTATTTACTAATTTCTCTTGCAATTTCTTCTTTGACCCACTCGTTGTTTAAGAGTGTGTTGTTGAGCCTCCAGGTATTTGTGAATTTTCTGGCATTCTGCCTATTATTGATTTCCAACTTCATTCCTTTATCATCCGAGAAAGTGTTGTGTATGATTTCGATCTTTTTAAATTTGTTAAGACTTGCTTTGTGACCCAGCATATGGTCTATCCTTGAGAATGATCCATGAGCACTTGAAAAAAAGGTGTATCCTGCTGTTGTGGGATGTAATGTCCTATAAATGTCTGTTAAGTCTAGCTCCTTTATAGTAATATTCAGATTCTCTATTTCTTTATTGCTCCTCTGTCTAGATGTTCTGTCCATTGATGAGAGTGGGGAATTGAAGTCTCCAACTATTATGGTATATGTGTCTATTTCCCTTTTCAGTGTTTGCAGTGTATTCCTCACGTATTTTGGGGCATTCTGGTTCGGTGCATAAATATTTATGATTGTTATGTCTTCTTGTTTAATTGTTCCTTTTATTAGTATATAGTGTCCTTCTTTGTCTCTTTTAACTGTTTTACATTTGAAGTCTAACTTGTTGGATATTAGTATAGCCACTCCTGCTATTTTCTGGTTGTTATTTGCATGAAATATGTTTTCCCAACCTTTCACTTTCAACCTATGTTTATCTTTGGGTCTAAGATGTGTTTCCTGTAGACAGCATATAGAAGGATCCTGTTTTTTAATCCATTCTGCCAGTCTATGTCTTTTGATTGGGGAATTCAGTCCATTAACATTTAGTGTTATTACTGTTTGGATAATATTTTCCTCTGCCATTTTGCCTTTTGTATTATATATATCATATCTGACTTTCCTTCTTTCTACACTCTTCTCCATACCTCTCTCTTCTGTCTTTTTGTATCTGACTCTAGTGCTCCCTTTAGTATTTCTTGCAGAGCTGGTCTCTTGGTCACAAATTCTCTCAGTGACTTTTTGTCTGAGAATGTTTTAATTTCTCCCTCATTTTTGATGGACAATTTTGCTGGATATAGGAGTCTTGGTTGGCAGTTTTTCTCTTTTAGTAATTTAAATATATCATCCCACTGTCTTCTAGCCTCCATGGTTTCTGCTGAGAAATCTACACATAGTCTTATTGGGTTTCCCTTGTATGTGATGAATTGTTTTTCTCTCGCTGCTTTCAAGATCCTCTCTTTCTCTTTGATCTCTGACATTCTAACTAGTAAGTGTCTTGGAGAACGCCTATTTGGGTCTAATCTCTTTGGGGTGCGCTGCACTTCTTGGATCTGTAATTTTAGGTCTTTCATAAGAGTTGGGAAATTTTCAGTGAAAATTTCTTCCATTAGTTTTTCTCCTCCTTTTCCCTTCTCTTCTCCTTCTGGGACACCCACAACACGTATATTTGTGCGGTTCATATTGTCCTTGAGTTCCCTGATACCCTGTTCAAATTTTTCCATTGTTTTCCCGATAGTTTCTGTTTGTTTTTGGAATTCAGATGTTCCATCCTCCAAATCACTAATTCTATCTTCTGTCTCTTTGAATCTATCATTATAGGTATCCATTGTTTTTTCTATCTTTTCTACTTTGTCCTTCACTTCCATAAGTTCTGTGATTCGTTTCTTCAGTTTTTCTATTTCTTCTTTATGTTCAGCCCATGTCTTCTTCATGTCCTCCCTCAATTTATCGATTTCATTTTTGAAGAGGTTTTCCATTTCTGTTCGTATATTTAGTATTAGTTGTCTCAGCTCCTGTATCTCATTTGAACTATTGGTTTGTTCCTTTGACTGGGCCATATTTTCAATTATTTGAGCGTGATCCGTTATCTTCAGTTGGCGTCTGCGCATTTAGACAGATTTCCCTGGGTATTGGATCCAAAAGTTTGGAAGATTTTCCTGTGAAATCTCTGGGTTCTGTTTTTCTTATTCTGCCCAGTAGGTGGCGCTCGTGGCACACGTTTGTCTGCAGGTCCCACCAGTAAAAGGTGCTGTGGGACCTTAAACTTTGGAAAACTCTTGCCGTCCGGGGGGTTCGCTAGCCGAAACGGCTTGAGCCGGCCCGGGGTCCGAACGCAGGGAGGGTTGCTGGTCGCCGCAGCCCGGGAAAGAGCCCGTCCGAATTTCCTAGTCGGCCCTGGGCGACAAGCGTGGCTGGAGGGCGCCAGCGGCAGCGGCCCGCCCAGGAGAGTGCTCGTTCCCCGGGAGTCACGAGTTTGGAAGGGGCCTCCCCCACCCGTCACCGTTCTCCACGGCCTGGGGATTTCCGATCCAATTCTCTCAGTTGGTCCGGGGGGCTGCGCGTGGTGTGGGCGCCAGCTGCCTTGGTTTCAGGGGACCGCCTCTCCAATTCTCCCAGCCGGCCCGGGAAGGGGGAAGGGAGTAACTCCGGCCGCTTGCCGCCCCACCCAGTGAGACCCGCGCGCCTCGGTGGTCTCACCCGAGCTGCTTCTCTCAGCCAGCCAGCCGTTCCAGGATGGGGTACGCTGTCTTTTTTATCTCTGTTGTGGCTTTGGGCGCTTTCTGTATCGTTTCTACTCCCCTAGTAGCTGTCCTGGGGAAGAAACTAAGATCCGCGCGTCTTACTAAGCCGCCATCTTCCAGGAAGTCTCGGAATTGTATATTTTTAAAGAATGAGGATAAAATAAAAACATGTATAAACAAGCAAATATGGAGACTCTGCCATCATGCAGATTCTAAAAGATATGCTTTTGGCAGAAGGAACCTAATTCCACCTGGAAAGTGAGTTGTAAGAAAGAAAAAACAAAACAAAACAAAAGAGTTAAATAAGTGGATAAATCTAAATGAAGCTTTAGCTTATGAAATACCAATAATGTCTTATTGTTTAAAAGCTAGAATAAAAATAATATTAAAAAAGAAGAAAAATCTGAAATCATTAAGTCAAACATCCACAGTAATAATGTAGTGGGGGAAAAAAAACAACAGAAAATTGAACTTATAGAGTAGAATGTGAGAAATACCAAAGATAGGGCTAGAAAATAATGAAATAAAAAATAAGCATACAAAAGTTTACCTTGATGAGTCTGAATGAGAAAAATAAAGAAGGCATAATTAATCAGTATCAGAAATGAAAAAAGAAACACAATTACAGATACTACAGAATTGAAATGATAACAAGAGGTATTACAACCAACTTTATGCCAACATGTTTGAAAATGTAGGTGAAATGAAAAATTCTATTAAAAATACAGTTTATCAAAACTGAAGAAAAATGGGAAAATCTGAATAAATGTAAACCAGTGAAAATGTTGAATCAGTAATAAATAGACTTCTTATATAGCTTTCTCCAGATCCACGTAACTTCACTGATGAGTTCTATCAAATCTCCAAGGACAAACTAACTCCAATTTTACACATCCTTCCTGCTCAATTTTTGAAATTAACACAACTTTATTCTTTAAGATAATTTTGTCCTTGGTGCTCTAGAATTTTACATTAATGCTATTAAGTATGAAACTTCTTTGATTTATTGTTCTGGAAAATTTGTATTAAACTCTTGGTATGAAGACATGCATATATTTTCAGTTCTGGAAAACATTCTGGTATTATTTCTTTCATAGTTTCTTTTTGATTCTCCTGCTAGTAGGAAGTTGGACTTCCTATGTATTTTATTTTTCCTCTCTTTGATTAATTGTTTTGTGCTTTGGTTTATATTCTGGAGATTTCCTAAATTCTATTTTTAAAATATTGTGTTAATTTTTTATTCCAGTAATCCTATTTTTATTATCTAAGGGCTCCTTTTTATGTTCTTATTAGTTTTCTTCCCATGATATCTTGTTCTTGAATTATTGATATAATGCCCTCTTGAATCCCATGGAGGATAATAATTAGATATTGTTTTTTCTTCCCTCAGGGTCTTTTTCTTTTCTTCTGTGTTGATTTTAGATTTTTCTCTTGGTTGATCTCAGATTTTTCTCTTTGTTGATCTCTTATTCTAGGTTTGCCTCAAATATTTGATGAATCATGGCTGTTCATTTATAATTAAGAATGAGGGATTAAGTAGGTTGAAAAGAGTTGTGAATAGTCAACAGACTTTGTTGATTAGAGTTTGCTTCAAGTGAGTTGGCAGAAAGGGAGCAGACAGCTATGCTGGGGATCCCTAAAATAACAGAATGATGAGCACTTTACTCTGGATCATTAATACCAAAATTGGGCCCTGTGATTCTCCTACATATTGATTCTAAAAGTACATTGATCTATTGTGGAAACTTTAGAAAATAAACGTAAGTACCAAGAAGATAGTAAAAATCACTTCTAGGCCCATCAACCATAGATAAAAGCCTTGTTATTTATAAAATATGTATCACATCTAACATAAAACTGGGACCATATTCCCAATTCTGCTTTATAATTTGCTATTTTTACTCAACTATGTGTCACTTTCCCATGCCATTTAGTATCCTCCAATTCATCCTTGTTAGTGGCTGTGTAATATTCAATTATATATAAATGTTCTGAATTTTCTTTAGCCATTTTCCTATTTTTGGACATTGTGTACATGCCTAATTTTTGTCCTGTTATAAATAATACTGCATTGCAAATATTTGTATCTAAATATCTGTACATTACTTATTACCTTAAGATAAACTCCTGGAGTGTAAATTTTGAGCCAAAGAATATTATATTTTAGGTTGTTCTTATAACGTTTTTCTATAGTTTCTTAAACTCAAAGTGCTTGCATCAGACAGGGTCTGTATTTTATTAAGTGTACAGACATGAATCTGTAGTGTTAACCTCTAATATACGAAGTAGTGTTTTATGGATCCCATTTCCAGTAGCATGAGTTGGAGAGCCATTGTACAGATACAACTATTTTGCCCTTCCTCTCCCTCTGTTAAATCTTTTTGACTTATTTTTCCTTAGCACTGTGTGATCTTCAATTAGTGTTGAAAACAGACTACCATAGAATCAAAACCAAAACACTGAGAGAAAAATGTTAATACAATTAATTAGTTTTATGGCATTTCTTTTAATGCCAAATAAAAAAGATGACCTGAATTTGATTAAGCATTGATGAGGTTACATTCTCCCTTTGGAAGATTCTGTAGTGAGCTCAGTCTTGTAGAGTTTGGGTTTCTGATGGGAGCTGTCACCATTTAGGCACTTTCTGTACATGATGCCCAAGGTCCATGCCAGTGTCCATGCCAGTGCTGGGGGATGGGTATTATTGCCACTTGATAGATGAGAAATGAGGTTATACTTTATTAAGTGTGCAGCATTCTCAAGGCACCCAGCTCCTAGGAGGTGTGATTGTTTAGAGGTTGCTGGAATGTAGGCTCCAGGAGAGCAGGGTCTGAAATTGCATTGCTCCCTGCTGCATCCTCAGCAGTAGATCAGTGCTTGACATGTAGTAGATTCTCAAGAACATCTGTTGATGGCTGAATTAGTGAATTGGCAGAGGTGGAATTTGAATCCTAGTCATTTTGAACCTGGAGCTCTTTCCACTAGGCAGATGGCAGCTCCTTCAGGGTTTTAGGGGTTCACTGAGAGATTAAGGGGGAAGGCTTCCCTTAACTGATGTGCTTGTTAAGTGCTTGGTGCTTTTTTTCCCTTTTCATATGCTCAGTTATATAAATGGTTTCCTCTAAAATAACACTGCAGTTTGGCAGGACTTTTCTTCAGATAGGTCAAATGTAACAAAAATGCCTGAAGAACTGCTTGAGTGGACTTAAATCCTTTTTGTAGGAAAGGTTACAACTTCAACTTTGAACTTTGTAATACTTAAAAGTTCTTAAAGAAAGTAACGTTGTCTTTGAGTCTCTCTTTGACTCTCTTGTGGAAGTTTCTCATAATTGGACTTAATATTTTAGGATCTAATCCCATTCCGTAGGGGAGGGCTGAATACCCATAGTTCTGTGTTGGGCTGAGTTCTCACAGGCTTTTTTTTAAAGAAAGCATCTTTGGTCAAAGGTCAGAGGCCTGATAGGCAATGTGGCCAGCTGATTCACCTGCACTTGAATGGGCATTTATGTTCCATTTGTCACATTTGATTAGCAGGGTAAATCCAACAATCTCCCATGTCCTTAAAAAAAATTGTATATATTCATTGTAAGCATCCTTTATATAAAGCAGATATCAAGGCATTTAACATTTTGGTGCCTTGGTGGTATCCAAACTAATTTTGTCAACTCAGGTGAGGAAAAGTGGGGAGACTTTCGGTTTCCCAAAGCTGTATTAAGTCATAGCTTTCTGGTTTTCAGCTCAGTGGCTATTTGTTAAATGCCTTCTGTGTGCTGGGCCCCATGCCTAGAAGTGTAAATAAATCCATGCCTCCCTGGAACTCACAGTCTAGGGAGAGACAAATAACCAAATCCAATGACACATAGTCAGGGTTTCCCTAATTAGGGTGGTGTTGGGGAGATCTAGAGGGGCACAGGGCATATCCTTGGCAAGTTCAAGTCTTCGTTTCTACAGTGTTGCTAGATGAATCTTTCTAGAATGTGTAAATCCAGTCATGTCAACAGCTCCTCACTGACTGAGCCCCTAAGCCTCAGCCCTCCTTCAGCCACCTCTGCTCCCCACTTCTGCCTCATTCCTTTACAACCTGATGACCTGTGTTCAAATGTCACTGCTGCCTTTTATTACCTGTGATCTTTGGCAATTGCTTACTTCTCTGTAGCTCAGTTTCCTTAAATGGGGTGAATTCTTGTAATCTGTCTTGGGTTGTAACATAATTGTGTGAGTTTAGCGATTTCATATCAAGCTGTTAGGAAAGTGCCTGCCGTATAGTAAGTTCTTTAGAGCAATCTGCTATTACTGGTGCTATTTTCTCTTTCCCAGGCTGGAGGTGTCTTCTGCACTTTTGGTCAAGCACCGTTGTGTGTACTGTCAATGCAATACAGTTAACTTGGGTTGCGTCTCACTATTTCATATCTTTATTATCAATGAGTGGCATCGTTCCATGCTTGTTGTCACCCTGACTGGATTGTCAACATTGAGAATTGGCACTTCACCACAAATTCTTTTTATTTCTGTTTTGTTTTTGTATTTTCCACAGAATATAAAATAGTACATATTGTAGACATTCAACTATTTGTTTTCTGATTGAGGAGGAAAAGTCCTTTTTTCTCCAGATCACTCTTTGGGTCATGTTTCATCTTCTGTTTTTATGTGAAGTTTTTTGTAACCATTTTCTCCTTTTTCTGCTCTTAGCTGTGCTAATAGCATTCTGACTATTTTTTTTCACATATTTCTGTTGGAGCTCTGAACCAGTTGCATTGTAATCATTCATTTTCAGGTCTGACCCCCTTAGCTCCTGGTAAGGGCAGGGGTTGCTTTTATTTGTATCTCTGGCCTTTAGCTCAGGGACTGAGCACAATAGACATTACATTTTTGTGAATGTTTGATAAAGGAAGAGCAATACATAATACACTGATGTCACTGTATTTAAGGGAATTGGTGAGAAAAAAATGATTCTATCCTTTAAATCGATTTCTTTTGACTTACTAAATATCTAAGAAAGAGCTAATGATTCAGGGATTCCTATCAATTAAGCAGGGTATTCGAATTAATATTCTTCTAACATAGAAGTAAAACATTCCAAATTTCTCTCTGAATCCATAACTTCTTTTCTTTCTGCTCCCTTACTTGCTCCCTCTTTCCTACTTACTTATGTACTCCTTTATGTTTTCTAAGATAAATGTGTTTTCCCTGTGTTTTCAAAGAAAATATCAAAATATGACATTCATAAATTCTTGAAGAAATAAAAATGGATAGTGGCTTTTGATGTTTTTGAACTAAACTACTTTAAGAAGAAAATTTGAACCAAATTGAGTTTCTGAAAATTTTTGAAAATGTCCTACTAAAAACTCTTCTCATTGGGTGTTATGTAAGAGAGTTGTAGGTATTCTAAATGTGATATTTATGGATGTGATGATAGGTGATTGCCTATAGTCAATCAGAAATTGTTGTTTCGGTTTCATAATTTTGTTACAATTCGATGCTGTGCATTATCTTATGAAAAGCAAATCAATGTAACAATGAAAAAGTGATAAAAAAATCAGCATACCTCTTCTGCTGCTTATCAGGAGGATAAAGACCTGCAAAAAATAGCAGGTGTATTTTAAGCTAGTGGTTAAGACTTAAATACATGCTTACGTCCATCTTTGCATCGTTTTTATTATAACAAGACTTATTTCTGACATATGCATTAAAACTAACATATTCTGTTTTATTTTTATTTAGAATAGTGAAGTGATTGGTAATACACCTTTATGACTTAATTTCTAAGTTAAAAAATTAAGTAAAGAAGAGTATGCACAGTCAAACGTTAAGTCTATAGATTTCAGAATATGAATAAAGTTTTCTTTCTGAGGTGGTCTTTAATGGTAAAAGGTTAACTCTGATTTACTGCTCTAGAATTTTGGGGTTTTCTTTCATCCAGTAAGTGCCATACTTCAGTTTCTGGTTTCCACTTTTGACTTTGTCTCCATTGCAAACTGTCTCACTTCTGTGACCTCAAACTGTGAAAATATCTCTGAATCCGGAACATTTTATTTCCTCTCCCTTACTTGCTCCCTCATTTCTATTCAATACTCTCCTGGTCCCCTCCCTTCTCCTACTTCTCCCATTTGAGTACCTCAGTTCACTTGGTCCTCACCCTGTTCACCCATTCCGTGGGTGCTGTGACTTCCTTGTCTCCCTCTGTCCTCTGTTTTTCCAGCCTTCCCATGTCCCCACACTGTGTAATTTTTTACCTGATTTCATCACTCCACTCATGGAATTCCAAGTTTGGGTCCATTATAACCCATGCTCTCAGGTTAAGCTGGGTTCTCAGAGCTTGAGAGTCTTCACTCTTCCTCATTGACTTTGTCTCTGTTGTCCCCACTGATTTACTATCACCCATCACCTGACACATCCTTTATGCACAGCCCACCTTGCCTTTCTCACTCCCAATAGATGCTTCCTACTTGGCCAAGGTTGAGGCAGTTCAATGTCAGCTGCCTCCACCTTCCTATCATTTAACTTCATTTTTTTTTTTGAGGGGGGGTACCTTCTCTTTTGCCCTCTTCTGATACCCCAACTCTGAGGCTCACCCCATGAGACTAATTTATTGTATGGATGGAACATGGCTTACTAAACCAGTTTCCTGTTAAAATGAGTTTAGATTGCTTTTTTTTTTTATGATTCTAAAGAGTTTTGACGTGAACATCCTTGGACAACAGTATTGCCCACTGAGACTTTGAAAGGCCCTGACATGTGCAATTGCAGTTGCCACAGTATATTAACCATGAATAGTTGCATAACGTCAAACCTTGCTGCCCGCTCTTCAGTCCACAGATTGCCAGGTGAGTAACAGATGTACATCATGATCAGTGACCAGTCACATCACTTTCCTTTCCGGGCTGTCAGTGATTGGTCACTGGGCATCTGTTACTCAGTTTTCTCACAAACAGCAAAACATATGGTTGTGCAGCTGCCTTGTCTCCCAGTTGTGTACCTATGTGACGTTTGATGAAAATAAATCACTGAAAGAAGGAGTTGACTGACAAAAATGAAAGGACAACAAAGAAAGGAAAAGTGACAAAGCACAAATTGGGTGCAAATTCAAATTCAAGAAAATTCAAATTGAGTGCAAATGTTGTTATTGAAGAAGTAGCTTATGTGCAAATATTGACACTGCCCTGTTAAAGGGACTCTCATAGGCAGTGAAGGAATTTAGCAGATCTATTGACATAAGAAAGGACAGGGGTTGTGACTAAAAGGGTGAAGATGTCCCAGAGGAGGTGGCACTGGCCAAAAACTTTACATTCAAGGGGTGCTTGGAGCTGTTTTATGATACTGAAAAATACGAAGGTTAAAGTGGAAACTGATGCAAATTTAGAAAAGAATGTGTCAATTCACCAAAGTGTAGAAAATGTTTTTACTCTGTATCGTAAGTTATCTGATGAGTAGAAGGCCAGCCCTGTGCAAACAACTCTAGATAAGTTTATTATAAAGAAACAAAATTCCAATTCTCCATGTTTTTGATTACAAAGTGCTAAATATATATTAATTTTATTTTTTCATTTCTCTTTTTCTTTGTAATTGAAGTTTTTAATATTTTTTAGCTTTTAATTTTGAAATAATTTCAAATTTACTGGACAATTGCAAAAATGATCCAAAATCTATACAGAGACTTCTCACATACTCTACCCAGATACCCAGATCCACCAACTTTTAATATTTTGCCACATTTGTTGTATCATTTTATCTATCTACCTATCTGTGTATCATCTATATAGCATGTATCTCGTTACATATCTCTAATTATCTATTTATATCCATCTATCCATCTGTCTATTTCAAAACATTTGAGAATAGGTTGTATGTATCAGGCTCCTTGAACTGTTAATACTTCTATGTACATTTCTTAGGAACAGGAGTATTCACTTATGTAACTGCCTTATCGATTTCAAGAAATTGAATGGTCCATATTCCAATTATTTCATAGATACAAATACTGTCCATTTGGACATTTTCTCCTCCATTATTAGGTCCAGTTTAAGATCATGTATTGCATTTAATTGTCATTGTCTGCTTTGAGTCTTTTTTTTTTATTGTGGAAGCAAATATACATCATAAATTTTCCCATCACAACTGCTCCCAGGTATACCATCCACTGAGAATGATCACATTTGCTAAGGTGTGCTATCCTCATCATCACCTGTCACCAGAACTTTCCTGTTACCCCAGTCAGAAACCTTGCACCCATTATGCACAACTCCCCATTCCTCCTCCCTGCTGCACCTGGTGACCTGTACTCTGCTTTCTGTCTCTTTAAATTTGCATACTCCAGCTAGTTCGTATAAGTGAACTCATAAAATATCTGTTCCTTTGTGTCTCACTTCCTTTGCTCAACATGAAATCTTCAGTGTTCTTGCATGTGGTGGCATGTATCAGAACTTCATTCCTTTTTAGGACTGAATAAATTTTCCATTGTATGTATATATTATATTTTGTTTATCCATTCATCTATTGATGGACACTTTGGGTTACTTCCACCTTTTGGCAATTGTGAATAATTGTCATGAATATTAACTGCTATGAACATTTATATGTAAATATCTGTCCAAGTTCCTGCTTTTAGTTCTTTTGGGGATATAACTAAAAGTAAGATTGCACAGTGATTTGGTAGTTCTGCTTAACTGACAAAAATTTTTAAAGGCATGGAGCAATCATATTTTTCCCATTAATTATTAAGTCTGCTTTGCATGGTTTCAGCTTGCCTGGTTGTTTTTATGGTCCTGCACTACTGTGCAAAGCAAAGACTGCCTACTCTATCTATAGGGTAAGTTTCTAGAGGTGGGATTGCTTTGTAACAAGGCAGTTCCATTTACAGTGTTGGTAGATATTTTTTAATGCTGTGTCAGTTTACACCACTATCAAAGGTTTGTGAGAATCCATCTGAAATGTTGTTCTGTCTGTTTGCTCTTATTTACCTATTTGTCCAAGCTTTTCTTCTGGTGGCTGCCTATTTTTATAGACGTATATGAATTGAGCTTATGCCTTTTAAACCCTCTACACTTTTGCTCTTTTTTCTTATCCCAATCTTCTCTAGAAATAAGCTAGAAGTCCTGCCTCAGTTTACTGCCATCTGCTTCCTCTTTAGTTCTTGCAGTCATGGAATGGCAAACGTCAGGAGGGCAGAGACCATGCCTACTCTGTTCCCAAATATCCAGTTCAGAGCCTAGAGTCTGGCATGTGGTCAGTACTCCTTTCTTAGTTGAAGGCATGAGTTCATCAGAGCCTCCACCGGCCACCCTCCCTGCTCCATTCACCCATCCCTTGCGTTTCCACTGTATCTTTTCATCTTGGCTTTCAGGAAATTCCACACCATCTTTCCATAACTCCACCCAGCATCTTTTTCCTTTTGCATTTTCTTTGTTCCAGCCTAAAAAAGCTGCTCCTTTTTCATCTGATGCCTCCGATGTGCCCGTGCTGTTGGGCCTTTCCTCCGAAAAGTTTTCTCCGCTCTGTGTTCTCTTTCCTTTCCCCAGCTCTGCCTGGCAATATCGTTCCAGTGTTTACCTCTTTCAGAGCCCGGCCCAAAGGTTTTGTCTGGGAACCTCTTCCTGGTCTCCCACTCTCCAACCACCTCAACCAGGAACATTTGATCTTTCTTTTAAACAACTGTAGCAGTTTACAGCAGCTTCTCAGTGGCTGCCAAATATGAGCCAATTCTACAATTATTTTTACCTTCCACCGCAAAAATAGAAGTGCCCTGAGGTATCTCTTACTCATTTCCTTCAATGCATAACATAGTATTTTGTTGAATTATACTGTCAAATTTCAGATAGCTGTTCAAAGAGGCGTATAACATTCTCATTTTGTCTTTAATAGTTTAACAAATAGGAATTGAATCTCCAAATAGATTTTTCTCTCTCCTGTTAAAAATGAGTTTCTCTGATGCAATTATATTAACTTGGAAATGCTATACTTTATTTTTTATTTTTATTTTTTGCATGGGCAGGCTCTGGGAATCAAACCCAGGTCTCCTGTGTGGCAGGCAAGAATTCTGCTTGCTGAGCCACAAATTCTATACTTTAGACAGTATAGAATTTAAGTACACTTTTTCAAAATTTTTTTTTTCTAAATTAGAGAAGTTGTAGGTTTAAAGAAAAATCATACAGAAAGTAGAGTCCCCATATCCTCACTACCCCCTCCCCTCACATTTCCCTTATTATTAACACTTTGCGTTATGTGGTACATTTGCTACAACTGATGAAACAATATTATTATAATTATACTGGTAGCTATAATCCATAGTTTACATTAGGGTTCACTCTTTGTGTTGGATAGTTCTATGGTTTTTTTATTGAATTAAAGCTTTTATTGATGTATATATAATGTATGTATATATAATGTATGTATAATACACATACATAAATCATGAAAGTACAATGTGATGAATTTTCATAGATGTGGCGCATCCCTGGGCGGCACCCAGATCAGGAAACAGAGCAGCTCTGGTAAGATTAGCAATGTTTGAAGAAATAAGAGTTTGAAGCTATATGATTTTCTTTCCCTCCTTCCGCAGGTTTTGTCAGTCTGTGTGTTAACAACGATCCTTGGCTGTATATTTGGGTTGAAACCAAGCTGTGCCAAAGAAGGTAATTACGTGTGTGTTTGTGTTTGGCTATCTTCAGAATGAGACTGAGATAAGTGTTATCTCCTACCTCTTAGAGATAAACTCCATAGGTAATTGCAAATTTGATGTAAGTTTGAGTTTTCTTTTTCTTCTTGGAGTCCTTCTACATTTTAGCTATATAAAATTTTGTTTACTTGCAAAACTTCATCCCCAAAGTAGGAAGAGGGTCTATGGCAGAAAAAAAAAATACATATATATGTAAGCAAATTAAATTAAGAACAGAGAAGCTAAGAATGTGGCCTGATGGCTTCTGGCGCTGTGCCACTGGGGCCCCTTCTCCCTGATTTCTTCCTGGGCTGCCAAGGACACTCTTTTTTCCCCAAGGAGCTAATTGTAGAAGCAACCCTGGAGGTTCCCAGGCGATCTGCTAGCATCCTGGGCAATCCGAAACTTATTAAGTGCTTTTAAAGCTTTTTACATTGTTGACATTATTGGTTTCAAAGCAAACCTGATAATGTTAAGCTTCTAGATAAAAAATTTTTTATGAATTAGTGCAGAAATCTGTCCAACATTGATAAAGTCATAAATGGTAGTGCTTATTATTTTGGCTCTGAGTTTGTATTTTTTTTTCTATAAAATCCTTGATGGTTTTCCTAAGAGATATAGTTTTAAAAATTGATCAAATTTCCCTCCTCTTCAACTACCATGTCATTTTAATCTTAGTCATTTAAAATTTCTGGTCATTGTTAAACTATAATTAATGTTGAAGTGAATGAAATGTAGGAGAGTAATTTTATGTATTTACTCAGAAACCTGTTCAGAGAAAACATATCCAAACTTAATGTAATTAAGAAGACAGAAAAGACAACAAAATTACAGACTTTAGTGTTCACCTCTAATCTTTTGGCAGGAAAAATTCTCCTTGAGGTTAGGTTACACTAAAGGGATTGAAAACAGTAATCATCTATGCCCAATATAAATATACATTGTAAATATTTTTTAAAATTTACAGGATGCTTATTAATGAGATCCAAGTAATAGCTATTATTTTAATAGTTTTTTCCCCTTGGATCATAAAATTTAGTATTTCTGACCCTAAAAATTATTCTTGCTCCTCCATGTCCTTTAAAACTGTCTGATGTCCCAGTGACAAATGAGTAAATTTCCCTGCCAGTGATTTGTTGGGTCAGGTGTCCGTTAAAATCACAGGCTATGAGTATTCCTTTTTTAAACTTTTGGACTTCTGCTATTTGAGGAGTGACTTTTTTCCCTCACCAGCGTGATTATCTAGTAATCCAATGAAAGCATAACTTATTCTAGTTATCCAGTAAAGAGCTACAGTAGTAACATTGTTGCTTTATTGAAACAATTTTTCCCTTCCATATCCATCATTTATCTACTTAACAAAATATATAAAGTACCAACTGTATGCTGAACGTCTTGTTGGAAACTAAAGATACAGTAGGCCAGGCAAAATTCAGATGTGGTCTTTGTACTTACAAAATTTATACGTAGTGTGTGAGTCAAGGATACTAACCAAATAATGTAGTTACAGATGGAATTAAGTACCTGATGGGAAGGACAAGGTCTTATAATTTCAGGATAAAAGTAAAACATCCCAAGGCCAGGGGTTAGGAAGGGCTTCTTTGAGGGAGTCAGGTTGGGTCTGAAGCTGGAATGGGGATTCCAGGTGATAATAAGGGAATGAACTGCAGAATCAGTTCTGTCCAAACCCATTACTTCTTTTTCACACCATGACTGAGAGTGAAGTACTAGGTGCTCTTTCCCTTTATGAAATATTCATAATCACTTTCTTTTCCCACATAATGAAATTTTAGAGACTCATGTGAGTGTTTATGCCATAATTTTATTAGCATAAAATATTTTGGACAAGCCCGTAGTTTGAGTTTCCTTTTCTTAATTGTTCCCTAGTTTTAAATTCTATCAGACCCAGTAGAGTTTGTAATGAAAGTTCTTTTTCCTCTGGCAAGACATAAAATCACAGACTTTGTCTATAGGTTCTTTCTATTTATTTCACTTTTTATGTGTATTTACGAGAAGGTTTTTGGGTCACTTTATCACCCCATGTGTGTTTTCCAAAGTTGTATTTGAACCCACTCTATATTGTAGGTGTGCTACTTGATGTTTGCTTTGCAATTATATAATGATTAGAGATCTCTAACTCATTGCTCAATATTTTCAGTTAAAAGTTGCAAAGGTCGCTGTTTTGAGAGAACATTTGGGAACTGCCGCTGTGATGTTGCCTGCGTTGACCTTGGAAACTGCTGTCTGGATTATCAGGAGATGTGCAGAGAACCAGGTAAAAGTGTTTGGGAGAACAAATGGAGCCATACGTATTAGGAAAAGTCAAAGGAAAAGTCCGCCTCTTTTAGGTATATGATTTGCCTAATTCTAAATATGGGATATTAAAGCAACATTAGCATGCACATACGTTTCCATCTTAAACCATTATTTCAAACAGTTGCTTAAAGGAAAACAATTAAAATATTTTTGCCTTTATTAAATATTTTATAGATAGCAAAACTGCTTTTTTGAAGCATATGATGGAAACCTCTGTAATCTAATTTGCATTTAAGTTAAGATGCTGGAAATACTTGAATATTTTCAATACTCCTTTTATATTGATTATGTCCTTGTTAAAACAAGAGTTCTTGGATGTTCACCCAAAGTTTAAATTACAACCATCACATTAAGAAAATGTTCTCGGTTTGATTTGGACTTCTTCATGTATGACATGGATGATATTTAAATGAGAGTGAGTTAAGTTTAGATTAAATTTTTAGTCCTGAAAAATGGTTGATAGAAGAAGCCAATATCTACATGTGAATTGCATCATGAAAGTTTGGTGGGGACCCCCTTTTTAAATGATGACTTGTTTTTTTGTGACATAATAATTGATGCTTCGTGTTTTATATCTGATAGTTCAGATTGACTGCTCTGATGACAGATTCTGGGAATGAAAAACAGTTAGGATTTAGTTTGTCGTGTCTCATGCACCTTGCTCCAGACGACAATTCTGTGTTCACATTGGATGTGCGGCATGTGAACCACTAAGTGCATTTTGTTTTATGTTGTTTCTAGAAAGTATATGGACTTGCAACAAATTCAGGTGTGGAGAGAAAAGGTTGTCCAGAAGCCTCTGCTCCTGTTCAGATGACTGCAAGGCCAAGGGTGACTGCTGCATCAACTACAGCTCTGTGTGTCAAGGTCAGACTTTCACACACCCTTGAGCTCCTGCAGCCTGACACCTTCCTGGGTCTTGGTTGGATTTGGGGTAGGCTCAATGGCTTATGTTAAGAGTCCTACTTAATCACTAACTATTTTAGCTTAGAAATATGTTAAAATCTTTTTGTTAAAGAAAGTTTCAAACATATAGAGAGTGTGACGTAATGAACCTTGGGCCCTTCACCCAACTACATAATTACCATCTACACATGGCCTGTCTTGTTTTGTGTCATCACTCACGCTCCCTCCATCACCCCTCATGTTATTTTGTGATTTTTGTTGCTGTATTTATGGAAAATCCACTTTCCCAGTCCTACCTCACTTCTCTTCCCAGATTCCCTCATGGTAAACTTGGTGTTCTAGTTTGCTAGCTGCTGGAATGCAATATACCAGAAACGGAATGGCTTTTAAAAGGGGAATTTAATGAGTTGCTAGTTTATAGTTCTAAGGCCAAGAAAATGTCCCAGTTAAAACAAGTCTAAAGAAATGTCCGATCAAAGGCATCTAGGGAAAGATACCTTGGTTCAAGAAGGCCAATGAAGTTCAGGGTTTCTCTCTCAAGTGAGAAGGCACATGGCGAACACAGTCAGGGCTTCTCTCTCAGCTGGAAGGACACATGGCGAACACGGCATCATCTGCTAGCTTTCTCTCCTGGCTTCCTATTTCATGAAGCTCCCCAGGAAGCGTCTTCCTTCTTTATCTCCAACGGTCACTGGTTGGTGGACTCTCTGTTTCGTGGTGCTGCAGCATTCTCTGCTCTCTCTGAGTTTCTCTGAATCTCTCATTCTCCAAAATATTTTCTCTTTTATAGAACTCCAATAAACCAATCAAGACCCACCCAAATGGGTGGAGACATGTCATCCCTTAATCCAGTTTAACAACCACTCTTGACTAAATCCCATCATTCAGGGAGATGATCTGATTACAGTTTCAAACATACAGTATTGAATAGGGATTATTCTACCTTTAGGAAATGGGATTTATATTAAAACTTGGCTTTTCTTAGGGGGCATACATCCTTTCAAACCAGCACACTTGGTGATCGTGCCTGCCAAGTGTTGAGAGAGTGGATGTGAAATTACTTTTGAAAGATTATAGGGTGACGTGCAAAGTGGTGTTATCAGGACATCTGGTTCAGGTGTTCCTTGAAATGCCTCGACAGACCTGGTTATACAAACTAAGACATCAAAGTTTAATATCAGAAGAGTTTATTAGGTGATTAGGAGGGTTGTCAATTTGCCAAAAGTCTTAAAAAATTGAAAATGGAAAAGATGTCTGCTCATTCTTTAGAATCCAGTGATGCATTTTAGTCTTGCAATTATACATTCATTTTAATTTCTGATATCAGCTAATCTTATTTTGAAAGAGAATAACTCCTTGTATTCACTCTATTTCCCTAATATCGTGCCCTGTGTTATCTATGTATCTGTTAACACATACTGGTTTTGGAACTTGCCTTACTGTGTCTCACAAGCATTTCAACTGTGTTTACTACTTAGTGTGTTCAACTCATTTTCTTTCTTAAAAATATTTTATTTTAGGTGAGAAAAGTTGGGTAGAGGAACCGTGTGAGAATATTGATGAGCCACAGTGTCCGGCAGGGTAAGATTTTATTCTGAGATATTAATATTTTCTTTTTAAGAAGTTTTTTCTTTATCTCTTTCCAAGTTGTGGAGATAAAAATAATAATTCGTCATTGTTGCAGTGAACATTATTTTTAGCCAAACCTTCTGTTTGGCACTATATGTAAAGAGATGATTATGGTTTGAAGTTAATAGAAAAAAGATAGATCATTAATATTTAGTCTTCAGTATTCCTGAGTATTAGATGAAAGTAATTGTTTCTTCCTTCCTAGGAAGAAAGTAAGGATTTTTACTTTTCTTTGTAGTTTTGAGAGTTGAGCAAATTATTTTATAATTTCTTTTTATATTTTTGTTTTTTAGTTAATTTCTTTTAAAGTTTTTTTGATAATCAAAATGCCTGTGGGAGGATGTTATACAATTTTTAGAATTCATATTTGTTCTTTTTTGTCCTTAAATATTTTGCACAGTACCTTACATATACTAGGCCATCAAAAAAGTTTACATGAATTCAAAATGTGGAATTTTTATAGTGGTGCTTGATATATTTATCTTTGCTCCATCTGAGCTCTACAATCTCAATTTGAATTACTAATCTTCAGAAATATAGTTTTTACTTCTTTAAAATGAAGATTTTCAAAACTTAAAAATTTTTAAAGCTACCTTTTAACTTGCTGTGTTTGTATATATAATGTATTTTAGTTATATATGTCTTTTTTCCTTGGGAGAATGCTTTTATGGCTTAAAACAACAGTAATAATAGCAGCAATGATTTAATCCAAATCCAAAAAACCAACAGAAGAGCTTTTTTTCTAGGGAGGTCTTTCTATGTAGCCTATGTTGTTTTTTTAAGTCCAGTTATATTAGAAACTTTAGACTTAGTGAATTTTGTATCTTTCTAAACATTGATTTTGTTTCCATAATAGTGTTGAATCTTTTAGTGAAAAATTTAAATACCTTTCTTTTCAAGAAGATCGTGATTTAGACATATTTTCTTATACTTGAAATTACACCAGTTTGTTCACTTGGTATACTACTGAGCTGCTTTTATGTTTTCTGTTGACTGAATACAAACAATTTTATGCAAATATGGACCTTTGGAAAGTGTTTCAGTTTGCTAAAACTGCCAGAATGCAATACACCAGAAGTGGGTTGGCTTTTACAATGGGGATTTATTAGTTTACAGATTTACAGTTCTAAGGCCATAAAAATGTCCCAATTAAGGCGTCAGCAGGAAGATACCTCCTCTGAAGAAAGGCTGCTGGCATCCAGTGTTTCTCTGTTCAAAGAGCAAGGCACATGGCTGGCATCTGCTGGTCCTTCTGTCCTGTGTTTCTTTGTGTTCCTGTTCTGGCTTCAGCTTCTGTGTGTCCTTGCTTGTTTCTCTGGACATTTTTCTCTCTCCAAGCTCTCTTGGATTTTCTACCTTTTATCCTCTCATAAAGGACTCCAGTAAAGGATTAAAACCCACCTTGAATGGGCTAGATCACATCTTAGTTGAAATAACCTAATGAAAAGTTCACATTCACAATAGGGCTATACCACAGGGATGGATTAAAAGAACATGCTTTTATGGGGGCACATAACAGCTCCAAACTACCACACCCCAACCTCTGGACCCCTGTAATAGGCAGGGTTCTCTAGAGAAATAGAACCATCAGGAGATATCTGTAAATATGAGATTTATGAAAGTTTCTCGTGCAACTGTGGGAACATAAGAGTCCAAAATCTTTAGGGCAGGTTATGAGCTGGCAACTCCAATGAAGGTCCTCAATGAACTCTGAAGAGAAGCTGACTGGCTGAAGCAGAAAGAGAGAGCATGTCTTCTGAATCCTCCTTAAAAGCCTTCAGGAGATTAGATTAAGTGTCACTCATTGCAGAAGACATTCCCCTTAGGTGACTGCAGATATAATCAGCTATGGATGCAACAAATGTACTCATGATTTCAGTCCATGAAATGTCCTCACAGCAACAGATAAGCCAGTTCTTGCCTAACTAAACAACTGTGCACCATCACCTGGCCAAGATGACACATGAACCTGACCATCACATTCCCCAAAAGACATGCTTTTGCCATATGCAAAATACATTCATTCCATCACTATATCACAAAAGCCTTAAATAATTCCAATAACAATATTAAATAGAAAGTCTCATCAAAATCATTTACAGTCATGGTCTTTCCTAAGGCAAATTCTCCTCTGACTGTGTACCTGTGAAACTTAGAGCAAAAGTTATCTGCTTCCAATATACAAAGGCGAGACAGTCATAGGATAATTGTTCCCATTTCCATAGGAAGAAATACAGGGGTCACTGGACCCAAACAGTTCCAAATGAAGAACGTACTTCATTAGATTTCAAGGTCTGAGAGTCATCTATAAAATGACATTTTATCCTCAGGGCTTGAGAGTGTGGCAGTCCCACCCCTTTCAGGGGCTTGCAAAGTGGCCTTGTTTTCTCCAAACACTGAGGTGAGGGTTCCAACATCTCTAAATATCTTGGTGAGACCAGCATATTCTCCTTCCCACCCTCTTCAAATATCTGGGTGACAGCGAGACTCCCTGCCACCTCCAGGGCACATTCATCACTCTCTACACAGTGGGGTCATGGCCAGGCAATCCCCAACCCCCAGGGAATTGCTCTACCTTCTCTGAGCCTGGGATGGCAGGCTTCTACCTGATCAATGGACAGCCAAGCTCCCAATTCTCCAGGCATCTGAGAGCTCTGGGATGGTAGCACTCCTCCTGAACAATGGGGTGGAAGGCCCACCTTCCGCAAACTCTGGGGCAAAGTCACAGTTTCCATGTGAATAGGTGGATCTGCTCTTCTGACCTGAGGTTTCCTTGCTCCAGATCTTAGCTTCCATGGTTTTGCCTTTGAAGTTGTTTTTCCTTCAGTCTGTCCCTTTTCTGTCCCTTTTAGTCCAGACTGGCATTTATACAGATCCTGCAACACACTTGCAGTTTTCACATGCAGTAAACAAGGGTCCCAACTGCCAGACAATAGAACTTTCCACAAATCTTTCCTGGATAGCCCCATTTCCATCCTGGTTTGTCCTGAAATGGCTGACTGGTTCCATGTTTGGTTAAATTCTTACATGGGGCAATGTCATCTGGAGACTCATTTTCCAAAAGCTCAGAATTTTCCAGGCTATCAATTTCTGGTTTCTTTGTACCCAAGAATTCAGTTCTCAGCTTATGCCTTTCCTTTTATATTTTACTATAAGCTGCAAGGAGAAGTTTTTTTGACATTTAGTTTGGAAATTTCTTCAGCTAAATAGTCCAGCTTGTCACTATTAATTTCTACCTTCCATATAACATCAGGAATCCATTTTTGCCAAATTCTCTGCCACTTTAAAACAAGAGTAGCCTTTCTTCCAGTTTACAACAACACGTACATCATTTCTGTGTAAGGCCTCATTGGAAATACCTTTAGTATCCTATTTCTACCCACAGCCTCTTCAAAGCATTCTAGGCCTTTTCTATCAGGCATCTCACAATTCTTCCAGAATCTTCCCCTTATCCATTTATAAAGCCATTTCAGCACTTTTGGTAATTGCAAATCGCAGCACCCCACTCCTGGTACCAAAATCTGTTTGGTTTACTAAAGCTGCTAAAATGCAATATACCAGAAATGAATTGGTCTTTATGATGGGGATTTATTAGTTTACAAATTTAAAGCTCTAAAGCCATGAAAATGTCCCAATTAAGGAATCAACAAGAAGGTACCATTTCTGAAGATAGGCTGCTGACATCTGAGGTTCTTCGGTTTAGAGAACAAGGCACATGGCTGGTATCTGCTGGTCCTTCTCTCCCAGGTTTCATTGCTTCCAGGTTCTGGCCTCAGTGGCTCTTTCAGTTTCTATGGGTTCTTGCTTGTTTCTCTGGGCATTTTTTTTTCTCCAAAGTCTCTCAGACTTTCTGTCTTTTATCCTCTCATAAAGTGTTCCAATAAACTAAGACCCACCTTGAATGAGCTGGGGCACATCTCAATTGAAGCAACCTTATCAAAATGTTCTACCTGCAGACCTGTTGGGTCTGTTGGGAAGGATTAAAAGAACATGGCTTTTTCTGGGGGTGCATAACAGCTCTGAATGACCACAGAAGGTATACTCAGCTGACACTCAAAGTCTCACGTTGGAGCTATGTTACTAATACTAGTTAGTGGGAATTATATAAACATATTCTCCTTTTTATGGGTTTGGATTGTGTTTGTGTGTGTGAATAAGATGAGGAGAAAGTACGATTGAAAAAGGCAAGTGAAGATAAGTATTTCTACTTAAAGTTTAAATGATTGAGTGACTGTTCATTGAAAAATTCTTTCAGTGAAGTTGTGTAGGACCCTCCTACCATCTACCAGATATCACTAGAAGCCACAGAACCCCTGAAGCAGGGCTGCTCTGGTGTAGCTAGGTGGCAGTTGTCCATAGCTATTTTCTTTTGCTGAGACTATCATTGTTCATGTTTTTTGTCTCCCTTTTTAATTTCCACACCACACATTTTAACTGCTTTTTGCTTGTGGGGGGCACATGCACATACGCTCCTAACTTTGGATCATTTTTCTCTTGTTTATATATTTAAATAGGATTTTAATGAACATCTCTCAAATTTCCCTATTAAATACTATCTTTAAAATATATTAAACCAGAGCAGACACTAGTGGCTCAGTGGCAGAGTTCTTGCCTGCCGTGCCAGAGTCCCAGGTTCAATTCCAGGAACCTGCCCATGCCAAAACAAAACAAAACTAAACAATTAAACTAAAAAAAAAAGTGCTGAATAAAATTCATGCAAAATGGGCACCATTTATTAGCTTGAAGTAGAAGCAACTGATATCAGAAACTAGATGTTCAAGAAAAGTTAATGGAAACACAAACATGATTTAGATGATGCTGTTTGTTAACATTTATTTTCCAATGATTTGGGGTAAGAGCATCAGTATACATTTTAGTAACAAAGCACTTGTCCTGGCTTTTGGAATAGCAGGAGCAATGAGTGATGCTTCTATATAGTGGCTGTCAAAATGGTATGAGATGTAAAAGCATGTACGCGAGTATAAATGCATGTAAAATAACCTTTGTGAACATACTTGCTGAGCTTGTTAGGTTACTTTAGATTGTGTACTATTCAGTGGAAAATCTTCATTTAAATCAGAGCCAAAGAAGGAGAAAATCTTTGTTGGATGTGTGCCTCTTTTTTCCTTCTTAAAATATATTTTTTTCTTTCTTATTACCCAGGTTTGAATTGCCTCCTACTCTCTTATTTTCTTTGGATGGTTTCAGGGCAGAGTATTTACACACTTGGGGTGGACTGCTTCCTGTTATTAGCAGACTAAGTGAGTAACTTCAGGGTTTACTATTGGAGTGGGATGATTTCAGTTAGATAGACTAGGGAGGTAGTCTTTTTTGGAAAAGTACCGTCAGAACCTACCTGTTATACCAAACTACTCTTTTGCAAAGTAGTTGAACCTGATGATAAGGAAACAGTCTTTAATATTATGATTCCATGGAAGCTGCCTTTTAAATACTTCTAAGATAATAGAATTTTTGACCTCCTGGACATTTTAATATAAATATAAATATTTAATATAAATATTGTCTTAGAATTTTACATTCCTTTTGTGGAAAAATTATTTATTTATTTATATTACAAATATTCCATTTAAAAAATACAATTAAAAAAACAGAAGGTATTTTGATATGAGACTAGTAATGTAGGCATAGAATATTTGCCTGCTAGTTATTATAGCATCCTTCCAATTTCCTTATCTCAAACCAAGCCTTAACTGAATGATGATTCTATAAGTATTCATGCCAAAGTTTTAAATCACAACAACTGGCAGTATGAGCCTCAGTTGTATCATCATTGCTTTTGAAAAAGGACAAAAGCATAATCGGATGAGGAAACTATGGCACTTTGTTGACAATGGTCAATATTTAAATATTTGAGTATCTACAGTATAATAGTAGACTGAAATGAAAGAAAGCAGATGCAACTGTTTCAGTGTTCTTGTAGAATTCTAAAATATTGTTTACCAGAATTGAGCATGTGGCATTTTTTAAACATTAAAATAATTCAGTAAATACAAATGTGATGTGCCAAATACTTTTTGGAGAAGTTTTTAAAATTTCAGTTTTAATTTTTTGGGTGACCACAGACTTAATCATCTATTTGGAAGAAAATAGTCTTAGTAAATGATCATTTGGCATAGAAAGCCTTAAGTCAAGAGCTTGCATGGGCAAGGCTCTGTTCTTACAGCCAGATCTGTGGGATTTGAAGTTTGAATCCTTTGTTACCAAAAAATTCAATGACAATGAATCCTTTGGTTCTTTGTTACCAAAAAAGTTTGCTCAATGGCACCAAATACGGTGTCCTGAGTTCAAACTTGAAGAGCTGTAGGTACCTGTGTGTGAAGTTTAAAAGAAATCAGTACACTTTTAGCCTACACCATTAGCCAAACCCTAGTCTTGGATAATTGGGGAATGTAGGCTGTAATTGTGAGCTGTTAGGAAGACAGTGAGATATTAGAAGCGTGCCAATCTGAGGAACACTTTCAAGTAATGAAGTGCTGAAGACTGGAATCATTGGTTATGTGTTCCTTCCTCAGTAGAAAAAGGAGGAGAAAAGAAGCCAGACACCATGCCTGAATCAGCCATGATTTAGCCACTTCTGTTCTTTGAATTCAAACCAAAAAGATGCCTTCTGTCTTTAGAGTGGTGATGAGTTCATGCAGGGTAGCTGCTTCTGGATCTCTGGGCTGGGACAGTACCACCCCAGCTACTGTGTCACCCTGGTTTTAAATTAGTAGATTTAGCTACTAGTGCAGTTTCTTGATTTTTGTTTTTCTACCTCTTGTAATTTAGGTGTCTCAGACAGGGATTGAGCATGCATGGTCGTTACAACTTGTCCATCTTGAAATTAATGTCATTGTTAAGTATAAGATAATTTATTTGGCTTAATTATTTTGTTTAATGTTTTTCTGACTAAAAGAAATTTATTGAATTGGAATCCACATATTGCTTTATAATTCACCCTGAATTTTTCCATGGTTATAAATCTCTCCCAGGTGACTAATTTTTCAATATTTAGACTGCTGTGGTACCAAAGCTAAATGAGTTAAACAGATTCTCAGATGTCTTTAGCCACAATCTTTCATTTTTTTCCAATGCTAGAAAACTGTGGAACTTATACAAAGAACCTGAGACCTGTATATCCGACAAAAACTTTCCCCAATCACTACAGCATTGTCACAGTAAGTTCTGTATTTTGACTGTTCTGTGTTCTGGAAGTGGGATGTAAATATAAAAGTTTTTAAGGGAATAATTAGATTTTAGATTAGAAAAAAATAAATTCTTTTCCAAAGTGTAGTGAAGTGGGAAAAGCCTACATTCTGATGTTTGCTCTCCCTCCTAACTAGCTGTGTCCTTGGGAAAGTCACTTTACTTCTGGGTCTCAATGTTCTTGCCTGTGAAAGGAGGTGACTAAAGACATAAGAAATTATTTCCTGGTTTCTTTTTAGTTCTAAGAGTTGACTTTAGTGTCCTATTTTTCCCACTAGTTTGCGGCTTATTAGCCAAAAACCATTCCTCACAAATGCTTTCTCAGCTTGCCTTTCTAATTATCTTGCTGTATGAGTTTGAGCAACCCACTTTGCCTAAATCCAGAGATTATATCCCTGCTTTTGTTTCAACCCAAGTTTCCAGATTTAATTTGGATTCAGGGAAAAAAATGTAATTCATTAGACCTTAGGAGAGAAGCCAGAAATTTAGTACTTTAGCTTATGTTAACACAAGCTGTTCTTGGATCCAACAAAAAAAGAGTTTGCTCTGGAGAAATGCTTTACTCCAAAATGCAGAAGGACCATGGAGTATTATTTTCAAAATCTGAGAGGCAGTACATTTATATAGATCTTCATCCACGCCATCCCAACTTATTTTCTCCTATTACGTAATTTTAAAAACACAAATACTATACCATATCTTGAGTGGCAGTGTTTTAATAGTACTCATCTTTTGGTTCTTCCCAACTTAAACTTAATAGTTCCTTGTAGCTGCAGGTATCAGTTCTTCATTGAGCATTTTGTTCTGTGACTTTATTTAAGGTTAAAAAATTCATAACTTCCATGTATCTGTATTTTATATTTTCAGGGACTTTATCCAGAATCCCATGGCATAATTGACAATAAAATGTATGATCCCAAAATGAATGCTTCCTTTGCACTTAAAAGTAAAGAGAAATTTAATCCTGAGTGGTACAAAGGAGAACCAGTGAGTTCCTTATTTGTTTGTTTTAGCCACTAAAACAGTTTCTTTTATTATTCTCATCGGTATCATTCAGAGAAAAATAACCAGATCCCCTGGAGCTTTGAATAACATATTTCATCTACTGTTTGTTTGGTTACCTTTTTGCAAATGGAGAACAATGCTGATAACCCTAAAATAGTTTGTACGATTGTGTACGAAGAGTAGTTTATTTCAGAGCTGGGATTGGGTTTTACTGAACCGCTTTGTTTTTCTGCTTGATTCCTTCTTGTACTAGTAGCTTGATTCCTTCTTGTACTAGTAGCAAATAGCAGTAGAGGGAATAGTTGTGATCTACACACAGCTAGTTTATATCTGAAGGTCAATATTGGCTTTATTTCCTTATGCCTATTTAGAAAGTTCCTTATGAACACATTTACATGTGTTCTCTTTATTTTTTTTAAAAAGATACCACAATAATAACATAGGGTTCATTTGGGCAGTCTTAATATTTTATCTTAGAAGGAAAAAGAGTATAATGGTTATGACTGAAGGCTATGAATTCACATTTCAGCTGACATTTAGAGCTGTGTGACTTTGGGCTCCTTATTCTTACCATGTCTCAATTTTGTCTTATTTCTGTTGTAAATACCTCATAGAGTTATTGTGAGGATTATGTAAGTTAATAATGTAGGATGCTCAGAGGTATAGTATTTAGATCTGTGTTAGGCAATAATAAGGGCTTAATACATACTAGTATATGAACAAAAGTCAGTCAAAGACATGCATATTTTTGAGTTATTCTTTCAAGGGAATCTTATCACTTAGGTATATAGCTCTTGAAGTTGCAGGGGTTCCAGCTGACTTATGTTGACCTTGTTTTAGTTTGATTTAATCTTTGGCTATTTAATTTCTTTTTGCTCTTCTTCAAAGAACCATATTATATCTTCTTATGTAATTATTGCAGTCTAACTGCTGGAACTTGGTAAGCTTAAAAACAGTCTGCTTTAAGCAGATGTGTTGATGCTGGTTGTACACATACTTGCCTAAGAGGTGAATGTCCACATTATTTTCTAACTTTCCTATGTTGTGTCCCCCAGATTTGGCTCACTGCCAAGTATCAAGGCCTCAAGTCTGGGACCTTTTTTTGGCCAGGGTCAGATGTGGAAATCAATGGAATTTTCCCTGACATCTATAAGATGTACAATGGGTATGTATAGATGTACTTTTTCTAGGCTCTCTAATATAGATAATAAATATTGTCTTGTTGTTCATCACATCCTTTAAGTTCTAAACTCTAACATGATACGTTGGCTGAAAAGTGAGAACTGTCAGAATGAGAAGTCTTTCTCAAGAGCTCTAATGGGTGATACATGGCAGTGGAGTGAGGCAAGTGTTTTTTAGTGGTTTTCTAGAAAGCTCTGGGAGCATGTTGGGGTTGATGTTCAGATGTTTGGGCAGGAGTCAAGAATGAGATCATGGTAAAAATAGAGATCTGAGGTGGATACACTGAACATTTTAAGTCTAAGAAGAGAAAAGATAGAACCAGGAGAAGATGAAAGTAGTAAAAAGGGCACTTGAGAATAGCTCTCTGGTATTTGGAAAATATTATTTAAAAGAAGATATTAATAGCATCTCTGGATTTTCATTTCCAAATTACTTTAGTAAATATGCTTTCTACTGTGAGAAACTGGTTTAGACTGACCTGCCTGTGATATTCAGAATCTATGCTGTATTGAGAAAGAACAATTTTTTTTTTTTCTAGAAGACTCCCTTTGGTTAATTTTAAGTAAGAGTACTAAAGTAATTTTACTTATTTTATAGTTTTTTAAATTCCTCTGGCAAAATAATTTCTCCTACATCACTGTGTCTGAGAAACATGGTCAGAAAAGAGTATAAATCCCTGACAAGAAATGCATAACAATTTTTTTTATTCTTTGTGGCTCACATGAGCATGGGGTAGTACTTCTCCACTTTATCATTTGCCATTTTTTCCATTCTGTAGATGCTAGTTGAGATTTTATGTGCTGTGTTCTGTGCTAGGCAAGAGAGATTCAAAGATTAGTGATATATGGACTCTTTCTTCTCAAGACCTAGTAAGGAACATAACTGCAGTTGAGATTGGGTTAAGTACTCCGATGGAGGTGTGTAAACAAAACTCTGTGACCAAGGAAGGCTTAGTTAATTCTTCTGAGGAAACGTTGCCTGGGAAAGCTGTTTCTCATGGGACCCACCTCCCAGTTTTACTAAGTCATCACTGAGTGAGTTCTTCATGAGGTATCCTTTAGTAGAATGTGTTCATAATACCTGGGTTATTTATTTGAAATACAATGGCTCCTCTCAGATACCTGAGTAATATCCTCAAGTAGAGTATAGAAAGTAAGTTTTTAAACTCAGTTCCTACTTTTAAATGTGTAACTCTTGCTTCTCCATAGGCATGACAAATTTAGGGTTTCAAGGAAAACTCAAACGCTGCTTCAACATGATTGGTGCACTTAAAGCTATTTTCTTTTTAAGAAAAATATTTATATTTTAAATCCAAACCAACAGTTGTCACCATTTTGTTTCATTTAATTTGTCTAATTTTAGTTCAGTACCATTTGAAGAAAGAATTTTAGCTGTTCTTAAGTGGCTGCAGCTTCCTAAAGATGAAAGGTATGTAGATAATTCATTCCTATTGTAAATACTCCTTTGAGAGAAATCACACGATGTTTTAAAGTAGATGACGACAAAACTTTGCTATTGGCTATGCTGTTTTTATCAGATGAACTCTTTAGTGAATTATACCAGCCACAATTTAAAGAATTTCAAACCTGTAAATTACATTCAGTAAGGTTAGAAATGCAGTCTCCAAGTTGTAGAATTTGTAATCACTATCAATTGTTGAATTGTTCTGTCCATTCTGTTTTTCAATGTGTTCATAAAACATTACATTTTGATACTGTTTGATTTAGACCACACTTTTACACTCTGTATTTAGAAGAACCAGATTCTTCAGGCCATTCATATGGACCAGTCAGCAGTGAAGTAAGTACATTTTTATCTGTGATGACTTTCTTTGAAGCAGGTTTCTAGACCATTCTATAAAATTCCATAATTTCTGCAGAGTGAGTGTTAGGTACAATGTACTAAACTAAATGGAAGGATATTGATTTGTTTATACTCTCCACATTGCTCAATGAATTGGTGATGAATTAAATTCTGTATTTTCCACTTCTAAAGCCTTTGTCTACTCCATCTCTATCTTCCTACTTTGACCTAAAAGTGAAGTATTTTTTTGAGAATTTTGTGAACGAGTAAGAGTCCAAATTTCTATGAAAATCTAAGTTACGGAAGAGGCCTCCTGTGAATTCTGCTCTTTAGGAGGTATGTCTTTGACCATCTGAGACCACACTTACCACACCTCCTGGGCATCTAAGGTTTGGAGATGTTTCCACAAAATACAGAGAGGTTCAAATAACTATTGTTTTATTGAGTGGTTACTTGGAAGCAGGAGATAGAGAAACGGTTTGTGAACTAGCACTCTTAAGGTGGCGTCTGGTCTGACCTGACATTCCCTCCGGAAACTTACCAACTCCCAACTGTGTCTGTAATCTCTATAGCACTTAAAAAAAACAAAAACAAATACTACTCTCAGTTTTTGCGTGGCTGTATTGTTTTTTTATCTTGGGCACAGGAAGTATTAGAATAGAAAATGGTTTGAGCTTCTTTCCTTTTACCTACAAGGTGACTTTCCTTCTGACATAACATTTTACCTGTGACCTAAGATATGAAAAGAAACAGTAAAAATCTGTGAATTTTGATGAATATGAGAAGAGGAAGAAGAAGTATTACCAGGATCCCTAATCCTGGAACCTCTTACCTTATGTGATTCCAAGGGATAAAAGACTAAAACAACAGATGTTTCATTAAGAACTGCAGTTTTGGGTGGGCCACAGTGGCTCAGCAGGCAAGAATGCTTGCCTGCCATGCCAGAGGACCCGGGTTTGGTTCCCGGTGCCTGCCCATGTAAAAATAAATAAATTAGTTAAAGAAAAAAAAAAAAAGAACTGCAGTTTCACCCCCACATTCCTATCAATTCTTCTGCCCTCGTAGCCCATGGGTGGAAAATCTGTGAGCCTCAAGGACCCTTTAATAAAGAGCCCAAGCTAGAGCCTAGCCTGGCATGTCTGCTGCGAGCCCTGACTTATGGATACTTCTTGTTCTAAATTCTTTCAGCAGCTTCAGCAGGAGAAGAGAGAGAGAGAAAAGACATATGGGTTTTTTCTCACTTGAATCTAAAACAGCTGACTAAATTATCATCCCCTGTTTTCCCTTACCCTGGGCTTATCCTCCATTTGTCCCTGTTAGCCTTGGTAACCGCTGGGTGGCTGCAATAAAAGAAAGTAGAGAGTGAGGGAGGTTGACCTCCATCCACGTCTGTTTTTGTTCTCTGTATTCTTACCACCAAAATCTACCTCCAACAATGCCAATGTAGTTGGTAAACCCATTGGGCCCTTGCATTGATTCTGTCCCTCAACTAAGCAGAAATGCTCCTTTGTAGAGGCAGGGTGGGGCAGATGTATGGCCAGCAATGTAGCCGTATCATAATAAGTCCAAGGGAAATGTTTCTCATAGCTGTCTTCTCAGTTTGAACAATTAATTGGCCAGCAGCTAGGGTAATATTTATTCTTTCACTGGAAACACTGACACTCAAGACCCATGTCTAGGCCAGGTTGGCTACAACTAAGTTTAAGAATCATTTGGAGAAGCAGTGGTATGTGCTGAGATGCTAAATAATAGCTCATGGTAAGGATATTTTCCATCTCCCAAGTCTACCTTTTTGATGTGGTTTCTGCGTCTTATTTTCATTTCTAAACCTGTATGTCCTTTGAATTTACCCACAATTTTAATATAAGAATTTAGAAGTTTTCCAGAGTTTACTCAAAATATCTCAGGCATCATTTACAGTTTGGGTCACCCATTTCATGGCCTTTTTTTGTTGTTGTTGCAGTTATTTGCTTATCGTGTCATATATCTTTTAAATTGATGCTGTTTTTTCTAGTTCACTAAAGATTTTCTGACTCATCTTCATTCAAGGTTGAGCCAGTTACTTTTCAAATCATAGTCATTAAGTTGCAAACTCTGTTAAGCTCTAATATTGCTGGCACATCAAACCCCACTTTTTCTTAACTTTTAAGAATTCCAATGCATGTTGCTGGGATATCTTTAGTGAATGAGAGACTATATTGAAAGAAATCATCTCATATTACAGTGCCACACACTGATTATAAAAGACTAGCCTGATTTTAGACATTACAGAAAACCTATACAAAACTGCACATGAATTTTGCTCAGGTGATTTGTTAAGGAGGGAGGAAAGTGCCAGAAAGCAGTTGGCTGAAAATCGTTTGCTATCTTGTTTCCTTGTGATATTCACAAGTAACATGCATCAGTTTGTAAGGAGATGACGGGTTGAATTCTTAGGAATTTTAATTTAAAAATTATAAGCATAGAATTATTGGAAGTATTTCATGAATAATTTTAATATTTTTGAAAATTAGAACATATTTTGTTTACACAGTGAACGTTTGGTAAGATAGAACAAGAAGAAACTGATTACAGAAAATGAAGTTTTAATTAAGGTAGGAATGCATTCATTTCTGCCCAAACAATATGGAATTGAACTAGTGTTATTTCAGCTTAAATCGGGTCTTGGCACAGCAATAACCTCTGAGACTTCAGGAAGGGAGAGCTCATCAGATCAACTCTTCCGAGATTTAAGATTGAGCATGTATGGATTTTTGGCCCTTCCATATTTGTTGGTCAGCAGTTATTTCAAGCCCTTCATGTCTTAACTGTCCTGTCTTAGCCCACTGTGAATGAGTTCATCAGAGTATTTGCACCAACTGACCTTTTATTTTTCATTCCTTTTCTTTTTTAGCAGAGAGAGCTCTATATTGAAATAGCCTATAGTATTGAGTGCATCATCTGAGATTGCTTCCATGTCTTAGGTCATCAGAGCATTGCAGAGGGTTGATGCCATGGTTGGCATGCTGATGGATGGGCTGAAAGAGCTGAACTTGCACAGATGCCTGAACCTCATTCTCATTTCAGATCATGGTAATCTAATTTGCATAATTTACCTCTTAGGTTAGGTGGTGCCAAAAAAGGAAAGTTACTTGATTGATTAATGTTTTGATTTATTATTATTTTGATTTATAATTTTTTGATTAACCAAGCAATTAATTAATTGTTTGCTAATTATTTCATTGTTTCCTCTGAATATTGTTAATCCATTTTTTAAAATGTAGTTTCTTTTGTAATAGAGTTTTGTAGACATCTTTTGGAAAAAAAAGTACATAAAATATAAAAGTACAGGTGAAACAGAATTCTTGGGAACCTGAGAGTCTGTTAGTCCCAATGCAATCATCTTCTGATGTGCGAAACGCCCACCTCTTGGAATTGGGATAGTTAACTTTTTTTTCAATACTAAATTTTGATAAATATAAATATAGATTGAATTTGAACAGATTATTATATTCCTATTCAATTTCTCTTTGCAAATCTTACTTTAAAGGCAGTATATGTTAATTTTGACAATATTTTAATTTCCCTCTTACTGTGATCTTTGTACCACATGTTGTGTACAGATTTAGAACTGTAGAAATTATTATATGCAATTGTTTTTGTTTCTTGTTCTTGTCTGCTTCAGAAATAATTACTGAAAGCCATTTCTAGAAACAGTCCTAAGAAGATATATCCCCAAGAAACCTAGAATGAGATTGACGGTTTTGCACTCCCAGTTGCTGTCCTCTATGATTTGGGGCAAATAACTAGATTTTCGTAGTCAGTTTTAGACTGTGATAAGACATTCCTCCTCACTGACAGAAATACATTATAATGCATAAATAAGAAGAAACATTAAGCTAATTTTGTGATGGGAAGGGAAAAGACTTGGAAAAAGGTAAAGTGAAATTCCAGGTCTATTTGGAGCTCGCCTAACCTGAGCGCTGAACTCACGTTTACCGAATTTAGTTCTGGGAGTGGTTTTGAATGAAATTCCACTACGCATTACATTTTTTATTAAGATTGCAACCTCTTTTGGGATTTTCCCTCTAGGTATGGAACAAGGCAGTTGTAAGAAATATGTGTATCTCAACAAATATTTGGGGGATGTTAAAAATATTAAAGTTGTCTATGGTCCAGCAGCTCGGTTGAGACCTTCTGATGTCCCAGATAGATACTATTCATGTGAGTACATCTTTATGATGACTTTGAGTGTTGTTATAACCAGATTGCACTTCTCTAATTACTGTACTTCTAAGATAAAAGGAATCAAAGTTGATTTCCTTTTCATGATTAAAAGTGCAGTACAGATCTCCTGCACCCAAAGGAATTTTACAGGACTGGATGTGAGCCTGTAAGTCTAGCCATTTGTGGTTATTTATGGGCTTAACATCATATTTGAAGGACTTAGCAAATTCTTACGTTGTAGTGTGTTGTGTTCTCTTTTTTTTCATTTTTAAAGTTCAAGATTACTTATATTTAAAAGATCTACGAGAAAATCAGCCACATTTTATTCATATTTAATTAATTGATGACACATCATTAAAATAACTTACTATCACTTTAGAATAATATTCAGTTGTGGTGGGGTATGCTGGCAGAGACAATTCTATAAGCAATTGATTCCTTACCATTCCAAAAAGCAATTAAAATGTGTCTTATAGGGTGGGCCACGGTGGCTCAGCAGGCAGAGTTCTCACCTGCCATGCCGGAGACCTGGGTTCGATTCCTCGTGCCTGCCCATGCAAAAAAAAAAAAAAAAAAAAGATGTGTCTATAAACAGGAAAGAAGAAAAGTTTCACATTCTCTCTTGACCACATGTGAAATTTAAATTGCCAAGAAATTTTTAGAAATATTCATCCTTACAAGTTAGGCCTATTTCATAACTGTTTATACCTCTGCTACCCTCTTTTTGATCAATATCCTTGATAACTTTCAGATACTTAGGACACATTTTATTTAGCTTTTTGTTGCAATTAACTTTGAAAGGAGAAAGGAGGGAAAAGCTTTTCTCGTCAGTTTTAAGAATTGGATTGGGCACTGCAGGGGTATACATTTCAATAGATGGTGAATATTTATGAAAAGAAAGAGATTTAACTGCAGAAAATATATTAGAATAATGACACAATACACAGGCTCCATATGTACAATGATAAGTTTGAATTAGCATTTTTTGTTTATAAAAGTAGTAGAGACTTGTTATGAAATCTGTTATTAAAACTGTATAGGTAATGACAGTCCCCAGATAAGGGTTGGGTGGGGGTGGCTAAGTTTTATCAAAGTCATTGTTTCCATTAGGCCCCTGAGTTTCCCAAATTAAAGCAAAATACTTTGTCTATGTATATGTATATACACATACATGTATTGATATGCATGTATATATATATATACACACACACACATACACACACATGCACACACAAGATATATTAGTTAGGGTTCTCTAGAGAAACAGAATCAACAGGGAACACTCACAAATATAAAAATTTATAAAAATGTCTCACGTGATGGCAGGAATTCAGAGTCCAAAATCCACAGGGCAGGCTGTGAAGCCGATGACTCCGATGAAGGGTCTGGACGAACTCCACAGGAGAGGTTCACCAGCCAAAACAGGAAAAGTCTGTCTCTTCTGAATCCTCCTTAAAAGGCTTCTAATAATCAGATTAAGCATTACTCATTGCAGAAGACACTCCCCTTTGGCTGATTACAAATGGAATCAGCTGTGGATATAGTTGACATGATCATGATTTAATTCCATGAAATATCCTCATCGCAACAGACAGGCCAGCACTTGCCAAACCAGACAAACAGGTACCACCACTTGGCCAAGTTGACACATGAACCTAACCACGACAATCCACCCCTTGTCAACTTGGCAGCTATATATACCACCTTAAACCATACCTAATTTCTAAATAAAAAACAATAAAACACACATTTTTTCTTTTACCTAACAATACTCAACTGTCCTGCATGTAACTGGAATCACATTAAATCTCTCCAGAATAGGGTGCAAATCCTTGGGTAATATTTATTCTTAAACTTGATATCTTACAACTTAAATAGTATAACATAAAGGAAACAGCATTACAGTCCTCATTTCTGTAACTAATCACATGGTCGAAGTTCATATTTATTACTACCTTCTTCCACTACCCATTCCACGTTCCCCTTACCCTCAGCAAGCGGTTCAGCTGGCCATGGTTCTTTGCCTGGTGGGGTGACCCAAACCTTCATTCCTGAAGTTTCAGAGCCATTGGTAGTCCTGCCTGGATTGGGTTGTTGCAGTTTTCCATTGATTTTAATCACAGGGCATGGTAGTACTAAAAGACGCCCTAGGGGATCTCCTATATTCCAAGAAAACTCTTCTTTACCCCCATTATGTAGTTGCAGTCCTGTTTCCCCCTGATAGTCAGGGTCAGTCAACCCAGACAGCCACCCTTCTTGGCTTGTTGATCCAGTGGCATAAGTAGCCCAAAGTTGCCAGGTGGCAGTCTTAACTTCCAGTTCAATGGAATCATTGTTGTTTCTCCTGGAGGAAGCACTCTCTGTTTTGGAACTAAAACCTGTAGACCAGCAGAGCTCAAGGTCACAGGGACAGGAAGCAAAAATTTTCCTAGTGGATCACTAGGGGTAATAGTGAGTGGTACCACTCCCATTTCCACCCCTTGGTTCCTGGACCCATGGATCCTGGCTATGGGAGAAACAGCACCATACAGCGGACGCTGATTCAAAGCATACACAGCTTCCTGGAGAACATTTCCCCAGCCCTTCAAGGCATTGCCACCTAGTTGGCACTGTAATTGAGTTTTCAAAAGGCCATTCCACCGTTTTATCAATCCAGCTGCTTCTGGATGATGGGGAACATGGTAAGACCAGAGAATTCTGTAATCATGTGCCCATTCCCGCACTTCATTTACTGTGAAGTGTATTCCTTGATCAGAAGCAATGCTATGTGGAATACCATGATGATGGATAAGGCATTCTGTAAGCCCACGGATGGTAGTTTTGGCAGAAGCATTGCGAGCAGGGAAAGCAAACTCATATCCAGAGTATGTGTCTATTCCATTTGGAACAAATTGCTGCCCCTTCCGTGAAGGGAGTGGTCCAATGTAATCAACCTGCCACCATGTAGCTGGCTGGTCACCTCGGGGAATGGTGCCATATTGGGGGCTGAGTGTGAGTCTTTGCTGCTGGCAGACTGGGCACTCAGCAGTGGCTGTAGCCAAGCCAGCCTTAGAGAGTGGAAGTCCATGTTGCTCAGCCCATGCATAACCTCCATCCCTACCACCATGACCACTTTGTTCATGAGCCCATTGGGCAATGACAGGAGTTGCTGGGGAAAGAGGCTGACTGGTGTCCATAGAGCAGGTCATCTTATCCACTTGATTATTAAAACCTTCCTTTGCTGAAGTCACCCTCTGCTGCGCATTCACTTGGGACACAAATATGTTCATGTTTTTAGCCCACTCAGAAAGATCTATCCACACACTTCCCCAGACATCTTTGCCACCAATTTTCCAATTATGGTCTTTCCAAGTCCCTGACCATCCAGCGAAATCATTAGCAACAGCCCATGAGTCAGTATACAAACACACCTCTGGCCAGTTTTCCTTCCAAGCAAAATGAACAACCAGGTACACTACTCTATATTCCTTTATCTGGAAAAATTTTCTCAGACTTATGTAAAGTGTGACATAAATTATCTGTAAACACCAGACAGTTATTGATTTGGACCACAAAAAACTGTGGCCCAAATTCAGTTTCAAAACTAGGCTCCTGGCTCTCTCTTCTAAGTTCCCCAGTACCCTTCTTACTAGGAAATTCTGGAGCTATCATTGAGTATTGAAGTATATAAAGTAAAAAAGTAAAAGTTTTCCATTCTGAGTACTGTAACTTCACTGCTCATCAGTTCCCCTCTGCAGAGACAAACCACTATTAAGTTTGGAATTAGTCTCTCCAGGTATTTCTATGCTTATGTTGAACATATGCGTTACTCAGTGAAATTATCCTATATCTAGATAGATAAATGGGTGAGTAGATGGACAGGTATTTGGATGGATGGATGGGCAAATGGGTATTTTAATGGATGGACATATGGATGGATGGACATATAGATGAACAGGTGGATAGATAGATGGAAATGTGCATGCTCCATAACTTGCATTTTCATTAAAAATATGACACTGTTTATAGGTATAGGGTCGTACTTGAAGACTTGTCTCTTTCTTTTAAGTGGCTAATATATAAGCCTCAGATGAGCTGTTTGAAACCTGCTTTGATGTTTAAATGTAGGATTTCAGTACAATATTATACATTTTTGTATTATTTTATTTCTAATTGTAGTATTCCCTCAACTACTAATTCTTAATTTTGTCCCCCTTCAGTTAATTATGAAAACATTGCCAGAAATCTTTCTGTGAGTATCTTTGCTTTCCCATTATATAATTATTATCAGTTTCATATAATAAATATTTAGAAAAATTCTTAGATGTTTATTCTTGGGATTGTAGAATTAGAATTTTCAGTATCTAGGCTGCATTTAAATGCTTTATGTTTTTAAAGATCTTAAGGACATACCCCACTAATCTAGGTTTAAAAGTTTTTAAGAAATTATTTATCGGTATTATAAATTTTATATGACAATGCAAGAAACAGTTGAAAAAATGAAGGAAAGAAATTTATAGCTGCGGCACCATAAACTTAGCATTTTGATATATTTCCTTCCAGACTTTTTCTATACCTATTTTTTTAAGTTAGTTTTTGTTCTTGTGTTGAGATATCTACATTGCATTTTTACTTAATATAATTTAAGTATTGTAGATAATTCTTACAATTGTAGTTAACAATAGTGTTTGCAGGCAGGATCATCAGTATCCCAGATACAATCTAGTGAAGGAATCCAGGGGTCCCAGGGTTTTGTGCAGTGACAATCATGGTTTCCTATAAAAATTTCAACCAGCTGGGACATTCAACTTGCACACTATTCAAGTAGCAATAATTCTTGGTTATTTTTGCATCTCTGACTTGTTGGGCATGCTTAGTAAATTATTTGTGAGTGAAAATAAGATTCATATGGAGTTGCAATTTCAAGAAAAATTCACACTTTAGAAAATATGGAAATAAAGATTTTTCTTTGGCTTTTACAATTTCAGTGCCGGGAACCAAATCAGCACTTCAAACCTTATCTGAAACATTTTTTACCCAAGCGTTTGCACTTTGCCAGAAGTGACAGGATTGAACCTTTGACGTTCTATTTGGATCCTCAGTGGCAACTTGCATTGTAAGTTCTGACCGTCTCCCGGGTAAACTTAGCCTGAACTATTAGTAATTCAAGGTAACTGTTGGGCCCTGGATTCCCAGCAGTATTATGTGAAATCTGTACAACTAGAATATAATTCTCTTCACTTAGTCTAGGCTTTCTCAGCCTCAGTCTATTGACATTTTGGACCAGATCTTCGTTTTGGGGCCGTTCTATGTGTTGTGAATTGTTTATCAGCATCCTGCATTCTACCCACTAGATGAAAGTAGTACCCCTCCCCTAGCTGAGACAACCCCAAATTTCTCCAGATATTGCAGGTAGTCCTCTGGGGAGGTGAGGATACTCTCGGTCTGAGACCTGTGGCTCTGTCCTTTTACATTCATATTGATTATTTCTTATGTTCTGTAGTTATGTGCAACCACTTGCTGTTGTATCTCTTTTGTACATGACAGTTATATCAAATAATACCTTCAAAATAGCACTTTAGAAGTCTGGCAAATAATTGGTGAAACTACTTCACTTTATAATAATGAGCAATTATCTTCTCTGTTAGACACCGTCATTGTTTTCATTCTCCTTGTACTAATCCATCATTAAACCAGTCTTCTGGTGCATTCAGTAAATTATTGGTTGGCAAATATCTCAAATTTGATCATCAACTTTTTTGATAGTTGTTAAGAAGCCAATGCTGAGAAATACCCCATCGAGCAAAACCTGAACAGTGAACCAGGAGTCAGTCAGCACAATTGCATCCTCTCTACTCTTGTTAGAGAGCTGTGCTTTTAGTGTTAAAAGAACATGAAAGAAGGGACTACACTCTTGGAAGAACTTCCCTCATGGGGAGTTAATATTTAGTGAATAACTACTATATTCCAAGCATTTGAGTGGGCTATGTCTTTGTGTTTTTACAAATAACTCAACATGATGAAATTGAAACCAAGAGAACATAATTAAATTGTCCAAAGTTATAGGTATTACATAGCACAGCCAGGGTTCAGAACTGGTTCTGGGTGGACCACGGTGGCTCAGCAAGCAAGAATGCTTGCCTGCCATGCCAGAGGACCCGGGTTTGATTCCCGGTGCCTGCCCATGTTAAAAAACAAACAAACAAACAAACAAAAAAACCGGTTCTGTCTTGATACTAGCAGTTTGTCTTCTCTGTATCATATTGCTTATAGTTGATTTCTCTAATAAATAAAATATAAAGAGGACCTGTTAATACTTTTCAAAGCCAGGTAGTTTTATATTTACCTTTTTGTCGGTTTGTTTAGCAAAATAGTTGCTTATTTATTGTTATCAATTATGCTTTATGAATGAACTTCATGTCATTAATTGAGATATGTCAAAATTAGGAATCCTTCAGAGAGGAAATCTTGTGGAACTGGATTTCATGGCTCTGATAACATCTATTCAAATATGCAAGTGAGTAAATTCATACTTTTTTCTAAAAAAACAGTATTATTTCTGAGGTAAAACATATAAAAAACTTTAGACTTGAAGACACAGACTGTGATTACGTGCTTTGACTAAGAATTAATCAAGCACATACCTTCATAGAGCTGTTTTTATTTTGACATTAAAATAATAGGATTCTGTTAAAAACTGCATATTTGTTTTTCATGAACATGTGACACACTTGCTACTAAATTTCTAGAAATTATTTTGCATAATTTTTTTGCTCTGTTAAGAACATTGTTTTGCAGTAAATTAAAGCCAGTGATTTAATAAGTAAGAAGATGTTCTAAAAGAAGATAGTACCAAGTATTTAAAATTTTCCAAATGCACTCAAAATAATCATCTCAGTTGACTCCTACAGGACTGTGTGAAGTGGCCAGGGTGAATTTATATCCCATTTCATAGAAGAAAAAAAATGTTTTTATCACCCATTCTGTTGTGAATGTCAAGTCAGAAATTATGATAAACCTAAGAGAAATATCCCTGATTTCCTCAGATTTTATATGCAACAGGGGCAAAAACTATATCCTACAAAGTCCATTGGGCATAGGAGTTTTCCCTTTTTATGTTAATAGAGCCAGTTTATATGTGGGCCATGTGGACATTATAATTTTTGTTTACTATAATTATGAGAATATAATGTGATTTATAAGCTGTTACTTCTGGACTATTCTAGGCCCTCTTTGTTGGCTATGGACCTGGATTCAAGCATGGTGTAGAAGTCGACCCCTTTGAAAATATCGAAATCTATAACTTAATGTGTGGTAAGTATGTACACAGGGTTTTCATCCCTTCTGAAAGCAGAGCTGGAATAGCGTTATTAAAAGTAGGTCCCATGGTGAACTACTTCATGGAGACGGTGATGAGGGAAGACAGCCCCTCACATTCTCACCTTCTTTCTTCCTGAGCCAGTCACTGAAAACATGTGCTGAACATGTCATCTGATTACTTATCTGCTTCTTCCTTTAGGCTGCAAAGTGTCCCAAAGTGCATCATCCCTGGTGAGGTGGCTCCTATATACCCAGTGGTTAGCACTGAGCCAGGCCTTGCGCTTCATTATTAGACTGCTTATGAATTAGGGCCATCATAGAGAAAAGAGTTTGGGGGACAGTGGAAGGCAGACTAAACCGGTCAGACATGATTACCATAGTAGCATGAATAAATGACAGTGCCAAGGTTGTAGGAATGGATCCACTAGGAAAATTCTCAGTTTCTTTGTACCTTCTGAATTAATACTCCTATGGTGAGATACTGAGTTGTAAGTATTGTTTCCCTTTTCTAATAATGGTGCCAGGCATTTGCAAAACTGTACATATGTCCCCACTATGCACTGGCACATAGTGAGTGCTTTCTATGTAAGTGTTTTCTATTATTATTAATATTGGTATGAATAGTAATACCCAATATTAATTACTGTTAAATGCTTTAGACTCAGGCAGAGCTGGTTTTGAATCCTAAGTCTCCATCCTTGCAGCTTTGAGACCTTTGACAAAGCCCTTTTATTATTCATCTACCAAATCTTGGTGCTAAAAGTTACTCAATAGTGTTGAAGATTAAATAAGAAAAATATATTAGCACAGTGATTGGTATACAGTAAGCATTCAACAGCTGATAATTATATAATTATCATATTCTTTAAAATTCAGACGTTTTTATAGAGAAGTAAAGAATACATATCAGTATTTCCTTTAAGAAAAAACATTTTCAGGAATACTTGAAAGCTGAAGAAAATTTCATAGTTTTATTTTTTGGTAAAGAGTAAAGGGCACATGTAGACTTGTTTTCTTTTAATCACAGTACACATCTACTTATATGATTTTTAAACTTTGAAGTAACTTATTTTGACCATTCTTGGAATTTTGTAGATTTGCTTAATTTGGCACCAGCTTCTAATAACGGAACTCATGGAAGTCTTAACCACCTCCTAAAGAATCCCTTTTATAGCCCAAACCATCCCAAAGAAGTCCGCCCTCCAGTACAGTGCCCCTTCACCAAAACCACCCAAGATAACCTTGGCTGCTCATGCGATCCCTCTGTAAGTACCGCCAGAAGTTTAGCCCAGGGTGTATGGTGTTACAGCACCCTCTGCTTGGATGTGCTAGAGAGAGATTAATGAGCAAATTAAAATTCAGGTGCTGGGGTGGGGTTCATATATTTATTTTTTCTAGGAGTGCATGAAGGCCTTTTACTATTTATATTTTCCTCTTCCTAGTTTTTGCATCTTCACCTCGACTTGTATCCTACTGCTTGATTGGGCTACAGGTTGGAAGAAGTCTAGTTGAGTTCTGGGATATTCTGATCATAGAATTTGTGCTGTTAACCTAAGTAGTGAGGTCTTGAACACATGTAAACCAATCACAATATTCCTTCTCTAGAATGCATCTCAAACTATTTTAAATTTAGGGGAAATAACATTTTGGGGGGGGGCTAGGAAATGGATGTATGACTCTGCTCCTGTTTTACTCCTATCAAACTGTAATTGTTGTGAGAAGATAACAATTCACGGCAAGTTGTGAACAAAATTGATGGTAGAGATTTGGGGAGTAGCTCATGATTTCAATTTTGTCTTAATCTTTGACTTCTTTGATTTAGGCTTGTAGAAAGATTGTAGAAATAGAGATAAGAGTTATAAAGCAGTAATTATATTATTTTTCCATTATAGAGTTATGCTTATGCTAACAATTTTATCTTTTTACAACTATCATCCCTGTCCGTTTTCCTTGGTCATCAAAAAAATAACTTTCATTTACCTGAGACAGCTTAAAATGTTATCTTTGTTTCAAATTGGATTAATTAAGCTGTAGAACTCTATGTTATAAAATTAAAACATTTCTCTCAGCCCTCAAAACAAGTATTATTAACTTTTTAAGGTTTTCCCAAGTGTGGATTTTCAGACACATTTGAATCTGACCATGGCAGAAGGTAAGAAAGATAAGTTTGTACTCTTAAGCTTGGAATGTGAAAATAAACAGTGCTTGCCAAATACAATTGATTAGGGACATTATTTGAGACTAACCAACAAAGTTAATGCAGCAGTGGAAGACCAGCTGATGAAATAGTGATTTCTTTGATAGTCTAGATTGTTAGTCATAAGGGAAGAAGGGATATTTGCAGTGGAAATAGTGTGTAATGTATTTTGTGGAAGCTGAATCACTCTTTATGAACTTGATGGAGGTGTTTGGAAAATTTGAAGATTTGTGAAGGTTTATAATAGAGCCTCAGAATTCCTCTGGAATATCTGAACTCCTATCTGACCTGGTTCTTTGTAAATTACAAGAGAGCATAAGTAGATTTAGTTTATCTAAAATTATTTCTTCATAACTTTTGAATGAAAATTAAGAATTTGCTGACAACTGATGAAATGTTCGGTTTTGACTTGGATGTTAAACACAACTTTGATATCTAAAGTTGGTTGCCTCACATTATTTTATCTGCTCTAATCCTGACTTGAGCTTGTCTATGTAAAATCCCTGTTGTCCGTATTTGGGTTAAGAGGAATCTTTGATAGCCTCCCTGTGGCAAAGTACTGTGGTTCAGTACAACACCTTTGAAATTGGGTAGATCTGGGTTTGAATATGAGTTTAGGAACTATATATTGATGGAAAAATTACTTGCTTCCATGAGCTACTGTTTCCTCATCTTCAAAATGGGCATTTAGCCTCAATTCTCAGGGAGATAAAAGCATTAAATGAGAATCATGTATGTCAAGAACTCTACAAAGCACCCGCTATTTGGAAAAAGAGAAATAAGTGGTATCCACTATTGTTATTGTTTTGTTCAGTTTAGTCTTAAAATTACAGTTCTGAGCTTTGCCTTTGCAAGCGCACACATCAACCAGAAAAATGTCATTGTGGAGTATGGCCTAAAGAATAAGGCCATTATTAATTAATGGCCATTATTAATTAATTAATTAATAAGTAATTAAGACAATATTAAGGAATTTTTGTGGTATAATTTCAATCCCAATTAACTGCAATTTCTAGCAACTTCACGTAGTGTCCTCTTTTGATATCTTGACATTACATTGTTCTTTCAGTATCTTCATAAGCATAAATTGCAATGAAAACCTTTTGTTTTGCTTTATAATTATTTGTGGTTCTTGTCTTTGTAATTAGTCTTATTATTTTTACCAGTTCAGAATAATCTTTCAATAGGGTTAAATAGAGGAAGAGTTGAGTGTATCCTTATATATCACTATATGATGCACACTAAATATATTTAAATGGTGGTCTCATTTCCCCCTCCAAACCAAGAGAAGCTCATTAAGCAAGGCACTCTACCCTATGGAAGACCCAGAATTGTCCAGAACAGCACCATCTGTCTTCTTTATCAGCACCAGTTCGTCACTGGGTACAGCCATGACCTGCGGTTGCCGCTTTGGACATCCTACACTGTCAACAGAAATGCAAGTATCTGTCACCTCTTTAGCTATGCGTGGCTATTTAAAACTATAATCATTAAACAAAACATTGAAGCCATAGTTTCTCCTTGCTAATCTTGGCTCTGTGATCAGTTCCCACATTAGAGGAACACTGGGCCAGGCTTCAGAAATATTAGGTTCCAATTCTAGCTCTGCCACTAACCAGCCATGTGAGTTTGAGGTCCAGACAGAGCAAGTTTCTTCTCCTGGGGAATGCGGGGCATGCAGTAAAGGGGGTTTTCCTTTTCTCCAGGTTTAATATTTTGTGTTTCTAATTATTCACCTCTAAATTCATAACATGAGGATTTGCCTGATAAGTGTTTTGGGGTTGTTTATTAACCTAGAATGTGTGTGTGTGTGTGTGTAGAGGAAGCTGAACCAGACTTTATCTTTTCCTCAGGATTTAAAGAGGACCCAAAGCTAACAACAGCAGTTGCTAAACTTCCCCACATTCTAAAGAGGATGACCAACATTGGACAGACATTTTCCCTAGTGTATCAGGCAGGGTTCTCTGGGGAAACAGGATCAATAGGAGATTAAGAAATTTATTTTAAGGAATTTATTTAGGGAATTGGGATTGTGAGAGTCTCAAGATTATAAGGCAGGAGGGCAGGTTGGGAACTTGGCAAGAATGATGTTTTCATAGTCTTGACTATGGAATGTGTAGAGTAGGATGGCAGGCTGGAAACTCAGAGAGGAGTAGATGGTTTAATCTTGAAGCAGAATTTCTTCTTCTCTAGGAAACCCCAGTTTTTGCTTTTAAGGCCTTCAATCATGTTATTGAGGCAAAACCCCTTTATTTAAAGTCAACCAATTATAGATGTTAACCTATCTATAAAATACCTTCATAACAGCACCTAGACTAGTGTTTAAGTAACAGGATACCGTAGCCAAGCCAGGTTGACAAATAAGACTAACCCTCACACCCAGCTTTAACTAAGAGTCGGCAGAACTGTTCTTATATTAATCAATCAGTACTACCACCTCTACTAGCGTTGACAAATAAATACAGGTGTTTCATGCAATGTTCTAAAAATTATTCATTGTTTTTTTTGTATGACAATAAAATTAACTGGGTTTCCTGTATTTTTATTGTTGCCAGATTAATCTGTCAACTCTAACCACTATATCCCAGTTGCTAATGAGTAGCTCTGCCCATCTGGTTTTCTGCCCTCTCACCCAAGTCAAGTGGCAGGGGAGGCTCTTAGAGTCTCCCCTTGTAGCAGAAGGAAGCCTGGGGCCTCACTGCAGTGGGATGCTGCTGAGCTGGGCCTTTAGGTGCATCTAGTGCTGCTATTGTAGTGGAGCATGGTGAGGGGGCTTGGGGAGAGCTTGACCCACGGTCTCTGGATTTTGGCACATACAACATGGGAATGTGGGAACTAGCCTTGTGCCGTGACATTTCTGATTATGGAATGCTTGCTGGAGCAGCTGGTGCTAACTGGCCAAAGAGGCCCTGTGGAATCCTGTCCTAGGAGGAGCAGGAAAGGATAAGAGGCACACCTATCACAGTTCCTTGACATCTTTGGGAGCACGGAAGTGGACCTAGCAGTTCCCACAATGGAGCTGAGTGATTAGAGGAGGGAGCAGAAGCTCCTTTTGGCTACCAGGAGTAGGGTGGATGGAGCAGGGACTCTGGCATTATGGATGTCTAACTGTAGCCTCAGTTTTGACAGACCAGCTACAAGATAGTTGCCTCTTGAGCTAGAGGGCTGGTCAACCTGTGGGAGTGAGTGAGAACTGCAGCAGTATCAAGGTCCCTGGAGATAATTAGTGTAGAGTTTCTCTCTTGTAGAGTTGTCTCTCCTATAGGTAGTTCAAGGCACTGGAGAACAGTGTCAGAATCCAAGATAAGAACTGAAGGGTAGCGAATCCTATAAAGAACTTGGCATTTGGGGATCTGTGGATCCCTGTAGGAGAAGGTGGACACAGCCACTTTGTAAGTGTGCTGGGTCCCTCTGAGCTACAGAAGTCCAAGAGGGGCCAAACATCTTCCCAGCCGCTGATGCTAGGAAAACATGAGGAGGCTGGTGAGTAGAGAAACCTCCTCTAGGGATCTTAGCAGCTGCCCAAATCTAAGGGGGTCTTGACTGATGGACATTGCTGTTCAAGCACAATGCCGCTGTCTACCCAAAGGCCACAGGCCAAACCAGAGGAAGGTGTGGGCATCCTGTCCACGACTGAGCCCAGAAGAGTTAGGCTTGAAGGGGAATGGGGCAAACATCCCAGGATAAGAGCACCATTTCCTCCATGGTGACCTGGTGGGAAGAAATGTCACGTAGGAGGTAGGCCTTGAAAGAGGGAAGGGGACGAGGTGTGAGTTAGATCTCATAGGAGATCAGAGTTTCATACTGGACTGACCAGAATGATATTCAGAGACAATGTGACTGGCAGGCTATTGGATGTCTAAAGGGATGAAAAGGGAATTTGAGAGAGTGCAGTTGAGGGTAGTGGCTGGGTTTAAAATTGCAATTATTATTAGTATTCACTGAGATTGCTAAGTTAAAAAGATAGAAATATGTGTGTATAATCTGCATTAAAATATGTATTATATACACATATATTTATACTTTTATAAATGTATTATATACACATATTTTTATACTTTTATATAAAGTTTCTGCCTCTAAACTTTTTTCAAAATTTTTTGAAGACTTTATCTTAGTTTGCTCTAAAGACTTATTTGGCTTGGTAATATATAGCATTCTACACAATGTTGTGTTGGTTTCTTACAGTATTTATTGTTGTTTAATACCTTTATCATAATGTTCTTTGATTCTGTTTGAATTTTCAGTTTCCACATATAATCAAAGCTACGTAAATTCACAGTTACCACTTTACCTGAAGCTTTTAAGTTGCTGTTCAGTGGCTTATTTTCTTCCTGACTCTTGGCTGAATAGTTGAGTACGGAAAATAGGTTCATATCTCTTTGAAAATTAGCAGTGCAATCTAAAAGTTTAAAATTGTGCAGATAAAAACAGTCTAAACAAAATTAGTGCCACAAGATAGGAAAATATTTGCACATATGTCCAAAAATAAAAGGATGACTCTCCTTAATATTGAAAAGAGTTTCTTTACTTCACTTAGAGCAAAGAATACTCTCATGGAAAAATGGTGAGAAATATGGACAGACAGGAACTCTAGAAATTTATGCTGTAGTTCACCTTTCCTCTACTTATAAAGCAATCTTCTTTTTCCCCCTATGCCTGATGATTCTTTTTATTTTATTCTTCAGGACAGTTTCTCTACAGAAGACTTTTCCAATTGTCTTTACCAGGATCTTCGAATTTCTTTTAGTCCTGTCCATAAATGTTCATTTTATAAAAATAATGCCAAACTGAGCTATGGGTTCCTGTTCCCACCACGTAAGTCTTCTTTCTTCTTCCTCCCCAACCCTTCTCTTCTCCCTCTCTTTCTTCTTGTATTTATATATCTGTCATGCATTATGGAGCCTTATTTATTTATCAGTAAAAAATTGTGAATTAGAAATTTAACTACTAGGGAAAAATTTAGAACATTGAAAACTTAAATTTAAAAAGCTTTTCATTTTGTTTGAAGGGTGATTGATTTAGTGCGGATACTGTAGCTAGAGCAGCACTCTTCCTCACTTTTCTTAATAGACATTTCTTTAAGCAGATATGGAGAAAATTCAATGACCTTAGAAGGATGCCTCAGGGGAATAAATGTATGAGGGAAAAATTAATCATCTTAAAACTCTGCCTTTATCTAATTCTTGGACAAATGACATTTCCTTTTTAAGTCACAAAGTTCTATTTCCTTCCCTAAAGGGATAGTTTTTAGAATTTTTTTTGTTTCTTTAAAGTGGTAAATTTGTATGTTAATGAGAAGACAATTTGAGGCCAGCCTTAAAAGGTAAAAATCAGAGGCTTTCAGGTATTCAGTCACCCTCAGGACCCAGGCTAGTCCCCAGAATAAGTGTCTGATGTCAGAATTTAGGTATTGCATTATAAAAATAGACCAGGTCCATACCCAAAATTCATACAAAGAAGCCTTGTACAGAATTTTGAAGCAGACATCCTTGTTTTTTTTTTTTCCCCTCTTTGAGGTAGGTGTGGTTCTGAAGGCACATATTCTTTCTTTTTCATTTTCCTTCTTTAAGGAAAGAAGATTGTCAGCGCAGTACATTTTAGTTGAAATAAAGTACTGAAAGTCAAGTTTGAATATGTTATACTTGCAGTCCTTTTTCTTTTAAGGTTTCTGTTTGCTTGATAAATTCATCTTGAAGAAGAAGAAAAGATCTAAATATTTGGCTGATGTTTTTAAGGGACTTGACCAAACCTGTTGCATTTTCCCTTGGCCCAGTATCTGGGAATGTTTTGTAGTTTCAGATGATACTCAGCTAATTTTTTAAAACGCTCCCTGATGAGAAACTGTGCTTTCTAATATTATTTGTTAAGAGTAAAAAAGTTGCCTTTTATTTTTATTTGTAGAACTATATAAAGGTTCAAGACAAATACATACTGAAGCATTGCTTACCACTAATGTGGTGCCAATGTACCAGAGTTTCCAAGGTAATAATTTAACCTATATTGTATAATTTCAGAACAGATATTGTAATTTATATGTAATAGGGCTTATGATCTAAATTAAATGAGAAAATATAAAATACATTCTTAATGGTTTGTTTAACTTTGAGAATACTAGTATGAAAAAGCATTCTATAAATATTAGAATTATGTATTCCAATATCTATTATTCTGCTTTGTATTTAAATGTTTATAAACATCTTTGACTCAAAAAGAATATAATGTTTCTCCGAATGTTGTCTAGCTAATATGGTCTAATAATATTTATATTAATGCAGAGTCTGTTTCCCCATTTAACTCTTTGAATGTTCTTAATAATTTTAATTTTGAAATTAATAGATTTACATCATTGATTATTGTGTATTTGACTTATAGTAGTAAATGCATATTTAAATTGACATATAAAATATAAAATAAATTTATATTTAAATTGACACAGAATTTCAGAATATGGAGCAGAGCAAGAGATTTTTACTGTAATTTATATCTAGAATACTTGTGTATATTTCAAAGGGAATATTCAGATATGAACGATAAACCTGAATGCCATGCCTCGTCTGTGTTCATGATGTGCTTAAAGATGACACTTGATCCCAGGTTTAGGGGTGCCTAAAAGAGTTCAATTCACCAGTTGCCAATTAGGCCCTCCAAAGGCCAGAAAGGAACAATGTATTTTGACCTCACTCTAAGTTCAAAGCCAAACTTGACTTTCTCTCTGTTGATTACAAACCCTGGTGTTGAATCTGATGTTCGTTTATCTCGCATGGCTGCACGGCCCCTTGTTCTTTTCACACGGAACCATTCTCTTTTCCTCTTGCAGTCGTGTGGCAGCACTTGCACAGCACCCTACTGCGCAGGTATGCTGAAGAAAGAAATGGTGTCAACGTCGTCAGCGGTCCTGTGTTTGACTTTGATTACGATGGGCGTTATGATTCTCCCCAGACTCTGAACCAGTAAGAACATATTTCATTGCATCTTAAAGATAGCTGCCTAGTGGGATTGCTATCTAAATGATGAGTGCACAGAACCTTTCTTATCTTGTGCTATTCATATTTACGCACGTGCTGTATCTGACCACATGGAAAGCCCCTTGAAATATCTGATTAATTTTGACATTTCTCTCAGTGCTCCATCATGAATGAAGTAGTGTTTCTCCCCTCCACCCCACCTCAGATGAGTAATTCTTGAGTTCAGTTTAATGCTGAACTCTGCCATGTGTTTAGAAGGTAACTTCAGCATTTAAAATCTCTAGGTGTGGCTAATTGTCACTGTTACTGTACCACCAGCTGGAAGATGAAGAAGCACACAGTGTGGCAGGAGACATCATGAGGCCCAGAAGGGACAGAACATTCGAACTGTAGTGGCCCAGGTCCGAGGGCCTTAGGAGAATGGCACAGTTTTAATCCCACACTGCTGGAGATTTCAGGGGTGAGAAGGGATGATGGTGTGACATCTTAAGGAAAGCATTGGTGGTGCTGTTTATAAAAGGAGAAAGAGAGAACATTTTAGTGCTGTTTGATCTTTACTAAAGCAGTAATTACAAGATTTTTCAAAGCAATTTTGCTATTAAAGTTGCAAAGAAACAGAGACTAATGTCTCTTTTGAGTTCTACCCCGACTCCAAGGACTCTCCTCTACTCCCAAGCTGATTTAGGGGTTATTGTTTCTGTACAAATATCTTGAAGTGCATTTGTTTGTAAAATTGAAATTCCCTTACAATGTCCCTTGAAGCATAAAGGTCCCAAGTAGCTGCCTCTTAGGCTCCTACAGCAGAACTTCTTTACATAAAGGTAGACTGCACACCCTTCCCACCCTCAGGTCCAACCAAAGCCTTTCGTGTTCATCTGGTTTCAGACATTTTGGTTTCGCATAACATTACACTTGAAAACCAGGATCCTGCTGCCTTAAATTATTTTTTAAATTTATTTATTAATTAAAAAAAAATCAACAAATGAAATAAAAATTAACATAGATAATCAGTAATTCACAATATCATCACTTAGTTGCATAGTCATCATTTCTTAGAACATTTGCATCCATTCAGAAAAAGAAATAAAAAGACAATAGAAAAAGAAATAAAACGAAAACAGAAAAGAAAAAAAAATTATACCTACCATACCCCTTACCCCTCGCTTTCACTGATCACTAGCATTTCAAACTAAATTTATTTTAACATTTGTTCCCCCTATTATTTATTTTTATTCCATATATTCTACTCTTCTGTTGATAAGGTAGATAAAAGGAACATCAGACACAAGGTTTTCACAATTACACAGTCACATTGTGAAAGCTGTATCATTATTCAATCATCTTCAAGAAACATGGATACTGGAACACAGCTCCATTTTCAGGCAGTTCCCTCCAGCCTCTCCCTTACATCTTGAATAACAAGGTGATATCTACTCAATGCATAAGAATAAATTCCAGGATAACCTCTCGACTCTGGAAACTCTCAGCCATTGGCACTTTGTCTCATTCCACTCTTCCCCCTTTTGGTCGAGAAGGTTTTCTCAATCCCTTGATGCTCAGTTTCAGCTCATTCTAGGGTTTTTTTCAATCCCTTGATGCTGAGTCTCAGCTCATTCTAGGATTTCTGTCCCACATTGCCAGGAAGGTCCACACCCCTGGGAGTCACGTCCCACGTAGACAGGGGGAGGGTGGTGAGATTGCTTGTTGTGTTGGCTAGAGAGAGAGGCCACATCTGAGCAACAAAAGAGACTCTCTTGGGGGTAACTCTTAGGCCTAAGTTTTAAGTAGACTTGACCTATCCTTTGTGGGGTTAAGTTTCATATGAACAAACCCCAAGACTGGGGGCTCAGCCTATAGCTTTGGTTGTCTATACTGCTTGTGAGAATATCAAGAATTCAACTTGGGGAAGTTGAATTTCTCCCTGTTCTCACCATTCCCTGAAGGGGGCTTTGCAAATACTTTTCCACTCACTGATCGAATCACTCTGGGATTCATTGGGGCATCACTCTGGGCAAGCCAACAAAATCTCATGTCCTACCTGAGATTCCAAGTACTTATGGTGTTCAATCAAACTATCTACATAAGTTATATTAGGAAATGCACTAGTCAAAATATAAATTTTGTACCAAATAAACATTTTTTGCTTTAGTCTCACACATAAGGTGATATTTTAAAATATTAATTACCATCTATTTTTAGCACCCTGCAGTAATGACATTCCTCTGTTCTTCCTCATGCAAAAACATTTTTAAAATTTGTACATTTTGTATCTATTATTATACACTCTAGGCATTCCTAGATTATACCATCTCAATCTTTAACATCTATCTTTCTTTCTGATTTCATTTATGCCCCCAGCCCTTCTCCCTCTATCATTCTCACATGCAGCTTCATTCAGTGTTTTAACAAAATTGTATTACAGTTAGGTAATATTGTGCTGTCCATTTCTGGGTTTTTACATTCAGTCCTGTTGCACAGTCTGTATCCCTTCAGCTACAATTACCCAATGTCTTACCCTATTTCTATCTCCTGATGGTCTCTGTTACCAACGAAATATTCCAAGTTTATTCACTAATGTCAGTTCATATCAGTGAGACCATACAGTATTTGTCCTTTTGTTTCTGGCTAATCTCACTCCTGCTGCCTTAAATTTTGAAAGATTCCAGAAAAAAAAAACGAACAAAGAAGCAAAACATAGCTTTGGGGACAAAGGAAATTGGATAATTAAGAGCAGGTGAAGGTTGGACTTGGGATATCTTTGATAACTGGCTGCAAATAAAGAAAGAATAAATAAAAATAGTTATTGGGATAGGAAAGAAAAATCAGTTAAAATGAAGAATTCACAGCAATGTGTCCTCTCTGAAGGAGTGGGAATGAAACAACCCCATGCCAACTCTCCCTCTGCCCACTGCCCATGCCACAACTGCAGAGTTTAAAAGACTCAGTAATGCATTAGATCTTGGGGGCTGATGTTCAAAAATGATGTTTTCTTTTCTTTAATGTCCCAATTCCTGTGTCTTCAGGTAGAAATTTTTAAAAACTTCCAAAAGTTAAACAAATTTTTTATGGAAAACAAAGTTTGTCCAACTCTGTTATTATTATTACTATCCTTCAATCTGGTAGAATATATTGAGGTGTTATGATTACTAACTTTTTATTTAATTATTTGATTGAATTATATTTTTAGATAGATTGAGTTAAAAGCTTGCTCTTCTGAAATATTCATTAAAAGAAAGATAGTTATTTCTTAAAGCGTACACTGGCATATTTTACAGAAACTTCAGACTCATCCGTAATCAAGAAGTTCACATACCAACACATTTCTTCACTGTGCTAACAAGTTGTAAAGATACATCGCAGATTCCCTTGCAGTGTGAAAATTTAGACACCTTAGCTTTCATTTTGCCTCATAGGACTGATAACAGTGAGAGCTGTGTGGTAAGTAGTCTTTCTCAAATTACTTTATAAACATTAAAAATACATACATATTGTGTATTGTTGGTGTCCTATACCTGACATTATTGTGGAATCATATATAACGATGAACTATATGTACACTCTGAAATTACAAGGGGGATTTAAATTTTATCCTTTAAAAATGACATGTCTTCAGAGACGACCACCCTGTCATCTGGTAAAGACACTAAAAGTTAGAACAGAATGTAAAAACCTATATGACTTTCCATTGTACGGCTTAGCCACTCAAACCTAGGTTTATTTGAAATATGAATTTACTCTAGTTTTAAAACTGGATTTATCATTCCAAAACTGTCAACACTGTCATAAATTATATTTAAAGTTGCGGTTAGAAAACATTTCATATGGAGTTTTCTGTATATCCATTTTTTATGAAAATCATATGTTTGTCCCTAATTACCCTTTCTGATTCTGTTGTCATTCCTGTGTTTGTTTGGAAACATTGCTTTTTATTCTCTTATTTACTCCGAATTTTAAAAACCTAAACTGTAGTCTTTGAACATCAAGACTGCATAAAATTCTGGCAGTTTTTAAGTTTTTCCTTATTCTGAGCGAAATGTTTTCCTTTCTGAGTTCTTCCCACATTTCCTAGTTGGTTTGTTTTTCTTTTCTTTTTTTTTTTTCCACTGAAGTTACACAAAGTAAGTCTAGACCAGAGTCAGCAAATAGATTCTGGCTTTCGTACTAGCCCCAATGGATGGTTTGTGAATATCTGGAGTCTGGTGAAGAGGATCTTGTGGTCCAGTCGTAACCCAGCAGGAAGAGTGCTGCGATCAGGCCTTCATTCATTCCTTCTTTCATTCCTTTATCTACTCTTTGATCAAACCATTCATTCATAGAACAAATATTTACTGCTAGGGACTCTTTTCCATTTAGGGGTCACAATTGTGAACAAAACAGACGGCGATATCTGCCATGGCTTGGGTATTGAATACAGTGACCCATTTGCCATCCCTCACTTACAGACTTTCTACATATCAGTTATTAAAGTTATGACTGCACTTAATCGTTTCTGTGATAAAAGCTTTCTGAATTATTTGACCCTCCTCATGGAACACTCTTCTCTATAAGTTATTTTTCCTTAATCTTCATAATTCAGCAGAGTAACAGGATTTCACCTATTTGGATGTCTCTGGGGAACCTAACTCTGCTAAATGGTCAATATTGTGGACATTGTTGGATACATACCAAATAGCCCCTTCTCTTTTGCTCTCTCTTCCTTGAGAGATTAAGCTGTCATTCAATGTATCAGCTAGAGGTGTGTTCAAGAGCAAATATGGGATAACCCAGTTAGGTGACTTGAGCAAGGGAAGGACTCCTCATGTAATTAGGAAGTCTAGATGTAGACCGTCCAGGGATTGTGCATTGTGTGAGAAGCACCATCAGGGATCTTATATTTCTGCACTGTCATTCTTAGCATGCAGTTTTGGCCCACCTGGGCTAAAGATTCTCTAGATATCATGTCTGCATTCTGGACCTCGAAGGAAAGAAGGCAACAACAAGCTTATTCTTACATCTCATCTACTGAAACAACGTTAAGTGCCATGAGTTAGGCACTGAGTTCCTTTTCCATTTCTAGCATTCCAAATGCTGTTTTATCAATATCTTAAATGCAAGCATTTTACCAAATTCAGTAACAACAATGGACCTGGAAATCACTAACTATTGAACTAGAACTGGAGAGAGGCTTGTTTGAAGGTATATCTAAATCTTACTCTGCAGTGGTAACTAAAGTTTAGCTGGATATCGTCCTGAGAGAACAGATGCTTTATTTGTACTTTTTTCAGTTCCTACAAATGTTGGAACAGAGGGCAAATATCTACTGGCTAGAGTGCCCTGCATCAATGTTATTTCCCTTGGAGCAAGAGTAAGGATTGCTGTGGAAAGGGAGACTGTGTGGGGCTATGATATTAGGTAGTGAGCAATTGGAGGCTAATGGAAAGATGGAGCATTTTGGGACCATTTCCCCACTATGGGGAAAGTCTATATTCACTATTTTCAACTAGTTATGTCCCATGGTACATGAAATTGTATTGAAAAGTGTCTTTAAAGTACATCAGCCACAAACCAGTGGATACTTTCTTCATCTGACCTTCTCTAGTAGTGTTTTTCAGAAAAACTTACACTACCACGTGGATGTATGATTTCCTCCCTATTACGTGTCTCAGTGACCACATCTGCTTTCATTTGCCAGGGTATCTGCCTTTAATTCCTTCCTGATCTCATTTAAGACTTTAGATTCTGCCAGAAATGAAATTGTATTTTACTACTTTTTTCAACCCCATTCTTCATGCATCTATGTAGGTGATTCATTTTGATGAGAACTGATATTTGTGTAATGAATTTGGCCACATCATTACCTTTGATCCTAAAAACAACCCTTTAAAGAGGGTGCAGGCAAGGGTATCAAGATTCAGGTGTTGGGTCACTTGCTGCTTTTTACCTGATAGGTAATGGTGAAGCCAGGACTTAAATTCAAGTTCCTTCATTCTAATTTCCATATTCTTTCTACCATGCCATTTGGCATCTGCTTTTCAACATTTCTTAAACCCTGCTGAAGTTTCTTGCACCACTGCAATACATGATATCATTTTCTTGAAGCAGATTAGGTCAACTTTCCCTTCCCCAAAAGTGACACATCTAATTAAAAAAGCATGCCTGGTTTATATTACATGGTGAGTTTCTCAGCATGTGGGACTTTGCCTCACAAATCTTGTGGCCCTATGGGGGCCAAAGTATCATAACTGATTTAAGTAGGGGAGATGGAAACTTGTAGAGAAAGGGAACTGGCTGTTCTCTACTGACTTTTCTTATTTATTTCCCATCCTCATAGCACGGGAAGCATGAATCCTCATGGGTTGAAGAGCTCTTGAGGTTACACAGAGCCCGGATCACAGATGTTGAACACATCACTGGACTCAGCTTCTATCAAGAGAGGAAAGAGCCAGTATCAGACATTTTGAAGTTGAAAACACACTTGCCAACTTTTAGCCAAGAAGATTGATTTTTTTTTAATTCCAGAAATATACTATAAATATTTTTGAAAAAAACTTTTATTTTGTACAGCCCTATATTCACACTGTTACACTGTTTAGAAACTGTTGGCCAGAGTTAGAACTAGGAATCCTCTGTGATATGGACATCTCAGGGAAATTTGCAGACCCGACCCAGCCTTAGGAGTATGTTCCTACTGAGTCTCGCACATATCTGAAAGTGTAAGAATTGTATGTGATGTTCAGGTTCTGGGGAATAAAGAAAGACCACACCAAAACTCTTCTTCTGCTTCTCTTAAACAGAGAAGTAGGTGTGAATATCATCTGGACACCAGATGTTTGAACCATATTATTGTTAGTAACTTTTTATAGAGCTGGCAAATGCTAAACTAATGAATAGGATTGGAACAGTTTATGTTGCATTAATATAGTCCCAAGAATTGGAAAGTGATTCTGGATTCCTTTTAACTTGGAATTTCATTTCTTTCAATTTTAATCAAAAAATTAATGGAAGCACAAATATTTCTGTGGCCCTATTTCTATGTTTTCTGCATATCCCCTCAAAAGTTAAAATATTAATCTTGTTTACTTTTTATGGTGATTGGGTTTCTTCAGATTTAATGGCACTGACAAGTTAAATTTGAGGGGAGGTCTGTGAAATTGAGTATATCTGCCTCTTATAAAATTTTACTTATAAAAATTGTACCTGTACAAAAAAAGAGAAATTTGCCATCCTGCTCACTGGTAATTAGCACAGGTTGAAAATACCTATAAAAGTTATTATTTGAGATTGTTAAAAAATATGTCTTATCTTGAAGAAATTTCAGAGAATTTGTCACCATGTGCAATGTAGCATTTTTTTCATCAAGATAGTAGCAACATTTTCCTCTGCATCAAAATGGCCTCACCAGCAGCAGGGCATTCTGTGCCAGGCAGTTTGTTTTGAAGTTCCATAGATTTGAAGAGAACATATCACCATCATGTCACATCTCTCATTGGTCATGAAAAATGAAACAATGAAACAAATTGCTACGATGCCTAGACCATAGCTTTTAATCCACACCTGTGAACCTTCAAAGGCTAGATTAACTTTTAGGCTACCTGGGTACGATTTAAGTGTGATAGTAATACATTTTGTATTTCTGTTTGAAACCTGATAATCATTTTCAACAGCTCCAAGAGTTACAAAGACCATTAAATAATGGAATTTTGAACTGAAAATTATGTAATCACTGAGAAAATCTCATTGACTTTTGTTTTAGACTGATGGGTCCCTGAGCCTCTCTTAATTTTTGTTTTTCCAGTCAGTTTTCTCTCTGTTGTTCAGATTGAATAATGTGTATTAATCATTTTTCTGATTCTTCTATCCAGTCCATTCTACGTTTAAGCCCATTCATTGAGTTTTATATTTAGGTTATTGTATTTTTTCATTAAAAAATTCCATTTGGTTCCTCTTTACATAGTCTATGTGTTTGCCAAGAACATCTATTTTTTCATTTGCTTAAAGCATATTTGTAACTGTTTATTGGTTCATTTATGATGCTGGCTTTAAAATCCTTGCAGATAATTCCAGCATCTTGGTTATCGCTGTGTTGGCATTTATTGTGTCTTTTTTCATTCAACTTAAGGTCTTCCAAGTTCTTAGAAGTGATTTTTGATTGAAATCTGGACAGTTTAGGTATTATATTATAAGACTATGCATCTAATTTAAACCTTCTGTTTTAGTGGACTTTCTCTGATACTACTCTAGCAGGAAGAGGGGTTGCTGCCTCATTACTGTCAGGTGTGGCTAGAAATCCAGATTCTCAACCTTCATGGACACCTGGTGGGGTGCTTTATGTAACTTCTGAGTGGGGTAGGAGTTCAGGCTCCCCAGTCAGGGCTCTGTTGACACCTCCCTTGCTGAGATGGGTAGAGGAGCACCTTGCTACTGCTTCCATGTGATCTCTACTGACCCTGGAGAATCAGGATGGTGGAGAAGACTTTATCATTGGCAGGTGGGAAGAAATCCCTAGTTCCCTACTCGGTTTTCTCTGACACTGCCCTGGTAGTGATGTTAGGGTACCTCTTTGTAGGCTGATGAGGTTGGAAGTCTAGGCTCCCCACTCAGGCTTTGCTGACGTGGGTGGGGGTGGGACAACAGGTTTTCTGTAGTGTTTGGCTGGAGTAGAGAAGTTGTTACTGTCTGTCTTGCTGCACCCTTTCTGGTCTTTTAGCATGAGCAAGAGGGCAGTTTTTTCTTGAGGATTTTTTGTTTGCACTCATTGGCATTTCCAGGTTTGCTGACTTCTTCAGCTTCAAGTCTGGGATATATGAGGCTAAAGAGAGAACTTACTAAAGTGTTGATCCTTGGGTCCTGAGTTCCCTAGCCAGTCAGCCTTCTTCTCACCACCTTTTAGAGTCTCCTTAGGTTTGTTTTATATGTAACATCCAGGCTTGTTACCTATCCTTAGTGAAAGGAATAGGGATAAGTGTCTACCCTATCTTTGCAAGGGTTGCTGATTGACTTTTACCTAGTCTTTAAAACACATGTAAATGCATGATTTACTAAAGCATCTTAGCAAAGCTGAATTGAATGGATAGATGCCCCTTTCCTTTGTTAAAGACCAGGGTGAAAAAGCCCCTTCCAGGGTCTTACAGTCTTGGGGAGGGGGAGGAAGCAGCAGGAGTGGCAAGGACATCTGGAAAATGGAAAATACTATGACAGAGCCATGGACAAGGTTCCAGGGAGCACCAAGGAAACACTGGTGCTTTGGCAATATCAGCATGGCAGCCCAAAGGAGATGATGTTTGGACTAAGACTTAGAGCTCTTCAAGGGAACAAAGTCTGAAAGCACATTCTAGTATCCCTTGGATGGGTACTTTTCTCGGCATTTCCCCATTCACTGCTGGTTCTCATATTTTCTACAGTGACATAGTGACTAAATTACAGTGCATAGCTTCTTCTTCATTTTTCTTGCTTTGTTAACGATAATCTCCTTTTCTTAAAGGAAATGTAAGAATATAAATGCTATGCTGTCTCTATTAAAGAAAGGACATACACATCTGCTTTTCTTTAGCTTTTTATTCAGTTGCTTTTACACAATATTCTTATTGTTTTCTTTTCTTGATTCTTTCTTTTCAATATTTCCATCAGTTTAAAACATGTGATGGATCTCCAGCCTCCCTAAATTGAGTGGTAAATGGAAATGTCTTTATCCTACATCTCTAATAAAGGCTATACTTTGCTTTTCACTCACACAAAGGATACCTAAATTTATCCCTAATTTTACTGTCATGCCTCAATTCAACACTTCTTAAATGAGGTAAGTAACTTCCGTAGGAAATTTAATGGCTGCTCAATTAATTAATAGCAGATATAAAACTATTTCCAAGAATCAGAAAAGAGGTTGAAGGCGAATGTTCATGTACCAGCAGAGTAAGTAGATACGTCCCTGGGGCAGGTTAGGCTGGTTAGCCAGAATCTGTTCAAGGTGATAAGACAGGTTTGGGGCTGAGACCACCTGCCCTTCAGAAGAGGCTGCCACCCCCTTTACTTTTCTCTAACTTTAGCCACAACCCTAACTTCCCTACTGGCTTTGTGGGTACATTCTTAGCTATAACAGGAACTGGCATTTGAACTTTGAAACTAAATTTGGTAATTATACTTCATCCTGAACCTTAGCATAGGAATTCAGTGTGTGGGTGCTTTGATAAGTATTAAGTGAAATTTTACCATGTCTCTAATCCAAGAACATTTTCCCTTGTTTGGGCCAGTCTAAATACTGTAAGGGAGGAAAAAATTTCTTCTACAGAATATAGGTATCTCTAAGCTAAGAAAGGCGGATTTGCAAATAAAGTTATATGTACAGAAGAGTGGCTGCTCTCTTATATATGTGTGTATGTAGGGAAAGGGGGGTGGTGTTTCTTCAAAGACACAATACTGAGTCCAAGGTTTGTTGACAATTGTATTGTAGGAAGGAATAAAAAGATCCAAAGTTCATTTCGGGTTCAACAGTGTAAACATCCATTTCTGATCTGTGACCTATATCCTTGGTTTTGCTATTTTAATTACATTTAATCATGCTTCCAGGTGGAAATGTGTCAGTTATATATAAATATCCTTCCAGTGTTTAGACTGGACTGAAACCAGAGAGAAAGTCTCCAATTTGTAATTTCCATAGATTCTTCCCATATGAAATTTTTGTATTTACTCTCTCCTTTATATATATAAATAGTGATTAGTGAAGAAAAAGTAAAGATATTTACCAGAAACCATAGATCCATAAAATGGCTTAGTGTACTAGAAACGGAAAAATCTTCTGGAATAGGCATTATACCAATAGAATGCCTAAATGCAACCCTTTTCATCTCACCCCAATCCCTGTGTTGCAAATTTAACTTTATGCTTTCCAATAAATCTTTCTAGGGAGAACTAAAATTAAGATTTTTATAAAAATGAGTTTCAATGCTTTCATTTAAAAGTCATTTCTAATTCCATGTTATCTTACATCAGATATTCAGTACTCAGAATAAATTTCAACTTTCATAGATTACGGATTAAAAAATTGATAAACATTCAGGAAATGAGATTTTTGCAACACTTCTCAATAGTTTTGCTCCACAAATCCATATATTTTTAATTATTTTCTTTAGGCATACACTTTAATTGCATTGTCCTGGATATAAAGTGAAATGAAAGAAGGGTCTCGGAACTGAAAGTTTATGTGACTAAAATTTTTTGAGAGATTAGTTTAAATAAATGAGACTGAAAATTTCTCTACCCAATGAATAGATGTCACTGCTCAAATTTTCACGACTTAAAAAAAAAAAGTCAGATGATACCTATAACATTAAATTCTCTATCATTGATTATTCTGTACCTTTGGCACAATTTCAGTATCTTTGTTTTGAAGACTTATATTGAGATCCAATATAAGTGATATTGATATCTTTTATATTGCGGTCCATACCAAAATAGAGTGGTAAATCCATGGGACTTTTGTTTGCTTGCTTGTTTGTCTCTTAAGATACCACCACTGTTTTAATTAATAGCACACTTTAAGACATGGGAGCTATGAATGAATATTTTGAAAGAACCTCAGGAACAAAAAACGAAAAAGTACCAAATGTAGGTCCTTGCAATTAAAACAATTACAAGGACCCAGACTTAGACTAACTAATTGAGGGTTTCAAACCAATTACAATTTTAAGTCTAGAAATCAAAATGCCCAAACAATGGCCTAGAAATAGGGACCTAATTAGCAATCAACTTGGCCATTGGAAGAGAGCTTGCCCTAAGAAAAATGAAGAAATCTACCAGGGCATAAAGGAAACCCTGCTCAGTGTTCACCAGGTTCTGGGAATCCCAGTGACCTCTATTCCATAATCCCTGTAAACGCACAAAGTGAAACTGAATAAAAAATAAATCGAGGGAACATGTAAGGTTCTTGTAGTTCCTTAAAGATCTGAACTTTCAACTCTGAACCCTACACAGTTAAAACAACAGCTCCCTTGGAGTCAAAAGCAAATGATGATCGTGGGGTTTAGCAATAGAATCCAACAGGAGTATTTTCCCAAACAATCCAGATGTCTTTACTGAAAAACATTCCTTTTTCCTTAGCAACTCTGCCCCCATAAAACTTCTGGGACAAGACATACTATCAAAAGTGAGAGGCATAATTTGCTTCTCCCCAGAGGGAGAACTAGGGAGAACTCTCTCTAGAATTTCCTGAAAAGACTGAAGCTGACTTTATATGCTTTTTGCAAACTTTATGAGATGTTGAGGTGGAGGAAATCACTCATGACACCTTGGATAGGCCTGTAATCTTTAAGGGTTCTAATCCTTTATCCACGTAGCGAGACTCCAAAGTGCCCAATCTATCAAAATACAGATAGACACATCCAAACCCTCTAGAAACTTCTTCAATATCCACTTAAACTGGAGGCGATTGCCAGCCAACCCCAGTACTTAAAAGACTCAGTATCTCGAGGATTAATTATTCCCTGCATTAGTCCTCGTAACACTCCTAATTTACCTGTATAGAAACATAATGGCCATGGATGACAGTTTATTCAAGATTTCAGAGCCATTAATAAATTAGTCATCCCTTCCTTTCTTGTAGTTCCAAACCCAAATACCCTGTTATCCCAGATTCTTCTTGATTCTAAATGTGGTTTACACTTGTAGATCCGTGTTCCTTTTCCCCAACATTCGGGAAGATCCAGGTAGTTAATATCTATGTGCTTTCAGGTGGAATAGTCAGCAACACTCTCGGGCAGTTATATCTTAAGGCTTTACAGAGGCATTTTCCTATTTCTCTCAAGTGTAACATAAAGACCTGGGCACCTTACGATTCTCCACTCTATTACAATACGTGAACAATTTATTGGTCTGCTCCTCTGCTAAAGAGAACTCCGTGAGTACTCCAGCAGCTAACTCAAAAGTCTCTAAGGAGAAACTACAGCTTACTCGAGAGATAGTCTACCCCTGGGCCATGATTTAAATGCTGAAGGAATTTACCTGTCACCCAAAAGAATAAAAATGACCCCAGGAATTCCCTGTGCATACAATAAAAAGACAGTTAAGGGGATTCCTTGGGCTGGCAAGTTATTGCCAATTCTGGTTTCCAAATTTTCATTTGTATCCCCTTTTTATGAATTAATTAAGCCCCCCTACACCTGAACCTTAACCTTGAACCGACTCTCAGGAACAGGACTTTAAACTACTTAAGGAGGACTTATTAACACCTCCAGCCTTGGGACTACCAAATTATTCTGAGCCATTTCCTCCATTTGTTCATGAAAGAAGTAAGCAGGCTCTTGGCTTTCTGACATAAGAACACAGGGGAAAACTAAGACCTGTTTGCAGGTCTAATTGTACAGCTTACAATTAGAAGTTGTGGTCCTAGCACACCCTGCCTGTTTAAAAGTGGTAGCTGCACAATTAATTGAAACATTTGCTGAAATAAAACTGGGCAAAAATGTATATCTACAAACCCCTCATGCTGTCCAAAGCCTCTTAAGCTCTGAATTTAGTCAGCATCTATCCTCGAGCTGCTTAACTTCCTATGAAGTCCTTTTACTCCCCCTTCTAATTTTAATCCTTAAAAAGAATGCAATACCCTTAGCCTTGCCACCTATTTTCTTTACCAGATGAAGATGAAGCTCATAACTGTGAACTGGTTACACTTCTCAGTTAATGACCCCCTGTCCTGGCTTATAAGCAGTACCACTGCATAGCAATGACGTTTTTCTCTTTGTTGACGGATCCTATATCTGAAGAATGAATAAGGAATTTCAAGCTGGATCTGCAGTCACAACCTAATGCAAACTAATTGAAGTAATTTACCTCGACCCGATAAGCAGGACTACATGCTCTCATTAGAGCTTGTACACTGTCACCTAAAAAATCAGGTAATGTTGGGGGTGCAAGGGTAGTTCAGTGGTAGAATTCTCGCCTGCCATGAGGGACTCCCCGTTTTGATTCCTGGCCCATGCATTTCCCAAACAAACAAATGAAAAACCAAACAAACAAAAATTCAGCTAGTGGTGCTACAATTAGGGGATACTCACATGGAAAAAGAATGAAATGTGACCCCTACCATACAGCATACAAAAAAAAAAAAAAGAAAACGACAGGTAATGTTTATGTTGACAGCTGATATGCTTTTGGAGCTGTCCATAGTTTTGTAATGCTATGGAAGCAGAGGGGTTTCCTGACCTCAACTGGATCCCATATAATAAAAGAACCAGTCATTGACCTACTACCATCCTACTTCCTCATTCTAACACTATTATTAAAGTTGAGGCTCACACACACACACACAAAGAACACCAAGGAAATGTGCTAGCAGATTTCCATACAAAGATAGCTACAACCAAACCACTGTCAGATACACTTACTCAATTTTCTGTCTTAGACATGTCAATTCCTAATTTTAATCGAACATTTTCAGAACACCAAAGGGTAAAACAAGGAAAGTCCCTCATGGTCAAAATACAAACTTGTCTAGATGATGGATGCATTTTTTTAAAAACAGTTTTACTCACATATCATACAATCCATCCAAAATGCACAATCAATGGCTCTTGGTATAATCACAGAATTGAACCTTTATCATCACCACAATCAACTTGAGAACATTCTCAATGCTCCAAAAAGAATAATCCCATATGTCTCATATCCCCTATTATTGGCGCTTGGCTTGGTATAGTGCCAATATTACTGTTAACCATAATCCATAATTTGTATTAGTTGCATGTTCCCATATACCACCTTAGTATTAACACCTTGTAGTAATGATGCATATTGGTTTTAGTTCATGTAAGAACTTTCTTACATTTGTATAATTAACCACAGCCATCGTCCACAACAAGGTTCACTATGTCATACTGGAAAGATATGTTTTTAATTCCAGCAGACTTTTTTGTAAGAGTAAGGGTTGTTGCTTAATACTTCCTGAGTCTTCAAAGGAACCAATCCTTAGAACTTTACTCTCCTTCTCCCACTATACTTCCAACAAAATGGCTCAAACTAAATAAATATTGGTGGGGAAATATTCATAAGGTTGCTACCCATCTTTACAGTAAAGGCACAATTGTCAACAGCACAACCTTGGAAAAGCCATCGCAGTTGCAAGAAGTTATCCACCGCCCCCCTCTGGCCTCTTTGAGCATTTGCAACTAGATTTCATTCTACTGCCACCAGCGTGGACTTGAACTGTGTCCTGGTCTTTGTCTCTTTATTCTCAGGATGGACAGATGCTTTCCCTTGTCATAAGGCAGATGTTATAACTGCTGCTGCAAGACTCTTAGAAAATGTACCCTCACCTGAGAAATGCCTTCAATTATTTTCAGTGGCCATGACCCTCATTTTACTGAACAGGTCATTAAAGCTCTAACCACGATTCTACAAACAAATTGGCGTTCTCCTTATCCCCGTCACCCTCAATCCTCTGGAAAGGTAGGGAGAACAAATGGCTTATTAAAACTCAAACTATCTAAATTAGCTGAGGAAACCGAATTACCTAGGCCTAAAGTTCTTCCACTGACTCTTATGGCCATTTGAAGCACACCGTTAGGGAAACATAAACTTTCTCCCTATAAAATTATCACCGGAAGACCTATGTCAATTGACTTCCTTTTTAACATTGTGTTATCGCCTGCTTCCCTAACAGGAGATAACTCAATAGTATAAATCTCTATGACTTACACAAAAGGTTATCCCCAAACAGGTGAGGGGCTCATTTCCAGATCCAAACCTTCCTCAGATTCCTCACACCCTAACTTCCGGTGATTCAATAGACTGGAAGCGACATCGATACAAAACAACCCTTGTTCACGCTAGAAGGGACTCTTAATTTCTGACACCACTATCCAAATAGAAGGGATTGAAACTTGGGTTCACATCTCATAACTTAAAAGGGCTCCACCTTCCCACAATTGGAACTGTGACCAAACTGAGACCTACAACTGAAATTTACTAGAGCAAGATGTAGATGGCTTCACAAAGATCATGGAATGTTCATCCAAGACCATGGAACAAGACCCCAAGAACCTCTATGTTCCCAACATATTCCTTAACCTAATTATTTTCTACAATTATTACTACATTTCTACTCACCTTTTCCATCTTGCTTAGAAAATTCTAACACTAAAAATGTTTAAACTTTTCTTGCTTGTCTCCTTCTTCCTTCTTGCCTTGGTGTGGACAGACAACACTATCATGTATTTTTCCTGGCCAATGCAAAATGGCGAGAGGATCTAACTGATTGCTGGATCTGTCATTACAAACCAGGATCTGTACATGATGCCAGAGACCCAACTGTTATACCCACGATCAATCACTCTCAGGTCCCAAATGCCACCTTTAAAAATGCCACTTGTCCTCAATCTCGCTCTCCTCTTTGTTGAGTCAGGATCACTACCATAGGAGCTGATTTTCCTTGCCTTGCATTTGTACAAATGTCAGGAAGGCTTTTGTTTATACCCTGTACAAAGAGAATGGCACAGCTACTAGCTGTGCACCCCTCTTCCCCGTGACCCTGGGCGATCTGGCAAGATGCAACAACTCCCAATACAATGGAAATGGCAGAAGGCTCACTCATAAATCCAGAGGCAAACCCAAGATGACCAGATATCTCTAGGGGTGTACTGCATTCTGCCAGGGTTTATTTTCCTTTGTGGAGGAAATAAAACCTCTACTAGTTGGGCCACTCCCTGCAGCGGTCATTGGGCAGTGATAAGACAATTCATCCTCAAATGCTTTCCTATTCCCTCAGAAATTCATAACAAATCTGACTACCCCACTTAATTTATGTTCTTCAGTCAAATCCCCAAATTGCTTGGGGATGTCACTGATGCAGAATGGGCCTCTTTCCTTAGTCTCTTATTGCCTTTGTTAAGAGTTAACACCAATTAAAATATAATTTAAAATTTATCTATAACTGTGTAGGAGAAATTGCTGCTTACACTGCAAAGGCCATTGCTGCATTATAAAAATGTTTAGGTTCTTTTGCTAGAGTTGTTTGAAATAGTAGATTGTGCTTGGCTACTTCCTTGCAGAGCAAGGAAAAGTTTATTCTGTCATCAATATCACTTGCTGTACTTGGATAAACATTTCTGGGGAAATCGAAAAGCGGTTATGTATAATAATCAAGCATGACTCAAGCAAATAAATCCTTTCTTGGAATCATTTTTTATTTCTTTCATTTCAGTGGATTTGGATTCTGGGGTCCTTGGCTCAGAAGCATACTCCAAACCTTGGGCCCTTTACTACCCAAAGTAATCATAATGGTCCCCTCTGTGCTTTATTCTCTCAAGAGTTATAAAGGGTTGCTCCCAGCCAATTAGCCAAGTAGTGTCCATCCACTTAGAACAGGAGCATGAAGAGAACAAAAATGACCAACAGTTCATTGCTTAAGAAAGCTGTGTAGAGCTGGCAGGTGGTTGAATGGTTCTAATGCCTTAAGTTTTAATTTCAGCCCTCAATTTGGCTGATCAAAAAGGGGGAATTAATAAACAAATCTACTAGGCCCCAGATGCACCAGTGCTAAGCTTCATATCAGTAAAGTCAGTCTAAGTAAGTTTCTATTCCCTGAAAATGTCCAGCTCACCCCGAAAGCAGAAGTTAAATCAGCCAATCTTCTATTTCCAACTTCCTATTATTAGGCCAGCTAACTTCGTCACTGCTAAGCAACACCTGAACTAACCATGTTAGGAAATGCAGCTGCATTAACAATGACGATTTCCTCCCAATATCTTCCTTTGCTCTGTCTATAGAAGCCCACTGCTCTCTTCATTCAGTGGAATTCCTCTCTACCTCCCAGCAACTGGAATTTCCCCAATTCATAAATTGTTTCAATAAAACTGTCTGAGATCTAACCATATTTTACTCCAGTTTTTATTTTAACAATGGACTTTGTTTAAATGCTACTGTAAAATATTCTGAAGGCGCTGTTTCTAGGTGGGGTTAAATGGGGGCAGTCTCTAAAAGGCTGATAAAACAAAGAACTTTCCAGGGAATCAACGTATGCAAATTTAAGAAGGAAGCAAAAGACATAAGGTGTCTGTATTAGTTAGGGTTCTCTAGAGAAAAGAATCAATAGGAAATATTCGTAAATGTAAAATTTATAAAAGTGTCTCACATAACTGTGGGAATGTAGAGTCCAAAATCTGTTGGGCAGGCTGTAAAGCTGATGATTCCGAGGGAGGGTCTGTACGAACTCTACAGGAGAGGGTCCCTGGCCAAAGCAGGAAGAAAACCCGTTTCTTCTGAATCCTCCTTAAAAGGCTTCCAGTGATTAGATTAAGCATCACTCATTAAAGAAGACACTCCCATTGGCTGATTACAAATGGAATCAGCTATGGAGGTAGCTGACATGATCATGATTTAATTCTATGACATGTCCTCATAGCAAAAGACAGGCCAGCACTTGCCCAACCAGACAAACAGGTACCACCACCTGGCCAAATTGACACATGAACCTGACCATGACAGTGTCTTTAAACAGAAACACTCAGAAAATAAGATTCTATATTGATCAGTTGAAGAACTGTTGTGACCAGACACCTAATCCTGTATTTCCCCTAATTCAGTGTTCACAGTGACTTTCTAGAACATAATAAGTACGATGAATAAAGACAATCACAATAGTATTTTCTTATCCCCAAGGTCATCCATCAGAGAGAACAGAAATCACCTCTGTATCCACTGCTCTAGCATACTGCCTGGCACATAGAAGTTAATACAAAATGTATGGATGAATGAAAATCAATGAATGGTCCCACCATAACATCCATTTTTAGATAATTAAAGAAACACAGGTTTATAGAAATGCAACTAGATAGCCATTCAGGCCAAGACTGAGTTTGTAAAGAGAACAAACTGGTGCTGCCATGAGACTGAAAAACATGCCAGAAGTAGACATAGATTCATTAGGACTTACAAACAGGAGAACGTCTCCGGTGGTGGCAGTCCAGAGGGATAGTGCTCCACAAAGGGACAGGGAGTATAAGGGGCAACATACATATGATTTTAGAATAGAGACAGTCCACATAGTATGAGGACATCGAGCCTTTAGCACAATCATTAAAGGACATAAGACCTGATGTTTTACTAAGATTCATGTTTAAGACTGAGATATTATTAGTGCCATTTTACATCCATGATTACATTCTCTTCCCTCTGGGGAAGTTATTTGCTTTCTGAAACTTCACCCTGGTCAAACAGACAGTTATGTGCCTGGGGTTTAATTCTTGTTTAGGAGGGGGCCCTAAGTCACCACAATAATCATCACATGGAAATTATTCTTTACTTTCTGGCTTTTTAAGGGTCAGAAGGGCTTTTAAAAACACTTTTTAAAATTGTATAATATATTTACAAAGCAAAGAAAGTAAAAATTAGTAATTTTCAAAGCACTGTTCAACAGACAGCCACAGGAAAGATCCAACAGTTTGTCATGGGCTGCCATACCATCATCTCAGATCCTTCACTCTAGCTCCTCCAGAACATTGGAGGTTAGAAGGAACAAACATTTTTTTATCATCACAATTGACCCTTTTTTTCTCTTTTTGTGAAAAATAACATATATGGAAAAAAGCAATACATTTCAAAGTACATCACAATAATTAGTCATAGAGCAAATTTCAGAGTTTGGTATGGATTGCAATCCCACAATTTTAGGTTTTTACTTCTAGCTGCTTTAAGATACTGGAGACTAAAGAAACATTAATACGATGATTCAGCAATAATGCACCTTTGTTAAACCCTACCTTCTCTGTATGACTCCGCCATCATCTTTGATCTTTCTCCCATTCTTTAGGGGTATTTGGGTTATGCCCATTCTAACTTTTTCATGTTGAAAGGGGCTGTCAATAATATGGGGTAGGAAGATGGATCTAGCTGATGTACTATACAGGTCTGGCCCCTCTAAGTTTCTGAACTTATTTTATCCAGGGACCCATCTGGAGGTTGTAGGCTTCTGGAAAGTTATCCTAGTGCATGGAACCTTTGTAGAATCTTACATAACACCCTAGATGTTCTTTAGGATTGGCAGGAATGGTTTTGATTGGGGTTTGGCAATTTATGATAGGTAGCAATGTCTAACTAAAGCTTGCATAAGAGTGACCTCCAGAGTAGCCTCTCGACTCTATTTGAACTCCCTCAGCCACTGATACTTTATTTGTTTACACTTCTTTCTCCCCTTTTGGTCATGATGGCATTGTTGATCCCACAGTGCCAGGGCCAGGTTCATCCCTGGGAGTCATCTCCAATGCCATTAAAGAGACTTTCACCCCTGGATGTCATGTCCCACATAGGGAGGAAAGCAATGATTTCACTTGCAGAGTTGGGCTTAGAGAGAGTGAGGCCACATCTGAGCAACAAAAGAGGTCCTCCAGAAGTAGCTCTTAGGCATACCTATAGGTAAACTAACCTTCTCTATTACAAACATAAGCTTCATAAGAGCAAGCCTCAAGATCAAGGGCTTGGCCTATTGATTTGGGCGTCCTTAATGTTTGACATGGTATCAGGGGTTTTCCCGGTGGTAAAGTTTGATTGTTCCATATTTTCTGTACTATCCCTCAAGGGACTTTGCCAATACTTTTTTTATTATCTTCTTACCATATTCTAGGAATATATCCAGACAATACATTAAACTATACAAGATTAAAGGCCCTCATTCTTATTCTGGGCTCCCTGTGTTTCAATTGTTAAAGTGAGCTATCCAGACAGGTTGAGTTAGATTACGTGCTACAAAAAATTTAGTTTCTGGACAAAATAAAATTTTATTCCTTTAGTCTGAAAGAGTAGGTGAGGTTCTAAGATATAGACATGTCTTCCTTACCCCTGTGTTCTGAATTACCTTAATCCCAATCTGATAAACTTCGTTCTTTCTCTAAATACCAGGTTATACATTTATAAAATAGCCTCTCAAAATCCAGAAATAATAATTACCACTCCGGATTAAATGTGACTGCTGTAAGAGCTTACAATCTAGATCCCTGTTTTCTTTCTCTTAGGAAAGAGTGCAAAGGTAGTACAAAGGGGTTCCATGTACCCTTCACTCAGTTTTCCCATTGGTTACATCTTCAAAATCAGTAAAGTGATAATGGTATGAAGTGTGTACATATTCTGTGTCACATGCCTGCATGTGTAGATTCACTACACACCACTGCAACCAAGATACAGAGCTATGCCATGACCACAAAGTTTTTTCTCCTGTTTTATAGTCATACCCACCTCTTCCCTCTACCCTCCCTAACCTCTGGCAACAACTGATTTCTTCAAAGGTCACATTAGTGTGTCCTGGATTTGACATTTAATAATTGTGCATATTTCGTGCTCTATATTGTTCCACTGATTTATCTATCTCTATAATTCCTCCACTGCCTGTTTACTATAGGTACATCTTAAGTCTTGGTGTTCTAGTTTGCTAGCTGCTGGAATGCAATATACCAGAAACGGAATGGCTTTTAACAAGGGGAATTTAATAAGTTGCAAGTTTACAGTTCTAAGGCCTAGAAAATGTCCCGATTAAAACAAGTCTAAAGAAATGTCCAATCAAAGGCATCTAGGGAAAGATACCTTGGTTCAAGAAGGCCGATGAAGTTCAGGGTTTCTCTCCCAAGTGAGAAGGCACGTGGTGAACACAGTCAGGGCTTCTCTCTCAGCTGGAAGGGCACATGGTGAACACGGCGTCATCTGCTAGATTTCTCTCCTGGCTTCCTGTTTCATGAAGCTCCCCGGGAGGCATCTTCCCTCTTCATCTCCAAAGATCGCTGGCTGAAGGACTCCCTGCTTCGTAGTGTCACTCTCTCTGAATCTCTCATTCTCCAAAATATTTCCTCTTTATAGGACTCCAATAAACCAATCAAGACCTACTCAAATGGGTGGGGACATGTCATCCCCTAATCCAGTTTAACAACCATTCTTAACTAAATCACATCAACCAGGGAGATGATCTCATTACAGTTTCAAATATACAGTATTGAATAGGGATGATTCTACCTTGATGAAATGGGATTTATATTAAAGCATGGCTTTTCTTAGGGGGCATACTTCCTTTCAAACCAGCACACTTGGTAAGTTCTTTTTTCAAAATGGTTTTAGCTATTCTAGTTACTCTGCATTTCCATATCAATTATAGAATAATCTTGTCTTCTCTATAAAATTTCCTGCTGGGTTTTTGATAGGAATGTGATAAATCCATATATCAACTTGAAGAGAATTGACATCTTTAACATGCTGAATCTTCCAATCTGTGAACATGTTAGTTAGATCTTTGATTTCCTTCATCAATGTTTCATAGTTATCAGGATGTTCTTGTTAGATTTACACTTAGATATTTTTTTAGGGGGGAAGAGGGTGTGCTAGTTTGAAACTGTACCTCAGAAAAGCAATGTTCTTTAATCCTCATTCAATATTGATCATTTTTTTATTGTTTTCCATGGAGATGTGACCCATCCAACTGTGGGTGGTACCTTTTGATCAAGTGATTTCCATGGAGTTGTTTCTCCACCCATTCAAGGTGGGGTTGCTTACTGGAACCTTTTAAGAGAGAACCATTTTGGAAAAAGGTTCAGTGCCAACAGAGCCCACACAGCCAGAGATCTTTGGAAATGCAGAAGGAAACACCCCCTGCAGAAGCCTTATGAAATATGGAGAGAAAGCTAGCAGATGTTGCCAGGCGCCTTCCCAACTGAAAGAGGTGTTCAGAAGCCAAACACTGCAGCAGGTGCCAGCCACATGCCTTCCCAACTGACAGAGATGTACTGGACGGTATCAGCCTTTCTTGAATGAAGGTAGCCTCTTGTTAATTCCTTAATTTGGACATTTTCACAGCCTTAGCACTGCAAACTTGCAGTTTAATAAATTCCTTTTTAAATAGCCATTTCATTTCTGGTATATTGCATTCCAGCAGCTTTAGCACACTAAAACAGGGTTCATTGTAAATGGATTGAATTTCTAATTGGTTTCCAAATATTCATTCTGGTATATAGAAGTACAATTGGTTTTTACTTATTGATGTTTTATCCTGTAACCTTGCTGAGCTCATTTATTAGTTCTAGGAGTTTTTTTTTTAGATTACTTGGGTTTTCCTATATAGACAGTCATGCCATCTGCAAACAGGGACAGTTTCATTTCTCCCTTTTCAATCTGTATGCCTCTTATTTTCTTTCCTTGCCATATTGCAACTGCTATGACCTCCAACACCATATTGAATAGCAGTGGCGAGAGTGGACATCCTTGCATGTTCCTGATCTTAGCAAGTAAACATTTGGTTTTCCACCACTGCGTATAACGTTTGCAGTAGGGATCTTCGTAGATGTTAGTATTTATCTTTTGATAGAAAAAGATGCAGCATTTTAATTTATTCACCATTATAAAGTGCAAGAAACTTAATGTAATTTTTCTCAATCAAATTAAATCAGAACAGGAGTCACTTTGTTTAATGAGCATTTTTTTTTTGGTAAACAAACAGTAATCATCTTTATAAAAACACTTAGAAAAATAAATAATTCAATGAAAAACTAGCACTCCTGGTGAAATTTTATAATACTCATATAGCATATTCATACATAATTTACAAATTTCACCTTATGGTGATTCCATAAAAGTAGTGATCACATTAATATTTAGATGATCAATCACTACAAAATATTTTTTATGCCTTCCCTTGGGTACTTTTCTCTCCTTATAATGAAGCATTCACCCTTATGAATTAATTAGATTAAAGTAAAAAGGTCAAACAATTTAGCAACTAGAGTTGGCTTTTGAAATTACATTTTCTGTAGTAACTAATAAGTTATAGTCACTTTGCAAAAAAAAAGTTGAGCTGACTCATCTAATTGACAGAATAAAGTAGACAATATAAAAACTTCGAAACAGATCTCATTGAAATATCACCCTGGATATTTTCAGTGTGGGAAATATTAGGGGTATCTGATACTAGATTCACTCTTGAACTAGATATAGGGGGTACCAGGGATTTCTTGGGTACCGTAGGCTGTCTGTTTAAGTATGCATTGGGAGTGCTAGCTAAGAGGATCTGTTTGCAATTCAAATGAGAAGTGTTTGCCCCTATTCTTAAGGTCTTGAAGTCTGGACACATCAGTAGAGACCTTCACCAGGGCACGTGCAGACTCCAAGAATGACTGGCAGCTGCCAGTGAGGACATGTCTCTGAAGTGTTTCGACCGTCTTTTCTCCCCTGGGCTCTGCTTCAACAACAGCAGTGACACCAGAGGACAAGGAGCCCAGAAGTTAGAGCTGCTTAGAGTTCATTTGGTTCTTGAGATACAATTTATCCTTGAGTGCCTTATTTCTTCACCCAGCAGGTGGCAGGAAGGGACCATGAGAAATACTGTAACAAGCATCAATGTAAAGGAACTTCAAGTTCATCAAGGGCTATTTGAAATGGGTAACTCCTGCTGATCAGAAGTCCCCTGTCAATTTGGTTATTAACTGAAACACTGTTTCATTTGGTGCTTCCAAGCTGCTGAAGTGATACACACTGTTTAAGCATGTGAAAGATTATTTCAGGCTAGCTGCTTTAGTTAAAAAGGGCATGGACCCAGGAGCCTAATTTCTCCGTGGTGCCCTCTCCCAATACAGGAGAATTTGGAAGTTTGAAGGCCCTGATTTATCTCAGCTTCTTATGGAAAAACATACCGTTAATTCTTAGTAGACACCTCCACTTAGATATCAGGCTGTCATCTCAGATTCATCGTGTTCAAACTGAACAGTGGTGTGCTCGAGCCAGCTTGTAACAGCTTATAAGAGCTCAATGTTACATGATGAATTGCGAGCTGGTTGACTTCACATTGGTAACTTGACATTGGCTCTGGTGGAAGCACCCCCAATGAAAATGGGCTAATACCAAAAGGCAGGAGCTTTCCTCCCTTCAGCTTGGTGTAAAATATTGACCAGTATTCCACTGATTCAAACCCACTGGCTTCTTCCTTTAGTAATACCCCCCTTTCCTGGCCACACATCCCTGTCATCTCTAAACCTCTGATCATCTTCCTCACCAAGGTCAATTTCTAGTTTGTTTCTCCTGTAGTGACACTGAAGTTGCCCCCCACCCCCACCTCCCACCTTTCCATACACCAGGCATTCTCCACCCTTGCTCTGGCTTCCCAAAACACCTTGTTTATTTCATTGGAAGTAAAATACTCTATATTTTATAATGTGTGTTTCTTAAGACTGAGTCCCTGGAGGGAACATCGAAGCACATGGAGACACACTGTGGTGACCTCAGTGGCTACTGTAGATCTTGGCACGTGGTAGATATGCAAATGATTGCAGTTTGGTGATTGCCACCAAATCACTTTCTAATTCATTTCTGTTCCACCATGTTCTAGTTTGCTAGCTGCCAGAATGCAACACACCAGAGACGGATTGGCTTTTAATAAAAGGGGATTTATTTTGTTGGTTCTTCAGAGGAAAGGCAGCTAACTTTCCACTTAGGTTCTTTCTTACGTGGAAGGCACAGGATGGTCTCTGCTGGTCTTCTCTCCAGGCCCCTGGGTTCCAACAACTTTCCCTGGGGTGATTTCTTCCTCCATCTCCAAGGGCCTGGGCTGAGCTGCAAGTGCTGAGATGAGGAATGCCAAGATGCTTGGCTGTGCAACATTGCGCTCTCTCATTTAAGCACCAGCCAATTAAGTCAAATGTCACTCATTGCAGCAGACACGCCTCCTAGCCGACTGCAGATGTAATTGGCAACAGATGAGGTTCACGTACCGTTGGCTTATGTCCGCAGCAACAAGATTAGGTATGCTCACCTGGCCAAGTTGACAACTGAATCTAACTAACACACACCATCTGACCCCCAACTAACTTATTAACATCATTTTTATTTCTCACCTTCACGCATCCTGCTACTTTGTTAAACTTTACTCAAACTGTGGCTCCCGCTGTTCTCCCTCTCCCCTCCCCTCCCCTCTGCCTCCCCATTTCCACAGAGGCACTTTTTTCTTCAAACACTGGCTCAAATGCCATTTCCTCTACAGAGCGATTTTCTCTTGATCTTTTTCATTCTTCCACTCAACATAACCCAATCTCTCAACAGTGCAAGACTTTAAATGCATCCAGCTCCTAAACTTCCCTTAAAAAGGGAAACTGAACTAACATGTTGTGGTTGTCTAGACCACAAAGAGGAACACGAGTTCATGAAAACTATTCTGAGAGTCCTGCCAAAGTCACTCCCCCGTCCAGACCAAACAGAGGAGTGTCAACGACGGCCAGAGATTTCGGATGTGGGAATCTGATGAAGGCAAGGAGGGCAGGGCGGGTGGTGGTTGGGTTCCATCTATCTAAAGTTTTGTCTGTTTGGCGGTGTGTCCGGGGGATGAGAGGGCCGTTTGTGATCTCACACAAACCAAAGGTGCCCTCAGTGCCCTGCAGTCCACGCCTCTCAGCCTTCCTCATAAAACCATGGTCAGGAAAGAGATCTCTAGGGAGAGAATTTTGGTTTGAAACTTCAAAAAGGAAAGCCTGAAATTTAATTGGGAAGTAAGAGATATATCAAGGAGGGAAAAGGAAACAATTTTGAAGTGGAAAATATCTTGCAAGAAATAAAAATAGTGGCTTTTAGCTGGCATATGGAGCAGTTTGCTGCTCACCCTTTCATTAGCTGACTTCCTGCTGCCCCTTGGGACAGCAGAGGCTGGCTGCTGCCTTTGATGCTTCTCAGCAGCTGGTGTCACAACTCAGGTCACAAATTCTGGGAAGACAGGTAGCATGGCAAAGAGTAAAGGAAGCTTTGTTTCGGGAAAACTGAACCATTCATCAATTATAAGAATTTATTGAGCACCTGCTGTGCTTCAGCAGAGCAGTGTCAACTCTTGGGTGGGGGGAAGGAGGACACAAAAACAAATGTGTTATGGAGGTTCTGGATTTTAAAAACTTATTTTGGAGGCACTTTGGGTAGAGTGAAAAGCACTTATTCAGTCTGGGAAGAATGAGATGATTGATTACGTTAAGAAATGATTTTACCTTCTGACTTCCACCTCCCCTGCCTCACTCCAATTCAATTTTGCACACTTTTTCCCAATGCATTCTATGGGATAAGCGTTCCTGTAGGTTCTAGGGATCCATGCTTGAAAGAAACATGACCTTTTTTTCTCCCAGAAGCAAACTGCCTGGTGGTAGAAGTAGGCTTGTAAACCTTTATTCTTAGTCCATGATGAGTTCTGTTAAATGTGTATGCCAGCCAGAAAGGGAGCATATTGACCCTCAGTGTGGAGGGGTTACAGAAGATTTAATATTTTGCTGCTACTCCTTTTACTTCTAATCACAAACCTTTTCATCACTAGCTACTTGACCGGTCCTGGGATACCTGATCTTGAGAGAGAGAGAAAAGAAGCAAACAAACCTTTCTAATAGGAAGAAAACATTCTGACATGCCAATGACTCTTTTCCACCCATCCTGGACATGGCCTGAGAACTCTCCCAGCTCTGGAGAGCCACTCCCAGTCATTAACGATTTGCATAGAGCAGAGACGTGTTTCTCACCCTCCAACCCCCACCTCAGCCCAAACTGATGTTCTGTCCTTGTTTTTGTTAATTCTTGGGAGTTTAATATTTTTATTTTTGAGTCTTAACATTCCCACGTGGATTATTTCAATGTCTGATTTGAACTGTGAATACTTCTTAGGCTTTGTCTGTGGAAAGCCTTTCCAGTTTGCTTTCACCAGGCGCCTGGTGATAGTAGAATTTGGGACTCAGTTTTATATTTATCTCCTAACTTGGAAGTTCCCAGACTACAGAGGCAGTGCAATTTCAACCCCCAAACTGCTTGTGGGAAAACCCAGTGGTGTTTAGACTGCATATACTTCCTCTACAGATATTAAACTTCCCTCATCCTTTTCACTTCTCACTTAGCAATAGGAAAAATAACAACTTTCTTTGTATGGTCTTTTACCATCTCATAAGTCATTGATATTCAAAAAACATGCTGTAAAGAAGGCATTATTTTCCCCCTTAAAAAAACTAACTAAATGCTAGAGACGGGAAGTGCTTTTGTTAAGGGAAATCTACAAACTAATGGGAGAGCTGGTAGTTCACTCTTCTCTGTCCCACCTCCATGTATTTTGGACACTACAGAGTAAGTGGTTTGAAATCAAAACCCAGTGTCTTTTGCATGTCTACATACATCCTGATAGTCTGTGACTCTGAATATTGCTTTTAATCATCTTTATTCCAACACTTGCAAACTCAACATTAGTGATTCTCAGAGTTCAATGTTTGAACCAGCAGAATCGGCAACACCTGGGAACTTGTTAGAAAGGCAAATTCTCAGCTCATCTCAGACCTACAGAGTCAAAAACTCGGAGGGAAGGGGTGGAGAATACCACCTAGGTTTTAACAAACATGTCAAGGGTTTTGATGCACGCTAGAGTTTGAAAAGCCTGGATACACAACAAAGCAGCATTTTTAATGAGATACTCTAGGTATAGTGCCCAGGGCCACAAGATTTTGGAGATCTAAGAAAAATGTTAATAATTTGAAAATCAAAGTTTTGTCTCCAACTCACAAAGAGACAACACTAACTGTAAATCAAAATTAATACATATTTTCTTTCATTACTTCTCTATGAGACAAAACAATGTGACTTCATGAGCCGAGACAATTCATCTCAATTCTTAAAGTTATCCATGTGTTTATGGTGGTATGTGAGTGAATTTTCAGGCACTTGAGATGATGAATAATAGGGCCTCTGAATGTCAGTGCATGCTTGGCATCTCTGCAAATGAAGTTGAAGATTTGAGAATAATTGCCAAGTTCCAGGCATGTCTTCAGATGACCACAAGATGTCGGTGTAATCCAAAGGTAGAAACACCGAACTCTCAACAGACTGAAGACATCACAATATCTTTTAAAATGAAATCATTCTAGGCAAGTGACATGAGAAACACAAACAAACAAATCTCTTGTTTTTTATTTTTTTTCTTATCCTTGCTCTTTTCCTTATGTGCTCTGTAATGTAACCTGGTAGATGCTAAAGTAATACAAGGTGAAAGGGGAGAAAAAAGCGAACATTTAGTGAGTGCTTATTATATATCAGCTGCTATGTGCCTAACATATAATAAGTCCTTCAAAGGATCCTTTGAGTAAAATATTAAATTTGATCATTGTGTTGATGTATAAGGCATTTATCATTGCTTCCTTTTTACAGATAGGGAAACTGAGGTTTAGGAAGGTTAAATAACAGTTTAAAGTCACGCAACTAGTAAATGTGGATCCATTATCCTGGATTTAGGATCATAAAATATATCATATTAAATAGCATTCTATTTAATTCAATATGTTATATGATTACATCAACAGTTAATCAATATACAAATTATTGAATGTAAGTCTTTGAGACACTGAAGACACATGCTTTTCCCCACAATCCCATGCTTCCTCTCTGAGAAATAGTCTTAATAGTGAATATTTTCCCTGGACAATTCTTACCGTGCAAGGATTATTGGTACCATTAACTATCCTTTTGATATTTGGAAATTTGTGAAGTAATTTAGCCTTTCTCTGCCAGTATATGTAGGCATACGCACAAAAAAATTATTACCTTTCTCTTCCTTAAGCATAAGTCCAGATTACTATATTTAAGCTGAACTTCAAAAGTTGACATTTAAGGGGAATGTTTCATATAAGAAAATCTATTTTGAGACTTTATTACTCCCCGTTCTCTTACTAGACTTTAAATGCAGTAAATTCCATCAATCTGTTTTGTATTGGTTGCTTAGAGGCAACTGTGTGATTCGTCAACTCTACAGAGTCACCTTCTAAAAATGGTATTATTGCTTGATCAATTGTCTGTTATTGTTACTGCAACTCGGGCAGATGAACTATGAAGGCTTTAGTTCATAATCACTCCCTTCATAAAGTCCCTCCTCAGACACCTGGAGACACATCCCATTGGGTGGTCTGCTTTTGTCCCACCTGCTGTCTCTCTGCCCTTGGTATTTTAGGAGGTCTAATTAAGGAAAGGAGATTCAGCACATATACCTTCTCAGCAGTAAGCTCATTCCAGGAAACAAGGATCTCTCATTTACTTTGGACCTCATGAGATTGTAGATGAATATTTATTGATATGGAAAGATGTTCACAGCATTGAGAAACAGGGAAAAAAGTCACCAAATAGTATATGCAGTACATTTTAAAGAAACAATATTTGCTGAAAAATGGAGAAAGATCTACATCAACTTGTAATAGAGCAGTGCTATCCAATAGAAATATAAGGTGTTGCATGCAATTTAAAATTCCTAGGAGTCACCTTAAAGAAACAAAAAGAAAAAGGAACATTAATTAAATTAATTAAGGAATATATAATTATACATTCATTAATATGTTTTAAATGCATTGACTTACACATTTATGTAATTCATATGCCTATACAAAATTAGAAATGCTTAACATTCATATTTAAATGTATCAAATTAATATATTAATAATATATTGAATCAATGCATTAATGCTGGATCATAAAATATATTAAGATGTATTTTATTTAATCCAATATATTATATTATATTATTATTTCAACATTTAATCAATACAAGAATTACTGAATATTTTACATTATTTTCATACTTGGGCTTTGAAATCTGGTATATATTTTATACTTAAAGACACCTCAATACAGATACAAAGTTTTCATGAGAAATATTTGATTTGTATTTAGATATCATGACATTTATTGCTGGATATTATGTAATGTACCCAAGTTATTTCAGTCAACATATAAAAGTTTTCCAATAACTGATCTGAGTATTAGGTTTAAACTTAAATTCAAATTAATTAAAGTTAAAAAAATTTAAATCACATCAGCTCCTAAGTTGCCCTAGTCACATTTCTCTTTAGCTAAGGGAAGTGCAATGAAGCCACATCCGAACGACAACTTTCCAGGCAGTTGTATGATTTGGCTCTGCCTCTTTTGTTTCCCCTTCTGCCTCAAGAAGGATGGCCTGTCCCAAATGGGGGCTGCTCTTTTTGCCTGGCTACTGGCTTGAGAAGGTGCTTGGAGCACAGCTCCAGATAGATGCTCACACATAACTGTGGGAGAAATTAATGCTATTTGTTACAAGCCATGGAGATCCGGGAGCACTGATTAATACAGGGGTTCAGGAAGGGACTCCTGCAAGCGAGAGGACTCTTCTCATTGATCTTTTGTTGATCTAATTTATAAAAGAGGATCTTTGCATGAATCAACTGTAAAAAAAAGAAAAGAAAAAGCAGCATGTGCCACTTTGCCCAGAACCATACTGTGTATACTTTATGGTAAGTGGCATTTTAACCGGAAAAGAGAGTTAACAGAGGGTTAATCCCTTCACCGCCCATGTCAGGGTGCTGGAAGGAGCCATGTCAGGATGCTGGGAATGGAGTCATGGAGATACTCCAACAGCCAATAAAGTTTATTTGTCCCTAATGACCCCTCCTGGGATTTACTGACGTAGGCATTTTGTGTTTTTAAATTATAAGTGTGAAATATTCTTTGTCACCAATTTGGCTAGTGTTAGGAATTCTTTGCAACATACTTTCTGGATTTCATAGAAAATCAGTATTAAATAAGTAAAAATATTTGGTTTAGTGGCTTAATTTAGCTTGCTGCTTATTCACCCCCTCGTTGATTTGTCCTTTATTTTCTGAGCTCTAGATAAATGAAGTATCTTGACTCAGAAGAATACAACCTTTCATTAATTAAAGCAAAGTAGTAATTACTAAGATTTTTGTTGTTGTTTCTGGTTTATTTTTACTGATTGAGTGTTACTTTTACATTTTCTTAGTGCAGTCATCTGACCAGGCAGTGAAATGTCTTCATGGACTTTCAATCTAGAACACTAGTCTGAATATTTCCATATTATCCCATTGTCTGTGTATCTGCTCTCATCTGTCTCATCACATTTCCTTTGTTCATTCATCCAGAACACATCGAATGATTGTCTATTCTGTGTCAAGCACTGTTCTATATCCTATGGGTGGAGATCACTCTTAAGACCTAAAGCCTTGAGGTGGAGCCAAGCTTACAGCATCTGAGGAATGATCAGAAGGCAATGTTGCTAGAATAGAATAAAAAGACTGACAGTATTAGGAAAATTTTGGTTTGTTAACCTGCCAGAATGCAATATACTAAAAAAGAGATGGCCTTTAAAAGGGAAATTTATTAAGTTACAAGTTTACTGTTCTACGGCTAGGAAAAGGTTCAAATTAAGGCACCACCAAGATATTACCTTCACTCAAGAAAAACTGATGCCATCTGGGACACTTTTTTTCTTTTTTTTTTTACAAAGCTAAGACCTCTGCTAGCTTTCTTTACTGGCTTCTTCAAATGTCTTCCCTGGGGCTGTTTTCTTTCTGCCTCTCCAAAGGTCTCTGGCAGTCTGGGCTATAAAGCTTTTTCCAAAATGGTTCCCTCTTAAAGGACTCTAGTAAGCAATCCCACCTCGAATGGGTGGAGACACATCTCTATGTAAACCACCTGATTAAAAGTTACCACCCACAGTTGGGGGGGCCACATCTCCATGGAAGCAACTTAATCAAAAGATCCCACCCAGCAGTACTGAATCAGGGTTAAAGAATATGGCTTTTCTGAGGTACACAACAGTTTCAAACAGGCATAGGAGATGAGGCAGGGAAGGTTAGAGGATGTCCGAACATGGGCCTGTGAACTATGCTAAGTAGTTTAGATTTTATTATCAACATATTGAGAAGTCGTGGGAAGATTTCTATTTTAGCAAGATCACTCTGGCAGCTGATGGGAGAAAGGACAATAGAGGGGCAAGTGAAAGGAGACAGACCTGCAACGAGACTGCTGGAGAAGTCCTGGTAAGGGACAATGGAGACATGGACTGAAGTTGAGGTGGTGGAGGTGTAGAGAAGTGACCGGATTCATTATGGATTTTGAATGTAGAACTTGCTGACAGATTGGCTAGGAGGTGTGAGGGGAAAAAATATCAAGGATGTCACGTCAGCTTTCGGTCTAAGTGACTGGGTAAAGGTTCCCATTACCTGACATGGTTAAGACTGGGAGAAAAGCAGATTTAGGTAGGGGGCAGGCAGGGAGGGATATTATATCTCTTAGCTTATGAAAGAGTTGTATCTAGAGGCAAGTTCTCATGACTCGCTATTGGAAAGGCTGTTACTTTTCTTTCCTCCTGCATTCCAAGTGTACCCAAGTATCACCTGGATATCAGTAGACCATTTTAATTTGAGGCCAGGTGAAACTTGGAAGAAAAACAATTTCCTATGGATCATCTGTTGTGGCTCTCCTTATAAAGAGAGAGATGCAAAGGTCCAAATAGTAAGCATATTTATACTGCTTAGCTGGGCATGCAGTGGACATCTGTCGTTTTTTTTGTTTTTGTTACGTGGCCTCCATCTGGTAACTATATGCAATTTCTCTCTAGTGCAGGGGTTGAAAACCTATAGCCTATAGGTCAAATCTTACTTACCTCCTGATTTAAAAAATAATAATAATAACATTTTCTTAGAAGATAGCTATGTCCATTCATTGGCATAGTGTCTTTGGCTGCTTTTGTGCTGTGGTGGAACCATATTCACCGCTTTTTAGCTCATGCTCTTTGGGTTAAGTTGACAACACTCATGGGCTTTAAAGCTCACCTGGGCTAAACCAATTTGCACAGTCCATCCTGCTGGCATGAATAATTGAATTAGATGTGGGTATGGACCTCAGCTTGTCTAATCCATAACAGCTCAAGAATTTTTCTTGGAATTCTGGGACAAAGTCTATAGTTCTTATGCTGGTTTTGAGCCCAGAAAGATATGTTGGTTTTGAGCCCAGAAAGAAGCGAGGGGTTATCACAGGGCTCTGATGGGACAGATTGTCTGAAACTGAAATTAACAAAAGGCAGAAAGAAGCGTTCAGCTGAGAGATAGAGAGGACTAAATTCTGCTGATGAGTTTTGAGTTCCTGCATCAAGTCCTCCTGCCTGAAGCCAATATATTCCAGAACTTTCCCACTATATGAGCCAATAAATTCCCCTTTTATTTAAGCCAGATTAGATTGATTTTTCTGTGGCTTGCAATGGAAAGAAATCCAATGGACATAATGACAGGACATGATGTGTATAATGACAGATCATGATATGTATAATTTATTTTCTATTAAGATGAAATTAAGAAATACATGCTTTCTGAAATTTCCTATACATCCTCCTTATAAAACCCAGCTCAATAAAACATATGGAACAAAGATGAATAATAGGGGGAACAAATGTTAAAATAAATTTAGATTGAAATGCTAGTGATCTGTGAAGGGGAGAGGTGGCAGTGTGGTATGTATGAATTTTGTTCTCTTGTGTTTTTATTTCTTTTTTCTGAATAGATGCACATGTTTCAAGAAATGATCATGATGATGAATATGCAGCTATGTGATGATATTGTGAATTACTGATTATATATGTAGAATGGAATGATCAAAAGTTAAGAATGTTTGCGTTTGTTTGATGTTTTTTTGGTATTTTAAAAAAAATTTTTAAATTTTTTTTAAAAAAGAAAAAACCCAGCTCAAATGCTTCCTTTGTCATAAAGTCTCAGTTGAAAGCAAATTTTCATTCCCTTACCATCCTATAAGATTTTTTTTTCCCCATACAACTCCCAGGATAATTAACATGTTCTATCTTATTTCATGACTATCTATGGACAAGTATTCCTTTTCTATATGTTGTAAGATAGGTAACAGCAGAAACCACTTCTTGCTTATCTTTGCATCTCTCTTACTGCCTAAAACAGTGCATAAAACTACCCTAGAAAGTGTATGAAAAAGATAAGCAAATGATTGCATGTGCCTTGGTAGCAGTTCAATTTGAAATGACAACCTAAAGATGGAGAAAATGAGGTAGAGTAAGGTGAGTGAAAGGAAGACTAGCTCCTGTAATCTTTCTTCCTCACCAACCTGCCATGAGAAATGGAGAGATTATTTAAATTGGATGCAAAATTATAGTTTTTTGTTTTTGTTTTTTTGCCAAGAGAAAGGATAGGCATACTCATCAAGACAAGTTCAATTTCTGAAGGTGGAGTGGTGGTGGAAAATAGTTTTTAAAATGATATTCTGTTGAATTCAGTCCATTTCATAAACTATTGATATATTCTATGCCTCACTGACATGTTTTGCATTTCTGGCTTTAAGAATTTAAATGCAAAATTTCAAATGCAATTTTTTTTAAAAAGGATATTTTAATTATTTAATTTAACTACTAATAATAGACATGATAGATTAATTTATTTTTAAGAGTTAATGTATATATTCATTTACTAGAATCATTAAATATCCAATTTACTTCAACACACACTTATGAGAACCTTCCACATCCAACATGCATTTTTTTGCTCAAGAACTTTGGAGCTGAATGGGGGAAGAATAAAATAAATCCATAAACAACTGGAAGGGCGCATTCCTACATAACTTTCCCATGATGATAAAAATGTTCTAAATCTGTGTCATCCAATTGGAAGCTACTAGCTATGTGCAGCTACTGAGCATCTGAAATGCTGTGACTGTAACTGAGAAACTAAATTTTACATTTAATAGCTACATTTATTTGTTGACTCCTGTCTGGACAACACAGAACTAAAATATGGGTAAAACTGACATAAGTGGCATAGTAAAGTTATAAACAGAATATCTGCCATATAGTTTTAAAGAAAAAAGGACTGATACCAGGTTAGGGGATTCAGGAAAGTTCAGGAGAGAATTTATGGGAGTGGCTTCTGCAAGAAGTCTTAAAGGATAGGTAGGGTTAGAATTAATTGATATACAAATGTGCGTGCGTGTGTGTGTGTGTGTGTGTGTGTGTGTGTGTGTGAGAGAGAGAGAGAGTGTGTGTGTGTGTGTGTGTGTGTGAGAGAGAGAGAGAGAGAGAGAGAGAGAGAGAGAGATGGTTAACTTCCTGTGTCAACTTGCCTAGATTATGGTGTTCAGTTGATTGGTCAAGCAAACACTGGCTTGGTTGCTACTGTGAAAGTATTTCATGAATTTACATAATTAATCAGTTGATTGCATCTATGGGTGATTACAACTACAATCAACAAGGAAGATTGCCTTTAACAGTGAGAGGAGTCTTCTTAGCAAATCAGTTAGAGGCTTTGAAGGGACACCTGAGGATTTCAGCAGTCAGAAAGCTGAATTTCTATCTCTAGTTCAGCAGCCAGCTTCTCCTCTGGAATTTACTGTTACCTTCATTGTAGTCCCCAAATTGTGGCTTCTCCAGGGGAATTCATTGTCACTTTCATCGAATTTCCTACTATGGCCTGCTCTATAGAATTCAAAGTTGCTAATCCCCACAGTCATGTGAGCCAATTCCTGTAGTAAATCTCTTAATACTCACATATATAGATGAATAGCTATATAGCTATAGTTATATTGATATATAGATAGATGTCTACATCTACTGTGTCAGCTTTGTTTCTGTGGAGAAAGCTGATGAATACAGTGTATGTGTGTGCATATATATATATATACATACATGAATAAATACACATACATATGGAAAGATTTTTCAGGTAGAGGGACTAGATTGAGTGAAGGCAAAATGTATGACTTACTTGGGAAACATGAATAAGTCCAGCATGGTTTTGACATAATGAGTATGTATGGGAATGAGTGGAGATTGTTCTGAGTAGGACTTTTGAGGCCATTTTGTAAAAAATCTTGACTGCCATATGGAAAAGTTAGTACTCTTTTTGATAACCATTAAGGATTCATTGCATATATATATATATTTTTTTTTTTCTTTTTTTGGGTGGGCAGGCTCCGGGAAATGAACCCAGGTCTCTGGCATGGCAGGCGAGAATTCTGCCACTGAGCCACTGTTGCCCTGCCCTCTTGCATTTTTTTGTTAGTCACAAAGTTATGTGATCAGAGGTACTCATCCAATGGCAGTAGGTAGGAAGGAAAATTGGAGTGGTATATGAAGACTACTCAAGAGAGTAATAGTAAATAATAAAACCTATAGTAAGAATGATGGAAATGGGAGGTTGGAGATGGTTCAGAGGAAATTTTCTGGGATTGGAGGCATGTGAATATGTGAATAAAGAGTTCATACCTACTTCATCGCGTACAAATTTCTGAAGGTAGGATGGCTTGCAAAGTAGCTGTTTTAGTCTTCTACAGCTGCTGAAATACAGATACTATAAAATGGGTTGGCCTTTACAATGGGGATATATTAGCGTACAAGCTGACACTTCTGAGACCAGGAATAGGTCCAAATCAAAGCATCATCAACATGATACCTGGACTCCTCTGTCAGATGGCAAGGCACATGGGGACATCTGCTGGTCTTTCCCTTTTCTTCCAGGTTTTGTTGCTTCCAGCTCTGGCTTTAGTGGCTTATTCTTTATCTGCGACTTCCTCTCTTAGCTTCTGGTTTTGAATTTCATTCTCTTATAAGAGACTTCAATAAGAGGTTTAAGATTAACCTGGGGCATTCTTCAACTGAAATAACCCAATCACAAGGACCTACCCACAATAGGTTTACACCCACAGGAATGTCCATAAGGCCTAAAAAACATCACAGTAGCCTCACCATCAGGGTGGCCTTGATGCCTGAGGATAAGATGGGGAAAACCCTGACCCAAACTCAGTTTTATGGGTACTTCAGAGAGAAAGGAAGATCTCAGTAGTTCCCATATTGTTCCACTGAAACATCTGAGAGTCTGGAGGAGGGAGGGAGAGTTGGAGGCACCAAGTAACTGTGAGGCCATGCTAAAAAGCTCCACTCAAGAGGGGTGGAGGTTCTGTTTGGCCAGCAGGACTAAAGAGAAGCACAACTGTTCTATAATGCTTTGTCATTGATAGAAGAACTGAATAAAGTTCAATATCAGCCTAACAAAATTAGACCCAGTGTTTATAGTCTCAGCAGCAGCCAAGTAATCCCAAATGAAAACAGAGATCCTTCCTTCCTACTGAGAAGTGACCAGTTATATAAGAGGGTTTGCTTCCATTACCTTTTAAACACCTCCCTTCAATCCTCAGGGGTTCTATATAGAGAGGCAAGAAGTAGGGGTGGGGGTGGGTCACACCGCTGCGGGATGCAGGCTGTGTGTGTGTTCCCTTAAAGACATTTTGCTTTTCCTTCTGCCAGCTGCCTTGCTGCTAACCTAGCCTGGCCTCATTTTATATAAATGAATTTCTGAATCTAAGCTAAAATATTTGAGTGTGGGTGAAGGGAAGTGGAAGAGTCAACGATAAGGGAATGCTTTTGCCTAGGTACGAAGCTGATTAATAGTGCCATTAATAGAAAATCACTAGAAATGTGTGATCATGTGGAAAACCTGGTTTTGAGGGAAATCATAATGCTGTGTTAGTGAGGAGGATAATAAGGCCAATCGTCTCCCTTTCTCTCCCAAATCAAGGATGATTCACCTCAACATATTTAAGCCAAACAATAAAGAATCCACCCCCTCCGCATCTCACACCCCCCAAAAAAGGAAGCTTCAAGCAGATGATCCCCAGACCTAGGTTTTGGTCAGTTATGCCCAATAGTGCTTCCAGTTAACATGTCCCAATAGGACCTCTGACTATTGCTCTAGGCATTGGTAGCTCCCATTGGCTGCTATTTCTTTCAGTGGTTAGCATGGGTCTCCATAGTAGCAGCTTCCAGTGGCTGTCTCCATTGGCACAGGTCCTTACAAGCAGCAATGCCTCCAAACAGATCTTCCTGCTGGTGAATGCTGCTCATAGCAATTGGAAGTAGATCCTGACCTCTATCTCCTGGAATATCGTTACCATGCCATTATGATAGGCTCAAATTTAGAGAACCTCAACCCAAAACCTCTCACTCATAATTCCCTTACTGGTTAGAGGGAACTCTATTAGACTTTCAGCACCACCATTACAGGCCAGTTCTCAACAGGCTCCCCAGTTTAGAGGCAGATCGAATTTTAACCACTCTATTCTTTCAGAGTTCTTAGATCTTGGCTATTCTACTAGGAAACTCCCATAGATAGAGATGCTAGGCTTCTGACTTGAATATTGCTGGGTGTCTCTATGTACCCCAGTCAACTTTTTTGCTTATGGGAGGTGTGCTGGGCTAGTGTCCTCCCAAATTCATGTCCACCCAGAACCTCAGAATGTGACTTTATTTCATAATAATCTTTGAAGATGTAATTAGTTAAGATGAAGCCATGCCAGATTAGGATTGACCCTAAACCCAATCATTTGTATTCTTAGAAGAAGAAATACAGACCTGGGGAGAAGAGCATGTGAAGATGGAGGCAGAGATTAGAGTGATGCATCCAGAAGCCAAGGAAAAACAAAGATTGTCTGCAACCATCAGAAGCTAGAAGAGGCAAAAAGGGATTCTTCCCCCAAGACTTTAGAGGGAGCATGGCTCTATCAACACCTTGATTTTGAACTTGTAGCCTCCAGAATTGTGCAAGAATAAATTTCTGTTGTTTTAAACCACTTAGTTTATTAGACTTTTAAAATGGCATCTCTAGGAAATGAGGATAGGTGGTAACCAACTGCGTTTTTAACAGTGCAACAGAACAATTGCTACAATGTACTGTAGACGCTTGTCAAAAATTCATACCAAAAAGGGTGAAAGCCACCAGGAATTGTTTGAGTGAACCAAGAACGTGGGTGATGTCAGTCAGTGTCTCATTTCTAGTGGCCTTTCTCACTGTCTTCTACTGTTCATTGAGGAGGAACATGTGCCCTAATTTTCCAAACTCGGACACCTACAGCTCAGCTCTTCCCTCCCTCCCTCCCATCTCCCAAAGGTTGCAGCATAAAGTCCATAATTCCCATCTTCAAAGACCCAAAGATCTAGTTCTTTGACCAAATCTGGTGTTTGGCTAATGCCTACCTTCCTCCCTCCTCTCTTTGCATCTCTGAGTAGTGTCCTAGGAATTGCTCTGGTTCTCTCATAACTCTCTAACGTAACCTTGAGTTGCCTTTTATGAGTGACATAAAATAACCTTCTCACTAGATTCATCAGCTCAAACTACCAGTGAAGTTTAAAACCAAGTCAAATAAATAAAAGGCTTAACAAACAACAAAAAAAAGGGACAGTCATATTCTCGAAAATATTTCCTAAGCCCTTGAATTTAATGTCATTTTTGGTGCTTGATGTTATCTCCCTAGAGAGGGTATACCAAACTATGAACAAGGATGACAGAGATCAGAAAGAATTTTGCTAGGGAGGAATTCGGATTAGGGAGAAAAATAAAGAGTTGGATTTATTCTCATTATAAAATTAAGTCCCTCTGGAATGATATAAAAGAGCATTCGAAAAAAAGAACAAAAATAGTTCATTTTTTAATGCTGGGGGTTTCAATTTTAAAGGACTTCAGTCCCAAACTGAATAAATCAGTATAAATTGGATTGAAAATGAGGATTAGTCAGCATTGTTAGCAGTGGACAAAGATCTATAAATTCAACATTTGGATCACAATTTCCCAATTAGAATGTTTTTTCTGAATCTTGGATTCATGTGGTTTGTAAATGTCTGTATTTCTTCAATTCTAACTTCTTTGCATAGCACATAGCACAACAGCAGTTAAATTGGGATACATTATGTGCTTTAATATATTATTTTTAAGATGGCAATAGACCGAAGTTCACTTGAAAATACAAGATAATTAATATAAGATGTTTCCTAAACAGTTAGATTCATGAGACTGATTATTATTCTCTTTGACCTTATTACACCTTGGGCTAAAATTATAATCACTATAGTAATTCTTTATAGCCCACTGTTTATAGTGAAAGGGCCCAGAATGCCCTAAGAGATTCTTCAAGCTTGGTTTCTTATATGAAACAGTCTATATGGAGCAAGTTTACATTCTAAATCAGCAACTGGATTTGGTTAGAAATATTTATTCACATGTGAGTCAAAATTACTGAAAGCATCACCTCCTCTTTCTGTCTCTTGTTGCTTAGTGCCCTATCTCCATACATTATCTATATCATTATCGTCTATAAAGTTTATTTTGTTTGTTTACACTTTTATTTTTACATAAAGGTAGTGTGAATAAAGGAAATTTTTGTTTTACATGAAAGTGGTATTTTCTATTTATTTGCCCATCTGTATCCAGCCGAAATGCACACACACATGTAATGTAGTGTATTGCTAATACTGATTGCTAAGTGGAGCTTACATATTGAGGCATTACTTTCCACTGAAACTCCAGATACCTTGAAATCTTGTTATGCTCTATAACTAGATGATGTTTTTTGAGTCGCAATTAAATATTCAACAAGTATACAATTTCATGGTTTCCATTCATCAACTTCATTCTGGAATTATGTTTTAATGAGTGAGTCTGCTGATAAATTAATTGAAAAATAAATGTTGGAAGAAAATCCTGTTCTCTAGAATTTAAATAAAAATTGGCTTATGTAACATCTAATATTAAAAGGGAAATCCAATGCCTCCAAACGACATCAGGGCTACTTTGTTCTTAAAGTTACCTCTGGCTTTGAGTTTCTATTCCCATTCATTTTTTTTCTTTGTTTTTCTTTTCTTTCTTTTTTTTTGCATGGGCAGGCACCAGGAATTGAACCCGGGTCTCCGGCATGGAAAGCAAAAATTCTGACACTGAGTCACCATTGGACCACCTCCCATTTAGTTTTATTGTCTCGGTGTTATGGTGGCCAGAGGTCCAAACTTAAGATGTTAACAAGACTAAACTTTCTCCTGGGGTTGGGAGAGTACCGGGGATGGCCATCCCTTGTCACCCGGTGATCTCACTCTCCTTTCTGGCTTCTTCTGGTTTCTGGCTTCTACTCACTGCCTTCCACTTTCCTCTTTTATAAGGACTCTGGTCATATGGTTTAAGGCCCACCCTGATAGTGTGGTCATACCTAAAGAGAATCTTTAAAGAGCCTCCTATTTATAAAATGGGTTTATACTCACAGAAGTACAGAGTAAGACTTGAGCGTGTCTTTTGTGGGGTACTCTTTGTAAAAAAATTTGAAAATGTGGTATATTAGAAAGATGAAAAAAAACACAAACTCAAAATCATTCTGTTTAATGATGCATTTATTTTTAAGCCTTTTGAATTGAAATATAATATACATTCAATATGTGTTAAGTGTACCCAGAAGGTTTCTTTATGCCCCCACCCCCAAGTAACCACCATTCTGATTTATTTTGCCTGTTTTTCAGTCTCACATAAATGAATTCATAAGTATGTATGCTTTTGTGCCCAGTTTCTTTTACTTGGCGTAATGTCAGTATGTCTTTTTGTTGGTATATTGTATTCCATCACGTAAACCTTCTCTAGTCTATTTATTAATTCTCCTCTTCATAGATATTCAGATTGTTTTTGGGTAGATAAAACTGCTTTGAGTAGTCTTTTGTTCATTTCTCTTGGACATATACATAGGAGTGAAAATTTGCTCTGTCTCAATTAGGTATATGTTTCGCTTTTTAGATAGTGCCATGGAACTTTAAAAAGTTATTATATTTATATAAATTATAGATGTCAACTCTGTTCACAATATTGTGTTAGAATTTGTTAATCTAGTGAACATATGTCTTAAAATATCCTACGGTCTTTTTTTTTTTTTTAACATACTGTATGGCGGGGTCATATTTCATTATTTTTCCATGTGAGTATCCCACTATTGCAGCACCATTTGTTAAATTTTTGTTTGCTTGTCTGTTTTGCTTATTTTTTGGGAAGTGCATGGACCTGGAATCGAACCCACATCTCCCACATGACAGGCGAGAATTCTGCTGCTTGTACTCCCTGTCCTATGACCTTAAGATATAAATAGTAATTAATGATATTCCACACTCTGTATTAGCGCTACTTTAACTATCTTCTAAATTTCTGATATAGAAAATAGTTTCCACGTCTCTTGCCTTAGATACTATATTTAAATCTGGAATTTGACTTTATATTTTAAGAATATATTTTACTTTGTTTACTTTATTCTTAGTCTTAACAACAGTCTCCATATAATCAGTATGATTCATGAAGTAAAGAATAGTATAAACTTATGGAGGAAATTCCTCCACTATTTTATTTACAGCACAGGAAAATGAGGTAGGAGAATGCACTGAATATCCAGGAATAGCGAATTCCCTGGAGGCAGTACATGTGTTGTGTATGCTTCTAAGCACATAGCTAATTAAGACGTAGTGGGTTGAATAGCTAAACCATTTATATTTATGTATGTATCATGAAATCCAAAATACAGGGTGCTGGTTAGTCTTATATCATAACTTGGTTGAACTACTGTATCTAACTATTTAATCAAACACTAATCTAGATGCTGCTACATGTGGTTAACAACTATGATCAGTTTTCAAGTAAAGAGATTACCCTTGAAAATGAAGGTGGGTCTCATCTACACAGTGGAAGACCCTAAGAGCAGAAACTGGGGCTTCCTGGAAAAGAAGAAATTCTTCCTTAAGACTGAAATATAAAGATCCTGCTTGAGTTTCCAGCCTGCTGTACTGCCCTAAAAATTTCAAACTTGAGTACAGTATCAACTCCTGCCTGAAATTTTTGGATATGCCAGATATGTGTGTCTCTGTGTGTGTCCTATTGGTTTTATTTCTCTGGAGAACCTCAACTGTTGACATACTGAAAATTATAAGAAAGAAATTAAAGTTACTTTTAACCAACCATTATGAGATGAACGCTGTTGGCTAAAATATTTATTTTTTAAAAACCATCTCCGGATTCTGTCTGGGATTGGTACAGATTGTGCCAATCTCTTCTGAGACACTGTGAGATATGTGATGCACAAAAAAAAATGATACTGAATGCATCATAGTAAAATGGTATTTTGTGCATAATAAGTTGTTTCTCTATCATTCTTAGAAGGTGACCACTAGAATTATTTTCCTTAGTTATCATCTTGAACTAATAAATTAAGAGTTGATAGATTTAATCCATTACATTTGTATCCTTATTAAAGCCCACATTGTGCCATCTTTAATAGAAGTCTCTTTAATTTGTATCCTGAAACTTTTTGATATTATCCCAACGCTCATTGCTGTTATCCAAGACGAAAAGATGTTTCAGGCCCATCTTGTACATTTCTTACCCCAGACCTAGAACGAGTGATTCTCCAAGGATCCCTTATTCCTTTAGTGGGAAATGATGTTTCAAAGCAGGAATTCTCATTGCTATTGCATTGTCACTGTACCTAAGCCTAGTTGGCAAACGGTGGCAAAATACCTATGTGCATGTATATGTGTGTATAGATGTGTGTTTTAAAAGATAAAATACTTCATGAATTGGTACTGCTACTTTCAATTCAAATTCAAGACTATAGTTTCTTAACCACTTTTGTATTATATCTATATCTGTTTCTATTTTATATTACCATATCTACATCTTCTGACTTCCTCACTGAGAATCTAATTTCTCACCAATGCTAGGAACAATAGAATTAGAACATCTATAATTTCTCTTTGCTTTATCCCACATTGCATACATGACAGTCTCAGAATAACAGGATCAATACTATTATCACCAATTATGATTAATAAAAACAGTTAAAATTTTTTAAGGGTGCTTACATTATCCCCATTCTTTTCTCATTTTTATGCCTGTACTTTGAGCACATAGCACTGTATATCATACTTGCACCTTTTTAACTTTCATTTAGACTTAGTTCTAAAGATAAGTTATGTTTCATGCTCATCACCAGTCCTTATGTTAATATCACGCTAGACATTTTGATTTTTCTGAGCTTGTTCTCTAGTAGGTTCCCCAGGAGGGGCTCATAAGTTTTCTGAGTTCATGGACATTTTTAACAATTCATGCCCATTGTACAGTGAAAGTCAGTTTTTCGGGGTAAAAACTTTTTGGCTAACATTTTCTGACCTTAAGTATCTTAAATACTTTATTCCATTTTATTCCGGCATAAAGCATTGCTGTCAAAAATTCTGATGATAAGCAAATTTCCTTTCACTTATAAGGAACGTTTTTGTTTTTGCATAGATGCCCAGAGGATTTTTCCATTTTCTTTAAATTCTAGCAATTTTACTAGAATGTGTCTAGGAGTTAGCTATTCTGAGTTGATTGTATAGGATATGTGGGGTGATCTTTCAATATGTGCTTTCATATATATATATTTTTATTTTAGGAATTTTTTTAATTATACATTTTGGATTTTCTTTCTCAGGAGCTCCTACTATCCATGTTGGATCTTCTTTGCCTATCTTAATATATATCACTTTCCTTGAAACACTTGACAAAAGTTTTCTCCTTCTTACCATCACTTCTTCTTAAGGAGTAATTGTCTGTGTGTATTCACTCTTATGTTCCTTTTAGTTTGATATATTCTTTTATTTCTAATTCTTGAGTTCTGTCACTATATTTCTATGTTATTTTAATTCTGATTTATGTTGCTAGTTTATGCCATAGTTGTTTTCTTATTATCATTTATGTCTAGTATCATTTCTTAATGCTCTTTTGACATAGTTTATGGTTTTGATATGTCTTGTTGGCATGTATTGCTGGCATAATTGTATTATCTGTAGAGATGTTATTCCGTCCTTTGAGATTTCTTGCCTCTGTTCCCCTCTTCATTGTTTTTTGGACCTTCTCTTTCATTGTCTCAGTTGCCCTTGACCTGCTCAATTTTGAATTTACTCCCAAGAGTGTGGGGTCCTCTTATGAAAGGGAGCCCTGGCTTGTAAGTTTTTTTTTGAAGTGGGGGAAACACTGCCAGTTTCAGCAGCTGTTCTTGAATTGGCCTCCTATATTTTCTAGTGAAAACGTGTTGCTATTTTGGAGCTGTCCTGTCCTCAGAAGCATCAGAAGTGCTGTGTCCCTTTGTTTTTCCCACACATATGCTGACATTGTGCAGCTATTGTGGTTGTTGATTAGTTCCCATTCACTTGTATTTTGGGTTTCAAGAGGCTGCCTTGTCATCTAATAATATAAGTATCACTGATAGGGTTTTATTTTTATTATTATTTTTTTGCATGGGCAGGCACCGGGAATCCAACCCAGGTCTCCAGCATGGCAGGCGAGAACTCTGCCTGCTGAGTCATCATGTCCTGACCTCTGAAAGGGTTTTGCTTTTGCCATCTAGTTACTTTATTTGTAACGTGGGAATATAGAAAGTTGAAAATCTGTGTTTACAGCAGAATTCTCCAATTACTTTTTGAATAGTCAGGCTCATGGGCCTTCATCTTTACAGGTAAAAGTCAATTGAAAGAAAGGAAAAGAGTACTAAGCAATGAATGTTGTGTTTGTGTGTGTGTGTGTGTGTGTGTGTGTGTGTGTTTGCATGTGTGTTTATTTGGGGAAGTTGGGTACTGTAGCTGGCAGTGTCACTATGTACGTATGTGGGTGTATCCTAGCAGTCTGATGTTTTTTACCAGAAATACTTTAAACATTTTGAACTCGGGAAGTTTTCCCTTTGGTTTGTGGCATGGACACTGTCAAACCTAGTCTTTATTTTTGTCTCTTGGAATGACACTGGGGCTATAGCATTGCTAATTACCCAGTACAGGTTAGTCTGTCTGCAACTATTTTTTCTCTAAAATTGACAGCTCTTCTGTTCTGGGAAAAGACTGGACTTCTGGTTGTCCTTGGAGCATTTCTTTAGTTCGTTACTCACTTCAGTTTACTTTTCAGTAGAGGCCTGGATAGGTCCACTGGGCTCCTACAACAATCTCATTTCATCACTTATAAACCACATGGTAAGATAGCATCTGTTGATCTTGAGGTCTGATAAAGTTAAAGACTTGGAAAAACGGAGAAGTTGCTTTTAAATTAAGACACATTTCTATTAATGGTAGTGAATGTAAGGCTTATTTATCCTCCTTTTCTGCGTAAGCCAGTATCTATTTGTGATTGGTCATCGTGGCAACCGAAAACAGAATTCTTCAAAATAAGACTCCATTTAAATGACTCCATTTTTTATAGGTTTCATTTCATACTTTTCAGATTTAACAGTAAGATATTGCAGTTCAGAAATAGACTTACAGTTGCACATACAAATCCAACAAATATTTAGACATTCTCTATGTGAGAGGCACATGTGCTAGTTTTGTGATGTGAAGGGTTGGAAATAAAATGCCTATAGTGGCCAGAGGGTTGATGTAAACAGGGTTAGGTGTAATACAGTTGGGGTTGGTGGCGACTGAGGTAATCTAGAGTATTGAATTTAAAATGTTTCTAAAGTATCTTGAAGATAAAGCATGCTTGTGGGTCACTCTGGTGTGTATGACTGCAAGTTTGAAACCCTTGATTCAGTGTCAATGTTAAGTTAAAATTCTATTGGAGTGATTAACCATTTTTTTAGTATGTATAATAAAAAATACTTCTTTAAAAGATGACTGCTGAATTGTTTTAAGATAAGCAAATACTTCCCATTTATACTCAAGAAAACTTGGAACTGTTGAGAATAAATGAATAAACAAGCCCTTTATAGAAAAAATATATACTTTATTTTCAACTAGAAAGGTGCAAACATGTAACTTTTGGTCACACTCTCAACAAATAAACTGCCCCAAAACAGTCATAGTCAAAGTAGAAACAAATGCTTCCAGGTGAAAAAAACTGATCAGCTAGAAAGAGCCACTCATCTTTTTAAAAAAGGTCATTTGTTCATTAAAAATGAGGCCACCACATTTGTAACTTATAAATCAGACTTCTAAGGACATCACTGCCTCACCTTTAACAAACAACTGTCTTGATGGGCTGTCACTCTGATTGAGCAGAATTTCCATTTGAGATCCATTTCATGCTTTGAATATCAGACAAGCTTTACGTCTTACCTACGGTGTTCAGAAACTGAGGCTAACATTTGAAATTTCAAAGCATTAACAACAAAAACAAAAAGGCACAGACAACTTTAAATTAACTTAGATAACTGTACAAATATATATATACACAATATTTACAATACCAATAAAAAAAATCTGGCTTGTTACAGGCAAATTAACTTGCCACAAGCTGTCCAGTCTAAGACAGGATTCTGATTCCTGCACATTGTTGCTTGAATCAGACTGTCAGAGCTGAGTTTACTGTCCTGACTTAAAGTACGACTGCTCTCCACCTCTGGCTGGCTGGAGAACGGGCATCCTAGCTGTCACTAGACCAGGGGGCACGCTAAAATTCTCCTTCTCGATTATACTCCAAAATAGACACATTACCACTCAGTGACATCCTGATGGCACCAGCCTTCCTGCTTGTGCCCTCCCCCTGCTCCCAAAGCCATGCCCTCAGCCCTCATTCTGGAGCCGGATGCTGATGGAGTCCCACCTTCAAGTCTCAATTTCTTCAAACCAGTGTCTGGGGGTTGATCAGCTATTCGTTCAAATGTCACATGGCACAATGTTTGGAATCGGGTGGGAAGTGTTCTTCCCCAGTTACAAAAAACAGGTTTAAATACCTTGTACTACTGAAACTGAAATCATGTTTACACAAAGATGAGATGCGAATCGGTTCAAGTTACAGCCTAACGAGTCCGCGCAGCTCCCTCTCCCTGGCTTTACGCCATGTCCCCGGACATCTTCCTCTGGTACAGGGACTCAAAGATGTCGTTGTCTCCAGGGCAGTTGTAATGGCAGGCGCAGGTCTTGATGAACATCATGCTCTTCTTCATCACCTCGCCGTCGGGGCACTTGAACTCCACGGGGAGGGTGGCGGTTCTGTGGGGCGTGCAGCAGCGGCCGTCGGTGCACACGCCGCAGAACTTAGCCGGATAGGCCTTGACGCTGGTGCAGCCTGACAGCTCGAACTTGACCGGCTTGGAGATTTTGGGGGTACGGATGCACTTTTTGCCTTTCTACAGAAGACAAGAGAGAAAAGGAAAAACAAAAAAAGAAGAGAATCAATGACTTCACCAAGGAAGTGGCTTTTTTTTTCAACCCTCTGTGTGTTCTGCTCCCAGTCTCGCTGCTGTCTGAATTCTGTTTCTATTTTAGCAGAGGAAGTTTGAGTCTCATTTGCCAGTTTTCCAAAAATAGACACGGCCTCTTGGGATGTCTGGAATTAACTAACACTGTGGAGGGTTTCTGCGCGGAAAGTCGGTGGTTCCTATTACACAACATCTCATCCAGCAAAATAGCTCACTGCCTAGGTATTTGGGGAGATAATGGCCTTTAATGAAAAGGGGGTTAGAGACCCAACTTACCCTAGCCAACCTCTCTGCCTGCACATTAGGGAACAAGAGCAGAGCAGGTACCTTAATGCTTTCCTCCAGGTCGGCTTCGCAGGGCCGGACCATGCAGAGGCGGCTCTGCTTCTCCAGCCGGCAGAAGGCGTTGTCGTTGGTGACTCGGGTGGAGATGCCCATCCCGCAGGTCTTGGAACAGGCGCTCCACTCTGTGGTCTGGATCAGGCAGTTGGCTCGAATCATAGTTGGGTCGGGGCCAAACGTGTCTTCCAGCCGGTAAGCTGTGAAGGCAGGGCACACACAAGCAGGGTAAGCCGCCGGCCTGAGATGTTTGCCCCCTTCCCTCTGCAGAGCGCTCACTCGGGCCCTGGGGTCTTTTTGGCAGGAGTGGGCCCCGACTCTGGCCGAGAGGAAGACAACTCACCGGCCAGGGCAGGGCCGACCACGGTGCGGTCCTTAGGCTCGTCGCACACCCACTCCTCGCAGCACTTTCCGGGCAGCTTGACCCTCCGCGGGAAGGGGCAGTCGGGGCTGGGCAGGCGGACGTCCATGCTGCACAGGGGCACGCAGCCCACCGCCCCGTCCAGGCAAGTGCACTGGTATTTGCAGCTGCTCTGGAAGGACTCCCCGCTGCGGTACACGGTCCCGCCGAAGACGCAGGGGGCACCATCCTTGGCTGAATGGGAGGAAGGGACAAGGGGGGAGGGCAGGCGTCAGAGGCGAGTCCGTCGCGCCGCCCCAGCGCCCCCGGGGAAGCGAATAGGGAGCAGGGGAGCAAGGGACTGGATGGGAGCGGCTTGTCTGCAGGCGGGCAGGAGGGCGGGGACGGCGGCGCGGGCCGCGGGGCTCACCGGTGCACACGCCGATCTTGCGGTTGGCCGGGGAGCCGAAATCGCAGAAGAGGCCCTTGTGCGGGTCGCAGGGGTCGCGCTCGGTGCACAGCTCGCCCAGCTGCTTGGCGCACACCCGGCAGCAGCCGCAGCCGTCCAGCACGAGGCTCACGCCGAGCGGGCAGCGCGGCGCCGGGGGGCACCGGCACTGCGCGGGGCACTCCTGGCCGGCGGCGGGCTGCGGGAGAAGGCGCGGTCAGGGGCGGCGCGGAGGGCGCAGGGACGCGAGCGCCCAGATCCCCGGCCCCGGGCCTCCCACCGGCTTCCCCGGCTTCTCCCTCCTGCTTACCCGGCTGCAGAGCGCGAAGAGGAGCGCGAAGGCGACGCGGACAGGACCCAGGGCGGCGGCGGTCATGGTCAGGGCGCAGGGGGCCGGGCAGTCGGACGCGGGCTCTCGTCGGAGGCGGGGGTCGGGGTGCGCCGGGCAGTGGTCTCCGCTGAGCTCGGCTGGGGAGGCTGCCGTCTGGCGGGAGGTGATCGATCGGTCGTCGGGGTCTGCAAGGGCTCAGGCTGTCTCCTCTGGGCGGGGAGAGCGGTTGTGTGCTGCCTGGGCTGGAGGCCCGCGGCTTTTATGCGCTCAGGGCGGCCCCGGCTCGCCAATGAGCTGAATGGAGTCCTACACAAACAGGGACATTCCTTGCATTCCTCTCCACCTTCCTGCCTCATCAACTCACACCGGATTGATCCTGACCCCTTGACACTCAGCATTCCTCCCGTCTGAAAAAGCTGGCACACTCCAGCTCCAAAAGAGGAAAAAAAAAGAAAGAGAGAGAGGCACTGTATTTCCAGCACCAAATAGCCAAATAGGATTTTTCCCCCTTTCCTCTTTGCTCCATTCCTGGCTTATATCTTTCAAACACACATAATAATTATTATTATTTTTATACCACCCACTCTTATTTCTAATAGCTGAGCCTGTTCTACCTCCCACTGCCCTAGATCCTTTTTAGGAGGTAGATAGCTGAAGAAACTAACAGCAGGGATTCCTAAAAAAAAATGGAAAGGATTTTTTCACTATTTTTGTCAGGATCTTAGTTTTAGATACCCTCTACCCTTGAAACTCTCCTGAGAGCACAACACGAGTTACTTGTTTTTAACCAGCAGAAATCCCTAAGAAACTCAGTTTTGCAAAACCTGGAATCCCATATTGGAAGAGTAGGTGATTGATGGGTTGTCATTTGCCATAACAGTTTGGAAGCCTCTGCCATACCAGAAAGAAGACTAAGCTAGGGTTCTGAGTATGGATGCAGTTTCCTGAGGGAGATTTCTAGCTCCCTCGCTTTGTTTTCTCTTTCCCTATGTAGGAGTTTTATTGTTGGGGGGTGTGGGCAAAAGAGAGGGGCTGAGTGGTCACCAGTGTTCCAGAAAAACGGGTCTATTGTTACATCAGAGCAAATGATTGCTCTAATGTGCTGGTTTCATAGAGGAGCTGGGGGTAGGAAGAGAGGGAAACCAGACAGAAGGGACCAGCAAGAAGCTTGGGGAAGTAAAACTTGGGACATTTTCAACACAGCTGTGCTGGGGTCTTTGAACAATAAGGGAAACCTATATTCCTCCAGTGTGGATTGAGTTTAGTTTGCTTGGAAGTAAAGCACTTGATTGTCTGTCAAGAATGTTGTATTGCTTGTATCATGTTGTATCTAGTTCTAAGCTAATAGTGTCAGTGGATAAACATGTTTTTAGCGACTACCTTTCACATCTAGGAATAGTGATGGTGACTTCTTATTTACTCAACAAGCATGTCAAGGAAAGAATGAGTTTTATTTCCTCTGCTTGTGTGCAGATGTCAAATATGGCCATAAAGCTTAAGTGTATCTCCATATCTTAACGTGGCCAGTTAGCTTCACTGAAGACCCAGTTAATGAACTCTTCTTTCTTTCACTTTGATCTGTATTATTTAGGTGTTTTTTTGTTACTCCCTCCAGTTAATATTTTCTTTAAAGAGAGCAATCTGATTCAAGGGCCCCACCATCTTTGTCTGTTGTAATGCTACATCACTTGACATCTGTGTTCAACCAATAAACAGAAGCATTGCTTCTGTTTAAATACAATACAATAAATATATTTGGTGTATATATTTAAGATAATCATGTCTGTTTCTAATGCAAAGACAAGCTTTAGAAATGATGCTATAGATATGCCATTTGAAGCCAGTCTGGTAAAACTGGCCAATTTTTCTAAGTTTCAGTTCATTCATTTGAAAAACAGCCAAGAAAGAAAACAACCCCTCCAGCTGGGCCTCGGCCACATCATCTGTGCACAATTACCCCTCCACAATCCACATGTCGTTCGGGGTAGTTGCATGTCAACAGCGTGAATGGTCTCTGAAGCTCGGGGAGAATTTTCATCATTGTTATTTAATGTTCTTTCCAAGCATTCCTCAAAGAGAAGAGGCCGAAGAGGTTCTGTTTAAAGAAGGAACATTCCAAGTTATGTCAATAGCCGCATGTGTATTAAAGGCAACTTGACCCCCCAGGTTTTCTTCCTTTGTGGATGATTTTAAGAGTCCAAAATATGTGAGAAGCCACATGGAAATCTTTCAAGACCTAAACCCCCAATTACCTCTACTGTGGATGGTTGGAAAGATGTGGTGGATGGGGGCAGGTAAGGATGTGAAGTTCAGACCTCACCTAGGGGGATGTGGGCTTGAAGGTAAGCTCTCCTGGCGTGCACGGTGTGTGCAGGAAGTTGGGGAACAGTCAGGAAGTGTGTGAATCCTTAGAAGGGTCTGAGAGCCATTAGCAGCAGTTTTATGTGTGGTGTAAGGACACTCTCATTCATGGAGTGGACAAGTGGTTCCTCTGGGATATAGTAGGGTGACCAGGACGTGGGGTAACTACCATTCACAAATCCTAGGGAGCCATGGTCCCAAGTCTCCTTTTATAAAATGAAGCTAGTAAGAAATTTTTAATTTCCTAGGGTGTGGTAAGGATTAATTAAATGAAGATACTCGGGGAATGGGTGCTTTATTCTTTTTATTTTTCTCATTTTTCTCTTTTTCTATATGCATAACAGGCAGCTTCATGGTCTATCTATTGCTAAAAACATCAAGGTATATAACATGAAGTGTTTAGTTTTGGTATAAAATTCGTGTGGCCCTACAAAATCTCAAGAAGTCCATAGTTAGCTCCAAAGGGATGGTTTAATATTAGCTAAGACAAACTATGTATTGTGAAATATACAGAACATAAAAAACCTTAGAATAGATTGTGCCTTATAAGGTTCGGTTGAGTCTTTACGATCATAATTCTTTTGAAAGACTTAAAATAACCGATTATTCTTAAGAGATGTAGAAGACACCCAAGATATTCACAGACTCAAAAGTATGTTTATATTGTGATATGGATCACTGAGCGGCAGGAAATTCAAAGGGAAAGGCTGACACTCTGCCCTTACCTCATGCCATGGGATCTGAATTCTTGCACTATTCGAAATGACTCAGCAAATGTTTGCGTGCTCCTGGGCGGTAAAGTGGAAATAGTGGCTTCTTATAACTTTATCCAACTCTGACTTATCCCAGCCCTTTTGATGGACACCAGGCCAGAATTGGGGAGAAAAAGTCCTTTGAATTTGAGTGCAAAATGGTTAAGATGCACTAATTTTGACTTGTAAGCAAGTGTTTATCTAGCAAATGCTTTTTAGAGAGTGCCCCCCACCCCGCCCCTGAATAAGCAAGGAATTCAGTAAACTGGCCACTCAGTCCTGTTTACTGAGCTATATAAGGTATGTGTATGTGTGTGTGCCTGCTTGAACATCATATTTACAGGTTGTTTGGTTAGGTCTTGTAAGATGTTCAGCTGTGAATGCATGACATTCCTTCCCTAATGGGTTTTGTTGTTTCTTTCCTCCCTAAAAAAGGGTACTTTTTTAGGGAGGAAAGAAACCTGATCAGGTATATCAGGCTTAGAGTAAACCTGGCAGGACTACAGAAAAGTGGCAAGACCTGGAGGGGTTGTGTACTTAAAGGAAGAATCTTGCACATTTTCAACTTTCAGTCATAGACATTTTCTTATAAGAGCAAGCGGGAATCGGTGCCAGCCCTCAAAGAAGAAATCAAGGCTCCTAGGAAAACACACCCCGGGAATGTGACTCGAGCCAAAAGCCAAATGCAATGTGTCCAACAGGCTGTGAGGCCGTAGGAAAGCTGGCCGTGCATCGCACCTGGAGAGTGCATGGTTTATCCTCTTGGCGGGCTCGCTGGGAGTGACGTTGCATCTCTACTGTGCCTCAAACCCAATCATGTAAATGATTTCTACCCAAAAACGGTGTGCCAGGAGGTTTTCGGAAAAATAGTAATAAAAATTATCCTAAAATCTTCAGGGATGCTGGCTTGGCTTACATGGTCTTATATTTGCTTAAGATGAAGCCTAAGAAGAAGGCTGGTTCTGGGAATCCAGAAGTGGGAAAGACACACGGATGTTTACCATCTAAATTACATTCATTTCCTCCCGGCTTTTACCCCTTCATAATTTGTTCTCTGACTTTCTTGGGATATTTTCTGATGCAGAGGTATTTTTCAGAAGGTAGTCAAGGAAGTTGTTCCGTCTGGTGTGGGTTTTGTGTTGACTTAATCATTTACTTACTGGTAGATGGAGCTGTATGTGGTTAGAGAATTAAACGATATTTCCTTCCACTTGACAGTTTTGCATATTTTAGTAGTTTAATTAGAATTTTGTTGTATTTTTTAATTAGAATCCTGCATTGCCTCGAGTCTGCTTATGTTATTCAGAAACAGTGCTGGAGAATGTGGATTGGATCCTTTTAGTTCAGAGCCTTCTCTAACGCTTCGCCTGCCAGGTAAACGAATCAAATTCATTACTAGTTAGCCACCAGGAGTATTTCCCACCCTTTGTTTTATCAACCTCAAAGTGAAGAAGCACCTTGGTGATATTTCAGGTAATACTTAAGGTGATACTAACCGTGAAAAGTGAGAATGGAAAGAGGGACGGTAACCTTCTTTAAAATGCGTGATGTGGAGAAGCCAAGTTAAGGCTAGAATTTAGGGGAAGAGAGACTTGAGAACTCATGAAGAATGAGAGTAAGAGAAAGGATAAATGTTTTGAAGGGAATACTGTAAAATATGCATGGATGTCTCTCTGAAGACTCAGCTAGGGTTGAGGAGATGAGGCCAATTAATCAGCTTCTATTAATTCCTCCTTTGAAATGTCCACCTCCAGGCAAGAAGCCTGAGGCCCCTTCTCACAACCTTAGGGCCCCCGAGAGCACTATTTGAGAACCCCTGGATAGCACCCAGAGGACAAGAAGAAAGCAGGAAGTGTGAGTTCCTTATCTGCCGTTGCCTGCCCTATGAGGTCAAGGAAAGCACTTACCTTCACTAAGCCCCAAATTTTCCCACCTGTCCACAGCTCAGGGAGACAACATTTATGAAACCATTTTCACATCAAGTATCAGGATTTTACAATTGCTCTTCTCTCCCCTTCTTCAGTGACTCTTCCTTGCCCTTATGACTAAATCCAATTTAGCTTTGACTTTAAAACACTGTCTAACTTTACAGGGAAATTAGGGTGTTAAAACTAGGCAAGAGAGCAAAGAAAATGAAATAAATACTATTTCATTTTCTTAAAATAAATTAGATGCTAAGAATTGATTGAGACATTTAAAAAAGCGAAACTTTTATATTTGTCCTTACTTCTTACATCCCTTATGCGTCAGTCTGTATGAAAGGAATGTGACAGTGGGTTTCTCTTTTAGCCAAAGTTTTCAGGAAACATGAAAAGAAATTCTATGTAGGTTATTTTAAGCACTTGACAAGGTATAATTCCTTCAGTCCCATGGCATAACTTTGCTTCCTGTTTATTTATTTATATAGGTTCCAAATAATCCTTTTTCCTTCAATGAAAAACCACATATACTACCAGTATGCAAGACTATGGTGTACAAATATTTAAAAGAAAACAATTAAAACTGTATCTTTGCCTGTGTCCCTGATGTTTTCTTTAAGGTATATGTTTCTAGGAAACCATATCTTGGCATAATGACACAGACCTTTATACTTTACACATATCTGGGCTGGCAGTTTCCTTTCATTTTGTAATGTGATCTGCGCTGCTATGAAAGTGACAAGCAAGTTTTCAAACATTCTAGGAAACATACAAAAGCTGAAAACTAAGTTGATGAAAGCATCCAAACGGTTTTCTAAAATATTTTCCTAAGTGTGAATTATTAAATAACTATGCCATGAGAGTCATATATTAACATCTGAACACATGGAAACTTTTTTTGTGAACGTGTCTTACTTTCTAGGTCAGAGTTTAAACCATATAGGAAAAAGAAATGTGCACTTTTGTTTACTAAACTCTTGACCTCATCTGATATGAAGTAAAAGTGAACTGATGTATTGTTTAATTTGATATGAGAATGTGCAGGGCCCATTGGCCTGATCTATTTAACAGGATGTTTCTGAGAGCTCTGTCTGGGAGTGTGACATGAAAATCCAGTTTGGCTGCACTCCCTTCTGGTTATGTAGAAATTTTCAATTTATAAAACCCTTTCACAGGCACTATTTCACTTCAGCTTCACAACAACCCTGTGTAGTATTCTCCCCATTTGGCAGGTGAGGAAACTGAGGTTTAAGGAGGCTAAGCAACATACATCCACTGTGTCCTGGAGCAGGGAAATATGAATTTGAATTCGGTTCTTCTGAAAGCACCATTCTTGCCTTTCCCTCCAAACTTTGCTGCTTCTTTTCTTCTCATTTGTACAGTGATCTCTGAATACCGTAAATCCTTGAGATAATTACTTCAGATATTTTTAAACCGTTAAAGTATGCATCATAGAATTTGTATGAAACACTGTAGGCTAATTGGCAGAGCCAGTATTATGCAGTCATCCTAGGTAAGCAAGGAAGAGGAAGGTAATGTTTACCGATATGTATATTAGGAGAGAATCTTGGGTTTAGACTAAGATTTTTTTTTTTTTTTAGCAATTAAGATTTTTGTGAATTTTGCTTTGTAGGCAGATGTGTTGTGTCTTATCCAGCTAAAAAAGGAAGAATGAATCAAGTTGATGGGAATGCTTTCTTGGTAGGCTTCATCACAGGGCGTTCACTACTTTAACATCAACTCCAGCCCACTCTGGAAATAGTCTGGAAACTGGGACCACAGGCATCATAAGAGATTGTTTTGAATAATTGCACCACCTCCCAATAAGCTACACTTATGAACAAATATTGTGGGTAAGTCTGGGAGCGAACATCAGCAGTGAGGCAATAACTACCATATACACAGGATTTCAAAAAACATCCCTTAATAAACATGTTGTTGCATGTTATTAGCGTGGTATTTATTTTAGGAACTTCATCATCGGTGAAAATTCCCCTTGCTCAAGCTGGCTCCAGGCTGTATTTCAGACTTACAGCTTTCCCCCTCTTGTTTTTAGCCTCGAAACAGTTTGATTTGAATCACGACTGGTATCACCTTTTCGTGGAATGCGACCTATGTCATAAGTACACTTGGCAGTAATTGAGAGCGTTGTCTAGGAATGGCAGGTTTCTACTGAGAGGGTTTTCTTATTCACCCATGTATGTGTGTGAAAGTTGACAACGATAGGGTCAAGTTTCGTATACCCAGAGACTTGCTAATATCTGGAAACCTTTCACTATTAAGCTATTTCTCACGTATAGATGATGAAAGTTTATTTTGTCCAAGTGAATGTTTTGTGGTGGTATCATCTTTTGTAACTTCTCTCTGTTGGTTCTTCTCCATCATGTATTTTGCCCTGTCTTTTCCCCAAATAACTGATCTCTGAGGCTCTGGCTTGCATGTTTTCAACTCAGTAGGTGAACAAGCAAACTTTGGGTCCAACTTCAGATAGACTTTGGACCATCTTACTTGGCAGCAGGGATGGATGCTGCCTCAGCCAAATGTATCTCTGTTAGTTTTGGCCACTTTTCAGACAGACACTTCCCTCACAGACAAGCAGAATTTCCTAGCCATTTTTTGAAGTAGCTGTCAGACATTGCGCCAGGAGGTCCCGTAGTGAGCAGTACCTCTCCTACCTCTCAGCTTTTCTCATCTCACTCCTTCTGAAGATTGTCTTAATCTAAAGGGACTTCAAGAACTCCAAACTCCTGTGTTTTCCATGCATCACATCCAACTTTCTGAGAAGGGGAAAAAATGTAAATTGAGTGGAAAAGCAATCTGGAAACCATTTTGTCTATAGTAAGGGTCAAGGTTGAGGGTCACGAGAAAGCAACACAGGGCTGTGGGACAGGGGTTGGGGCACCAATAGATACATCTCCTGGCCTCCCTTAGAGAAACCTGCTGGGGTCATTGTGCTTGGGTTTCCTAATTTTTTTCCTGATGTTGATAATGATAGAGCTGTGTTACTGTTGCAGGCAGCCTCAATCTTCAACCAAGCTGAGACCTAGAAAAGCAAAGCAAAAAAAAAAAGTCATCAATAGATCACTTTATTTCCAAATTTTGGAGTTTGCATTTTATTTTTGAAATCTCAAGAATAAAGTCTAATGACATAAACTTGATTCTTGTTTCTTTAAACAACATTTCCAATCATTCTGGTTTGACATTCTGGTCTGAAATGTTATTACATAAAGGAAGTTAATTCTATAGTTTATAGCATTTCCCCAAATTAGCAACTATCTTGGATTTAGCTAGGCCAACTTTTTGTTGTCTTAATTTGACATGTTCTGTTAATAGAGGGAATAATAAAGAATTGATTTGATTATGGAATTTCTGAACTTTATCGTCCTCTTTCTGACTACTTAGGAGAGAGCTTGAGATCTTTCTTTTTCCCCTATCTCTTTATTTAGCCATATTATTAAATGCCTAACATTGGGCAAACCTCTTAATCTCAAAAGCCCCAGTTAACTCCCCTTAACTTGGGGATAATAATAATTCTCACCTCATAAGCATTCAATAAATATTCTGAAAGTAAAATGAAACTTCCCTTTTCATTCATCTCTAATATCATCAAATACTAAATTTCTGCCTTAGCACATTTGCCAAATATTAGCCATGAGCCCAGTAGGTATCAGGGTCATGTATTATGAAAATTACATGGAAAAAAACAATGATATGACAGTTCATGTTGACAGCCTCTTTTAAGCAAGATACATATATTGTATGTTTCACTTGTGAATTATTTATCAAATGTGATTCTGTCTTTAGGATCCCTAAGGACACTGTGTATGTGTATGTGTGTATGTGTATATACTTGCCATCAGATTGCCAAAGTGTGGAAGTTTCCAAAAGGAGCAAATAATACAGTTCAAAAAATTTGGTACCAATCATTATTAATAATGTCCATATCTAAAGCATCTAAACAGATTTTATTAAAACCCATGAGACCGTAGACATATTTGTGATCAAACCAAAAATTAAGCTACCATTCAACTTTGAATTTAATAATTTTGTAATGGTTGCAAAACCAGTGCCTGGAAAATATGTCCATGTGACATGGAGAGGTGGCTGCGTGTGTGTGCGTGTGTGTGTGTATACTGTAGGAGAGGGGAGGAATTTTAAATCTCTAGTCTACTTTACTTTTTGCCCTTAATGTTGTGAAATGAAAGAGAGAGGGAGAGAGAGACAGTGAAAGCAAGTACACACTAATGTATATAAAATGAAAATAAGAATAGCTTGGATTCATGATTCATTAAGCTTTGCAATATAGGTGATACTGAACCCATGAGGGAGTTAAAAGTTATAAAATTCAATAACTGGGTAAAACAATTCCAAAATAAAACTAGAACTGTGCAAGTGGAAAAGAAAATCTCCCTTTGAATAATATAATGCTCTTAATAGCTATGAAAGGTGTGACAATTTTATAAAACTAAAATAGCAAAAAAGAAGTGTGGCTATTTCCTCTACCTCGTTGGAGAACACGGAGCGTAGTCAAAGTCTTAAGGAAGCAGAATGGAGACTCTTGAAAGTTGCGTAGGCTTGTCATGGCACCCATATGACCCTTTCCTGCTGGGTGGTGGTCATCTTGGCAGATGGTTAGATTAACCCTTCTACCTCCCCCAGGACTTCCTGATGGGCCACAGATGACACCACCTTTTCTGCACAGGTCCTTCTTGACCCCAGTTTGGAGCAGTGTTCTGAAAAAAACCTGTCCTGAAGATTTTTTTCTCTTATGGGGTTTCCTCGTATTTTTCATGACTGCAAGATACCATGCTGGTTGATTTCTTGACTTGCTGAGGGCTTCACACATGGCCCTTGCTCTTCCATTGCACCAACTCCTGCCACCATCATGGGTTGCCCCAACATCCACCAGAACAGCCCTCCAAGCTGTTCATGTTTTCCCAGCTCCCTCTTTCTAAGCCAAGCAAGACTTTCCTTGACCCTTGCCATTATTTGAATTTCTCCAGCCCTGGATCCTAAACTACCCATTCTTTTCTGCTTTCCCTCTGTTCCTCACGCTTCACATCAATGCTTTGACCTAATTGGAACATTTAGCATCTTGTCCCTTTTTTGTCTTGGACACATAGCTCAATGAATATTTCATGTCAACCATCTCTTACTAGTACTTCTGGCATCCAGCCCCCAACCCTTTTCAAGACTACTACCTGCCTTAGTCCTATACTGCCTGCCACTCATTCATGATCACCAGTCTCAATGGGGCCCTCCATTCTGGAATATATTTTTAGTTGTTCTGGTCAGTTTTCCCTGTATTGGTTTGTTAAAGCTGCAGGAATATAATAAAACCAGAAATGGAATGGCTTTAAAAAAGGGATTTTATTAAATTTCAAGTTTACAGTTCTTAAGGCCTTGAAGATGTCCAAATTAAGGTATCAGCAAGTGGTTACCTTCGCTCAAGAAAGGCTGATGCTTTCTGGAATACTCTGTCAGCTGAATAGGCACCTGGCTGGGGTCTGCTGGGGTCTTTGACTTCTGGACACCTCTGTCAGCTGAGAAGGGCACATGGCAATATCTGGTGGTTTTCTCTCTTGGCTTATTGTTTCATAAGGCTTCCCAGGGCTGTTTTCCTTTTTCATATCCAAAGGTCTCTGGCTGTGTGGGCTCTGAAGCTTTTTTCCAAAATGGTTGCCTCTTAACGGACTCCAGTAAGCAACCCACCTTGAATGGGTAGAGACATATCTCCATGGAAATCACCTAATCTGAAGGTCCCACAACTGGTTTAGTCACATCTCCATGGAAACAACTTTGTCAAAAGATCCCACCCAGCAACACTGAATCAGGGTTAAAGAACATGTTTTTTCTGGGGTACACAACAGTTTTAAACCAACACATTCTTTATCTGCTCCATTGTGCCCCTTCCAAACTTGACTGCTACCCTCCAATTTTCTACCCTGCTTCTCAGCAGATCAGCCTTCCTTCCTTCACAAGATTGTTATGCATGGACAACCTCTGTCTCCTTCCCCAACAGTGCTGGGTATCCAGTTTCATTCCCCAGGAGTGCTGGGTCTCCAGCCTCAACCCCAGGACTGATGGGTCTTCAGTCTTGTCTTCTTTCCTTTAGTTTAGTGCTGCACTATTCAATTCTGTAGCCACTGACCATGGATGACAATTTCAAATTCAGTTTTAACTTAGTTAAAAATAAAAATTTTGTTCCTCAGTTGCACTGGTTGCATTTCAAGTGCTCAGCTGCCACATATGGCTAGTGGCTGCTATCTGGTATGACATGGGAAAGATTTCCATCATAGTAGAAAGTTTCGACAGTGTTGATTCCAACAGGCCACCATCTGTGCTTTGATGCAACTTCTTCCTGTTTCTGATGGGACCACATTCTCTCCTTCCCCCTTTCTCTTGTCTTTCAATTTGTTCTTCCTTAATGGAGTTTCCTTATCAGTGTATAAACATATGCATATTTCTCTCACACTAAAAAATAAAGATAACCAACCAAAATAAAACAACTCTTCCTTTGTCTCACACATTTCTTTGCTTTTTTCACTCTGAACCTCCTAAAACACACATATACTCATATATAATGATGACACACACACACATCTCCTGTACTCACTTCTCCAAATGCTCCCCTCCCAGTCACAATTCAGTCCACAACAATAGGGCTTCTGGCACTTCCACTGCAAATTGCCACCAAATAACCCACTTCTTCATTGCCAGTGGATTCTTTCCAGCCCTTATATAGCTTGATCTCTGGTGGCTTTTGATGTTGTTATCAAATCTTAAAACATTGGTTTCCTTTGCTGACTTATTTTTCTCTGCCTGCCGTTTCACATGAATGCCCATGGCTTGAGTCCCAGGTCCTCTTTTCTTCTTACATGCTCTTCACCAACCACATTGCTTATGCTTCCTGCTCTCTGGATCTCATCAGAAGCTCTATTCTGAGCTCATCCATGCTCTTTACAGGCCAATAACTCAGTGTCCCACCAGGTCTTAAAGAAGCACATTCAGAACTAAACCCATTATCCTCCCACCCCAAAATCTGTTCCCTTTGATGTGAGCCCCGTCTCAGTGACTAGAACCACTATCTTCCCAATCACTCCATATTGAAGGCTTTTGTTTATTTTTCACTCCCTACATTTAATCAGTCAAAGAGCTCTGTGGATTCTGTCTTCTCATATAGTTTCCCGACAGAATCACACCATTGTCAGCTGTTGCCTGGATCACTGCAGATAATCTTCCTGTTCTGAACTGGTCTTTTGACCCGCATTATTGCCCGCTCCAATTCATACCTTCTTAAGAATCCATAAATGTGAGGTGCCATATATGCACCTGCTTATCCATTCACAAAGCTCCCTCACTGCTAAAAATAGACCCTTTGTCTGGTTCCTGTATTCTTCGCCACTCTTTGCTATCATACTACCTCCCTGTTCTTCATTCCCATTTTACTCTGGTCAATTTGGATAACTGACAATTTTATTTATTTCGTGGTTGTATGTCTTGCTTATATCACTCTCCCAGTGCTTGGAGAAGCTACATAAATATTTACTGCAAATAAACATTTGTAGTGTGAATCTTGTTTTATATGTAATCCAGCACATACACACAAATACACAGTGAAACAAAAATTTTATCAAGCAAGTTTTGTTGTCGATTCCATTCCATTTCATTTGAAAAATGCTAGTCTTGACACCCAGGTTCATTTTTACCATCTCATTGTACCCAGCTTTGGAAAATACACTGTTCTAAAAGAGGTTTATTGGAAACTAGTTATATAACTATGTGTATATAAATCTGATTCCTGAAATGACAGGTGGCATTCAGGTAATGGTGTAAGCCTTAAGGAATTTGAACTGGGAAGCTAGAAGGAAAAATTTGAACTCTGGCTGTGTACTAGCCATGTACTTTTCTAGCCATGTACTTTTCTAAGATTACAAACCTTAGAAAAGTTTCTGGTTTTCTAAGGTTTCTGAACCTCTTTTCAGAAAAAGGTTCATATATATATGAAGAGAGAGAGAGAGAATCCCAAATGATGGGGATAGTCTACCTGAATAAGTGATGGAGGGAGGAGGTGTGAGGTTTAGGGCTACTGCGGGCATTTTGGGACCACAAAATTTACCGTGATACCAATGTATGGAGTCCAAGGGCATAGTACAGTACAGAGCACAGAAAAGAAACTTGGGGGTTCTTGTTGCTAGATCAAGCCTTGCCTGAAGTTATCCCTGTCGTCTATATTATCTATTTCATGAACCAATATCCCACTTTTTTGTTTCTGGCTCTTGGATACTGAGCCACAGACTGTCCAAGCTGTTACAGACATCATCAGTTTGAAAGCCATATCATTTCATTTCACATGTATATATTTTGATGAAATTACTTACAGCATGTTCTGATTCTACCATAGTTTTAGGATACAGTGGTGCTTCCCAGCATTTGTAAGTTATTGCATACATAGAAAATGATAATATTGTGTAGTATTTTGGAGCAAGGGATGAATGGAGGAAGCCAGTCTCAGGGCCTCACCCCCTAGGCCCCTGCAGCTGAATCGAGAGTGAGGGGTCAGAACCTCAATTTCCCTGCAACCCATCTGGGCTGGTGAGCTCTAGTGCGCAGAGGTAGATATGCGATTCACTAGAGAACAGTGCCTTTTATGGTGTGCAAAGTTTATCATTTTGCTTTAAGGTGGCAGTGTGTTTCAGTTTGCTAGAGCTGCTGGAATGCTATATAGCAGAAATGAATTGGCTTTTAGAAAGTGGATTTATTAAGTTACAAGTTACAATTCTAAGGCTGTGAAAATGTCTGTATTAAGGCATTACCAAGAGGATACCCTCACTCAAGAAATGCCTATCGCTTTTGGGATTTCTCTGTCAGAGGGGAAGGCACATGGCCACGATGTCTGCTGTCCTGCTCTCCCTGCTTCTGCTGTCAAATTGTTCTCTCAGCTTCTGGCGTCGCCTGGGTCATTTCCTTCTACATCTCCAAACATCTGTGTTCTCTCCAAAATCTCCCACTCTTAAAGGACTCCAGTAAGCAGATTAAGACCCACCTTGAATGGGCTGGGTCACATTTCCATGGAAACAACCTAATCAAAAGCTCCCACCCAACAACAGGTCTGCCCCCACAAGATTGGATTAAAAGAACATGGCTTTTCTGGGGTACATAAAAGTTTCAAGCCAACACACAGTGTAGCGACTAAGACGTATAATTCTGTAAGTAGTGATTTAGTGGATTATCTTTCTCTTCCTGTTTTAAACATTTATCACAGAGGGTGTGAATTCAGACAGTACTTTTCAGTAGTACTGTCTCTTATTCATGGACTTATATTCACTTTAATTATACTTATAGGGTCTAGAGATAATGAAATAGGAAGCGGATGAGTTCAGAGTGACATCAGGCTAGCTGTAGGAAGTATTCTCCCTTCTCTATATACACATCCTTTTTCTTTCCTCTTCTAGAGTTTCTCTTCCTTTCTTTACTCTCTGCCTATGTCTTAGGCATACTGTGGGCACTTTTATCTCATTTGGGAAGATGGCAGGTAAAAGGCTTGCTAACGCTTTGACTAAGAAATTCTCAAAGCAAAGATGCAGAGAAAGAGCAAATGGTTTATTTCCTTTCCACTTGCTTCCATTCTAAAAGCCAGCATTCTGACGAGAAAGAGTCTAGAAATTCCCTAGGCTTAAAGATATCCAAGATCATAGGTGACCTTACTGGCAAATTGCTAACACTTTAACATTTTTTTCCCCAAGTCTCTAGGTAATTTAAGGTATTTCTTGGAAGTTGATTTCTAAGTATTTGTGAATAACGTTTCACACAGCATCAAGTACAAATAAACCCACCACTGAATGAATTCCTTATGTAAAATTTGTGAGCTAGTTTGAACTTTAAAATATTCTATAAATATCCTATATTTAGATAAAATTGAGCAGTTACCAAGGTCTTAAGAATGGTAGTGATTTATATTATAGCATATTTATATCAATTCACAGGTAGTATTATGTATTTATTGATTATATAAATAAAGTGTCTGAGACTTATGTATTTGTACCTGGTAAGGTTGTATTTTTCAGAATTCTAGGTACTATAGTGTTTATTTTATTCAAGCCATGGTTTACTAAGATAAATAGTACTCTCAGAAATTAGATAGCAACATTTGTAGGTGTTTTGGAAAAGTTGCTGACTGACCCACTGGCTACTGGAAATTTAAAAATTGGTGCAGTTGTCAATGTTGCTAATTTTAGGCATAAGAAGGTTTTAGTGTGAAACTCTCTCAGACTTGTAAATACATTCAAATGCCCCAAACTAAAAGCCTATCAGTCATGTATTGTTGTTTTCCTCTCAATTAATAAATAATTCGCAACTACCTTTCAGCATTTGATATATTTCTAACATTGTTTTAATCACAGTGAGATATAAAATGATACCTCTGTGATAGGTCCTGACTCTAAAACTAGAAGTTTTGAAGAGTTTTGGGGCACAGATTAGGCTACAGCCCCACAGATTGGGGGCAAACATTAGGATAGAGCTTGAGAGCTCTTCTTACTCATTTGTCACTGATGGGTGGGAAGTCCTCAGGGGTCACGAAGGTGAGAGCTCTGAGAGTTCCATGAGCGAAGAGGAAGGAGACGTAATCAACCTGAAAACCTGACTGGACTTCTCTAGGGATCAACTGGGTGTTCCTTAAAGGATGAAAAAGAGAGGAGCAGCTTGGGCATTCTAGACCTTAGGGATGCCATGAACTGTCTTGATTTGGGGAACACTGTGGTATGTGCGGAAGAGAGTGGGTGGGTCGTTTTGGCCAGAGTTAAGGTCTTTATAGGTAGTGAGATTGGAAGGATTAAGGAAGGCACTGCAGTGTAGGACCCAGAATCTTAATTTTTCCCTCCGTCTCTCCCTCCCTCCTGCTTCTTTCCTTCTTCTCTTCCTTTCCCTCTTCCTTCCTTCCTTCTTTTCTGTCTCTGTCACTCTTCCTTTCTTTCCTTCTCTCTCTCTCTCTCCTTTCTTTCCTCCCTCCCTTGCTGCCCTCCCTCCCTCCTTCCTTCCTTCTCCCCTTGCTTTCTCTCTTCCTTCTTTCCTTTTTTCTAATGTTCAGAATACATCAGTTTCAATTTTAACCCTCTATTCTTTTAGAATATATATATTTTGCTTCATAATAGTTTTAGGACTTAGAGAATGTTATGAAGATACTTGCAGATTTACAGCGTGAAAATAAGAAAACCCTAAATTAAAAATTAGTAATACTTAAATTTTTGTTATGCTTATGTTTGCCTTCTCTTGCCTTAATAAATGTTTTCTTTTAATTTTTTCTTTCCACAATCTGCAAAGCACCCAGCATATAGAAAAAACATAAATCACAATAAACAGTTGTTGAATGAATGCATCTTTCTTGAGGGTGGAGATTATATTTCTTCCTCTTTTTATGATTCTCTATGCCTTCTAGTATGATGTTTACATGCAGTGGCCATTAAATTACTATAAAGTATTGAAGATATTTATATTATTGAGGAACAAACCATAGCTAATATTAATAGCACTCACAAAGCTGTCTCACAAATTCTTTCATTCATTCATCTACTCAGTGTGAATTCACTGGACACTGCCAATGTGAAGATTGTTGGACTAATGATGACTTTTATAAGATTTTCATGTTTTATGCCTTTGCATATTCTGACCAATTCTTCTACATCATTCTGTGTTTTAGGGCCCTCTGTCTTTGTTATATGCTTACCATTTCAGAGTCTTTCTCAAATTGTATGGTGAATTCACCTGTGTCCCAGAGCAGACCAAGCTCCTGAAAAAACAGAATTGATTTATTCACCTCTAGGCCTCCAATGTCAAAACCGACACTTCATATCTCATTTATAATTGTTTCTTAGTGAGAATTTGTTGAATAACTGTCCATAAAACAACTATAATCTCTTATGATGGCGTGGCCAGATATCTGGCTTTGAACTAGACAATGTGGCATTTAAGTATTATGTCTAGAAAACTAACTGGAAAAAAAAAGAATTATAAGAGTTTGGAAGGAAAAGAATTTTAAAAAGATAGATTGGAAAAACCACAAAATTGGAAAATCAAGATGAAATATCTATCATTAATAAACTATCCATATCATGTATATGTAAATGATTTATTGTTGGAAAACTTTTACTAAGTGTATCGAGCATTTTGAAACTTTATGGGCATCTTTCAGCATTCCTTGGATATAAGAATAACAGGGATCTTCAAAGTCATTCAGTCCAAATGTTGGTTAATTAAAGAAATTCAGGACCTATGCTAGATTAATTATGTAGGGTCAACTCAAATCCTCACACACCCCTGCAAGTCTATAAAATTCACTCCTTTTTTACAGACAAGGGAAAAACATATCATGTCCATATCATGGAGCCAATAAGTAGCCAAACTAGATTCCCAATAGCCATCTCTATCTCCCCAAATTCCGTGGCTTTTCCAGACACCACACTGCCTTTTCTAAAGTGAACAGAGAGGTGACCTGTCAATATTTTAAAGATAATGTGGTATACCAAGGAGAACAAAACACAGTACTTTCTGTAGTGCTTAAATACCTACCTATAGTCAGGTAACTGGGTTTATGAATGAGTACATGAATTTTTTTTTTAATTAGAGAAGTTGTGGGTTACAGTATAGTCATGCATAAAATACAGGATACCTATATACCCCCATATTATTTACACCTTGCATTGGTGTGGTACATTTGTTACAATTGATGCAAGCACATTTTTTATAATTGCACTGTAACTATAGTCCATGGTTTCACTTAGGGTTCACTGTGTAGTGCAGGTTTGTGGCTTTTTAAAAATTTTGTTATATTACCAAACATACAAACCATGCTATTTCTCCTTTTATCCATATTCAGATATATATTTTAGTGCTGTTGATCATGTCCAGAGTTTGGGGCTGCCATCAACACTATCAAAACATTTCCATCATTCCAAATAGGACCTCTGTACATTTCAAGCCTTAATTCCATATTCACTATCCCCACTGGGTCATCTGGTAATCTATATTCTGCCTCTATGACTTTGCTTATTCTAATTATTTCATAACAGTGGGATCACACAATGTTTGTTCGTTTTGTCCAGCTATTGTCACTCAACATGGTGTCTCCAAGGTTCATCCATGTTGTTGCATGTATCAGGATGTCATTCTTTTTATGAGTGAATAATATTCATATATATATATATATATATATATACCACATCTGCATCCCTGTTTTGGCAATTGTGAATAATATCGCCATGAACATTAGTATACAAATATCTCTGAGACCCTCCTTTCAATTACACTGAGTATATACCTAGAAGTGGGATTGCTAGGTCATATAGTAATTCCATACTTAACTTTTGGAGGAACTGCCAAACTGTCTTCCACAGCTGCTGCCCCATTTTACATTGCCACAAGCAATGAGTGAATATTCTTATTTATCTGCACATGTAATTTTCCTCTCCAACACTTTTAATTTTCCATTTTTTAAAAATAGTACCCATTCTAATGGGTGTACAATGGTATCTCATTGTGGTTTTGATTATATTTCCCTAATGGCTAATGATGTTGAGCATTTTTTTCATGTGCTTTTTGCCCATTTGTGTATCTTCTGTAAAGAGATGTCTATTCAAGACTTTTCCCCATTTTTAAATTAGGTTGTTTATCTTTTTGTTGTTAAGTTGAAGGATTTCTTTATATATTTTGGATAGTAAACCTTTATCAGATATGAGGTTTCCGAATATTTTCTCCCATTTTGTAAAAAAAGAAATCACTCACCCTGGCATACCACAGACTTAAGATCATTATAGTAGGTTAGAACTTCAAGAAAATATGAAGTACTGAAAAGCTAAATTTAGGAATTTAAAAACTTATACTTTTTTAGTAACCATTGCATCACCAGACCATGTATTTTTGTTTGGTTGTATAATAAGAAAAATATACAATTTATGGACATTGTGTAACAAATGCAATGCTTATTTAAACCAGCATAAGTATCTAATACTGCCTAAGTTTTAGATAAAATATTTTCTCTAAATTTCAGAAGCCAAATTAAAAAAATAATTGCTCAGATGAAAGCATGATGCTTATTCAAAGCCTAAGTTAATAAAGAATTGTCTATTTAAATACCCAACTTAACACTCAAAAAAAAATTTGAATTCTTCTTGAACAAAATTAGTAAGGTTTGTTATATTTGTTAGAAATGGAGGCCCACCAGTTTTAAATTTTTTTCCAAAAATTTAGCAATGTTGTTTGTACCAAATCTAATGATCTATTACCAAATCCTTATTTATTTGATTGTGAGCCTTCAATACCTACTGTAACTTTTGGAGAATAAATAGATTTTGTATTTAAGGCAAATATAGATAACTCTGGTTCAAGTGCCATTAAGCAGTTGGAGGTTATAGACAACTCACATTTCTTGGATTGAGGCTAGCAATACTGTCATTTCTTCCTCAGAACCCTATTTGGAAGAAAACTTAAAACAAACACAAGGGAAATAGAAGACTAATCACTTGTAACACAATGGATTTTGGTTGCAGGAGGAGATTTTATGCAGTGTATTGTTTTCCTTAGAAACTTTTTATGCCCAGCTTGTGCTCACCTTTATTTTTCCATTTCTCTAGCTGAATGCTTTGCAATCAATAAGCATGAATTGACTTGAGTCAACCAGCACCCAGAAGACATGGAGAGACAGTTTTCCCTTACACTAACTGATGTATGTAATAATTTCCTACTTTGTAACTCTTGTGAAACTTCCCCCAGGTATCTCAAAAGACAGAAAATGGCTGAGTTTTAAAGCAGGACTTCACAGTCTCAGTAAGCCATCGTTGCCTGATTTATCTTCCCTTCATCCTGAATGAGAATATCAGGAGTAGAGCATGAATATAAACTCTGGACTACACTATTCTTAAATCCTGCAGGGTCATTTAGGTAAATGGCTTGTCTTTTAGGTGGTGTGTTTAAATATGAAGGGAGCTAGTAGAGTCACTTTCATTAAAAGCATTAAATATATAGAATGTTAGGATTTTTTGAATTTTATGAAAGTGAGTGGTTGCCATTGGCAGAGAATCAAGAAAACCACAATTGATTTGGAAGGTAAGTGGCTGAAAGAGTATAGAGTCACTGGTGAATGTGATGAAAAAAAAAAAGACCTAGGACATTAAATCTAAAGGAAACCTAAAAAAAAATTAAAAATAAAGGAAACCTAACTGAAAATTCACTAAAACTGGTGGCTCTTTTAATTTTAATCGTCTACTTATTTGATCGTGGAAGAATTTCTGACTTATGTGTTTAAATCAAAATTAAAACACAAATTCAAAGTTAAGGTCGAATTTCCACTCTCCTCCTCTCCTTCCTCCCAAAAGGAAAAGGGATGGGATTTGGAATATTTAAAAACATATTTTACCATTTGACTTACTGAAACAGAGTTGTACTAAATGGTTATAAAAGTTCTAGGAATATAGAAATTAGCAGCTGATTTAATATGAGTAAACTTCAAATAGAGGGAAATGTAATTTCTACTTTGAACACATAATTAGCAAATTTAGGGATGAATGTTTTCTCTTTAGCTTGTTGTGAGAGTAGTAATATACCTAACACACTAATTTCAGGTAGTGGAATGAAGTAACCTACAGAGCCTGACTTCTTGCTTTGAAACAGATAATGTATGAAAGAAAGGAATAATACTTGAGGGTATTCAAATACATTTTCATTTACTGGCACAATGTTACCGTTCAGTGTTTCCATTTGTGCACTAGATTTTTATTCAACATAAATACAGCAAAAATATGTGCTTTTCAATGTCCTTTTTCTTAAAAACAGAAGCAAGGCATCTGTCCTACAAAATGAACACACTTTAAACTGTATTTGCTAATTATCTTATCTTCTAAATATGGTCTCTCTAGAGTTTACTTCATTTGATGTGGTTCATTTTCAGGAAAATGCAGAGTAATGAAGAAGGGCTGTACGGGAAATACTGACAATCTTACTCTTATCCATAGGAAAAGTCCCAGGACTCAAAGGAAACCATTTCCTAATTGAGAATAGTATATATATTTTTAAAACGTGGTTTAAAACAGCGTCATAGAAATAAAAGCATGGCTATTATTTGCAGTTATTCTTTTAATAAAGAAAACTCTTTATTTCCCCAAAAATCTTATGAATTTTCATGTAGGTAAAATTAGAGCTTGTTTAGCTAGGGACTTGCAATATATATTTAGTTAAAGTCATGTGGCCAATTAGTGGCAGAACTTGCTAAGCACAGGTGCTCTGACTTTTGCTCTTTGCTAATGTTTGGTTTTGTTTTGTTTTTCTCTACTCATTGTATCAACCTATCTTACTTACTATGGGGAAATAAACTTGTAGGGAAATCAAAATAAGAAGAAGAGAGTAAAATGCATTTTAATGTACGGCCTTCGTTTTTAGTAACTTTCAGCCTCCTGGCTTTTCTGCCCTCCCTGTGGCACTGGTCTACTCTGGTGGATGTTAATGTCTCAGGGGTGCAGCACTGTGGGCCCGAGCTGGTTCCGAGCGAGGGTTCTGGAACCAGACTGCTGGGCTGAAGCTGGTTCTGCCTCACTAACCGTGTGAGCTTGGGCTTCAGCTGCCCCTCTGGAAATGGGGTGCATGACAGAACATTCTGTTCAGGGTTGTCAGAATTTAATGTTTAGGACAGTGTTGATGTATACTGAGTGGCCCCCAAATGCTAGATATTACAATTATTTTAACAGTTAACATTATCCAGGAAGAGTAAGGATTTGCTGTACCAAATTAAAATACTAAAAAACAATTAGGGATCAAGTGGTGATGCATTTTCTGTAGAAGGGCACGTCTGTGCTCCAATGAACTCTCTTACTTAAAAGCATTGTTAGTTCATGTAAGGGCCATTAATTAGAAACAAGGGAATACTAGTTTTCACTTACTATAAACCACATAAACCAGGTTAATTAGTTCTTGGCACCTTAGTTACTAAATTAAATTTGTTATTTTGCTTTGAAACTCAGACTTTACGCTAAAATTTTTTTTTATTAAATTGACAAAGTCCTATTGAATGGGGTCTTAGTTCTGAGAAAATAAGCATTGTGATGAATTCTGGATACATGAATTTAAGACATGATTAAATATTCACTAAGTATGTAAATGTAACAGTTGTAAAGTTCTTGGGAATTTGTGTTTGAGAATCTGCCAAACACTAAGCATTGTGAAAGGAGTTTTATTTTTGGACATGATTATAGGAGTTAACACCTTCTTCAATTTTTCTCATCAAGTTAAGCATATACCTAGAGCCAGAGACTTTTAGAGTTGAAAAAGATCTTTTTTATCATCTAGATTTTGCTTTTCAAACTTCTAATTACGGTGTCCAATGCACAAAGTCAGTCTTCGATGGAAACCATGTGGGGCTGCTGTGGTTGTTGCTGGGGAGGGGACTGCAGCTGGGCATCACCCCACCCCTGGAGCATGCTACAGCTAGCACACCTCTTGTTTACAGGTGAGGAAACCAAGCCCACAGACAATACAATGTGTGCCTTCCTCAGTGACAGAGGACCAGACACATCGTAGCAAAGCCAGTTCTTCAGCCAACAGCCTCTCCATCTTCTCCTCCTTTGATCACACCCTATGCCCACCCTAATAAAGAACCTATAATTCAGGGTCCTTAACAATCCATGTTTTTTCCTCTTCTCTAGTTTTTTTTTAAATGTTTTTTTTAAAACTCTTTTTACTGTATAGTAAGCAACAGTTTTCAAAGCACTCTTCAAAAAGTAGTTAAGGACAGATCCCAAACTTTGTCATGGGCCACCATATGATCCTCTCATATTTTTCCTTTTAGCTGCTCCAGAATATAGGAGGCTAGAGGGCTTAAATACTTTATGCTCACAATCGACTTTTTTTTCCTTCTTTTTTTGTAAACAATAACATATATAGAAAAAAGCTATAAATTTCCAAGCATAGCACCACAATTGGTTGTAAAACATATTTCAGACTTTGACATGGGTTACAATTTCACAATTTTAGGTTTTTACTTCTAGCTGCTCTAAAATACCGGAGACTAAAAGAGATATCAATTTAATGATTCAGCATTCATATTCATTTGTTAAGTCCTGTCTTCTATGTATAATTCTGCCATCACCTTTGATCTTTCCATACCTCTCATTGAGGTTGTTTTGGCTATACTAAATTTTTGATATAAGAAGGGTCTGATATTAATATGGGGTAGGGAGATGGAACTATCTGATGTTCTGGAGAGGTTGGGTTAAGTTTCAGGACTTATTTGGACCAGGGACCCATCTGGAGGTTGTAGGCTTCTGGCAAGTTACTCTAGTGCCTGGAACCCTTCTGGAATCTTACAAATTGCCCTAGGTATTCTTTAATATCGGCTGGAATAGTTCTGGCTGGATGTTGGCAGGTTATGATAGGTAGCAAGGTTTACTTGAAGCTTGTGAAAGAACAACCTCCAGAGTAGCCTCTCGACTCTATTTGAACTCTCTCTGCCACTGATACTTTATTAGTTATACTTCTTTTCCCCCATTTGGTCAGAATGTAATTGTTGATCCCATGGTGCCAGGTCAATTCATCCCTGGGAGTTCTCTCCCACATCGCCAGGGAGACTTTTATCCCTGGATGTCATGTCCCACATAAGAGGGAGGGCAATGATTTCACTTGCAGAGTTTGGCTTAGAGAGACTGAGGCCACATCTGAGCAACAACAATCCCTCCTCTACTTTTATTAGAAAGGCATACCAAACAAGAAAGTAAACATCCATTTAGCTTGATAATCAGCATCATGGGCATATCCTTGGACTAGTACAAATCTATCCAATGTTTAATTGATCAATTAATTTTTTCACCCATTGATCACCTACTATGTGCAGGGCACTATGCTAAGCCCTAGGAATATCAAGATGAATACTCTATCTTTTCCCTCATAGCAAATGAAACATGAAGGTATAGACCCATAAATACATATTGTATGTCTTGCAGTTACTTAGCTAGAAAGTAATAATTGATTTGAAATATAGATTCCTTAAATATCGTCAATATTAGTCATTAAAGAGTGCTCCATTCATGGCTAATATAATATGTATATCAGAAAGATAGGAGAATTGATGATTAATTTTGTATCTTCACTTTGACTTAAAATATTTTTTTTCTTGTCAATGCTCTTTTTTTAAGTAGACAATTTAGTTTTTGCTGCACGTCATGGCTCCCCTGGGCTGGAGGATCCCCAGTCTGTGTTGAATGACTAGGTCCTTGAAGAGGTTGACTCTTGCCGAGAGTAGAGGAGTCTCTGTTATAGTCTAATCCAATGGTGTCTGAGGGGGTGGGTTGCAGTTCTCCAGATAGAAGTATATCTCCTTGTGTAATTACTGATAGCTTAGGTCACTGGTTTGCTCTCAGAATGGTTGAGGCAAAATCAGACTTCCTTTGGCAGAGAAAGTTAACACAGGCACCAGAGGCTCCCTCAACTACACCAGGCTCCACTTAGAATCCTTTGCCTCCTAAATCCTTGCTCAAGTTAGAGTTCATAATTTCTAGGATCACTTAGTTCCCATGGTATCAGTGTTCATGTAATTGTCTGCCACTATGACATTGAATTCTGCCTATTTGCTATCATAAATATGACAATTTCTATTGCTTGCTATCATAGTAGGTTGCCCTTCATACAGTGAGCCCTGCCTAGCCTTACTGTACAATGACAAGCCATGGTTTTGTTCTAACAACCGTGGGGAGCATGGTGATTAAGTTCATGTGTCAACTTGGCCAGGTTATGGGGTTCATTTGCTTGAACAAGCAAGCGCTGGCCTATTTTTATTGTGAGGATATTTCGTGGATCTAAATAATCAGTAAGTTGATTGCATCTATGGCTGATTTTATCTACAATCATCTAAGGAATAGGAGATTGCTTTCAACAATCAGAGAATGCTCATTCAATCAGTTGAAGCCCTTCAAAGGAGAAATGACAATTTCAACATTCAGAAAACAGAATTTCCATCTCTACTTCAGCTAACCAACTTCTCCTTGGGAATCCACTGAAATTTTTTATTGGAATTCCCAGCTTGTGGTCTGTCCCATCATTTTTGGAATTCCCCATCTTCACTGTTATATGAGACAATTCATGTAAAAAACCTTACAATATTTACATTATATGTCTGTGTATATGTGTATCTCCTGTTGGTTCTGTTTTCCTAGCAAACCCCAACTAATTCAGGGAGGATATCTGATTCTCTTTTGTTGCTCGTTTCATGATGCATGTATCTTTTCTAGCTTCTATCTGAAAGTTCAGTTCATTCCATGAGCATTTTGTGTATTAAAGTTTTGATTGAAGACTTCAGTTTCTATGATGTAGTCACTTGTAACAGACCAGTTCTTCTGCATTAAACAACTATACATCTGGATGAAATATGTAAGACAATAGATTTAAGGCATTGGAGAGCAACAGATATAGTGGGGGCTATAACCTTGAGAGATGGGATACATATGAGGTGGGTTTAAATTCATCCTAGCTCCTTCCATCAGGGCATTTTATAAACCACAGCACAAGCAAATGAAGTCTAAGAAAGATGTGGCATTCTTACAGGACTAAAGGGAAAGAAGTCAGAATTTAGGGCAGCCAAACTGGCTAGGACTAGATGAGAAGTATTGTGGAGAAGAAAAAACCACAGAAAAATAGCCCAAATTTTTGCAAAAAAATTCTGCTCCAGTCATTGGCCAACTACTAATCTATAATAATCATGGAAAGACTCCGAGAATGTCAGCACAAAAGAAAAACTGATGGCCAAAGTATTGGTTTGTATTTTTTTTTTTTTTTTGCAGCCACATGGTTCAGGGGAGGGAGATAAGAATTCAAGTACTAACAAGGAAGAGGGTACTTGATGAACACCAGGTTTTCAGTTGTGACCTAAGTCTGTCAAACATTAGGAATAAGGACAGTGCCCTAGGGAAACCAAAACATACAAACTCAAACAGAGCTTTAAATAAAACCTAGACAGGATCTTTTTCACAGGCAGAAGAAAACTTAACCCTCTTTTAAAGAAAGACATTCAGAGCCTCTACTATTTTTCATTAGCATTCAATAAAAAATAGCAAAGCACACTATAAAGCAGGGTGACCCTAAAATCATGAGAAAAAAGGCAATAAACCCACAGGTGATTTAGATATTGTAATTATTGATAGAACTGTAAATTTAATATGATTAATATGATCAAGAAAATGGAGTGAATAATGGACATGAATGATAAAAATGGAGAACTTCAACAGAAAGTAGGAATCTATATAAAATAATCAAATGGACCTTGTAGAACTGAAAAATATATTTTATATTAAATTTTTGGATGGTTTGAAAACCAGGGTGGCCAAAACAGAACACAGGATAAGTGAACTGGAAAGCAGGTCAAAATGAAGCAAAGAGAGCCAAAGGATGGAAAATGGAATATGGCATGAAAGACAAATGGGATACAAGCTGAATTTTGTAGTCACTATTTTCTGGAATGGGACTTCATACTTGTGAGCTCCAATAAATTGTTTCTTTCCAGGTGGTTAGAGCTATTAGAAATATAATAAAATCTAATAAATCTAATTTAATTGCTGATTCAGAACATTCAAATTTCAAAACAACTTAGGGAATTGAGATTTAGTATTTGTTAACTTTAATTTTAAGGGAACATTTATGTCCTTTAACTTTGCTAAAATTGGACACCTTTTACAAAGATAACAAAATATCGAGATTCTAGGGAGTAGAAACTATCAGGAGAAAGTTTTCTACCTGAGGAAAATAAGGCAATGTCATAACGATATATTTATTCCCATGGTTTAGTAATTTTTAAAAAAATTCTATTCTTCTTTTCATTTAAAATTTGGATTAGGGACTGTGCAGTTTCCTGCCCCCTTCACTTTCTGCTATTTTCCTTTGTTTCCCACTTTAGGTCTGTTAGTGCTTGTTCTCTTGCCCTTTTACTATATTAAAAGCCTATAAGGTTTTCCATTTCTGGAATAACTGGGCTGAGATGAAAATTTTTGATCCAAGCTTTTTTTTTTTTTTTAATTTGAAGCATAAGAACTCTTTCACCAGCTGTAATGCATCTTTTATGGGTTTTAAACTGTTTTTCTTGAGATTTTTGTGCATTGCTTGTAAACCACCCTGACGCTGTTGGGGAAAAACAATAAACTCTGACAATAATCTGTTTCACTTGTTGCCTTAAAAAAGATAAAAATATTGAAGGCATATTTATGAATACTCTAGAGAAAAATAGATGGTATATTTTGTCTCTTTCCTAATCACTGATTCTCAAATAAAAACTAGCCAAGGGGCAATGTTTGCTAGCATAAAACTTTGAAATAGGTTTTTATAAGTCTACTTCATGGTTCTGGAAATAGCTTTTGACCTGGAAATAACATTGTGTTTTCTCTCTATCCCTAACTCCTTTCATCCCAGAATAGCTCCAGAAGTCCCTGATGATAAAAAGGTATCTCCTGGACATCTAATGACACATTAATCCAGTTACAAATAGCCTATTAGCTCACAACTCTGCACAATGTACTATGAAAACTGCATTTCCAATGGTAAGGAAAGACTACTTTTATCTGTCAGTACCTGCAATGCAGGCATCCCCAAAATCACAAGCAAGACAGAGAAAACACTAATTAAAGTATTAAAGAATTTTAAGATCCTTTCTTTTTAAAAATCACACTTTTATTGAGAAATCTTCACACACATACAGTCCATCTATAGTGTACAATTAATGACTCACAATATCATCACATAGTTGTGTACTCATCACCACAATCATTTTTAAAACATTTCCATCACTCCAGAAAAAGAAATAAAAAGAAAAAAGAAAAAATTCATACCTCCTATATCCCTTACCCCTCTCTCTCACTGACCACTAGTATTTCAATCTAGCCAATTTTTATTTACCCCATATCCCCCCCTGTTATTTATTTTTCCTTATTCTTTTACTCATCTGTCCATATCCTGGATAAAAAGAACATCAGACACAAGGTTTTCACAATCAGGTAGTCATGTTGTAATAGCTATATAGTTATACAATTGTCTTCAAGAATCAAGAGTATAGGAACACAGTTTAACAGTTTCAGGTACCCCCTCCAGCCACTCTAACACACCATAATTAAACAGGGTTATCTATATAATGCATAAGAATGACCTCCAGGATAACCTCTCGACTCTGTTTGAAGACTCTCATCCACTGACACTTTAATTTGTCTCATAAGATCCTTTCTTGATTATAAAAGCTCTCATAGATATTGTTTCATTTGACTTTCTCACAAATTATGCCAAGAAGAAAGAGCAAGTATTATTATCCTATTTCACAATGAGGAGACTAAGATAGAGGGAGAATGTGACTCGCCCAAAGCACAGCTGGTAAAGCCAGGACTCATGGTTTTGTTACTGTTCAATGCTAACATGCTTGCTTGGGAGGCTTGGGTGGGCTGGTAAGAGGATGCAGATAGTGCCATTACTGAAATGCTTTCATGGTATATGGTAAGACCATGCCTAACTTAAATCCATTTAGGTACAGATTAGAATTTTCAGTACAGTTCTAGTAGTGGTGGAAAAGATGACCTACATCATCGCAGAAGTCTTTTATGATGTGAATTCCCAAGTCCTTCAGGGAAATGGGAAGAAACAAAAGTTTCAGAAATTTGTGCTGACTTTAAAAAAGAGAAAATGGATACCCCTAGAGGGTTTAAGAAGCCTAGGAAAATGTTCTTGGGAATGTACAACAATGGTTTGTCCAAATTAGATGACTACTTTCTTGATTGGAAAAGACTTTGCAGATCCAGAGTCTTTTAAGACGCTAAGCAGCATGCCGCCAAGCACCTGAGCATATTTTACGTGGATGCTGTTAGCGTCAAGGTCATGTTAGAAGCCAATTCCCCATGAGTCTCCTCCATTTATGAATGTTTTGTGAGCAGAAGAACTGATTTTGTTCCATGTATCATTCCAAGAATGTTTATATTCTGAACAGCTTGGAAGATAGAGTTAGTATCTTCCCCCAGAGCAAAGGCAAGTGTGTTTACTGTCCAATAGAAAAGATTCGGTTTCCCTAAGCTCAAAGTCCCTCTCTTATAATGCTCACTGTGTGTGCATTTCCACCTGACTCTCTTTGCATTGGCCTATGGGCACTGGGGATCAGGAAACTGGTAGAAGAAAATGCTGATATTCTGGCTCCTGCTATTGCTGTGAGTAATGAAATCTTTTACCTCTGATCCAGGAGTCTCAAGCTTTCTACCCACATCCATAAAAATTGGACAGACCTGTTGTGAGTTTGTAAATAGTATTCAGAATTCTTGACAGGTCACAGGTATCTCCTCTCCCCCTCCATGTCTGGCCTGGTGCAGAAGGGAAGGGAAATTTAGTGCTCAGGCACATGCAGTTTTCTGAGTCTTGCACACTTCTGGCAGGATGATTCTGGCATTTCATAATTAACTATTGTCTGCTCTGTTTTTGGTGAAAAGCAGTCATCAAATAATGACACTGCAGAAGAATTTGAGGACTTTCCAATAATTCACTGCTGACCCAAGCTCCTTTAAGATAAGCTTTGAGCAACCTGGGATATAACTTCAGTCTGAGGGATTGCTTTTATGTTCCCATTTTATTTATCACACGTGGACATTTTCCTTGCTGCTCCTCAATAGGCTGGATGTTTTTAAAGTTAATACCATTTATTGATGATGCATACCTTACATTTAAGCTTTTTTTTAAAAAATTTTCATTGTATAATATAACATTTATACAAAGCAAAGCAAGAAAAAAGTAGTAGTTTTCAAAGCATTTTTCAACAAGAAGTTACAAGGCAGAGCCCAGAGTTTGTCATTGACTACCATACCATCATCTCAGATTTTTTCTTCTAGCTGCTCCAGAAAATTGGAGGCTAAAGGGAATAAATAATTTTTTAACATCACAATCTACATTTTTTTTTCTTTTCTGTGAAAATAATGTATATACAAAAAGCAATAAATTTCAAAGCACATCACCACATTAGTTGTAGAACAGATTTCAGAGTTTGGTATGGGTTACAATTCCACAATTTTACGTTTTTACTTCTAGCTGTTCTAACATACTGAGGACTAAAAGAAATGTCAATGTAATGATTCAGTAATCACACAAGTTTGTTGACCCCTACCTTCCCTGTATAACTTTACTGATCCCCTTTGATCTTTCTCCCACTCTTTAGGGGTATTTGGGCTATGCTCATTCTAACTTTTTTACGTTGGAAGAGGCTATCAATAATACGGGGTAAGGAGATGGGTCTAGCTGATGTTCTGGAGAGAATGGCCCCTCAAGGTTTCAGGACTTATCTGGTCCAGAGACCCATCTGGAGGTTGTAGGTTTCTGGAAAGTTACCCTCGTCCATGGAACCTTTGTAGAATTTTATATATTGCCCCAGGTGCCCTTTAGGATTCGCTGGAATGGTTTTGGTTGGGGTTTGGCAAGTTATGATAGGTAGCAATGCTTAACTGAAGCTTGCATAAAAGTGACCTCCAGAGCAACCTCTCCACTCCATTTGAACTCTCTTAGCCACCGATACCTTATTTGTTACATTTCTTTTTCCTCTTTTGGTCAGGATGGCCTTGTTGATTCCACAGTGCCGAGGCCAGACTCATCCCTGGGGATCATCTCCCATGCTGCCAGGGAGACATTCACCCCTGCATGTCAGGTCCCATGTAGAGGGGAGGGCAATGATTTCACTTGCAGAGTTGGACTTAGAGAGAGTGAGGCCACATCTAAGCAACAAAAGAGGTCCTCCAGAAGTAACTCTTAGACATACCTATAAGTAGGCTAAGCTTCTTTGCTACCTACATGAGCTTCACAAGAGCAAGCCTCAAGATCAAGGACTAAGCTTCAATAGGCTGGATTTTGAAGCCTGAGTACCAGATCTCCTTTTCTGAATAGGCTGCCAGCTCAGTTTTAGATGATAATTCTTGCCATAGTGAATTACATTTTACCTCTAGATTTTTATTATGATGAACCAATATCACAACAACCCATATCTGATGAGATTTATGCTCATTTAAGACTGGCAATTTTTCTTCATTATTCTGAGTTAAATACGGCCCAGTCATGTATAAGAAAGCCCTCCAATCTTAGACCCTTCTCTTACCAAAGGTTAATAATAATTTTTCAGACTTAACACTGCCCAGTGACCCTGACAGTCATTTTTGCACTGACCCATTTAGACATATTATTTCAGCTTACCTTCCTCAGGATGTGGACCTTGGTTTGATCCCTATAACTTCTGCTTACTTCATTCTTCTGCAATTCTATTTTCTCTGTCCCAAGCCCCCAGTAAGTCATTCATTTGAAATCAGAAGATGGCCAACCCCAATACCTTGCTCAGTAAAATATTTGCAGAATGATTGAGTGATTATACTGGGTCTCTTTAAGGCCTTTCACCAGAGTTCCTCAATTTAAGCAGGACCTTGATTTTCCCAGTGAGAAATACATGGAAAGAAGCATAAAAATGCTACAAGTAATACATTAGTAGCCATCATATTACTACCACTGACTGAGCCCTGACTTCATGTCAGACACTGTGCCGAGTGCTTTATGTATATTGTCTCATTTAATCCTCACAACGTGCTTTATGGTTATCAGTATTTTACAGATTAATAAATAGTTATAGAAAGGTTGTACAATTTTCCCAAAATCACACAATGACAGAACTGAGAATCTGCTACCTTTTAAGAGCCAGGGTGTCTGCTGCAACTGTTACCTGATCAAAAAGAAAAATGAAAGTTTTGCTTTTGGGAAAGACTGAGTTAAATCAGCCATAAAATGTCTTTATTCATGGAGGTGATATATGAGTTATCCAGAAATCCAATTGAAAACTTAGAAGATCATAGCCCATGCCTGACAAACCTGACTTTTTAATGCAGGCCTGTTGTGAGCAAGGCATCCAGGTTCCAGTGCCACTCATTTTCTTGCAGGATACAGATCTCCTTCTCATGTCAATTGGATGAATTCATTGATTTATTCTTTCATTTATCCTAAAAGTATTTATTGAAACCTAACATGGTACACAGAGCTGTCCCTGAGGAATTGTGGCCAAGTGAAGAGAAGTAATTCCCTTTAGGGAAATGGGACCCTTATACAAGGGAGTGGGCAGAGAACTGAGTAGCCACAAGGTGGGTGAGATACAGACAGAGGGATCTTTTCATCAATTGACTAGAACAGGGACCACGTCTTTGTCTTGTTCTTTTGCGCCTATTGGGCTGAGTTTGTTGCCTGACACTTAAAAGTTCCTTCACAAACATAGTCAAAATGACTTAAAGCAACTGTCCTCCTGGATGCTCTTTTTCATCTTCACCATTCTCCTGGAATGTTATTTATTAAGTTGTTGCTTGGAATAGTTGGAAATATTAGTTTATTAAAAATGTTTGGATGGAAGATTGAACTTAAGATTCAGCTTCTGCTCTTGTTCTAGAAACTAGAAAATAACCTCTTCATTCACCTGATCATTAAAGAGTGCTTAATCTTTAGTATTATATTTTGGATTAGAGCTGTATTTCTTGGCCTTTAGGGGTTAAATTTAATGGATTATACTTTTATCAAAAAAAATTGAAATGGCTATAAAAGAATAAACATTTCTCCATAAGCATATCTGGGGTGCACTCTGGGATGGAGACTGGGTTCAGGCCACAATGCATGATATTTGCATCCTTCCATTTCCTCATCAAAGTTTTTCTTAACTGAATGACCCACAGTGCAAATGGTTGCTTTCTCAGCTTAAACTATTGCATGAATGTGTCCTGGACAATTTATTTCATATCATTCAAGACTTTGAGAGGAAACCATGCAGATTTTGGGTTATCCATTTACTACTTTAACAAGTATTTAATTAAGTGCCAGCAACAACAAGTATTTATTGAGTATGTGATAGAAAAGCAAAAAAGGCACAGTTCTTGCCTCCTTAGAGCTTATTGATTGTTGTTTTTATCATTTTTATCAAAGAGCCTTGTAAGTAAATGCAAAATCATAGCTGTGATGGGTGCTTTGAAAGAGAGTGCATAACAGGAGAAGTATGAATATTTGGGGGAAAAAAGTCAGGAGGGTCAAGAGTCAGGGAAGCCAGGGAGGGTCTTTCTGAGGAAGTGATGGCTGAGTGAAGTTAAGAGCAGCAGTTTACTGGTGGAGAGAGGACCAGCCATGGGCAGATGAAGCAATGCAGTTCCTTTCAGTTCAATGAATGTTTAGAGAGCATCTACCATTAGCTAGATACTATGCTTACATGCAAGGAAATGAAAAATGAATAAGACATGGTCTTTATTCCCTGGGAATAACTCAATATAAGGGCTTCATTGTCATGTAACTTATAAATTGGGAGAGCCCCTCAGTATGGATTTAGTTTGCTTCTGTGTAGTTTGAGTTTCCTTTGTATAAAGATGATCTCAGGTAGGCATGTCCTTATGAAATCAGACAGCCTTTTTGTTGTGGAGTCAATGTTTAACAGATTTACAGAGTCTGTGAGATTAAAGTCCTGCAACATCATTCCTGGCTCCACCTAAATGGAACGTGGTCACCCAGTATGCCTTGGGCTTGTTCAACATCTGCCAGCTTCATAGCTCCAGGAAGAAGCCTGGTTGCCACAAAACAAGAGAAGCATTCTTACTTCATCTTATTATTATTATATTTTTAACTGTTATGTAAAATTACTAAATTATTTAACCCGGATCTGGAAAGGAATTATAAACATACTGTATTTGCACTTCACTAATCTGTTTTCGTGTTAAGCATTATTCAAACTTAGGGTAAGAACTCCAGGGAACACACAAGTAACATTAGTATGAGGCATTGAGGGTGCAAACCAAGGGAAAGGGCAGGAAATGTGGCAAAAAGGAGGTTGCTCAAGCAACAAGAACAGAACAAAAACACAAAAGCATGCCTAGCACTGCCAGATTTGTGTCCCAACCTATAGAGCAGGTTCTCATTTACCAAACCCACCAAAAGCATGTTTTAGACCTGTCATCTTTATTCCCCACCAAGATCTGGTCTGACCTGGCCTGATCCTGATTTACTGATTGTAGACCTGCATGTTTTCATGCCCTGATTTTTGTGGGGAACTTGCCCTAGGGCTCATTCTGGGCGACTCACCCTCTGCTCTTTTGTTTTGTCTCATCTGGGTTGGTAACTGCACCACCAAGCCTAGAGCCCCTGGCTCCTGTCCTGACTCCTTTGCCCCCTCCTTTGGCTGGGACTGTCAAACTCCAAGAGGAATGGGTGAGAGCCCAGTGACACATGTATCTTTGTCTCAGTTCTGCAATCTCATTTCAGTGTGTTCTCACTTTACACTGTTCTTTGTAGAGGCTCACAGATTTCCTTTATAGGTTACTGTTTTAGTTTCCTTGGCTGCCCAAGCAATGGCTCAGCTTAAACAATGGCAATTTATTTGTTCTGGCTTTGAGGTTAGGAAAAAGTCCAAATCAAGGCAGCATTGAAGTGATGCTTTCTCCCAAAGACTGTGGCATTTGGGGGCTGGCTGCTGGTGATCCTTGGTCCTTGGGCTGTCACATGGTAGCCTTTTCTGGCTTTTCTCTTCTGGGTTTCATTGATTTCAGCTATTGGCTGCTCTCCCTCTGTGGCTTTCTCTCTTTCTCTGAATTTCCTTCTGCTTATGCAGGACTCCAATAATATGATTAAAACCCATCCTGATTGAGATGGTCCATACCTTAACTGAAATAACTTCATTAAAAGGCCCTGCTTACAATGGGTTTATATCCACAGGAATAGGCTAAGTTTAAGAATGTTTTGCGGGGGTACATACATCTCCAAATCAGCACAGTTAGTGTCAATATTTTATACTAGTAAGACACTTCTATCTTGGCTGCAAATCTTAAACACTTGTTTTCTAGTTTCCTCTTATTTTTTGCATGGGGTGGGGGGGACTAGATTTTTAGATCATCATCAGAGCTTATTTACTAGGTGGTAAGTAAAATTTCCAAGTTACAGAAGAAGATGCTTGCATATCACATCAGTAAGTAGTCCAACATCATACCCTGCCATTAACCATGGAGTTATTCAGAAGAAGAGAACAATAGTTACCAAATTTGGTGTCTTAATTGAATATACACAAGCGATGTTGTATAAATCCTACAGATATATTAATTAAATGATTGAATATCAGCAGTTTGACTTTATCAGTTAAGAATTTTAAAAGTCTCTATTTTATATCCTGTAAATATGTTAACTGTATGATTGAATATTGGTGATTTGATCTTATTAATTAAGAATATTAAATGTATCTATTTTGTAAAATTAAGTCAAGGATGACAGCACTAAGGGACATTTTGGAAAATATAAATATACCCCTATATTCACAATCCATAGAGCTTTTGAGACTTTGCTTTGATTCACTGTGTGTTTCATCTTTATTCCACACATTTCCTGTGAGGAGTTATTATCAACCTTGCTGCCGAGAGCTGTGAATTCTGTCTACAATTTCTAAACGAATGTGGTGAATAACATTATCAGACTGTCTAGCAAGTTGTTGTGTTATCTCATTTCCAGATATTCTGTAAAGAGGAGGTAAAATGGAGGTACTATTTTACCTCCTGAATAACTTTTTTGCTTTCTTTTGTCCCTTGGAAATACTATTAGCAATATGCTCTAGTCATGACTTAGCCGAAGGTGTTCTTGTGTTATTTTGGAGCAAGTGGCTAGTGACTCACAACACATGAGGCATCTGAGTTGTGGTTAACAGGTGGTCAAGTTAGGAAATTCTGTTCTCTTTAATTCTCACTTTTTTTTTTTTTTTTTAGCTCAGAACACCTCTCCATTCAACTTTTTTTTTCCCTTTTAATTGGTCACACTCATAGTCTCTGCTTGATGTTTCTTGACCAGAAGTAGCAGCAAAGACCTGCCATAAAAAGCATTGTTCCTCTTGCTTTTTCCGTTTCACTCAAAACAGGAAACACAAGCCATTTCGTGGAAAAATCCAGTTTTGTGATTATTTCCAACCCAAGAGGTTTGAATCAACTTTGGTTGAGTGTCTGAACTTTTGCCTTCTTATTTACAGTAAGCTTTCTAACTTGAGAATTATAGAGCAATCCCTATTTACAAGGTGATGCCAGCCATCTATAGATTATGCTGACATTTGAATCAGTTTACTTTCAATCAATTTTTATTTAATATTAAGACATACCTGCTGGCAAAAATGGCACATAAGGGAAAAAAGTATGAATGATAAAGCATTAAACATAATAGCAGAAAGAGCCATAATTTTCAGTTTCAGGATCTTACTTATTTTCTAGATAGTTTACTTAAAATGTGTCTATATTATGAGGCTCCACTCATTCAGCAAATGTTTGATGAAAAAATGTTTCTATGTAAAATAAATCCAGAAGCAAATATTCTGGGCTAGATAAAGTGGTCTGATGACTCTTTTTAGGGAAGTCCAGGCCCTACCAGTTAATAAATCTGGTATAAATCTGGAAGTTGGAACTTCATGTAGACTTTAACCTTTTTTTTGAGATACATTGAGATAAAACCCAATTGGATGTTGTCTGAGTTTCCCAGAACTGCTGTAAAAGAATGGCTCAAAATAACAGAAATTTATTGTCTCATATTTCTGGAGGCTGGAAGTCTGAAATCAAGGTGTCTTCAGGGCCAACTACCTCTGAAACCTCTAGAGGAGTATCCTTCCTGGCCTCTTCTAACCCTGGTGGTTGTCTGCATATCTTTGGTGTTCCTTGGTTTAAAGATGCATCACTTCAATCTCTGCCTCCATTGTGACATGGTGTTCTCCCCTCTGTCTCTGTGTCTCTTCTTCCTTTCTTAAAAGGATACCAGTCATATTAAATTAAGGACCCACACTAGGCTAGTTGGACCTCATCTTAACTAATCACCTCTTCAAAGACCCTATTTCCAAATAAGGTCAGATGCACAGGGTTAGGACTTGAGCATGTCTTTTTTGGGAACACAGTTCAACCCAAAATCAGAAGAATTAGCAAGAGAAACCAGATATGGTCACACATGTAATTCCAGGCAAATAGGATAGGCTTGGGCAATTCAACGTGTTACATTCCAGCCTTAGTTAGAAGCCTAACCTTTCTTGGTGTCTTCTGTAGAGTGTGACTGTGTGGATTGGCCGTAATGAATTGGATGGGTGTGATATTTTGTTTCCCTCTGATTTAGCCATCCAATGTGATCCTACAAACCATTTTTCATGCTTTTCAAGCCAGCATAAATGGCAAAATGAATTATAATTCCTGATTGAATTGTAAAATAAATTTATTTCCCTTGCCTCCATAAGATATGACCTGCTGTGTTTCTCTTTTCACCTTTTGATTTTGAAATAAGGGGCAGTCATCCCAAAAGAAGGAGAATGAAGAAATATAATGCTAAGTAGGATAAAGGTAAGAGAAACACGTTCAGAGAGAATCAGAGCCCTTCAAATTATTGAGGAAGGAATTTAACTCAGTATTTGTTGAAATTTGGAAATAACTGAACAGTTCTTTATTTCTATTATTTCAATTCAGGTTTTATTAAAGTTTCTTCTGAACATTACATTTCATTCTTAGTTTTCATGGTTTTGTTTTAGTATTTAAGAACCTTTCTTCACTTAAATTTTTTGCCAGGAAAGAGAGCATCAAAGAACTCATGCTAAACTAATTGCTTTATGGCACTGAGGAAATAGCATAGAACCAAGAACTGAAACACAAGAGCCCCTCTTCAAGTGAGCCAAGGCTTTCTTACATCTCATCTACATGCATAATGCCTCTTCCCTTTACCACTGAAATGAAAATAATTAGAATCATTGACACAATTTTCTTGCTCCTTCCATCTGAAAATGTGGGTTTCTGTATTATGGTTAAAACAGGCAGACAGACACACACACACACCCCAAATTGGAAGGAACATAAGTCACTGGAATTGCTTAGCTTAGTTTTTTGTTATTAATCTTCACCTAACTTGTCTTCCTGTCTCCCTAGACTTCAGGCAGCTAAAAATATATAGGAAAAACAATGTGTAAAGTAAAGCACACACATAAAAACCCTACTGTGGTAGGCAATTACTCATTTCATTTATTTCTCACCCCACTATTGTGAGAGAATATAACCATCTTACAAGTAAGGAAACAGGCTTAGAAGGGTGAAATGGTTGGTACCCACACAGAGGAGACTTAGCTCAGGTTTGTGTGCAAGTTTATGCTTACAAAGCCCCAGTTCCTTCCTCCTTAAAATGCATCAACTTCTTAAGATTCATTCTGTTACAGCTCCATCTTCTAAATTTACACTAAGTCTGTAAAACTACTGAATAATAAATAAGCAAATCTACAAATACCCACTATCTATTTTGCTTGCAAAACCAGGAGGTAGAAAGAAAGGAATATTAGAAAGTACTTTAGATACTCAACATTCCATACCTAAAGATTTTATTAATTTCAAGTCAATGATAATGACAGCTAGTAATCTAAAAACAAACATGTCTGATTAGCTCATTTTCTTGTTTTCACCAACTGCCAATCTCATAGGAATGAAGGCACAAAAAGACAAATTCACATTGTGACATTTGCTCACTAAACTTGTAGTATGCACTCAGTGGAATGTCAAAGAGATTCTGGGTCTTAAAATCTTAACTATCTTTTGTTCACATCTTAAAATCCTGTATTTACTTACAATTTTTGAAGGGTTCATATCTGGTGGTGATGATAAAGCCCATGGAGGGATGAGGCTTTAAATCAACCAGCGATAAGTGTCTGTATAGTGTCCTAGAATTATTTATGTCTAAGAGGAAATTTTATTAGTGCACTAAAGGGGGGTAGTCCCTGAGTTTCAGAAGGTAACTAATAATAATAGGTAACTAATTTAAACCTAAACCTATGCAATCTAGTTATCTAACATCTGTCTGCTGCACACATATTTACATGTTCATTAAAGAACTGTTGAAGCTTAAATGATTGAAGTCAATATCTAGTGTTCCTTATTCACATCTTCACTGAAGATTAGATGATCATTAAAGACTCTCTTAACTAACATTAAAATATCCATGACTGACTTCCGTGATAAAGTCTGACATTTCTGATGAATCATTCCTTTCCCGACTTGTTTAGTACCACCAATTCTAAGCAAGACTGAAGGAATAAAAAATAAACAATACATAGGCCCTTCACTTTAAGAGAGCTACTTTAAATCTTTAAAACTTAAAGGGGAGCTAGATGTGTATACAAATGTAACACAAGACACAATAATCTAGGAAATAAAGCTTGTTGCTGTGAGAGATAGTGCTTTATTTTTATGGAAAAATAAATCTCAGTGTACTAAATGGAATAAAAATAAAGTATAGAAACCTGACATTTTTGTCCTGATTCCCTTCCTCCATAATCTGAGAGATACAGGGTAAGGCAAATCTGACAAAGGGGCATAAGATTCCAGGCTTGACATTAAGAGAAGCTGCATGTAGGAGACCTATCTGTACTGACTTGTGTCTTTAGCTGTCATTGCTGCCTCAGTTTCCCTGAAGTGATTATATAGTTTAAGAAGAAGAAAATAATGTAAGGATAACTCAGAACAAGGAAATTACAAAGTTTCTTGGCCATCCTTGCTTGAAAAGTGCGTGAGTATCTCTGATTTCTTGAAGCTCTTTTCCTTCCAAAGTCTTATCTGTGCCTTCAGCCCTTGCAAATGGGAAAAAGGTGGGCATGAAACAATGAGTGACAATGAACTGGATCATGCAACCTGCCTGGCAGGACTGCAAGGAGGAAAAAAGGTTAAAAGGAAAGTGATCCAAATGATCTAAATATATACTAAATATATAAGCTTTATCATCTAAGTGCCCAAATGTTGAACCAATTCCTACCGTCTCCTTAAATTTCTGCAAAATACAAGCTCCTATAAGCCAGCAATACTTCCACACACCCTGTTCAACTCTCCTCACTCACTCTCACATCTTTTTCTTTCCACCTAAATTGGAAGATTTATGAAAAATATATAAACATACTTATTTCTATTTTTTAAACAGATTTTGGATTCAAAGTTGTCAGAATACCAATTTAAAAATAATTTTGCTAAACATATTTTGATGAAGGCCATAGGAACACATAACATTGTTCAAATGCACAATGGCAAGAATTCTGATGTGACCAAATAGGTCACATAAAATCAACAGAACAGCTTAGAAATAAAGCTATTTATGACTAAATCCAAAACAGATCACTTGAAGTCACTCATGTGCAATACAAACCTCATTTGCAATCTAGGAGAACACTCAGTTCCTGATGGCTCATTCACAGTCTTCTCTGAGATTCCACTGCCATTTCCATCCAGGCAAGTCTGATGGTGCTGCTATGATGTTTGCTTCCATCTTGCCTTACTAATACCACAGTACCAGTCTGCACCCCAACACCTGCCGGTACATGACAGATGAGTTCATGGTCAGGAGGGTCCTATTTATCGCCAATGGGAGTCATCTTCTCCAAGCCTACTTGGCAAACACGGTTTTCTGTTTTGCTTCCAAAAGTGTCAACCTTCGGAAGACATTCTCCAGAGCGAGCTTCTGGTGCCCAGGTTCTGTTTCTCCAGAAATGCGCTCTGTAGTCTTCTCCAAAAATGTCTGCCAATTCCACCAAGTCCTTACAGAGACTTTGGACTCCAAATATCTTTGTGTCTTCTACCCATCTTTGAATTCACTCCCTTATATTTTCAGAATCCTCACCTGTCATGGGATGTGGTAGTTATGGCCAATTGGCGCTAGCGCTGCACCCACTGTGGACGCCCACAAACCATGCAACCATATTCCCGACCGTGGCTGACCTGAATGGTTCCTTTTATTCCGTATCTTCTTCCTTCCATTTAGATGGAATGTAGTGAATAGCATTAGAGATGGTTGTCTTTCAGCTTTTTCTAGTTTAGACTAAAAGAAAAAGGCCAGAGTTCTTAAAAGTAATCTCTTTATGAAATTTCCCAGCCTTTGTGCAGACTCAGAAAATGGAGAAAGCATCTAAGTTTTTAAGGAGTTTATCAAATATTCTATCTCACACTAAACCTTAAAAATTTTTCTAATGGTTAGTTAATAATACAACATTCCATCCCAGGTCAACTCTACCTCCCTAAACCTTCTTCCAAAGCAAGAAAAACAAAGTAAAATATAGCTAATATCTGTTAAAAGGCTGTCTATGCCAAACATTTTTGTATTGTGCCTGTATCACATGATATCCATTTTCCTCTTTATTCTTGGAATAATATCACTCACAATTCAAGATCTTACATTTCAGACTTTTAAGCTCTAGCTGAATAATGCTGGATGAGTTAAAAAGTTCTGAAGTGGATTTATAAAGAAAACGTTGACAGAGTTTGGATTCTCATACTGCTGGTGTGTACCATGATTATAATAATGATTTCCTTTAAAACTCTTCCATTAAATGTTCCAAACACTGGAATTTGTAGATTTTCCTTTGGTCTGGAGATCAAAAACATGAACAATTTTACATTTCTAAGGTTGGACAGCATCTGTGTTTCCACAATTTCTGTGGGAAAGCAATCCACCCTTTCTCAGTTTTATTAAAAGCCACCATTTTGGCTCTGATATGTGCTATTATGAGCATTTTCATTATTTCGTATAGCTCCTTTTAGAAAGTAGGAATCTATTGCATTCTTCTCCCCCCTCATCTTGGCTTTCAAGGATTACCTTAAGTAAATGAAAAATGGTCTAAAAACTTGAAGATAGGTTAGCACAGTTATTTAAAGTGTAAACCTGGGGGACAAGCATGTTTAAGTTCAAATCCCTGCCCTGCTGTCTAGTAGCTATGTCACTCTGGCAACTTATGTAACTCTCTAAACCTCAGTTTCCTCATCTGGAAAATGTGCATCCAAATAGTATCTTATAGAACTTTTTCTCTTTTGCATGGGCCAACCCCAGGAATAAAACCCAGGTCTCCAACATGGCATGTGAGAACTCTGCCTGTTGAGCCACCATGGCCACCCTGCCTTGTAGAACTTTTTAAAGTGCCAGTTTGAGTCTGTTGTGCACCCAAGAAAAGCCATGTCCTTTAATCCTCATTCAGTATTGCTGGGTGGTATCTTTTTTATTGTTTCCAAGGAGATCTGACCTACCCAATTGTGGGCGGTAACTTTTCATTAGATGGTTTTCATGGAGATGTGTCTCCACCTATTCAAGGTTGCTTACTGGAACCCTTTAAGAGGGAAAAATTTTAGAAAAAGCTTGAGAGCCACCAGAACTGACATGGTCAACAGAATGGACAGAGCCCAGGGAAAGCCGTTGAAGGAGCCTGGAGAGAAAGCTAGCAAATGTCACCATGTACCTTTCCAGCTGAGACAGAAACCCTGAACACCATTGGTCTTTCTTGAGTGAAGTCAACCTCTTGTTGGTGCCTTAATTTGGATATTTGCACAGCCTTAGAACTGTAAAGTTGCAACTTAATAAATTCTCCTTTTTTAAAAGCTGTTCCATTTCTGGTATATTGCATTTTGGCAGCTTTCAAACCAAAACACAAATGTAAAGTGATTGACCTTCAATTCTTCTCAACTATCAGTGCCATCAGATATCCTGTTCATTTATAACAGAAATTCTATCTGATTAAGATAATTTTATTTCATAACAAGCAAATTTTAGCATTTCTATTTTAAAAGGAAGTTTATTAAAGCTGATTATTTGCCAGCTCTTTATTGAGAACTTGCTATGTGTTAGTTGACTAAAACAGCCCCTTCTCTCAAGGAGCTCATGGCCTAGTGCTGTATTTGTACTTGGGAAATCATTCTGATATTAGAAAAGAAGCATAAAAAGATTATGTGCAGGGTGGTGTGATGGTGGCTCAGTGGCAGAATTCTTGTCTGCCATGCTGGAGACCTGGGTTCGATTCCAGGTGCCTGCCCATGTTAAAAATAAATAAATAAGGAGGGTTATGTGCAAAATTTTGCTCTCTATATTCTAGAACCTGATTTAAAATGCAGTGTGGGTTTTTCTTACATTCCCTCCTGATTAGATTGAGGTTGTGTGTCTTTGTCAGGATAAGTCCAGAAGCAGTGTTTTTTTCATGGCATCCTATTAGATAGACATGATTTCAGTTATTTACTAAGTTACTCATCCTCCTGTATGTAATCAATCTTCTATTGCTGATCCCCTCTCCTCTATTTGGCTGCCCTCGTCATTCTACCAGGGCTCTGGCGCCCTATGCTAGGTTGGCCTCCTTTGTTAATGTCAGCTTTATTGTGCTTGTGCTTTGACATATACTTGGCCATCCCTCCACAGGATGGCCTCTGGCCCCCGCTTTCCATCCACTGTGTTCAGATTCTGTTACTCGGTCCTGGCTATTATGAATAAATTCCTGTAAACATGTGTATGGCTTTTGTGGAATATATGTTTGCATTTCCTGGGGGTATACCTAAGAATATAATTACTGGGTCCAAGAGAATGTGCATATTCTGCTTTGGCAGATACGGCCATTCTTTTCTCCCAAATTATTATTCCAATTTACACTCTCAGAAATGTATGAGAGTTTAATTTGCTTCCCTATTCTTGGTCTTGCCAGTTTTAGCCGTTGTGGTGGGGGTATCATGAAGTCTTATTTTGGCTCTATTTTGCATTTCCTGATGATTCATGAGGTTTCATGCTTCTCCATAGGTTTCTTGGTAATTCCTGTAAGTTCCTATTCAAATCTTTTGCCCATTTTAGAAAAAATAACCTTTGTCTTACTCTTTCATGCTTACTTTTTCTTTAAATATATTTTGGATGTGATTTCTTTATCAGATATATGTATGGCCAATATCTTTCTCTAATCTGGGACTTGCCTGTTTATTCTCTTAATGTTGTCATTTGATGAAAAGATATTTTTTTAAATTAATTTTGGTAAGATATTGTTATATTTGATTATTGGTATTTTATCAGTATTAAGCCAAGTTTTCATTTATACTATATTTGTGTGTGTTTTGCATCATCTCAAAGCTTTTTTATTCAAATTTTCACATTAAAGTCAATCATCTACCTAGAGTTGATTTTTGTGTATGGTGTAAAGTAGGGTGTCAGAATTCATTTTTTAAAGTGAGGACATCTAGTCAATCCAGTACTATTCATTGAAAAGGTCACTTTCCATTGAACTGAAGTAGCACCTTTTGTCATAAACCAAGAAACCATATGTGTATGGGTCAGTTTCTTGGATTTTCTATTTTATTCCATTGGTCTCTTATCCTGATACTAATAGCACACTCTTTTCATTACTCTGCCTTTATGTTCAATCATGTTATCTGGTGGTGATTTTTTTCCAGTTTTGTTCTTCTTCAAGATTGATTTGGCTCTTCTTGGTCTTTTGCATTCCACGTAAATTTTATTATTATCAGCTGGTTCAATTTCCACAAAAATGTCATTTGGAATTTTGATTGGTATGGTATTGACTCTCTGTATAAATTGGGGAGACTCATCATCTTTACAATATTGAAAGTTCCAGTGCATGAGTGTAGTATCTGCCTTCATTTATTTGTCTCCTTTATCTCAGTACTGTTGTACAGTTTAGAAGACTTACATGTCTTTTGTTAGATTTTTAAACTAGGTATTTGCTATTTTTTGATGATGTTTTATGTGTTATTTTAAATATTTATTCCCTAATTGTTTTATATATCGATCTTGAATATAACTATCTTGCTAAATTTGTTTATTAATGATAATAGTTTATCATTATATTCCTTTGCATTTTCTAACCATGTGTTTTTCAAATGACAAAGGTTTCTTTTTCTTCCTTTTCAAACCATATTGCTTTAATTTCTTTTTTTGCTCTGTTGCATAGAAGTAAGAAGGGGGTATTCTTCTCTCATTCTCTCACTCCTGATCCAAAAAAGGGGTGTTTTCTTCTGTTTCATCATAAAGTATGCTGTTGGCTGCAGGTGTTTTTGTTTTTGTAGATATCTTTTATCAGATTGAAGATGTTGTCCTGTATTCCTAATTTGTTAAGAGTTTTTCTTTTGTCATGAGTGAATGTTATATTTTATCAGATGGTTACCCCTCGACCCCAGATCTTTGAGATAACCCTGATTTTTTTCCTTTGTTTTCTTCAAAGTTGAATACTTTCAATAGATTTAAAATATTAAACCACCTGTGCATTTCTGTAAAAAACCTATTTTGGTTGTGGAATTTTGTCTTTTTTTTTATATGCCACTGGATTTGATATACTCATACTTTGTGTATAGTTTTTGTGTCTATGTTCATGAGAAAGTTTGGCTTGTTATATTTCCTTCTTGAAACACTCTTGTCAGATTTGGGTATCATTATACTGTTCTCACAAAATGAAATTGGAAATATTTCCTTGTTTTCTATTCCCTGGAAGACTATCTGTAAGATTAGTGCTATTTCTTCCTAAAATATTTGGTAGAATAAAGCTACAGAGGAATAATGAACTATACACATAGTTTTTGAACATCTCAGAACCATTTGTTGATAATTCATTTCATTTCATTCATTGATTCATTCACCAAATATTGATTTGGCACCTCCTAGGTGATCTACTAAGTTCTGGGTACTAGGGATAGGGCAGTGCAAAGAGAGACAAGTCCGTGTGTTTATAGACCAAAAACTGGAAAGAGCTGAGAGTGATCTAGAAAATTTGGGTTTCACTGGAAATGAAGAAGGAACTGGCAATACATAGTGGAACTAGAACTGACAGGAATTGCTGCTGGATTATACCTGGGAGGTAAGGAAAAAGCTAGTTTCTAAGTATTTTTAAAACTTTTAATTTTGTGTTACCTGTAAACCCTAATGGTTGTATCTAAACTGGGGACTTCCAGTGCTTTTCCTTAACTCAGACTGAAAATTAAAACTGGGAGAACAGTTTTTGATTTTGTCTTTAAAAAGTAAAAGACAAGTAAGACTCTTTTACAGAACAATAATCCCAGCTAAGAATTTGTCCTTGAAGATCTTTATGTGCCCCTTAACCTAAGGGAAACACCTGTATTTTGACTTTCCTAGTTCACAAAAACAAGTATCCAGAAAAGACAATATAACAATAAAAAATTTATTAGAAGAGAGATTAAAAAGCTGTAGGGTGGGGTGCAGAAACACATCAAAACAAAGATTTAATTCTTCAAACAGCAAAACCTTTCCGAATTATTTACATGTATTTCTCTAGAATTTTTTTTTTTTGCATGGGCAGGCACTGGAAATTGAACTCGGGAATTTTATGACCCGAAGAAAAGCAGATGATTTTTTTATATAACCTTATTTGACGTGAACTCATCTACATCAGCAATTCCCTCCATTTTACATGCATATAAATCAGCTGTGAATCTTGTAGAAATGAAGCATCTGACTCAGTCGGTCTGGGTGGACCCAAGATTCTGCATTTCTACCAAGCTCCCAGCTGGTCCACAGACCCCACTTGGAATCATAAAGATCTCAGCTTTGTTCCATATAGATGCTTGTCCTTCTCTTAATCACCTATACTTTTATTTATGTATTTTGTTTAGCTTTCTAGTATCATCAGATTGGAGAAATTGACCCATTAGAACTTAAAACATCCTTGGTAAGTAGAATAAACAAATAAGGACATTTTTACAGATTTACAATTCTCATTCTGTCCTTGCTCTAAAAAAGCCTGGCGTATTGACTGTTGTTTGGTATGTTCTGTATCCTAATGACTAAGAATCTAACTACATTCCAAATTATGACTATTTCCATAAATATTCACAGCTGTTTGCAAGATGAACTCTATAACATCCCTAGAAAAAGGCTCTGTCGCCTTTCTGAGAAATCTACGATAGGATTCCCAAATAGCTTTTTTCGAGATCTGATGAATGTTAGATTTCTTCAGAAAGCATTTGATTTTTTTCAAAAGGATCCATATTTTGTAAAAGACAAAAGCACACTCATTATTATATAGAACTTATTGGCAAGGGAGAGGATTTAGCTCAGAAACACTATCTGGGAATGTTATATTTTAATATTTCAGTATTTTCTGTTTCAATAACAATAGTTTGTACACACTGCCATAAGAGTGAGGGAACAAAACAGTTACTAAATATATCAAGAAAAAAGGGAAATTATATCTAAACTTCAAGAGATTCACTTTAAGAAATTGGAACTAGCAAACAAGATTTTAAAGCAGCTGTTGCAACTCTACAAAGTTGTAAGGAAAAACAAGGTCACAATAAATCAATAGGGAGAAATTTCAAAAGAGGAATAGATGCCCTAAAAAAAGAATCAAATGGAAATCATAGAACTGAAAAATATAATGTCTGAAAGGAAAAATTCACTGGATGCGCTTCACAGAAGATTGAAAATGATTGAAGAAAGAACCAGTGAACTTGGAGGTACAGCAAAAGAAATGATAAAGTCTAGATAACAAAGAGCAAAAAGATTTAAGATAAAAATGAATGGAGACTGTCACTTGTGGGACAATATCAGAAAGTGTAAAAATGGATGTATTTGGAGTTTAAGAAGAAGATGAGAGAGAAAATGAGACAGAAAAAAGATTTCAAGAGATAGTAAGTTCCCAAATTTTATGATAGATTTGTTTGGTATTGGTACTAAGTCCTGTCAGTTTATTCAACAGGATAAATTTTGTCAGAATATTCTGAATCCAACCTCTTTTTTCCACCCTTCTCTTGACATCCACTTGGACTAAGGCAAAACTTCCTATCTAGTCTCCTAGAGACTTGTGTCTACTTGTTTAAGTCTGTATTCCACACCAACACCAGAGTTATCTTTGTAAAAATCAAAGCAGATAAGAGATCATAAATACATATCATGTTTGCATGGAGTCAGTCCACCAGAGTGCATTTGTTGCTCCCTCCTCTGTGTTTCCATGGCACATGGTAAACAGTGCTGTGACAGCCAGTATTTTGGGAGAGAGAGAGAGAGACAAGAAGCATATGTGTCTACAGTCAGGGACAAGCCCTCTTTCTATCTTTAAAACTAATATTTTACCTGGAACAAAGTGGGTACCAAATGAGTGTTTGTTGAATAAATGGAAGTATCAATTACAAATTGTATTGCACATGTCTGTATATATTCAATGCATAGGAAACTGCAGAAAATCAACAGTTTCTGACTAAGAAATGGCAAATTCCTATGGCTCAACCCATACACACACATATGCATATGTATACATTTGTGTCTATATGTACACATGTACATCCATATATTTGTATTTGTATGTTTGAGTTAAGGCAATAAGAGGCTTATACTCTAGTTGCATTTATTAGCAATAATCAGGAAGTAATACCAATAAATTATCTAATCCAGTCACCACTGCCAGGCATGTGACATATTTTGTTGCAGAGAAGTTCAGGGAAATTATTAGCTAAAGGCTTACAAAGTTATTAAGTAATGGAACAGTCTGATAAATGTTTAATCAAAAATTAAAAAAAATACGTATATATATACAGGTATGCCTCCTTCATTGTATTTTGCAGCAGGTTTATGGCAACCCTAAATTGAGATAAGTCTATCGACACCATCTTTCCAACAGCATGTGCTCACTTCGTGTCTCTGGGTCACATTTTGGTATTCTTGCAATATTTCAGATTTTCACTGTTATTATATCTGTTATGGTAATCTGTGATCATTGCTGTAACTATTTAATTGTTTTGGAGGTGCCACAGACCATACCCATATAATATGGTGAATGAAATCAGTAAATGTGTGTGTTCTGATTGCTCCACTTACTGGCTATTTCCCAGTCTCTCTCCCTCTCCTTTGGCCTCCCTATTTCCTGAGACACAACAATAAGGAAATTAGGCCACTTAATAACCTACAGTGGCTTCTGAGTGTTCAAGTGAAAGGAAAAGTTGCATATCTCTTACTTTAAATAAAAAAAAGTAGAAATGATTAAGCTTAGTGAGATGGTATGTTGAAAGCTCAGATAGATTGAAAGCTGGACCTCTTGCACCAAAGTTAGCCAAGTTGTGAATGCAAATAAAAGTTCTTGAAGGAAATTAAAAATGAATTCAATCCAGTGAATATTTGAATGATAAAAAAGCAAAACAGCCTTATTGCTGATATGGAGAAAGTTTTAGTGGTCTGGACAGAAGATCAAACCTTCTATTCTGGAAAGGCTGAGAGAGGTGAGGAAATGGCAGAAGAAAAGTGTGACACTAGTAGAGGTTGTTTCATGAGATTTAATGGAAAGAAGCCATTTCCATGACATAAAAGTGCAAAGTGAAGCAGCAAGTTCTGGTGTAGAAGCTGTAGTAAGTTATCCAGAAGATCTAGCTAAGATGACTGAAGAAGGTGGCTACACTAGAACAACAGGTTTTCAATGTAAATGAACCAGTCTTATATTGGAATAAGATGCCATCTAGGACCTTCGTAGCTAGAGAGGAGAAGTCAATGCCTGACTTCAAAGCTTCAAAGGACAGGCTGATTCTCAGGTTAATGTAGTTGCTCCCTTTCAGTTGAAGCCAATTCTCATATACCATTCAGAAAATGCTCGGGCCCTTAAGAATTATGCTAAATCTACTCTACCTGTGCTCTATAAATGGAACAACAAAGCCTGGATGACAGCACACATCTGTTTACAACATTATTTACTGAATATTTGAAACCCACTGTTAAGACCTACTGCACAGAAAAAAAGATTCCTTTCAAAATATTACTACCCATTGACAACACTCCTGGTCACCCAAAAGCTCTGATGGGGATGTACAACGAGATTAGTGTGTTTTCATGCCTGCCAACACAACATCCATTCTGCAACCCATGGATCAATGAGCAATTTCATTTCAAGTCTTATTTTTTAAGAAATACATTAAATAAGGCTATAGGTGCCATAGATAGTGATTCCTCTGATGGATCTGGGCAAAATCAATTGAAAACCTCCTGGAAAGGATTCATCATTCCAGATTCCATTAAAAGCATCCATAATTCATGGGAAGAAGTAAAAATATCAACATTAATAGTAGTTTAGAAGAAGTTGATTCAGCCTTCATGGAGGACTTTGAGGGTTGAAGAGTCCAATGGAGGAAGTGAAGTAAGTGAGATGTGCTGGAAATAGCAGAGGAACTAGAATTTGAAATGGAGTCCAAAGATGTGAACGGATTTCTGCAATTTCGTGATAATATTTGGATTTCTGCAATTTCGTGATAATACTTGGATTTCTGCAATTTCGTGATAATACTTGAACTGATGAGTTGCTTCTTATGGATGAAAAAAGAAAGTGGTTTCTTGAGATGGAACCTAATCTTGATGAAGTTGCTGTGGGCATGGTTGAAATGAAACAAAAGATTTAGAATAGTACATAAACTTATTTGAGAAAGCAGCAGGGTTTGAAAGGACTGACTCCAATTTTGAAAGAAGAGCTACTATGGATCAAATGTTATTAAACAGCATCACATACTACAGAAAATCTTTCATGAAGGGAATTGTTAATCAATGTGGCAAACTTCACTGTCATCTTGTTTTAAGAAATTGCAACAGCCATGCCAGCCTTCAGCAACCACCACCCTGATCAATCAGCGACCATCAACACTGAGGCAAGACCCTCCATCAGCAAAACAATTATGACTCGTTAAAGGCTCAGATAATGGTGAGCATTTTTCATAACAAAGTTTTTTGAAATTAAGATATATACATCCATTTTTAGGCATAATGCTATTGTCCACTTAGCAGACTACAGTATAGGGTAAACATAACTTTTATATGCACTGGGAAACCAAAAAATTTGGGTGACACACTTTATTGTAATATTTACTTTTTTGTGTGGTAGTTTGGAATGGAAACTGCAATATCTCCAAGGAATGCCTGTGTATATATATTCACTTCATTAATATCCAGACATGTTTAGTAACTACCAGCTGTCTATAAATAGCAATAATAAATGACTCATACCCCACTCCTCCTTTCTAATTTAAATAATTTTCTCAACATTTTATTATGAAAATTTTCAAACACAGAAAAGTTGAAAGAATTGTGCAGTGAAGATCAATATGCTCACCAATTCTAATGAATAATACTATGAAAAGTTAGTGTGCTCATATCATCTATAGAACTCAGAATTGCAAGACATGGTCATCTCTTTTGAGGAAAGATCCCAGCAAGTACAGAAAAAGAACAAAATTGAAATTTCAACTGTATATCAATCTTGGACTGGAGAAGAGTGGACTTATTCATAAAGCAGTTTTTTCTTAGTTTTTTAAATCAGTTAAGAACTCTCTGTGAACCTATATGGATACTGATTTTTGCCATTATTTTTTTTTAAACTTTGGGTTTGAATTAAAGATAGGAACAAACTTTTGGCCACTTATGTTCTTAATTATTGCTGGACATAGAAGTTGGCATGTTAAATTTGTGTGGGATACAGATTAAGTCACCCCTGCCTGACAAGTTTCAAAGTGGACAATTTCCCAGCTCAATAATCCTGGGGGTTGGTTGTGATTCATATTCAGTAGATGACAGGGTTCATAACAATAGAATGACTCACTGAATCTTCCTTCCCTTAAGAGTAGCCTTCAGCCATGTAAGGACTTTCTTCTACAATTTTCCTGGCATATAATCATTTCCCAAATATTTATTGAGCCCATACTTTATAATGGGCATCAATCTGAGGCTATAGATGTGAATCCAGTAGAGAACCAATCTTCAAAGAGTGTCTAGTAATACAGGAAGACTTTAATCACATAATGTTATGTTACTAGGAAAATAATTGATTAAAATTTACTTTATGTAATAATTGATTACAACATGTTAAATCCCATTGGTGGTCATCAGTCGCCATTCTGGTTTGCTGTGATTATAAACGTTAAAGATCAAGTTAAGTTCTATACCTATAATAATCACATCCATATGTTCAACATGTTGAAGTTCTGATTCTGAGCTGCCAATTCAAAAACCATAATAAAACTTTACTTAATTTTTTTTTTTAGTTTAGAGAAAAACTCAAAGCCTTTTTTTCAAAACTCAAAGCTTTTATTGCTCATTTTAAGATTTTGTATGAAATAAAAGAAGAAAGAAGAAACCTGTCAACATTTCCATTTCTGCACAGGTCAGTAATGGTCCTTTCTGATGCATTCTTTTTGGCTACCTTAGGACAAGTAATTTAACCACATTGCCCTTTGCAGATGAGCTTCATCAGCGCTGGTCCACGCCCCCACTCCACCCCCACTTCACAGAGTCCTCACGTCTACAGAAGGTTTTAAGAGTGGTTCAGCTGAGTCTGGACAATGAGCGATGACCTGACAGTGAACGTTGAGGGGACTGAGGCGAACAGGGGTGTAAAGTACAATGGGATTGTCCTAAAAGTTTCATAAGGCATGCAAATGATCAGTTCTAATTATCTAGTCCCTCCTTAAGACTGGACTCTTGAACAGCTAGTATTGCAGAGGTCAATAAGATTGGGATTGGACGTTGGTTTTCCAAGGCGTATGTTGGCTTTGTGTCCCCACCTGCTGAAATCCTGCACATTCTGGTCTCCAACTGTGCCTAGTTAAGCTATTAGCGTCACTGAACCAGAGATGGCCATTGAACGCTGGAAGACACAGCATTTTCAACCCAGTGCTCAACAAGCCAACCAAAAGAGAAAGAATCATTCAAATATTAAGATGCACATAGGTAGCCTTTCTGTTCCCAGATTCCCCTAGATCCAAGCAAGAGCTGTTTCCTAGCCCTTAGGAGAGGTAATATTTCCATCCTCCAGTAAAATCCTTCCTGTGCAAGTGCTCCAGAACAAATTAAGCATTTCTTGTGGGACACCAGCAGGCAGCCTCCAACCTGTCCTAAAGGTATGAACGTGTCTCACAAGTTGAATGTTCTCCTGTGGTACAGAGTCCAGTTCAGCATCCAGGCCTCCCTGGCATAAGTCTGTGCTCCCACCCACCAGAGGGTAGTTCATGGTGCCCTGCCTCTGCTGAGCCTTGTGGGCACCTCCCACCTCTTCCAGCTTATCTTCTACAGCCAGACCGTCTCCCAGAATGCTCTTCCTTATGGCTTAACAAGCAGGAGGACTTGAGATTTTTCCATCCAATGTAAGAGTAAATTATCAACCATCTAGAAAGAAAGTGTTATGGAGTGAATAATTCTATATTCACTTTTTAAATATGAATATGTTTCTATATTCACTTTTTAAATATAAATATATTTCTATATTCAGTTTAGAGAAAAGCTCAAAGCTTTTTTGTATGTCTTTTGTATATCTGCCTATATATGCTTTTGTGTGTATATGGTATGTGTGTGTGTATATGCATGTATGTATGCGTGTATGTATAAGTATATTTTCATTCATGGTTCAGACATCTTTACTGGCTCCCCATTCTGTGGTGAATAAAATCTAAAATAAACTCTTAATCTAGCATTCAAGAGTAGCTACAAACTGACCGAACAACACCTTTTGTGTATTTTGTAATCTAGTTGAATGCTTTAGAAACTTCTTCCCATCTTTCAAAACCCAGCTTAAATATCAACTCCTAGGCTTTCCTGATTTCTACCCCCTACTTTTGAGCAGCCCTAATACTTTGTTTATACCTCTTTAATCACATTATATATTGTGTTATGTGGTTTTGTGCACTTGTCAGATTCCCTATCCTTGCTACTGCATTGTAAATGGCAGGAAGAAAGCCTGTTATTATTAAAAACACAATTACTAGCACAATTTATTTGTGAAAACCAAAACACAGAATTTGTGGATACTTTGTATTTACAGGACCCTTCAGCGGAATTGCCCATTTTACTGAGGGTTATTTTGTGCCAGGCACTGAGCTAAGCATGCTACATCCATTGTTTTAAGCTTTTTCTGCTAACACAAGCTGATTTTCTCATTGATATTTAGGCCCGGCATAGCTCGTGGCACAGGTGTAGATGTTCAATAGATGCTTGCTGAGAGGTGAACCTGGAAGGTAAACTGACATAAAACATGAAACTTTTCGTCCTTCTCTCTTGATTTCAATAGATGTATCATCTTCAAGAAAATTATAGATGAATTGATCCATTAGGAAAATCACTCCAACTTAAGTTTATTTGTCTTGGAGTATTTTCTAAAACAAAAGAGAGTATCTATGAATAATGAAGTGATAATGATGAAAAACTGAGTCATAATACAAAAGAGTTTCCTATAGTGTCTGTCTACATGGCACAGACATGTAAAACAATTTTGTTTCTTTAAACCATGATCCTTATGGAAAACATGCTTATACCGTGTTCAAAATATAGAGTATGAAATTCTTCTATTTTTATTCCACCATTTGATGTGTGATCTTACTGAAAACTAAGAAATGAAACTCAAAAATAATTGAAATTATAGGTTTAAATAGTGATATAAGGAATTGAGTATTAGGCTTTTCGTTCTGTTTCTTCTTTTTTCTTTCTATTACTTCTCAGCATCATGTACTTGGTCACTGGTAAGTGTACAGGGCTCAACCCACCTACAACAGGCCTCTAAAAACCAGACCACTTTGTAGACTTGGCAATTAGTTAAGAAGACTTTGAAAAGGAGGACAAATCTTCTGTTTTTTCTTTCTTACTTTATATTTCTTTCCGTGAGAAAGCTGAATCTGGACCTATTTTTAGGATTTGGCCCAAGGAACTGAACTTGGTGGTTTGAGTTTCTCTGTTGTTGTTTTTTGTCTCTTTAGGTGAAAAATAAAGCCCAGGAGTCCTGACCACCACAAGTAGGAAAGCACTAGTTTCTTCTTTCAATTATATGCTTCAGGATACACTAGGATGGAAGTGTGCTTTACATTTCCTGGAAATAGAGGATTTTTGATTCCCCTAAGCTCTTCTGACTTATTCCTTTAACCCTAAGCTCTTCTAACCTATTCCTTTAAATAACTCACTGACTTCTCTAATAATCCTTAAAAATGATGTCATCAAAACACCCTGTAATTAATCTATTGGAACATTAGTTTCCATTTTATTTGTGGAGAGTTTTCACCATCTAGAATTCTTATTTTTCTTCTTTTTTCTGGTGTTATTTCCCATCCTACCCCTTGTTTATGCTTTCTCTCTTTAGCTGAAGAAGGTTGAAACTCCTTTTATATTCCTAAGATCTGAGCACAACTAGAGGGAAATAATTTAACATTGTTTGTTCCATCAGAATGTGATAACCCTTATTCCCTTGCTATTATCTCTTGTGAATTCTTATTAGAGTGTTAGAGGGAATACATAAAACGTAATTTATTATCAAGTACTTCTATTATTAAAGTTATGGAATATTAGGTTTATAATCTTGAGTATGTTTTCAAATCTGGCAGGCTGTGAATGCTCTTACATGTTCCATTGTTTTAGGAAGATACAGGATTTTAGTCCTAGGATTTAGGATTAGAAATATAAGGAAAACATGATACACAATTAAAATGCTTAATTTTCAAAACCCTAGAAATTAGGGCAGATTATACATTAAAGTCGTTGGAAGAGCCACAAGCTGGCTACCAAAAAATAACTGCCCTTGCTTTTGTTCTAAAGTTTGCTTTACAGGTTCAGCAACATCCACTGAACTTTTCCCCTGACTATCTTAACACATCTTTTTCATATTTCAGAGTCTGACCAGGATTGGAAACAGAGGTGTGAAAGAATTATGAAGAGTGGCTGTTTTTGCAATACTTTTGGCTAGAGGTAAAATAAGCAGGAAACTCTAAATGTCTTGACAAAGTTTGTCCTCAAGAAAGTTCTAACTTGAGATTTTTTTTTTTAATGTAAGATTCAGACAATCTGGTTAATACTCAAATAAGAATGAGAACTTAAATGGTTAGCAATAGTGATTGCAAACCTTATGAGGTTTCAAGATACTTTCAGGTATCTTGAACAGATGAATGAGAACTCATGTGATGGCTGTAATATCAGGCCGAAAAATTTGGTGGTATGACTTCTATTTTACAGAAGGAAAACTGATCCATAGTGTTCATAGAAAGTGTCTGATCTATAGTGTTTATAGAAAGTTTTGTTGTTGTCGCTTTGCTCAGAACAGTCCCTTCTATCTGGTAGGCACTCATAAATACTTTTCATTTCTTGTTCTAGTTGAAGGTGAAGGTTATTCTAAAATGCAAGAGTGCTAATTCAGTTTCCAGTGTCATTTGTGACTACAAATGCAGCTCCCTCATGTTCTGAGTTAGCTAAAAAAGATGTGTTAAATACTTAACTATGTGTATTTCAGGGTTTGGTCTGGGTTCTTTCAGACAATCAAGATATTCTGCTTTTGTTCTGGTATTTCATATTTCATTTGAAACTATAATCTGATTTTGATTTGAAAGTATAGAAACCATGAAAGACAAATCCCAATTACTACAAAAGTGATTAGTTTATGATTAAAATGAAGAAGGATTTGGATTTCAACATTTGTAGGAGTGTAACAGATGCCTAGAGTTTGGCAAATAAAAGCAAACAAATGATTAAGTTATTCAGAACTCATTAGCTTAAAAACTGGTTTGCAAGAGCTCTTTCCTAAGAACTCTGATGCAATTTCAAAGAAATTATTACTCAAATATTTGAACATCATCTTTCATGAATATATCCATATGTGTTATACCTTTTTTTACTTGTTCTTAAGGCATATCTACACTAGATCAGCAGGAAAATTGATGATATTTATATGAAGATTAAATACATATTGTAATAAACATGAAGATGTTTCAGAACGTCTGGATGATTGATGTATATTCCTTGAAATGAACCTACTATAGAGAGTAGAACAAATACATATATAACATGTAACTTAAACCTGCATATCTCAAGAAATTATATCCACACTCTCTAGCTATAACAATCTACCACAGGCATATTACTTACATACAGTTTATTTTAAGGCTTGATAAGGAATTAGCAGTGGCAGTAAATTCAATATAATAATCCTGATATAGTAGCAGTAAATTCAATATAATACTCCTGATAAATTCAATTACATAGAATATTCACTTTTCATGCCAAATTTTGTATGCAAAAATTTCAGAGAGATTTCAAGTGCTTGGGGGTGGTCAGGCAGATGGAATAGTAGAGGTTCCAGCATTCGATAAGGTTGGACTAGATTATCTTGTAAGTCCCTGTGATTCAATTCTGATGGAAGATATTGGCTATAAGAGAGAATCTCAGAATATTATATCTGGAAAGGACTTCAAAAACAACTTAGTCTCACTCCTTCGCTTTTCTGAGAGGGAAACCAAACTCCAGGAAATGTCTCATTAATGTCAAATAGTGTTCTAGTTTGCTAGCTGCCAGAATGCAATATACCAGAAACGGAATGGCTTTTAAAAAGGGGAATTTAATAAGCTACAAGTTTACAGTTCTAAGGTTGAGAAAATGTCCCAATTAAAGCAAGTTTATAGGAATGTACAATCTAAGGCATCCAGGGAAAGATTCCTTGGTTCAAGAAGGCCAATGAAGTTCAGGGTTTCTTTCTCAAGTTAGAAGGCATATGGTGAACAGAATCAGGGCTTCTCTCTCAGCTGAAAGGGCACATGGCGAGCATGGCATCATCTGCTAGCTTTCTTTCCTGGGTTCGGTTTCATGAAGTTCCCCGGGAGGCATTTTCCTTCTTCATCTCCAAAGGTTGCTGGCTGGTGGACTCTGTACTTGGTGATGCTGCAGCATTCTCTGCTCTCTCGGAATCTCTCCTTTTCTTCAAAATGTTTCCTCTTTTTAAAAGATTCCAATAAACTAACCAAAACCCACCCAAATGGGTGGAGACATGTCTCCACTTAATCCGACTTAACAACCACTCTTGATTGAGTCACATCTCCAGGAAGATGATCTAATTACAGATTCAAATGTACAATTTAGAAGGGATTAGAAGATTAGAAGAAACGACTTCCTTTACAAAATGGGATTAGGATTAAAATATGGCTTTTCTAAGTACATATATCCTTTCAAACCAGTACAAATAGCTACTAGGTTTTAAGGGATTTGTTCGAGAGGAGGCTATCTTTTGGTTTTATTGAGAGCCTAGTAGAATGTAACTGTTTTTTCAGAGACCTATTTGTGTGGTATAAGAAAAACTGGGCACCCATGGAATTTAGAAAGTAAGTTATCTGAGGTTAATCATCTGAAATATGTCTAAAATTTGCAAAGAACCTGTTTTGTACTTGAGTGTTTGAGAGTTCACTGTATCTTAAGCTTCCATTCATTTTGTAATATTCTTGTACACCTGTTGCAATGGGAATATGTCTGACAGGTTTTCTAAGGTAACTTACTTCTACTAAGAACAAAGGGGAAGGTCAGCATTAGGTTATGAATCAGAGGTAAGTACTGCATTCTCAGTTCACTATGCTATGTTATCAGCCATTCCTGGTGGATATATTAGGGAAGTAAGCAAGGCTGATAACCTGGGTAGGCACCAGGACAGTCTGCAGGTTGGTAAAGTAGTTACAGGTTGATTGGTCACCAGCATTGCCTGGGGCTTTCTGAGTGCTCTGACCTTCCCAAGACGAGGACAATGTAATGACCGCTCTCTAAAGGAACTTACCTTGTGGTTTTTGCTGAGAAGTTCATAGAACCTACATATCCTGGTGTCAAAAATAAGACAAAAACACAAGCTATGCACATTGAAAATTTAAGAACGTGATGTTATTTATTGGGTTTGTTTGCATGGTACCTCTTTGACTTAATTTTAAAGAAGATAGAGAGTTTGATTTTGTTGTTTTCTTCTATGGAGTGTTCCTAGGAAATGCATTTTAAGAAAAGACTCTCACACATGGTCTAGCAGAGATACGAGGGTGTCAGCAATAAGAACCCTTATCCTGGTACAGGAGTGGGAGCTCAGCCTGGCAATGAAAAAGATTTAGTGTAGTATTTTTCCCAAATGAAAATTTCCTCACACATAATCAACTGGGGGATTTTGACTTAAGAAAACTATGATGCTGTTGGAGTGGGAAAGCAGTACCTAGCAATTAAGGCGTTCCCTGACTCTTGATAAATTGGCTACCTCAACTCATTCGCTGGGTCTAACCGAGTCACAGGCACTATTTTAAGTGCTGGAGATATAATGAACAAAAAAGATAAAACAAACAAACAAACACCTCCGTCCTCTTGGAACTTAACGTTGTATAAAAGTTAGGAAATTTATTATGTGACAATAAATGTTGTAGGGAAAAGCAGAGAAGAAGACATAGGAGAGTTTAGGGTTTGTGATTTTAAATAAGGAATACGGAGAAGATCTCACTGAGTGAAGACTTGAAGGAGATGAGGGAGTGAGTCACGTTTCTATCTTGGATAAAGAGTATCCCTGGCAGAGGTAATAGGAAATGCAAAGGCCTGGAAGTGGGTGTGCGTCTGGCTTGTTCCAGAAATAGCATGTAGGCTGGTGAAGGTTAAAATAGGAAAGGGGTCAGAGGATGTTGAAGGGGAAAGGACAGGAAGAAGGTCTCAGAGGTTCTAGTAAGGATTCAGCATTTACATTGAGTAAAATAGGTAGCCAATTCAGGAGTGATGTGACCTGGCATGTTTTAAAATGGTCAGTCTATCAGCTGTGTTGAGAGTGGAATGAATGGAAAGTGATGGAAGTGGGAAGACCAGCTAGGAACCTGTTGCCACAATCCAAATGAAAGTGATAGTGGCAGACGTGGGTAGTAGCAATGCAGGGTTTAAAAACTGGGCAGATAGGTTATATTTTGAAGCTAGAGCTAACAGAACTTTCTGATGGATGCAGTGGCAGGAGGGTGAGAAAGATAGGAGCCAAGAAAGACTGGCTTGAGCCAGTGAATCATGGAGTTGCCATTTAATGAGGTTGAAAAGACCATATGGGGAGCTGATTTTGACAAGATGAGGAGTGGAAGCTCAGTTTATACCAGTTAACTTTGCAGTACCTATTAGGTATCCCACTGGAGATACAACATCTGAAGCTGGATATTAAAGTCCGGAGGTCAGCAAAGAGATTCAGGATGGAAATACAAGTCTGAGAGAGCTCAGCAATTAGGTGAAATTTAAATTCGTGAAACTGGATGAGATTACCTAGGGGGTGAGTGAAACAAAGAATGGGGCGAATGAATTGGAGGCTGCAAGTATGAAATACTTGGGAGGGTTTTGCAACAGAGGGAAGAGAAATAAGGCAGTACCTGGAGAGGTAATTGGGATCAGGAGACATTTTGAAAGGAGAGGAATCACGTGTTTGCTTTTGATTAATAGTGAGGAGAAAGGGGGACAATGAATGACGTAGGAGAAAGATGAGAGATTTGGGCAAGAGGGAATGGTATCTAGGGCAGCAGATAGATCACAGTTCATCCCTTATTGGGGGGACTGATGTCAGAGTATACAGGAGGTATTGAGGTTAAGAAGAGGAGAGAACAAGGTATGAAACAGTGTTTTAAGAAAGAGAGAAAGTAGAAGAATCTATATGGCAAGAAAATATGATGGATAAATTCCAATATGATCAATAGCATGTTGGAGTCAGACAATTTGAGGGAGTAAGCTGGAAATAAAGCGGATGGTGGTGAATGACTAGTTTATATCTTAATGGCAATTAGTCTATTTCCAAGTGAGTTGTGAGGAAAATGAGTATTGAATATTTAAAAGTATCAGATTTAAACATATTGTGAGGCTTTTGGGGAACCTTAGCCTTGTGCATTTAGCAGGGGCGTGTGTATTTATACAGGAATGTAGATTAACATTGACATAGACTTCCGCACAGTATGTGGCAAGAGAGAATTAATGGTCTTGGCCAGTAGATTTTGCGCTTAAAATATGAGTCAATAAGGGGGTACAGGAATACAAGCCCGAAGGAGAGCTGGAGCAAGAGATCTGTATGTTATGCCTTCCAGACCTGAGACAGGAAGTCCGATTTTAATAGCTTTGACTTACAAATTTAATATCCTCCAAAGAAAATTCACCTGTTGCCAAATCTTGTGCCAGGCTTTGGATGCACGCAGTTTCTTCAAGTCCCTTGTTTGTTTTCATTTCTTTCTTTCTTCTTTTTCTTCTTCTTCTTCTTGCCAGAGTTTTCTGAACTTTTAGGCATAAATTCTAAAGGGCTTCTCATCTATCTTCTTGAGGAATTGTTTAATCGGAGGCCATAATGAAAGAGATATTTTAAACATTTTGGTTTAAAATGCATTTATCCTGTATACGGATTTCCCTAGATTCTCCATGTACATATATAAACATACTGTTTGTGCCTTGCAATTTGGCCCACTTATTGAAATCCAACTCTTCAAAAACATTCTTTTTTAGTTAGTGAACGCTGAAAAGCAGCAATTCTGTCAGGAGAAGTTCTATTGACCTAGGTGCCAAGGACTTCTTATTTTTGTTTCATGTACCTTCATTTATAGAATTAAGTGCCCCAAAGCTGCTAAACCTGATCTATCACATGGTCAGGTGTCAGTATTTAGCAAATGCTGTTGCCACTAATGGTTTTTGCACTTGCATTGTTTCACAAAATTTACTTTCAAATTGTGTGACTGAACATTTCCATTCAGTATTACCAAAATAAAGAGGCAAGAAATACATAGTTTTCTCATAAAGAGAACAGGAAACTCTTCATTAAAATGCACATTGTTTTACTATGGGCTGGTGGTAAGAGGAAGTGGATTTAAAGATCACTCTTCAAGATGAACAAAAAAGAAATGCGAAGGGATTTAGATGTAAGAGACTTAAGATGTATCCTGTTTAATCTTTATTAGGTATATTTAAGATGAACTGTTTTCTTTAATTTATTCCAAAATCCTTTGATTTTTGACTGAGTTTAAGAATGGACAAATGAAGATGTATGTTATTATGATTATTATTATTTTTTATTATAAATACCTTAACATTTTTATTCCTAATCATGAATATAATGCATGCTCACTGTAAAACTGTTCTTTAAAATGTATACAATAGTAAGTACATGTCCTCCCACAATCTTCTCTCCTAGAGATAACCAGTTAGCAGTTTAGTTTATGTACTTCCAGGTTTATTTCTATGTGTGTGTGTTTGTCTTTAATTTTTTTTTTTTTACATGGGCAGGCACCGGGAATCGAACCCGGGTCCTTTGGCATGGCAGGTGAGCATTCTTGCTTGCTGAACCACTGTGGCCCACCCAATGTCTTTAATTTTTAAAGCAAATGCACTCTCAATCATTTTAGCCTCTGCATTTTTTATTTTGTTAATTAATTTTGAACCTCTTTTCATATAGATTTACCCCATTTGCTTCATTATATAAATTAACTATTTATTTATTTCCTTATTGGGGATTATTTTGGTTTCTAAGTTTTGCAATTGCAAGTGACATTTTTATTCACATCTCTAATGCAATGGGGATGGCATAGCCTACTCAAAGGCTTATTGAAATAACCAGTGACATAATTCATATAAACTGTCTAAAATAGTGCATAACCCAAGTGCTTCAAAATGTTATTATTTTCTTTAGTACTAGTGAATAGGTCATATGACAAACTCTTAGAAATGGAACTACTTAGTTGATTGCTCCTGCCAAATTGCTTTCCAAAGAGATTCTATCTGTTTATAGTCCCTTCATCCATGAATAAAGAATTTTTGTTTCTCCATTCTATTTAATTGATGTATAACATACATAAAGAAAAGGGTGCACACATTATAATTATTGACTCAAGCACATGAATGAACACATGCAACCAATACCCTAATCAAGATAAGAGTCCATTTCCATCATCCTAGAAGCCTCCCTTGAGTCTCCTCCCAGTCACTATTTGCTCCTCCAGTCCCCTCAAGTTGAAGCATCTGTTGTTTCTGACATCACAGATCAGTTTTGTACTTTTGTGTCTGACTTTGTCACTGTGTGTTATATTTATAACAGATGATTATGACTACTCTGTTGTTGGATGTGTCAGTATTACACATCTGTATGGCATTCTGTTGTAGGAGTATATTGCAAATCATTAAAAATATTCTGCATGAATTTTATTAGGTTTCTCAACACTTTTTCTTAGTGTAGCTTAGGGCTCAATACAATGGTAGATACCTCTGGGTTTCATCAGTTCCATAAAAATGTGCAATTTCTAGCTTACAACATTTTGCTTGGCCTCAAATCCCTGCACCATAGTGAACTGACAAATATTCCAAGAGAGAGCAGTTGAGTAGGTTTGACTTGCCCTTGTGTTTCTTTTACCTCCAGGATTTTAGTTTCTCAGTTATTGGCTCATTTGCCTGTTCTTTGATATCTTCAAACAGCTTTTTTTCAAAAACATTTTACCATCTTTTCTAGATGTTCTCGGTATGAGGAAATTGGTCTGATACAAATTACTCAATCATAATCAAAAATGAAATAGCTGATTCCCTACACCTTTATCAATATTTGGACCTCAGTCACCTCTTTATTATTTGCTCATTTTCTAGCCCAGAAGTTAGCAAATCATCTTCATTTTTATTACCTCTTGGCAGTATGTGTTGAACATATTTTTAAAGCTAATTGGCTATTTATATTTTTATTCTGTAGATTGCTTAATTTTCTATTGGATTAATTTCTTTCATTGATTCAAGAATTTATGTACTTAGACTCTTAAACTTTGTCTTGTGTTTTGAAAATGTCTTTTTCTTCAGTTTGTAGCTTATTCATCTATCAACTTTGTCCGTGACACTTTGTGTCACATAGAAGTTTAAAGTTTCTAGTGTAGTCAAGTCCATCAACATTTACCTCTGACTTCTGGCTTGTGTATAATGCTAAGAAAGACCTCCTTCTCCACCTCACATACATACTTAGAAGGCTTTTATATTTTCACTAGTACTTTAGAGTTTTAATATAGTATATAATTTTATTTAAATATCATTTCCCCTATATATAATTTAGTGAGCAATGTGAGAAAAGGATATAGCTTATCCTTATCCCAGAGAATTAGCTAGTTATCTCAATTTGGTTTATTTACTAGGTCAATCCTGCTCTTTGATTTAAAGAGTGGAGAGCAGGGATTGATTAAAGCCTCCCTTTCCATCAGTGTATGGCAGTCATCAGGTTCTATGTGATTCCACTATCTAAGCCATATTTAATTAGCTCGCGGGTAGTGACCTAATCACAGTTATATCAAGGAGTCCCTTCCCTGGAATTTTTGGACTTAGATCTAGAGAATATCTGAACCTCTGAGATATAAAAAACATCTGAACCTCTGAGATATAAAAAACTCAGGGTCTATTTGATATCCATGCTTTCCACCATGTGGAGGATGCATTTGATAGTAAAGAAAAATAAAACCAGTATGTAGGGAAATACAATGAAAAAAAAAATATATATATATAGAGAGAGACCTGGCTGTGCCAGAGTTCTTGATACCAATTATCCAATAATCTTAGCTGCACCTCTACTCTTCCTAATGATTGGTTCTCACATTTTGGTTGATTTCCTTGATGCATTTCTCTTTTGTTTAAGCAAGTGAGAGCGATACTTTTACTAATATGGACTTTAACTAATATGCATGGATCTATTTCCAGATGCCCTATTCTATTCCTTTCATTTACCAGCCTTCTTCTGCACCAGTAACACATTGTCTTAATTATTTTAGGTTTATGGTACATTTTTGAGGTCTAGTAAACAAGCTTTTCCTCATTAGTCTTCTACAAAACTGTAGTGACTACATTTCAGCATTTTTCCCCAATGAATATTTTTATCAATTTACGAAATTCTGAAAAGAAAGCAAATGGAATTTTCTTTGTTACTGCACTATACTTTAGTTAATTTGAGGAGAATTTACATTAAATCTTTTCAAATGTTATATATATAGCTTTTTTTTTTGTAAAAGAGCCAAATAGTAGTGGTAGTGACCCTTTTTTCCCCAAGTCCCAATCCTTTTCCCAGTTTGATATATATCCATCTTCATCTTTTATTGTTTATCTGATTTATTCTTATCTTTAATTTCCTTTTTTAAAAAAATGAGAATGACAAATGTCATGTCTTTCTTTAACTTCTCTAATTTGAGATCTATGCATGTTCACACAAATAGATGATCTTCATTCTTTTCATTCGTTAGGGGGATTCTATGATATAGGTATATTTAACTTATCTAATGATATCCCTATTGACAATAGGGAGGTCTATTGAGGTCTAGTAAACAAGCTTTTCCTCATTAGTCTTCTACAAAAGTGTAGTGACTACATTTCAGCATTTTTCCCCAATGAATATTTTTATCAATTTACGAAATTCTGAAAAGAAAGCAAATGGAATTTTCTTTGTTACTGCACTATACTTTAGTTAATTTGAGGAGAATTTGAGGACAATAGGGATATCATTAGATAAGTTAAATATACCTATATCATAGACAATAGGGATATCATTAATAATGATAATAATAAAATGTAGGTTATTACCTAATAAACCTAATAATAAAATGTAGGTTATTACCATTTTTGCAATATCACAAACAGCTTTGGCATAACACTCTTAAAATGTCCTTTTTGTTCACATTTCTTAAGAAGCTACCACTAAGCAGCATTGGGTTTTTAAAGGTAATATCAAATTATCCTCCAGAAAGTTTGTATCAGGTTTACACATATGCAAGAAGCAATAATAGACATTTCCCCACCTTTTTATATACTCAGGAATATCATTCTTCTGAAATTTCTGCCGTTCAGAGCAAAAGAAAAATGATCTCATGGTGCTTTTCATTTTTATTTTAATGGTTACCAGTGTGGTTGAACAGCTTTATTTATTCATTTGACCTTTTGTATTTCCACATCTAAGAACAGCCAACTTATAACCTTTGCCCACCCATCTATTTTTGGTGTTGTTTTAATTGTTTGCATTTTTCCTCTTGACTTAGTCCAGCTGGTTTAACTCTTGTTCTTTGTACATTTTGAATATTAATCTTTTATCTGTAAAATATATAATGAAAACATTTTCCCTGGGTTTTCAATTGCCTTTTAACACTGTAAATGATATCTTATTTCATAATGAAGTTTTACAGTTGTATTAATTAAATTGATCAGTCTTTTCTTTTGTTGCTTATCTATATACATATACAGATAAGCAACTATATATATATATATAGTAGTTGCTGTTTGAGAAGACTCCCTTAGTATTTTCCTTCATTTTCTCTTAAAAATGTTTTTAAAATTGAATGCTTCTTTGATCATGAAACATATTTTTGTGCATGTGTAAAGGCTACTATGTAGCTTATTTCCTTTACCCCACTGTATTACTGTGTGTGGAAATCCTTTGATTATGTTTTTCATCCATTTCTCTGTTGCCAATGAAGACTGACTTTCCCCTAAAATTGTTGATGGCAATTGCTGGTTCCCACCTACTCCTCAGTGATCTGAAGCCTTCATCATAAACCAAATTATCTGTTAATCTTTGCTTGATTTACCTGTACTTGTACACTCTGTTTTGATATAGTTGACTACTTTTATGTTAACATACTATTTTAATTACTGTGGTTTTAAAAATAAGAGTACATTGTTTTAAAAAACAGTCACAGATTTTCTTGGGTATTTTTATTTTTATATGAAGTTTAAAATCATCTGTATTATTGGGATGGCATTGAAAGTAAAGATTAATTTAGAGACAGTTTATATCTTTATAGTGGTGAAAATTTGTATCCAGAAACACGATATCCCCATTTATTGAGGTCTTTTTGTGTGTGTATGTGATTCATTAATATTTCATGGTAGTTTTTTTCATATAAGCTTTTCACTCTTCAAGCTAAACTCATTTCTAATTATTTAAGTCACTGTTGTCAATATAATGGAAATTTTAAGTTACTGACATCTCATAGTTAGCTATTGCTGTTATAAAAAGAAAAGAATGTTGATTGCTTAAAATCATAGTATCTGCAAAATTATTAACTTGTTCGTTTCTTTCCACTATGTACACGTGTTATCCTTTTATTATTGTCTCTTTTGGACAAGACAGAATCTCCTGAATAATGTCACATAACACTGGTGACAGTAGATATTTGTATCTCTTTTCTGTCATAGATGAAAATATCTTACATCCTTAATATGATGTTTTTGTTGTTGTTGCTGCTGGCTGATAAAGAATGCTTTATCTACACACATGTAGTCGTTATATTTATTGTACACACAGATACTGTATATGTGAATACCATCAAGGTAGGGAATAAAGAATTGAGCTGCAGTGTATTGGAAAGACTTCAGATCATGAAATGAGCAGGTTGGAATCCTGATCCATCCTGTACTTACAGTGTAACATTGAGAATGGTACTTTATCTGTGTGGATATTCCTGCGTCTGAAGTAAGAAGACAATAATACACACAATGATAGGGTTATCGTGAGCAGTAAAATATATGAGATGTGTAAACAGGCCAGCAAAATGCCTGAAGTGGTACTGATTAAAAAAATCTAGACTCCCACCCAAATCCCAGAGGATTTGAGCAACAGCAAATGTTGAGTAAAAACAACAGGAAATCATGTACTTTTCCTATCCTCCCACTCTTAGTGGAAAGCAAAGAACCTATTAAGATAATACATAGTTTGTACTAGTGAATTTAATTTCACTAAGATGACATGAATTTTTAAGGCTAGTTTCACACTATAAATCTATGACATAGAAAAGTGAGTTATTCTTTTAAGCTTATTTTCTTAACTTACATGTAAATCAAAAAGAAAAAAACCTCTTCTAGAGTTATATAAAGTTGCCTAACCTCATATATCCATAAATGGAAACAAAATATCATCAGAATATTTTAGAACCACACATACTCTTTGAGACCAAAGGAAGAAAGGTTTATTTGATCTGGAGCTGAAATTTTCTGTAGCACATAATCTAAGTCAACCTATTGGTATAGCTCATTTGAGCAACTGAAACACAGGGAGCCCAGAATAAGAAAGAGTACCATTAATTCTGTCTAGACTAATGTAAATGCCTGAATGCATCCTAGAGTATATTAAGCAGATAATCGAAAAGTATGGGATGGAAGGACAAATATGGAACTCTTCAACTTTATTGTCAGGGAACCCCCTGATACTGTGTCAAACTTTAGGGACACCCGAATCAATAGGGCACATCCTTGATCCTGAGGCTCAACCATGTGAAGCTTATGCAGGTAGCAGAGCAGCTTAGGCTACCCATAGGTATGCCTAAGTGTTACTCCTGGAAGACCTCTTTTGTTGCTCAGATGTGGCCTCACTCTCTCTAAGCCCAACTCTCCAAGTGAAATAATTGCCCTCCCCCTTATGTGGGACATGACATATGGGGTGAAAGTCTCCCTGGCAATGGGGGAGATGACTCCCAGGGATGAATCTGGCCCTGGCACTGTGGGATCAACAATTCCATTCTGACCAAATGGGGGAAAAGAAGTATAACTAATAAAGTAGCAGTGGCAGAGAGAGTTCAAATAGAGTCGAGAGGCTACTCTGGGGATTGCTCTTTGCAAGCTTCAGTTAGGCATTGCTACCTATCATAACCTGTAAACCCCAACTAGAACCATTCCAGCCAATCCTAAAGAACACCTAGGGCAATATATAAGAGATTCCACAAGGGTTCCATGCACTAGAGTAACTTTTCAGAAACCTACAACCTCCAAATGGGTCCCTGGACCAGATAAGTCCTGCTACCTAGAGGGCCCAGCCGCTCTGGCACATCAGATAGTTCTATCTTCCTACCCCATATGAGCAGCAGATCCTTCCAACATGAAAAAGTTGGATGACCATAACCCAAACATCCCTAAAGAAAGGGTTGGAAAGATCAAAGGTGATGGTGGAGTTATACAGAGAAGATAGGATTTCACAAATGAATATGAATGCTGAATCATTAAATTGATATCTCTTTTGGTCTACAATATCTTAGAGCAGGTAGAAGGAAAAACCTAAAATTCTGAAATTGTAACCCATGCCAAACTCTGAAATATGTTCTACGACTAATTGTGGTGCTGTGCTTTGAAATTTATTGCCTTTTCGTATGTATGTTAATTTTCACAAAGAGGAAAGAAAGAAAACAAGTCAATTGTGATGGAAAAAAAATTTAAGCCTTCTAGCCTTCTATATTCTGGAGCAGCCAGAAGGGAAAATTTGAAAGGATGGTATGGTAGCCCATGACAAACTCTGGGATCTGTCTTATAATGACTTGTTGAAGAGTACTTTGAAAACTATTGCTTTTTTTATTTCTTCGCTTTGTATATATGTTATACTATACAATAAAAAAGTTTTAAAAAATATATCATTAGATCAAGTCTTTTTACTTTTGATTAACCAAATGAGCTTCATTCAGATTTGAGAAGTTCTTCAGGAGCATTGAAAATCAACATAAGGGCCACTTTATTTTGAAGTATAGTCGTTCATGATGTAAGGGTCAAGTTACTGTTGAATTAATAAAATTAAAATAGAAATCAATGAACCCATTGTGAAGCCCTTGACAGATACTCTGATGTTGATGACTTAGAAAAGCCGGGTCCAGTCTCTACTTGGACAAGAATGTGTTTCTTCTACTTAGCTCCAGTCAGAGCTAATCATCAAAATGGTGTTGAACGGCCTTAAATAGTTCTTCAACTTTGAGCAGGTCCTGCCTTGTCATTTGTGATTTGGCTGGCAAATCTCTCCACACACACCCTTCCAGTTGGTGTTGGTTAAAACATTCTATGATTTTGTGAGGCTGTGACTTTTACGGAAATGCTTCTTTCATCCATGCCTCAGCATCAAAATCTAAAACATGAAACAAGTGAAGCATCTTGTTTGAATCTAGCTGGATGGATTTTGAGTTCCCCTGTGGCAGGGATGATGTTTTCTATAACTTGTATTCCATACAATTCAATGGAAAACTCAGAACACAATAAATGTTGCCGTTGATGTTTTAATGGCAGGTAGCTGAAAACAATAGAGTGGTATAAAAACTTTTGAGGGTAAATATTATAACATATCATTTCAAAGTCTGTTCTTCCAAAAAGATTCCAGGCATCTTTGTTGATAGGGATGAAAATCACTTATGTATAATAAGTGTAAGAGCACCATTGTGCATTTAGTGGGCACTCAGTAAATGCTAGTTGAGTGAGTGAGTGAGTGAAAAATATCCATTTGACAGTTAAAGAAATTAAGTTTAAGTGAACGGTGATGAAATGCAAAATAGGATAAATGTATAAAGAAATATAAATTTAAAATATAAACAGTTCTCTTTATATATTTTGGCCAACAAACTCTTTTGGGGGAATGGAACGTATTATATCTTGTTAGTAAATTTCTTGGTTTGTAAACGAGCATCCCTTGTACTGGCCGGTAGTCTAGTTTTAAAAACTCAGTGGATAGAGGGAATGTGCCTGGACTCAGCATCTTTATGTTTGAGAAGCTCAACAGGCCTTCTCTCTCTGGGGCAGTGGTGTTCTTTTTTGTTCTCTAAATGCACAGTCGGACAGACTGACCTGGAATAACGAAGATCGGGGCCATGTTGTAAGGCTGATGCCAGCAATAGATGTCGATATAGTGCAAGCCAAGCCTGTATTAAAGGGTGTGTGGGCTCATGAAGAAGGGTGGACATTGAAAATACTCTAAGAAGCATGAGAACCACAAAACCATCGACGACTATAGATTTTGTATATCGAAGGCCAGTTTTGCTGCTTTCCAATAAATCAGAACGATTGCAGGTTACTTACTCTTGCAAAGGGGCTGGCAACGTGTATGCTTAGGTTTTTCAGCAGCAAGACCTTTCTCTTTTTGAGAGGAATGCTATTTCTGTTTCTTGAGTCTGAGACCTCTGGTTTTCTTAACTTGCAGGCAGTCTGGGAAGCTCCTTTTGTGGCGTGTGTTCCCAGACACAGCAGAGGCCTGGGGGGGCAGATCAGCAGGCAGGGGCTGGCTGGCTGGCTGCTTGTGCGCCCTGCTGCCTGCCTTCTGGGGTTGGCATGCTCTGTGGCTGCTGTTTATACCTGCTGAAGTGCTTTCTGTGTTTGAGTTGGCGCTGCCAGCTTGCACGCAGGAGCTCCAGGCTGTTCACGAGGTCTGTCCCCGAGCTTTGAAACCTCTGAGCTGGCGGCTGGGGCGAGAGAATGTCTCTCTCAGCTTTTGGGTGAACTCCATGTTTTTTCCAAGAGGTTAGCTCACTGTCCACAATCCAGGCTGCTAGACAGAATGTAACAGTTACTGCTGGAGACATCCTGAACTTTTAAAGGCAAAAGGAGGAGGAGGGAGGGAGGGAAGAAAAAATTAAAAAAAAAAAAAAAACCCAGGGTGAATTGAACATCTTCAAAATGAACATTTTATATCTGGTAAAACCAAGTTTTTACTGAACTGGAAAGCTTTATCACCAGGGAAGGAAAAAAATATATCACTTTTTATTACAGCAGGAGGACATATTACAAACTTTCCAACTCCATCCTAGGTCATGTTTGAGAGCAGAGCAGATTAATCAGCAGCTGTGGCAACGGTATTAGGAATGATGTAATTTTTGTAAAATTTTACCAGGGTGTCTTTCTGGTCCTTTCATCAGTCCATAAAGCTTTTTAGGAGACATGTTATTTTCACAAGTGGCAAAATTAGGGAAACTCTGACACCTGCCTGTCTCCCGCCCATGGCTCTTTGCTTTTTCTTTTTGTCGCTTCAGGAATATCACCAGCTTTTCATTTGCCTATCACTCCTCTCTCTTGCACTCTTTATTTGAGAAGCCTTGATTCATGGGAAAATTGTATTTTTTGGTTATATAAACTTGAGTGTGGCTAGAATTACATATTTTGCTCTATGTATGTGTGTGTGTGTAGGAATGAGCATGATATCGATACCCATAAGATAGCATAATTGAGGCACTAGAGAATTGTTAGGAAGGTACATGAAGTATAAGAACATCCAAATAAAATGTAGACACTTTGGAGAAATAAGTTTAAAGCTGGATATGACTGAATTCGAAGGTTCATTGCAATTTTGTTTACAGGAATACCTAATACAGTCCTTGTTTTATTTCAGACCCCCATCAAATACAAAGTCTGTGTTCTTATAAATAGTTTAAGAATTTTGTCTGTCATGTTTGCCTATGAAGAACATAAAAATGCCTTTGAATGTGGCAGAAGCAGTCTCATTTCACCAGGCCAAGGGAAAGAATCCCTACTGTTGGATTTCCACCTAGAGAAATGCTAGTGAGAAATGAATAGTCCCTCCTTGACTTAAGGGTAGTGCCTTTATTCTTGGGCCAAACTCAGTGGCCTTCCATTCTACAGTGACAGCCTCTTTCTCCCTCCCTCTCCCCACCTGTCTCCCCATGCAACTCACACTGTCTGCCTGCTGAGGCTGAAGGATGGAGAAACTGACCATTACCTTTGGCTTTGTCTGAGGGCGATGCCATTGGAGACTTATGTCAACTCTCTAAGGTGATCCAGCTCTCCCCGTACCTGGACGGCTTTGTTTGTCATCCCAGAGGTTTATTGACGTAACATGTATTCCTGGTCTCTTTTATGAAAAAATGTTTAAACCTGTGGGCATGTCCAGATGGCAGTGAAAGACTTGCATTCATGAGAACAGCAATCCGCAATTCACGGCTGCCAACGTAAGCAGCAAAGCCTGGCCTCTGCCACGTCATGGTCTTGTCAAAAATCTCCAGGGGAAGAAAGCAGACAAGCACCCGGAGGCCAGAGATCCTGGGGTTTCAGACTTGGAGTGGGGGCAGAGTGACAACACAACCTAATCCCAAGCAGAGCCCTTTTCGTTACTGTGCCATTTATAAAGGGGGGAGAGTGAATGGGAGGAGAAGGGAGCTGCGTTCAGGTCTGCCGCTCGCATGTGAGTGCAATGCCTCTTTCAGAGCTTAATTCCAGGGATGTAGGACAGTAAGGTTCAGGCTGAACTGTGAGGTCCAGCTCTGGGCTCCAGGGCGGTGGCTGTCATGTGGCGAATGGGCAGGTGCCAGCTTCTCGAGGAATCTGTGGCATCCTGAAGGGCATTGGTTTCTGCCTTATATCCCATTAATGCAATGATTGAGATGGTAAAATGCCACCTGAACAGGTGTTCTCAAAAAGGTCAACAATCGACAGGAAGTTATTTCCTTCAAACCACCTGTTTCCCCCAAGTGCAGAAAACTCTCAGGTGACAGCCTTCTAGCCCTTATTGGCAGTTGCTGTGTCTTTTGTGAAACTGCTAGGATATGTTGAAGGAGATTGTGTCCATTAAGAAATTTGGCACACTGTTGCTGCTTAACATATGATATAGTAGGGGGTGGGGGGAAGGCCTTTTCCATTGAATACAAAGAATAACTTGAGAAATTAGAGAAACCCTTAAATAAAAGAGAATGGTTCCTGATAACTGCTTGCATTTGCTTAATTTTCAGTGTTATTGAAGAAAAAGATGAGATCCTAAATATCACAATAGGAGCCTGGGTTTTAGGAGCAATAATACTTTGCTTTTGCTAGCCATAGTCTTTGTCCAGGTGTTATTGAAATGGCATAGGGGCAGGAACAGGCTGTATGTCACCTTTCAAATGCAGATAGACAATACTGAGCATTTATGATTTGAATGGCACAACGTAAAACCCATTCTTCACACCAAACCTTTAAGTATTTTAGTTTCCAGGGCTGCCCTAACAAAGTGTCACAAACTGGGTGGTGTAAAACAACAAAACTAGATCACTTCCCAGTTCTGGAGGTTAGATTGCTTCATGGTTCTGGAGGCTAGAAGTCTGAAATCAAAGGTGTTTATGGTCCACCTGCCCTTTGAGACCCATAGGGGATGATCCTTCCTTGTTGTGCTAGCGTCTGGTGTTTGTCCACCATTCTTGGCAGTCCTTCATTTGCAGATGCTCTACTGCAGTCTCTGCCTCTGCTGTCCATTGGCCTTCACCTCTCATGCCTATCTCTGCATCCAAATGTCCCTCTACTTATAAGGACACAAGTCATATAGGTTGAGAGCTCACCCTAATTCAGTTAGGCCTTATGCCCTATCTTAACTACTCAAATATTCACAGACCCTATTTCCAAATAAGGTCATACTCATGGGAGCTTGGCTTAGCTAGAACCTATTCTTCTGAAGGACACAATTTAACCCATATGAGTCATTGAACCAAGACAAATTGACAAAGAATTGGTCTGGTTAGAAGATTACTGAAAAAATAAACTCCCACTTGTTCAAGTTCTTTCCCTTTGGTTTAGTATCAAATGTATCGGAGGAAGAGTACAAATGAATGGACCAGCTCTTTGTTGCTCCCTGACGTGACAGTAGATGGTCAATGGAGGGATCAATGCAGCCTCAGCAGGCACCTACCAGACCACAAGGCAATGAAATTGCACTTGTTTCTTTAGCCCCTTTGAGTGGCAGTAATGCAAGTTTCTACTTTTTAAAAATAAAATGTATTGAAATATGCTAATACACCATACAAACCATTCAAAGCATACAAATCAGTGGCTCACAGTATCATCACATAGGTATGCATTTAGCGGTATGATCAACTGTAAAACATTTTCATTACTCCAGAACAGATTCCTACTTTTCGTACCAACAGTCTTAGAGAGGGGCCCACTAGAGCTTACAGCTTCTACTGTCATATGAAGGATCCTTTGCTGGGCCTTGGTCAGCATCATCTACTGCAGCAGGCCTAGTCCTAGCCTGCCCCAGCAAGATTACAGTAGCCACAGGAGATCCTGGAAATGGTCAGTCATTTCTGGTACTAAAATGATATTCATTCCCTGAAAAACCATAAGGAGTAGTTGGGGGAGCTGAAGCACAGCCTTCATATAGCCTCAAATAGTGACACTATCTTCAGAGCAAATATCCATCTGTTCTAGTTTGCTAGCTGCTGGAATGCAATATACCAGAAACAGAATGGCTTTTAAAAAAGGAAATTTAATAAGTAGCTAGTTTACTGTTCTAAGGCTGAGAAAATGTCCCAATTAAAACAAGTCTATAAAAATGTCTGCTCAAAGGCATCAGAGAAAGTTACCGTGGTTCAAGAAGGCCGATGAAGTTCAGGATTTCTTTCTCAAGTGAGAAGGCACATGGCAAACACAGTCAGGGCTTCTCTCTCAGCTGGAAGGGCACGTGGCAAACACAGCGTCATTTGCTAGCTTTCTCTTCTGGCTTCCGGTTTTATCAATCTCCCTGGGAGCATTTTCCTTCTTCATTTCCAAAGGTCACTGGCTCATGGACTTTCTTGCTTCTTGGTACTGCAGCATTCTCTGCTGTCTTCGAATCTCTCATTCTTCAAAATGTTTCCTCTTTTATAGGACTCCGATAAACCAATCAAGACCCACCCGAATGGGTGGAGGCAGGTCTCCCTTAATCCAGTTTAACAACCACTCTTGATTAAGTTGCGTCTCCAGGGAGATGATGTAATTACATACAGTATTGAATAGGGATTATTCTGCTTCTACAAAATGGGATTTTGATTAAAACATGGCTTTTCTAGGGTACATACATCCTTTCAAACCAGCACACCATCTCAACACTGAAGTTTGATATGAATACCTATAGCATATGGAACAATAGTGCAGAAAAGACCCTCAAAAGGTCCACTTGTTTAATTTTCTGTCTATAAACTGGTGAATATTTAACTCATCTAGAAAGGAGAATGTAGTAGTCAGGGTTCTCAAGGAAAACAGAATGAACAAGAGAGCTATCTGTAAATAGTATGAGATTTTATAAGGGTATCTCATGCAACTGCCAGGAGGCACAAGTCCAAATTCTATAGGGCAGGCTGCAAACTGGCAACTCCGATGAAGGTTTTTTATGAATTCTCCAGGAGTGGCTGGCTGACTCAAGTTTAGACGAAAGTTCTCTCTTCTGACTGCCAAAGTGACCACCTCTCCCTTAAAAGCCTTCAACTGATCGGATTAGGTGATGTTCCTTTTAACCATCTGCAGATGCGATCAGCCATAGATTCAATCAATGTGCTGATGATCCAAGTCCAAGAAATGTCCTTGCAGCAAAATATAGGCCACTGCTTGCTTGACCAGACAACTGGGCACCGTCACCTGGCCAAGTTGACACATGAACCTATCATAGATAGTTATCTCTTCCTTTCTTAGTAAAGGAAATATTGTTCAAAATCCCCTACAGGTTAATTTCATGCTTTAGCCTCCTAACATGTCTTGCATCAAATTAAAATTCCAGCCTTTTAAATCAATTGAAATTCTCCCTATTTATTGGCTGTACATAGGAGAATAATTATCATTTTACTGAGCACAAATTTTAATATGCTCCTAAAGTCCCACTCAAAGGAATTTAGAGGAGTCCTCAACTTGTGTACAAATTCTAGTTGATATGGTTATTTGGAAATTTGTACCCTGTGTAGAAATCATGTTTTATACAGTAATACAATTAGTAACACTGTTGCATGTTTATCATGTGCCAGGTATAGTTTTTAAAATATATTAATTAATTATTTTAATTAATTAATAAAGTAAGTATTTAAAGCATATTAATTCAGTTGTTTCTCTTTGATAATAATATTAAGCAGGTACCATCCTTCACAGATGAGAAAAACTGAGGTGTGGAAAGATTCAGCAGCTTTTCTAAGGTCAACCGAGAACAAATGGAAGAGTCAAGAATCAAATTCAATCTGGCTTGAAAACCTCTCTGCTCAACCTCAAGGCAATAGATAACGCCGCTTAGTGAAAACTCGAGGTTTTTTCCTTAGGTCCTCAACCTTACCCAGAAGGGCATTTTGAAAATATTACGCCCCTAAAGTGGAGTGATCTACTAACGGAACTATAAAAGTTCTTACCATGTTTGAGACAATCTTTCCAGAGAAAATGCTTTCAGATTTCCTCAGCTCCATTCAGCATGTTTTTTGCATACCATAGCGTAAAACACAAAGGGCATATATAAGCTTCTTCTATCTGTACCTCTCCTTCATTTTGGCTGTTTTTGTCTTTATTTTAGATCGTTAAGGGAAGACAAAATTGCAAATTGGTAAGGTTTTGGGTACACAACCGATGAGGATAGAAAAGTACACCTGGCTGTGCCTGGGATGTCACCCAAATTTCATTTTTCATATCATCTAAAAAAACTTTACCAAAATATAAAAATTAGGAAAACTTTAAAATTGTTTTTGACAGATCTAACCAGAGCTTCAAAGGTGAAAAATACTGAGCTGAAATGGTGACCAAAAATTAGGATTGCCTTTCACATAAAAATCACATTTCCTGGATTCTAAGCAGACGAGGAGAGGAAGGACTGGCTGGGGCACAGCTGGCGGTCCAGAGGGCAGGGCAGCGGTAGGTGAGCAAGGCAGAGTAGAGAATCATTCATCTGATTTTACATGTCTTTCCTTTCTCCATTTCTTCAATTCATGTCAACGAGTCATAAGACTTGTTACATTCATTCCACCTTAGAGAGACAGAAGAAGAGATAAGACAGAGGTGTTAAGACACTCCCCCAAGCTTGGGTAGAATCTGGGGAACGGGAACTGGGTTGGGGAGCAAGTACTGGAGGGTGTTCTCGTGAGAAAAGAAGACTGAGAGTAGATGGCTGGCTGGGTGGCTTTTCTTCTTTTTGTAATCATCAGTTTCAATTTCAGGGAGATGATAGTTGGAAATGAGAATCTAAACTCGACTTGCCAAGAGTCTGCTTTGGCAGAACATACAAAAATACAGTGGTCTTTATTACTTTATCAATATTATTTCTCAAAGAGTGCCCCAAAAGGAGAGAGAGAACTTGGGATTCATCCACAGCACATCAACATGGGTTCAACAGTAGAGTCTATGTAAAAAGAGTAAAGCAGACGTAGCTACAGGGCCGCAGGCGGGTAAGTCCAGGATCCTGGCCCGAAATACCCTGCTCAGTGGGCGAGACTTGCTCATGGTAAGGGGAGCCTTGTGGCATTTTTCTGACTCAGAGAAAACACAACCCATATGTCCTCCAGTGTTGTGATAGTGGTTACTTGAGAAATTTCTATGTGATAAAAATGAGTGACCTCTCTTTTCATAGCCTTGAAGAATTTGCAGATCATCTCTTCTGGGTTTTGGCTTTTAACCTCAACTATAGAATTAAGTAGTTTCTGAGTATATCTAGGAGCTTAGGCTAGTTTTGAACTCCAACTGGGGATGTGGTCAAGGTGTACAAGGGTAAAACAAATAGATTCTCTTCAGGGGGCCTCAGAGGTGACCCTCACGGGGGCATTTTTGGCAACCCCTAAATTCCCATTAGAATCGTGACAAGAAAAAACAAAGAAGACTTTGTTGAAGAGACATGGTAGGCATATATTCTATGTTGACTGCTTCACACATGAATTTTTAAAAAAATGAGAAATTAAGACTCCGAGTCTGCAGCAGTAGGATAAAAAGAAAAATCCTCGATATCACCAACAATCCTAGGATCTCAGATATGATGTTTTGACTTGTTTTATGACTGGATTCAAATGTGATGCTTTTACAGAATATCATATTTTCATTGACTGTAAGATTTATCATTGATTTAAATATTGTTTTTAGGCAGACAAGTACACATTCAGATTTAGTGACTTTAAAATATAACTTAGAATCAGGGAAATGTGATTTTTATGTAAAAGGCACTCTGTATTTTTTTGTCACCATTTCAGCTCAGTATTTTTCACCTTTAAAGCTCTAGTTGGATCAGTCAAAAATAATTTTAAAGTCTTTCTTCCTAATTTTATATTTTGGTGGAAGTTTCTTAGATGATATGAAAAATAAAATTCGGGGGACAGCATAAAAGGATCATGGAAAAGTGTCAGTCCTTGTCTCCCAGGAGATATTTCCACTCACTGAATTCCAATAAAAATTATGTGTTTGCAATTTATGGAATTTGATCTTAGCAATGAAGAAATAGTTTCACAGAATGCAGCGTGGTGGGAGTAGAAAGCTACCTGAGCCGGAAGCAAACAGTGCTGGCTTTAATGTGTGCTTTGCCACGTGTGTGGTATGCTGGGGGTGTCTTGGAAAGGTCTTGCTTCTTTTCAAAGCTGCAGGGCTCTCAGACTTAGCATGAACCCCACTACATTTATTCTACTGGTTTCCACAGAAAAACTCAAAACCAACCAGGAGAAATCTTTGCAAAATATTTGCATGTATTGTAGGCTTATTCAACGAAGAATTATTCAATATAAATGTATTGACTTTATCTAGACTCCTCTTTTCAGGTAGAGAGAAAGGCAGTACAGTCTAGGTAGGTGCCTGCAGGGATCCTTTAATCGCCTTGTGGATGTGGATGTTCTCTCTCTCTCTCTCCTCTGCTTGCGTAGTCCACCATGTGGATAGGATCCTGTAAGAAGTTTCCCTTCAAAATAAGGTCCAGAAACTTAGGCGAGAGATGTGATCCTTCACCTGTAGGAACTGGAAAGGACAGCATGCTCCCCTGCAGCGGGAGTGGTATCAACTGCTATGAAAGCTCGGGGTTTTTAGACCCTGTCGAGGGCAACTGCTTTTCCTTAAGGATGCTACTATTCAGTCTTGCTATGATTGGCTGCATGAAGATTACCCTAAAATGTTGATCCCAGGGATGATTAGAGCAAGTGCTGGTTCTTCTACCCTCACCCCTCTAACTGGAGAATGAACAGATATAAAAATTAATGAACCCTAATATGTCAATGCTAAGATGTATTGAAGTAAGGCAGCTCTTATATATTACTGTTATGTTCAGAAGTGGGATTTAAGTTGCTTCATATATTGTTCTAACCCAGCTCTTGGAGGGCTTGGGTTGGGCCAACCTAAGACCAGAGGCACAAAACTAGACGTGAATTTTAATTAGGACTTACAAATAGGAGAGAATCTTCCACAGTGGTGGCCAGACATGGAAAATAGAAGTTAATGCTCTGCAAAAGGGGCAGGGGGAATGCAAGGGTTTAGGACAAGGGTGTGTTCATCAGGGTGTCCTAACACAGGGGGTTGGCTTTTGTTATTAACAGTGATCAAGGGAGGGGAATTTTAACACTTTGCTTATGCTGCTATCTCTCCCCTATTCGCCCACTCCCTGGAGGAGATGTTTTAGTTTCTGTCACAGTCGTTGTAGGTGGCTATGTGCAGTAACTTATTCTCAGTATGGGGGAGGGGTTTGGGCCCTAGGTCTCCCGCATTGTTCAATAAGCTTCACCTATGAAATGAAAGGGCTGGGAGTTGTTAATTTCTAGGATCTCTCTGTGGAATTAATTAATCAATTAATTCACTCTCTGGTCCAAATAAATATCCTGGAAAAATATTTCTGGTATCTATAATCCAGAATTCTGATTAGATAACATTATGCTCTTTAGTGGATTCAAGGATAGTAGAAGATTCCTCTTAGTTCCAAAAATAATCATCTGAATGTTTACTATTAGAAATTCTTTTTTTTTTCTTAAGTTTAAGAGGAATGCAAGGGCAAAATGATGTGAGTTGAAAATCAAACTCTATCTCCTTCACAATCATGTCTACAATTGTGCTGATCATATCATCAGCATAAAGTAGTCTTTAAAAAAGAAACTCACCTTTTCAACTTGAGGGAATTTACAGCAAATCACAAGGGATTTTTTCCCCTAAATGTATATCAAATTAAAAACCACACAGGGAGGGCCATGGTGGCACATTAGGCAGATTTCTCATCTGCCGTTTTAGAGACTTGGGTTTGATTTCTGGTGCCTGCCCATGCAAAAAAAAAAAAAAAATCACACAAACAGAGAATGCTTGATATCAAGGTTGACTTTTTTCTTAACTACTCAAACTGGGTAATTTCCAATGAGAAATCAAAAGACTGTGAGACCTGGGTTCAGAAAAACCAAAGTATAGACTCTATAGTCCCATATCACATTTCTGCAAGTCACCTCCAGCCATTCATATCATAGTCATTGACTGAAATAAAAAAGAACATCAGTGTGAGAACCTTGTGTCCAATACTCCTTATATTCAGGGTATGGGCAGATGAGTAAAAAAGATGAATAAAAATAAATAAATAAAATAATAGGGGGGACAAAAGGTAAAATAAATCAGGTAGATGGAAGCACTAGAGGTCAGTGAGAGAGGGGGGTATGGTGTATGGTATATATGAGTGTTTTCTTTCCTCTCTTTATTTCTTTTTGTGATACCAATATTCTAAAAATTATCATAGCAATGAATACATAGCTATGATGATATTGTGAGCCATTGATTGTGCACGATGTATAGAAAGTATGTGTGTGAAGATCTATCAATAAAAGAAAAAAGAACATCAAAAAACTGGACACAAAACGTTTTGGATTCCATTCCATCTATGGAACAAATCTCTCTGATGTTAGAGACTTCTTCATTAATAAAGGCATATCATACTGGGTAGTGGGATAAAAATAAATTTTATTATTTCTCTTTATGGCCCTGCTTTACTCAGAATCAGGCACTGGAATAAATACACTGACATTAAACAATAAGTATTTATGTGAAATAGATTATATTTGAGATTTCATAACCTAATGATGAGTGGATCTTCTCATTAGACTCTCGTTTGTTCCATTCTAAGTGTGCACTGCCAAACAGGGGTGTGCATTTCTCCCATGCAACCATGGAACCTACTTCCCTTTCTACTTTGACACTCCCATACGGGGACATTCCTTTCTTTCCTAATTTCCTTTACAAAGACTTTGGCCTATAACCTTTCAACTTGAATACTTTTTTATTTCACTTTAAATTAACTGTGAGAGTGACCAAATTTTGGTCCAGAGATTCTCTATTTATTCATGTAGGCTTAAGTTCTCTTTTGGAGGGGTATGTGACCTGAATGTTATGAAAGAAGAATGTATTTATATAGCACTCTTCTACTGATGGCATTCTGTAAAAGTGAAGAGAATGCTCTTTTATTATTATTATTATTATTAAGTTTTTTGAAAGAGATTTGTCTGTCAATGTTAATAGCTATCAATTACTAGTGGTAAAATAGTCTGCTTTCCTCCAGTTTTCATAATCAGGTTTGCTGTCATTTTTCATATGAGACCACGGTACTTATATGATAATAAGCCTTATTTTTCCAAGCCAATTTTTGAGGAAAGGAAAAGGATCACATTTAGCCCTTTCAGTCAGAAGACAAATCATCTATCTTGTTTGAGAAATTAAATATGTTGTAAGATATATTTTTAAAAGTTTTGTAAGATCATCATAAATAGTGGTTTCCATAAAACCTTACATTTTGGCACTGAAAGAAGGCCAAAACAGTTTTCTGGACTCTGAAAAATAAAAGGCTTGTGGAAGAGGTGAAAATTTGATTTGATGATGGAAATAGTTCGTGTCTTGTTTTGTTTTTTAAAGCAAGGACTCTAAAAGCATGTTTTGAGAATGATGTCACACCCTTCCACCTCCCCCCAGGAAATTAAAAAACTTAACACTATGCAAAATAATCTGCTGTTTTCTTTATACTTCCTTGGTTCAAAGCTTATTTCATCGTTATTGCCAGGCTATATACCACTGTCTTAGCAGTTTGTCCTCTCTCATTGAAAATGCCTAAAAAATGGTTTTCTTTTGAGTTAATTTAAACCAACAGGTATTTATTAGTATTAACCAGGAGCTCAAAGTTAAGCACTGGGGTTGCTGTTAAGATGAAAAACATACACAAGATATGGTCCTTGCCCTTGAAGAGATTAACATTTTTGGAGGAAAACAAGACACATAAGCATGAAACCATTAATAATAAAACATGCTAAGAGAGAATTAAGTAGCAGCATGGTGCTATTGATGGTAAATTGCCTGAATGTCTAGTTGTGAAATCTTGGGCAAGCCACCACTGAGACCTGGTTGTCCTCACTGTAAAGTGAACAAGTCTAGTGGAAGCAGCAAACATGGCCTGTCTGGCCTTGTCAGTTAAAGGAGATGATGACAGTTTAAGGGAGAATGGCAATTCAAGATTTCAGGAAGGAGGTGGGACATCAACTGGAATTGGGATGCATGGGCTGGGCTGATGTTATTGGTAGGGGCAGGTGGTGATGCATTCCTGTTTGATTGCAGACTTCTTGAGGGAGGTGCAGTGCCTTTTTCAGTCTTATATCATTCTCGCATCTAGATGGTAATAATACCTTTCCAAAAGCCTTGAAAGACCTTTCCGGAAGTTCATCCCTCAGTGCCAAGCTCACCTGGGGCACATGCGTGCACTTCTGTCCCCCTTGCTGCCAGGGTTTGTAGCTCTTTGCTTTCCAATTCTTTTCTCCATGCTGCTGGGCTTATGTCATTTGTCTCTATCCCTAGTGCCTAGCACAGTCTCAGGATGAAAGTAGGGTCATAAGAGTAATTGTTGATTGATAGAGTGAAAATGAATGATTAAAGATAGAAAATCAAGAACTTCTTATTTTCGGGTGCATGGTCCGGAAGTTGAACCCAGGTCTCCTGCATGAAAGGGGAATATTCTACCACTGAAGAACTTATTTTTGAGTAGAGGAGCAACATAGTAAAAGCTATATCTGAGCTAAACTAGTTAAGCAGGGGTAAAAAGGTGGATGGGTCATAATGATTATTAATGGCACCATCAGCATTACTATGTCTTTATACAGTAATAGGAACATGCTGCAAAAAGAGAGTGAAATGTAACATAATATATATGTAAATATATATTTATAGCTCATACTTCTATAATATGAGATATATATAAAGATTATGAAAGCAAATGACCACAGCTTGTATGAATATATGTATCAAAGCTATATATTTTGTGGCAACATTCATGTAGGGATTAATGGAGGAATCAGAGGGGTCAGAAATTAAATGTAATAAGCAGATTATTTCTATTCCATTAAAATTAGGGTCTGTTATACTCTAATAAAGCAGCCTATATTTTCCTTTATGGCACTTATCATGGTTTGTACTCATGTTTGTTTGATTTTTGCCTCTATCCTTTAGTGCTGTAAATTCCATGAGGGCAGGGATCAGGTCTGCTGTCCTGGTCACTTGTGATTCCCCTAAGGCCTACCCATACCGCTGGCATACAGTGGTCTTCTGATACACATATAATGTGGGGAAAGAAGTTAAGGATGGGTTGCAAAGGCAAATTCATATCACAAGCAGAAGCAGGCAATTACATCTAAATGACAAAGTTAGGCTTTTAAAAATAAAAATCTTACTTTTTAACATATGTGAGATAACACACTTCAAAGCTAATGAGGCTGTCCGGGGAGATCAGGGTTTGATTATAAATTCTCGATGAGTCCTTTAATTGGTTTATGCAGAAATTCCTGTACTTTGAAAACAGTCTTACCTCCATGCTCTTAATGGTAACCACAGACTTGCAAATTTAGTAGTAAAAGCAACCATATTTAAAATGGGTCAAGTACAGGATACCATTGTATAATTGAGATCTTCCTTCCCTACTTCACAGCATCCCACTTGATTGTATTCTCTCGGGTCAGACAGAGAGGGGCAGATTCACATTTGCAAGACGGTTCATACGAAAATTCTGGCCAGACCAGAAGAAAATACTTCACGACACTTCCAGACCAATTTAGCCAACTCAGAAGGTTCAGATAAGAATCTTAGTTTTGAATATTTGTCTAAGCTTCTTAGGTATGGATCACTTAAAGTTTACTCATCCATTCCAAAAAAATAATTTTAGCCTTTTAAGGACATAGCAGGACATGGTGTAATGTTAACCCAGAAGCACTTTCTTTTTTGTATTTTTCAATATAAGAATATAATTTACTAATTATTACTATTTGGGGTCAAGATTAATATGTAATTATCATAATAAGTTTGAATTATATGATCTTTCTAATGAAATGGAATTGCGCTAGTTTTAAACTCATTTGATAAGTATGTATATAGCAGACAAATAACAGAACTGCCTAAATGAAGAGGTGAAAATCTCATAATTAATATGTTAATTATTTATTAGAAAATCAATAGTTAAAAATACTTTATGGTAATTCAAGTGATTTTTCCTCTTGGTCAAGCCACAGTTCTGTTAAAAAAACATACCTATAAAGTTATAAATTTACCTATTACTTATAAAGTTCAGTACTAAGCACCAGATGGCGATACTAGAAGGAATGAAAACAGTAGTTCTGTCTTCTGTACAGCAAGAGAAGCCAGGACATATAAATTGCGTTGATTGAAGGTTCTTGATGTGTATTGAGATACACTTTTTCGGAGGCAGAGTTTGAATGGGAAGCTGCATTGCTGCCGTGTGACCTGCTGAGGTACAGCACCCGAGCTCACGGTTACTCTGTTGCAGAGCTGTCCGTACACACAGCGCATCCAATCAAAGCCTCAACACTGGGTAGAAAATGTTCATTTAAGTGATGTTAGGGGAAGGCAATCTGTGACTGTTCCTGGAAACAAGATTTTGGAGTAAGCCAAGAAGCCTGAGAAAATATTTGTGAAAGTGGGGATTTGTGAGCTTTTGTTTCTGTGGACTATCTCTGTCAATATTTACCTTATTAAAAAATAACAAAAACACATTAAATTTTGTTTATTAATTTATTTAAAAATAATAAAACTATTACATGTCGACATTAAACAACATTTCTTATTGAAATAACTGTATTTTCCAAAATAGGAACATACTCGTTTTACATGTTTAGAAATCTCTTTAATGTTTGGTTTATAAGAAGACTACCATGTCCTTCTAACTGCTTCTGAGATCAGAATCATTGATGCAAATAATATCTTAGTAGTACTATGAAAATAATTTTGACCTCATAATGTAAACGGAGCCCTGCTGATGCCAGTCAGCTAATCCCCATTCCAGGTTCGGGGCTCTTGTTGCAGAAAGAATTCAGGAACCAGAGGGGGCAATAGTACTAAGTAGCAAAGTTTATTAAAGATGGAGAGTGTACATGTTTAAGAAATTAATGCAGACATGCTCGAGGTTGAGACATGCACTCAGAGGAGTGGATTAGCTTGTTTTATAGCGAGGTCTTGTTGGTAGCAGGCTTCCGTAATGATCTTTGAACACTAGCGGCTTACGTGTTTATATTAACATGGTGCTTACATGGTTTGCATTGTTTTGAAGGAAATAACTATCAGTGCTTGTGAAGCTCTGTCACATTTTCAATGTGTTTTTCAGCAGATGTTTAACCATCTTTATGACCCCATGCTTTTTATCATTAACTAAGAGTTTGCTTCGGGGCCATGATTTTACAAACTTTATGGGTTTAGGGAGTTTCAGGGCTTTAGGGGGAATTCTTCCTCTAGGGAGTTTTCAGTCTGCATTAATTCCTTCAAAGCTGTATAAGAAACTAGGGACCTGCCGTTGTCCATTAATTCTTTCAGAGCTGGAAGGAAACTAGGGACCCGCAGTGTCCTATTCTATCCTGCCTTAATAGGACTCCTGAAAGGGTCTCAGGAACTCCAAAAATGCCTGGACCACACTTTAAAAGATACCCCTGTCTTAACCCAAGGGCCACTCAACAAGAAGCTGCCAGACTAGACAGGCTATGGTAATAGCCACAAACAGACCCACACATCCACTACCAGTAAAAAAAAAAACCCATGTAAATGAGTAAAATCTAAAATAAAGCAAAACACCCATAGCTCATGGGGATTGGATCTTGGAGAAAGATAAAATCTACTTCAAGGTGCTTTATATTTCTCATTTGTGATATAGGAAGAAAAATAATAGAAACAATACAAAGTTGTCACGAGGCTTGCATAAGCTAACAGGTGTTAAGCCTTTGGAACACTGCCTGGAACATGATAAGAACTCAACTAATGATCACCATTACTTCCATTATAGTGAACCAGTAGAAGCAGAGGAAAGGATATCTCTGGCAGAAAGGACCCATAAGCAAAGGTGCAGAGGCAAGATGGGTAGCTGAACTTGTGGGTAGAGTAGATTGATCTGGAAGAAAAAGCAACAGGTCAAATTGCAGATTATCTTTCAGGAAGGGTTGGATGATTTGGAATTTATTCCCAGTCGAATTGGGAAACGGTTGAAATTTGATGGGAAGAAGTAGCTGAATCGTATCTGTGCTCGTAAATAAGATTGGAATCATGTTTACCTGTGCCATAGTCCCCTCATTGTTTTGCCTGGCTGGTTCTTTCTTTATGGATGAGGGCAGGTTGGAGACTGTAAACTTCAGTCTGTTTTTCAAATCATATGTGAAGTTAAAATCAGCACGGCTATTTCTGTTTTGTTTCTGGGCATCCCGAAGGCCGTAAGGGGCTAACCCAGTTATTGACACTTGTACCCTCCTTAGATGGAACGGTCTTGTCTGGAGCCCAGAAACCCACTCCTGTGTTCAGCTGATCAACCTTATTGGGAGATGGATGCAAAGACTCTTGTATGGTAATTTAGAGGTTAGAGGGTGGTATTTTAAGGAAACTGGGGTTTGACAAGAACAAAAAAGAGCTCCTGAGAAAAAAAATAAACAAATAATTTATGTTCATGATGTATAAAAAAATTCCCTCTGGTTGGAAGAGAAGACCATTCTAGCACTACCAATGCTTTAGTGTGGGTCTTTTAGCCAGACCCCAAATAGCAATTTGCCTTAACCATAATTCCTGCAATCATTTACTTGTGCATTGCTTTTTATTACTCGTGGTCAGTTCTTAGCCTTTGAAAGTCTGTGGTATGCGAATAATTTTAATGCTTCATTTTTTTTAGACATAAGTCATAATTTAACTCTATTCTGAAAGCCTCCCAATGGCCAAAGAATTTGCATTCTTATTATCTCAAGGGGATATTGTGAGGATAAAGTGCGATAATAAATGTAAAAGTGTTTTCAATGTTTATAAAGAGAGGTGGTTTATATGTATATATGTATGTGTTTCATCTGTCATCTACAGTTTGGAGATTCAAAGTAAAGCAGATTCTACACAATAAAATTATTTTGGAGAGGTGCAAGGGTAGTTCAGTGGTAGAATTCTCACCTGCCATGAAGGAGACCCAGGTTTGATTCCTGGTCCATGCACTTCCCAATAAATAAGCAAGCAAAACAAACAAACAAACAAAAACCATACAAATGAAAATTCAACAAATGGTGCTGCAATAATGGGATACTCACATGGAAAAAGAATGAAATGTGACCCTGTCATACAGAGTACAAAAAAAAGAGAGAAGAAAAAAAAAAGATTATTTTAGAAGCCTGAAAAGATTATTTTCTGAATCCCATGGGACAACCTGAAAAGGCAAATTTGCTTTTTTAGTATAGCAATAGGTTATGGATGAAACCTCAGCAATGACTGTAGACATCAGTGTTCTAATATAGACAGGCTAGAGGAAGGAATGTTCTAATGTCTTTGCAAAAAAAAAAAGAAAAGACACATTTTCTCTTCATAAATCTTCTCTCTCTCGATAGATGGAGTTGGAAGTTGTAAACCTCTGGAGTTTTTTTGTTTCAACACTTGAAGTGTCTTGAGGGGTATCTTCAGTGAGAAGAATGTTCTAAAAGCCACATTTCAAATTTTCACCGAAGTGGGGAAGGAATTCTCTAGCTGTGGTGGCTTTTAAGACATAGCTACAGCTCCCACATTGTAATATTTATAGTTAAATCTATTTAGTATTAGCCTGAAGATGCAACTAGAAAAGCAAACAAGGCAGAAAGACTGCAAATTATTTTAGTTATGTACCAATACTTTTTTCACTCTTTTAAAAAAAAACTCATATTAAACTTTCTGATTATATAAGTAACACACGTCTTGGTAAGAACTTCATTAAACACTTAAGACATAAAGAAGGAAATGAAAATTACTTGCATCCACCTTTCCAGGCAGAGATAACAATCACTTTGATCTATAGATGTATTTTCTTCTGATTCTTTTTTCTATTCATATGTATTTTGTTTTTTAGAAAAATTGGGATAGTGCCATACATGATTTTTGGTAAAATGATTTTTTTCCTAACTATAATGTGAACATATTCCCACATCGTTAAATAGTATTTGAAAATACATGTTGAGGACTCTGCCACATTCCATTATGTGGATAGATGTATGAGGTGGTGGTTGCAGGATTTATGGTCATGGGTTCGGCAAGTCTTGACTCCAGTTCTGTTGCTTCAGCTTTCCCCGTGCCTGTGTCTGTTCGTCTAGGTCCTCTCTTCTACAGTGGGTTTAAACAAAATAGCACAGAGTTCCTAGGACTGTTGTAAGGGTTAAATGGGTTAATATGTGTTCCTCAAAACATTTAGAGCAGTGCCTGGTATGAAGTAAGCATTATCCATTGTTATTTTTATAGTATGGCTAAAATAATGTTTGATGGGCTATTTCTCATTTTTGTTATTAAAAATTAAGCCATAAAGAGCATTCTTGCATCTGGTTATTTCCTAAGGCTAATTTCCTTAGAAGTGGAATTACTGAGTCAAAAGAATCTAATACATGGCTAAATTGCATTCCAGAAATTCCCACTTCCAATTTCTGAGCTTGTCTATTTCACCGCACAGACCATGAATTTTCATTTATAAATTTTTATACTAATGTGATAATAGTCTCCATTTAAATTTGTATTTCTTTGAACTGCCATTTTGGAAGCAGTCTTTTTTTTTTTTTTTAATTTTTGTTGTACATCTTCCCACTGTAAATTGACCATTCATGTCCTTTTCCCTATTAGTTTGTAGGAATTCTTGATATGTTAATGTTTTAACATGTGATTAGTCCTATGTTTGATAACTGCTTCTCCTGAGTTTTTAGTTTTTTAATTTTGTTTGAGAGGCTCTAGAATCACAAAACCTCTTTATCCATCATTTCTTCTAGACTTTATTTTTTTATTTTTTAAAATATTTCTTAAGGTTAAGCTCTCTAGCCTATCTGTAATACATGTGACTATGATTTGCTGTAAGGATTAATGTTACACATTTTCCAAATAGCTAACCATTTTCACAGAACTGCTTATTAACTAAACTTTCCTTTCCTTAGGGGCTTAGAAAGTCATTTCTATAATATGCTAAATATAACGTATTAAACGTAGTTTCTGAGCTATTTATCATGTTCCTTTTCCAGCATGTTTATTTTTGTGCTGCTACACCATACTGTTCTAATATTGTAACTTTATATAGCACATTTTAATATCTGTTAATTCACTTTGTTTAAGAACTGCAGGTGTGACATCACCAACCTTTTCGCAACCACCCATTCCGTTTCTGCCTCTACTATAAAGCCTGGAAAATCCAAAACTCTTTCCCTTCCCCCTGTGCCTGTGTCTGGTCAGATGCCTAAGATTGGACCATGGAACTTTGAGCGAAAGTCTGTAGGGGATTTTCTAGGGACATTTTCTAAGACACAGTGATTTTGTTTTGTCAGAAATGATAGTCTCTCAGATTTGGAAGACTAAGAATCCTATCATTCTTTTCTTCTAATAAAAGAATAAAAGGGATGATACTTCATGGCACTGTTTCCCATAAAGCATTCCTTAGATGTCAGTAGGTATTTCTTAAGAAAACAAATACCTTAAGGATTATCACCTTTCTTACTCTCTCTGGATAAATGATTAACAGTGTAAGATGTGTTCACTTGAATCAAGTATTCTCTTACTAACTACAAGAAGATATCTCTTTAATTTAGTCTTTATCCAGGAATAAAATAAGTTGAGAATAAAACAAGTACCTAGACTGGTATATATTTACTTCTATAATAATTTATCATGCTATATTAGTTATTCCACATAAAAAGCCACTGCCAAATAACATGAGTAAAGCTGCAGATGGTTTCAGGTTTTGGTGAAACTCTAAGTCAGAAGGACATTGCCCAAGTGTCCTCATTTTTTTAAAAAATCTCTTTTCTATTTTACTCTGGTTTCCATTCTGCTTCTCTTTTCCTTGCCAGTCCATATTGGATTAGTAAATATTGCCAAATTCTCTGTCTCTATGTCTGCAAAAAACTTCAGTTGGATAATTCATATTGATTATGAAGCACATTTTATGAGTAGATGTTCTTTGTCCTTAATCTTTGTTTTCTCTGTTAATTATACAGAACCAGTGCTAGAGAGAAATTGACTCCTATGAGAAAGTAGCTTCAGCCAAAGCACTCGCTATAAAGTGCCTAAGAATGGCTTGCACAAGAATTTGCAGGACTTGAACTGGGATGAAGGCTTTCTGGAAAACTGTCATCCATTTCTCAGAAAGCTCTGCTCTCTAGGTCGCTTTCTATCTCCTGCTTTCCCAACCTTACTGCAGTAACTAGAAATGAAATCAGCCTACTTGCTATGTGAATACTTGAAGCACTAAAATCCCAGATTTTCAGAGAACTAGGTTTACGGTATATGCCTTCTCATATACGTGGTGAGGCACTTCATCAGGGATTCCTGATAATGTTGAGATTGGGGTCCAGGAGAAGGCTGATCAGTGACAATCCACTGTGGGAGATGGCAAGTAGCCAGCCTTGCCATAGTAACTAACTGACAAGCATGAGTTATAGATTTGATTGTCTTCTGCTTCAAAGAGTTGTGCAAGGATTATGCTTTGTTAGTGTTCAGAGGAAGTGTCATTTAATACAGTAGGCTACAGATGGCACAAGTCAGGATTTATCACATGGAACCTGTAACAATATATGCATATTCTTGGTGCTGTTTGGAGGCTGGGTAAAGTAGATGCTTTATAAATTCGGTGCTACCGCAGCACAATGATGAACAAAAAAGACAGGGTCCTTGCTTGTACTCTGGAGGTGGAGATAGAGACTAAATGAATGAATAAACAACAGAAATAGCAAATAGGATAAACATTGTTATGCAGGTATGCTGGTTTGAAATGATCTATGTACCCTAGAAAAGCAATGCTATAATCCTAATCTCATTTTGTAAAGGCAGCCATTTCTTCTAGTCCTTATTCAATACTGTATGTTTTAAACTGTAATTGGATCATCTCCCTGGAGACGTGATTTAATCAAGAATGGTTGTTAAATTGGATTAAGTGACAACATGTCTCCACCCATTCAGGTGGGTCTTGATTAGTTTCTGGAGTCCTATAAAAGAGGAAACATTTTGGAGAATGAGAGCTATGTAGAAAGAGCAGAGCAGAACGATATAGCCGTGAGAAATAGAGTCCACCAGCCAGCAACCTTTGGAGATGAAGAAGGAAAATGCCTCCCGGGGAGCTTCATGAAACAGGAAGCCAGGAGAGAAAGCTAACAGATGACCTGTGTTCACCTTGTGCCCTTCTAGCTGAGAGAGAAACCCTGACTGTGTTCGTCATGTGCCTTCTCGCTTGAGAGAGAAACCCTGAACTTCATTGGCCTTCTTGAACCAAGGTATTCTTCCCTGGATACCTTTGATTGGACATTTCTATAGACCTGTTTTAATTGGGACATTTTCTCAGCCTTAGAACTGTAAACTAGAAACTCATTAAATTCCCCTACTTAAGAGCTTTTCTGTTTCTGATATATTGCATTCTGTCAGCTACCAAACTAGAACAGCAGGGAATTTAAATAAGGAAGTGTGATAAGGAGAGTGGCTGGATGGCTATTTAAATTGGGTGGCCTGAAATGGTGTCATTTAAACTGAGTTCTGATGAATACAAAGGAGGAAACCACCTGCAGATCTAGGGAAAGAGTATGCCAGGCAAGGGCAAAGAGACCAGATGAGAGCCACAGTGCTATGTGGCTATGGGTCTGGTGTGTCTGAGGATCAGAAGGAAAGCTAGAAAGTGGCGCAAGTATTGGATCATGCCAGGCTTTATAGGCTAAGACCAGAAGTTGGCATTTTATTCTTGGTTCAGTGGGAAAGCATTGGAAATCCTTAAGAAATTTGTGTTTTATGGACAGATCAGATCTAGGGTTCAAATCGATCCGTCTTGCCTATGTACAGGCTGTAGAAGGACAAGGTTGGAGGTGGGGAGCTCAGTTAGTAAAGTGGGATTGAGGTCATAGGGTTGGACTAAGAACAACAGCCTCATCCAGGACCTTGGTTAGCATTCATTCCATACTATTATGTACAGGCATCATGCCATTTATAATGTGCACCGTGGACTGTTTCTCAAACATATGAGGGGCTGCTGTGATTCATAAACTACAAAGTAGATAAAAGTTCTACTAATTTTGACAGTTTTTGTCACCCAATAAAAAATATTAAAATTGCAGCTACTCTCGGTGCACAGGTAGTTCAGTGGTTAGAATGCCCGCCTTTCATACGGGAGACTCGGGTTCGATTTCCAGATCATGCACCAACCCCCATTAAGAAAAAAAAATTCAAAATTGCAGCTACTCTCACATGAAAGGCTTTGGGCTTTGTGGACTGATAAGATTCAGTGTTCAAATTGACCTTAAAATGACCTTTGTACTTGAAAATCCTGGGATCCAGTATTTTTTGGTGGAGGAGAACATTCAGCCTCTTGGGAATGGCTCCCAGGAGGTGTTACCCTACAGTGTGGCAGAGGTGCACTGGGCTGCAGAGAGACTGAGGTGGCAGCTTAGTAAAAGGACATGGTGGAGACAGGACAAACTCTAGATCCTTCCTCTTCAACAAAGATACAACCAAACTACAAAAAAAAAAGAATTCAGGGTAGCAAGAATGTCAGTCCAACCCAAGCATGCACTAGCCTCTGCGGTTAGAAGGGCTTGTCTGAGGAGAAGAGCTGGGGACATGGTTTTGGGGGAATTTTGTTGTAGCCAAACCCTGAGTTGAATGCAGTTGAACTGAGGGTAAAACAGATTGAAGTTAGACTTTAACTCCAAGAGATAAGAGTACAGTGTAAATGAAGAAAGAAAGAAAATGCCTAATCAGCTCTGGGAGATAGAGCAGAGCCCACTTGGATGTCAGGGCACAGAGGGAATGTCTTGGTTTTCAAGGCTGCTATGACAAATACCATACACGGGTGGGGTTGGCTGAACAGCAAGAATTTATTAGCTCATGGCTTTGAGACTAGAAGAAGTCTGAAATCAAGACGTCAACAAGGCTTGGTTTTTCCCAGAATCTGTACTGTTCTGGAGCTAGCTTGCCACCGTCCTTGGGGCCCTGTGGCTTGCATCTCTGCCTCCCATCACAAGGCCTGTGTCTGTCCTTCTGTTTCCTCTGACTCTCAGCTTCTCCCTAAGGCCTTCTTTGCCTTCTGCCTTCTAGTTTATTCTCTTAATAAGGCCCCCAGTAGTATGGAATAAGACCCATCCTTATTCAGTTGGATCACATCTTTAACTAAAAATAGTACCTTCAAGAGGTCATATTTCCAGTGGGTTCATCCTTACAGATGTGCCAGTTAAGATTAAGAACTTGTCTAAATTGGGATTTATAATTCAATCTACCAGAGGGAGGTGCAGAGAAATAGGAGCAGAAGAGGTCAGACAGTGGACCAGACTCAAGGTGAAGTGGGGAGCTCATGCATGTCAAGCAGCTGCGAAGTCCTCAGGCTTTAGGATGCTTTGACTTGGTGCCCTGATGTGGAGCATGAAGGGCCTAGAATCCTGTGCACTTAGGAGGGGAGGATATCCCCTTCTGACCATTCTGCAGTTCCTGGGCTGGATTGGCATGAGTGGTGTGCTGGAGCCGTGTTCAGTGACATCATGGTGGAAGCAATCATATCATATCAACCCACAAGACTACAAATCAGGACCCGCCTTCCATGAGCTGCTTTACCAGCACACTACTGCTCAGTACGGTTCACAGGTAACTGGATCCAATTCCATAATGGAACACAACGTGGGGGGATATAATCCCATGTGGAAAACTGCCCTCAAGAATTGGTAATCTTAGTCCTAACTGGAAGATTATTGCAGATGGTGGACATAGAACTAGGACTGTAAAAGGATTTGCAATCTGCTCTAGTTTACCTTGAAAATATATTAGAAATCTGCTTTCACGTCATGGCGTGGTGGCAACGTGTAGGAGGAATAGGAAGCAGTAACGTGGTCTTTAATGCAACTGTGTGGTCTGCACCTGGGCCACGTGGCATTTGTGGGTTAACAGAAAGTTTGACTTGCTCTTCAAATTCAAGGTAAGTTCCAATCGATGCTATTACATGTATTGTATATAAACTTTGAATGCTGTTTAAAAAAGATATAAGGAACTGCATTCTCACACTATTGGATATTTCCCAACAATGTGAAATTAGTTTGATCCTTTGTCTTTATTGACTTTTTCAATGGAGATGCAAGACAAACCAGCCACCTGGATGTTAAAACATTGTAAAATCCAAGGTGATGGTTAGAATTTCCCAGGATGGTATTCCATTTTAATCTGATATGGAACTAAACTTGAAACACAACCTCAAAAGGCAATTTTGAAATGCTTGGTTGAGTTCAGGTATTTCTCATCCTGCTCCCATTTTCTGCTGAAGTATTTAAACCGAAGAGCTCAACTTTAAAATATTCCTTATGACGGGGCTTACATAGAGTGTGGTCAGCTTTTTGGGAAAATTAGATTGAATTCAAGAATTTTGAAATCCCAAACTTCAAACTTGCTGGTTTTCCACTTTTTTGTTTTCAGATGTTTTATTGCACACTGACTCAGCATACTCAGGAAATCAAAATATAATAAGTGTAACAGATATACTATGTAAAGTGCAACCATCTGGAGCTTATTTTATTCTAAAAGAGCATATCTTCAACAATAAACCAAGTAGAAAGCACTCATTATAATTAAATAAAGTTTTTGGAAACCTTGTGTTTGAAGGCACATTCTACATTAATGGGGTATTTCTTTTTTCTTCTCCAAAACATTTAAAAATTCCTCTTGATAACCAGGCCTATTTCCTTGACATTTAACAAGATTCAGGTGTCTCCACAGTTACTCATCTGCTTTTCAGACAATTCTTTCTTTTCTCCCTTCTTTATGCCCTTCCTCTTACCTTTTCAAATGCAAACTCCTGAATGGGTACGTTCTGAAAACCAAGACAAGCCCCCATTCCATGTGGACATCGCAGCCACATTTCCTCTACCCGAATTCCGTTCTAGCCACAGTAGCCATAAGGGTTTAACATGTGTCTTTACCTTTCCTTGGTCTTTGGTCTTCAAGGCAGGTATGAGCTATCAATTGAGGTAAGATGTACAGCTGGGTCAATAAAGGGGTGGGGGGGAGAAAAATGAATGTACTTCTATCATATTTCCCCAAGTTTGAAAAACAGAATTGGCACAGAGGAAAAAATAAAACAGGAAGCACAATTCCACGTATAAATTAAACATTTCACCCCAACCCTTTTTAGATAGCCCAGGGGCATTAGGAGCCTGTGTGTTTTGGATGGGCTCAGCAAGCATTCCAGCACTAAATGGCTTCCTGTTCAGCATGTTCGAAGGCAGGCTGGCTTTTGGGGTTGGTTAAAAGTATGTGTGAAGTATGTACTTTTATTTCAAGCCAAGTCAAATGTTTTCAATCATCCCCCTGCCCCCGACTTCTCCTTCTCTCTTCCCATCCTGTCATTTCTTGACCTCCAGACAGTAAAATATACCCCAAATGTATTTCTTTCTTTCTTTCTTTTTTTTTTTTTTACATGTGCAGGTACTGGGAAACGAACCCAGCCAAATATGTTTTTTTTTTTTAATTCAAAAGGAAGTTTAGTGATTAATTATGAGTTACATGTAAATGTATACTATTGCCCCTCAAAGGTATTCACCAAGAACCTGGCCGCCAGTGCCATTCTTGGCTGACATTTGTGAGTGTTAGATCTTGGTGAGCTGAAGTAGAGAAACATGCAAAGACACCAAGCATTTGGCTCAGACACAGCAGGGAACCAGTGGACAACTGGGGTGAGAAATGGTCTATAACTTTCACCCCAGTGGTGGTGTTGATGAATCTATAATTCCCGAATTGTTTGTGTAATTTTCTATTTCTACCACATCAGTGACAAATATTATTTTGTACTGTATGTTCCTTGTGGATTTTTTTTTTTATTAGCAAGGCCCAATTAGGATGCCTGACAGGAAAATAGCATACCTGGGGCCGTGATACCTTGCAAAAAATGCCACAGAAGTACCCAGAATGAAAATATAGACTTTTGGTAGAGGCCACAGGGTCCCTTCTGCAAATCACTGCTCTGATCTTCACAGGCTTTAAAAGTGTATGCCATGTGATCTAATGAGAGGAAAGGCTAGGATATTCAAATTTGACATCAAGCTATCGAGGAACCTTTTATATTTGGCATCAGCTACTGAAACTGCAAATTCTTCTTTCTACGGAAGGCCTAAGGTGGAGGCTTTCTCTCCCCACTCACTCCCCTGTTTTCTTGCTTCTGTTTAAATTCAGAGGAGATCTTCTGCAACTCTATTTACCAATGGCACTAGGTAACAGTTAGCCCTTTCCATAATTTAAAATTTAATCATGTGTTGGATGCACCAGTGGTTCAGTGGTAGAATGCTAGCCCTCTATGCGGGAGACCTGAGTTTGATTCCCAGACCATGCACCCCCCAACAAAAAAAAAAAAGAATTTAGTCGTGTGAGAGAAAGGTTTTTTTTACTCCTATGTGAGTTATATGGTTGTGTGTGAAGGAAAAATAGAAAGTTAACTATTCCAAATGAATCAATCTCCAAGGATAATTTATTCAAAGAATATCTGTTGACATGTGACTCCAGGTTTTTGGTGTTTGCTGTTTTCAAATTGGTTTAGCTCAGCAAACACTAAGTTGTTGTCTTTGCAAAGCTCGAAGTGAGGTGCTGTTTGCAAGATGTTAATAACATGGAAGCAATTCACCTTGGATAGGTGAGTCCCTTGAAAAAATGAACACGTAGAACTAAATTTGGTGGTGGGACAGACAAGGAACACCATTGACTGGTTCTGAGAAGCAAGATCAGGAAAATGTACTCAAATATTTTGCATTCATCAAAGCTGACTTGATAGCATTAAAAATATGTTTTAGATAAACTTCACATCCATATGGTGAAGGAGAAACACTCAAACCTGACCCAGAAATTAGAGGGAATAGTGATCTTGCTCCCTGCCCTCAAAGAGTTATAAATTTTTGTAAGAAATAGCCATATACGAACGATTTTACTCCAAGGCAGAGCGTGAAAACAAGATAACGGTACAAATAGAATTAACCACCTCTCCCAATATGAGAATTGAAGCAACCTGAAAGGAGGAAGTGGCATTGCATTTGAGTTGGATCTTGCTGGACACATTTTTAAAAACATTTTGTTTGGCATGGGATTAGGAACATCATGTGAAAGGTGAAGGAGAAAAAGTGAGATGCAGGCATCCCAGACTGGGAAAAATATTCTATGTACTTCCCCCTAGATTCTCTAGGAAGTCACACAAAGGTTTTGGACCTTTTTTTTTTTTTTAATGTTTTGAGTGTTTGATTGTTTTATTGAATGTTGTCATGTAGTACATTTAGGGTAGATGATTAGAAATTAGTTTTATTTTTCTCCCACCATGCATCCAAATATGATCCCAAAGATGGTTTTGAGCATCGTAGTGACATTATCAGATTGCTAAATATATTTAGCCCAATCATTTAAACATAAGTGTTGTAGGATACAGTTTGCATACCTTCATAAACCCAGTTCCTATGTGGTTCCTAGCATTTACACTATCAAAGGCCTTCTTTTATTAACATTATTTTGCCCTTTTAAGCTCTATTTTAAGATAAAACTGAGTAATAAACAACATTGAAAAACAATAATTAATTTAACATATTTTTATTTAATCAAAGATACAGTGCCAATTGGCATTCCTTATCTCCATGACACAACCATGACTCCCATATTAGGTTGATACCACTAGTCCCAAATGAAAAAAATTGCTTAGCCTATCTAGCCTCATACAAGTGACTACATTCTTTCCCTTAGGCTTTTTGTCCTGCTCCATTATTTTCAGACTGATGATGTGTGTAGGATATTAAGTCTTTATCTTACACAATTGTTGCCCTTACCCCTACTGAATATGCTAGTCAACTTTATGTTTCATCTTTACAAAACATGTTTTAGGAAAGGGACATAAACATCGGTAAATGGAAGTGATAAGTTGCATTAGTGTTTTATGTATAATATTCAAGAATGAGATTAAGAAATGCTAAGTCTAGTGAAAAACTGCAAGTCACCCAAATGTCCTAAAGCTGGGAATTGTTTAACTGTAAAATGATATGTCCCTATGGTGAAATGTTATGCAACCTTTAAAAATATGATGGCATACATTTTTAATGATTTGTAAAGATATTTACATGATATTGAATGGAAAAAAGTTAGAGTATACAGATAATATAGCCACACTTTTGTAAAAATGTGTTTAAATATATTCAGAGAAAAACATCTGGAAGAATATATACTGAAGGCTTAGTACTGGTTCTTCCTGAAAGGTAGGATTATAGATGATTAAAAATTATCCCTTTCTTTTTTATAATCTATATTTTGCCAATTTCTATCATAAGTAAGTATTAGTTTCTTGTGACTGCTATAAAAAATTACCAAAAGTGTGGTGGCTTCACACAAGAGAAACTTATTATTTCAAAGTTCTTGAAGCCAGAAGTCAGAAATCAGTTTCACTTGGCTGAAATCAAGGTGTCAGCAGGGCTGAACTGCTCTGAAGGCTCTTATACCTTGCCTATTCCAGCTGCTAGTGACTGCTAGCATACCTTGGCTTGTGGTCACGTGATTTGATTTCTAAAGTTCAGCACCTTCCAATCTCTTGGCTCCATCTTCACGTCATTTTCTCTTCTGTGTATTATCCAATTTCATTCTGCCTCCCTTTAAAAGGATATGTGCCCATTTACAATCGCAACTAAAAGAATAAAATACCTAGGAATAAATTTAACCAAAGAAACAAAAAACCTATATAAAGAAAACTACAAAAAACTGCTAAAAGAAATCACAGAAGACCTAAATAGATGGAAGGGCATACCGTGTTCATGGATTGGAAGACTAAATATAATTAAGCTGTCAATCCTACCTAAACTCATCTACAGATTCAATGCAATACCAATCAAAATCCTAACAACTTATTTTTCAGAATTAGAAAAACCAATAAGCAAATTTATCTGGAAGGGCAGGTTGCCCCGAATTGCTAAAAACATCTTGAGGAAAAAAAACGAAGCTGGAGGTCTAGCGATGCCGGACTTTAAGGCATATTATGAAGCCACAGTGGTCAAAACAGCATGGTATTGGCATAAAGATAGATATATCGACCAACGGAATCGAATAGAGTGCTCAGATATAGACCCTCTCATCTATGGACATTTGATCTTTGATAAGGCAGTCAAGCCAACTCACCTGGGACAGAACAGTCTCTTCAATAAATGGTGCCTAGAGAACTGGATATCCATAAGTAAAAGAATGAAAGAAGACCCGTATCTCACACCTTATACAAAAATTAACTCAAAATGGATCAAAGATCTAAACATTAGGTCTAAGACCATAAAACAGTTAGAGGAAAATGTAGGGAGATATCTTACGACTCTTACAACTGGAGGTGGTTTTATGGACCTTAAACCTAAAGCAAGAGCACTGAAGAAAGAAATAAATAAATGGGAGCTCCTCAAAATTAAACACTTTTGTGCATCGAAGAACTTCATCAAGAAAGTAGAAAGACAGCCTACACAATGGGAGACAATATTTGGAAACGACATATCAGATAAAGGTCTAGTATCCAGAATTTATAAAGAGATTGTTCAACTCAACAACAAAAAGACAGCCAACCCAAGTACAAAATGGGAAAAAGGCTTGAACAGACACCTACCAGAAGAAGAAATACGGATGGCCAAGAGGCACATGAAGAGATGCTCAATGTCCCTGGCCATTAGAGAAATGCAAATCAAAACCACAATGAGATATCATCTCACACCCACCAGAATGGCCATTATCAACAAAACAGAAAATGACAAGTGCTGGAGAGGATGCGGAGAAAGAGGCACACTTATCCACTGTTGGTGGGAATGTCAAAGGGTGCAACCACTGTGGAAGGCAGTTTGGTGGTTCCTCAAAAAGCTGAATATAGAATTGCCATACGACCCAGCAATACCATTGCTAGGTATCTACTCAAAGGACTTAAGGGCAAAGACACAAACGGACATTTGCACACCAATGTTTATAGCAGCGTTATTTACAATTGCAAAGAGATGGAAACAGCCAAAATGTCCATCAACAGACGAGTGGCTAAACAAACTGTGGTATATACATACGATGGAATATTATGCAGCTTTAAGACAAGATAAACTTATGAACCATGTAATAACATGGATGGACCTAGAGAATATTATGCTGAGTGAATCCAGCCAAAAACTAAAGGACAAATACTGTATGGTCCCACTGATGTGAACGGACATTCGAGAATAAACTTGAAATATGTCATTGGTAACAGAGTTCAGCAGGAGTTAGAAACAGGGTAAGACAATGGGTAATTGAAGCTGAAGGGATACAGACTGTGCAATAGGACTAGATACAAAAACTCAAAAATGGACAGCACAATAATACCTAATTGTAAAGTAATCATGTTAAAACACTGAATGAAGCTGCATCTGAGCTATAGGGTTTTTTTTTGTTTTTGTTGCTTGTTTGTTTGTTTGTTTGTTGTTGTTGTTTTTTACTATTATTACTACTTTTATTTCTTTTCTTTATATTAACATTTTATATCTTTTTCTGTTGTGTTGCTAGTTCCTCTAAACCGATGCAAATGTACTAAGAAACGATGATCATGCATCTATGTGATGATGTTAAGAATTACTGAGTGCATATGTAGAACGGTATGATTTCTAAATGTTGTGTTAATTTCTTTTTTTTTTCTTTCCGTTAATAAAAAAATAAAAAAAAAAAAAAAAAAAAAAAGGATATGCATGATTGCCTCTAGGACCCATCTGAATAATACAGAATTAACTCCCCATCTTGATATCCTTACCTTAACCACATCTGCAGAGACCCCCTGTCTTTGGCCATAAAATAACATTCATAGGCTCTGGGAATTAGTATGTGGATATCTTTTAAGCAGTTATTTTTCAGCCTACAACAAAGCACAGCAAATTTTATAATTTAAGAAGGTTAATATATATACTAAAAAGGAATAGTGTGTGGAGCCACGGTGGTTCAGCGGCAGATTTCTCACCTGCCATGCCAGAGTCAGGTTCAATTCCTGGCGCCTGCCCATGTAAAATCAATCAATCAATCAATCAATCAATCAATCAATCATGGCATCATGTTGAGTGAAATAAGGAAAACACAAAAGGACAAATATTATATGATCCTACTGATTTGAAGTAATTAGAATAAGCAAAGAATAAGAATAGAGTTGGGATCTAGAATATAGATTACCAGGGGACAGGGTGGGGTTAGGGAATGAGAAGTTAAGGCTTAAAATGTATAGGTTTCCTTTTTGGAATGATGGACATGTTTTGGTAATGGATGGTGGTGATGGCAGCACAACATTATGAATGCAATTAGCAGTACTGAAATATATATTTGAATGTGATTAAAAGGGGGAAGTGTTAGATTATATATATGGTTACTAGGATAAAAATTAAAAGCCAAATTCATGGAGCTACATGATATAAATAGTGAACCTTAAGATAAACCACGGACTATATTTAATAGTACAATTTTAAAAACGTGCTTTCATCAACTGTCACAAATGTACTACACCAAAGCAAGGTATTTTACGCATAATTGTACTGTATATTCAGAACTTCTTTAATACAGAAAATCATGCTTTTTTAAAAAAGAAAAATCAAGTGTTTTCTTTGCTTCTTTTCTGTTTTTTTGTCCCTATAAAATATTGTTTTAATCCTCTCCATTATGTTCTAAGACATACTGCCCAATAGGATCAAATTTCTATTCTATTCATGATAGACAAACAGGAGTGTTTAAAATATCCCAACTTTTATTCATATCCATATAAAATCACAGTAGCTTCTTCACAGTTGTATTCATGGCTTCTATTAATTATTCACCCAATAAATTACTAATTTATGTATTTTATACTGGGCATTGATCTGGGTGGCTCTGATGAAATCACTGAATTTCAAGGTGGGTGGGGCCAAAGAGGACCAATACCCATTTCACTCTACTATTAGGTAAAGTCTTCTCTCTTGCTTCCTTCCATTCTTTGGTCATAGTTCAACACTTTAATGTCCTCAAAGTAAGGCTAATGGTTTGACCACAGAGCGTCATTCAATATAGTTTAAAACATGAATATGGAAGGTCTCTTATTGTATGGTGAAAAGTAAATCCATTTAGGTTCCCATATTCAACTTCATTCATGAAATTCTCAGGAGACTATTTTGGCATAAGTCAAATTTCAGTGGAAGTCCAAACACTTACAAAACTAGTAGCACATTAAATCTCATTATGCTCTTGAAAGAGATTCATTTCTTGTTATCATCTAAGTGAAAGTGATACTGGGTTAAAATAAATAAGGAAGGAGAGTGAGGTTGACCTCCAAAGTGGTATCTGGAGGATGGGACCGGAGACAGGAATGAGCCTTTAAAGGCAGGCAAAGAGAGAGGTGACAGAGAAAATCAATAAGCAAAGGATCATATAGGCATTCATTGTTGGTTATGGGAACCACCAGCTATTATGTGACTATTTAGTTTTAAATTGATTAAAAGGAAATGAAATTAAAAATTCATTTCCTCAGTTACACAAGCCACATTTCAAGTGTTTTATTTTTAGTAACCACATGTGGCTAGAGACCCACTATATTGCATAGTTCAGATGGAAGATATTTTCATCATCACAGTAGTCTATTGAACAATGCTGCTGTCACCAGTAGTTTATCCTTTTTACACTCAACCATATCTATTGAATATATTTTCTTGTCAATGTTAAATGTTTATGTAGAATTCACTTTTTAATAATTGACTAGTATTTGATTATATTTAAATATGGCTATGATTTTTTTAAAAAGGAAATCTTCTAGTGGAATTTTTGAAGTCATTTTAAGCTTTTTATTTGGAATAGATTCTTTAGAAATGGAGTGCCTGGATCAAATGGTCTAGACATTTTTAAGGCTTTTGGTAAGTGCGGCCAATTTCCGTTCCAGAAAACCTGTCTGTTTACTTCCCATAAACATAAGTGACTGGAAAGTTATATAATTTTGAGAGAAAAAAATAAATAGCCTAAGGAAAAACAAAACAAAAAAGGGAGTGGCAGCATGGCTGCCTCTGTGGAAAATAAGACGTATTTGGGTAGGCTAGCTGTGAGGTTCTAAGCTGTGATATACCTCCAATAAAAAATAATAATTAGCAGCCATTTTTATGGTATTTCTATATGGTAGGAGCTATCAAGGCATTTTAAAACTATTTTTTATTGTGAAATATAACACATATAAAAAAAGCAATAAATTTCCAAGTGTATATATATATATATTGTTTTTGGCATGGGAAGGCTCCAGGAATCAAATCTGGGTCTCTGGCATGACAGGTGAGAATTCTGTCACTGCGCCACCCTTGCACCACCCTCCAAGTACTTTTTAAAGCAGTTATAGAACAGATTTTAAAGTTTAGTATAGGTTACAGTTCCACAATTTTTCATTTTTTCTTCTAGCTGCTCCAAGACACTGGAGATCAACAGAAATATCAATATAATGCCTCAGTAGTCATACTCACTTGTTAAATCCCATCTTCTCTGTTATACGCCTCCTTCTTTTTAAATAACATAGATACATAAATGCAATAAATTTCAAAATACATCACAACAATTAGTTGTAGAACAGATTTCAGAGTTTAGTATGGGTTACAATTCTATAATTTTAGGTTTTTATTTCTAGCTGCTATAAGATACTGAAAGCTAAAAGAAATATCAGTATAATGATTCAGCACTCATACTCATTTGTTAAATCTGACCTTCTCTCTATAACTCCACCATTACTTTTGCTCTTTCTCCCACTCTTTAGGGGTATTTGGGCTATGTCCATTCTAACTGGTAACTCTCCAAAACCTACAATCTTCAGATGGGTCCCTGGACGAAATGCAGAGGGGTCAGCCCTTCCAGAACATCAACTAGTTCCATGTGCCTATCCCATATTACTTAGGCATGTTTTATGTTAACTCAGTTCTCACAATAACCTCATGAGTTAAGAATTATCAGTATTTGCATCACACAGATAAACCATACAAGGCAGCTGGAGTTAAGACGCTTGCCTCAGGTCACACAGCTAAGCGGCAAAGCTAGGACTGGAATTCACCAGGGCTCACCCTTCCCGGAAAGGGTTCTCGTGTCCATGTCTTTAATCACTTCACTGCACAGGCTCTCAACCATTTTTGCAAATCCAAATGGAACCAAGTAACTTAAACCAGATGCCCGGGCAGCCTGCGAGCACACCTCACCTAACCATTTTGACCATCATATTTGTCAGATTCTTCCGTGGTGCCCAATTGCACGGGCTGAAGGCCAAAGACGATATGTCTGCAGTTGCTACTGTACGTCTTGGAGATATTATAGAACAATCCTGACTGACTCACAGAGTGAGTGTTTCATTGAATTTGCCAACATTAAATTCAGTTTCTAGGAAGCTAACGATTTTATGTTTTTGTTCATTGTGGAAGGGCAGTGATTCACTCAGACAATATGTACTCTACTGGTATCCTGTCATGGTGTTTAGATTTGTCTATCTTGTATGCAAAGCTGTAAAGGTTTAAAATGACTGTAAATCATCCGTGAATTTTTTCTTTGGTCCTGATTCTCATTTCCATATTTCGCCAGATTGCCTAATTGTGGAAAATCAGTGTGTTTCTTGGCTCAAAAGAAAAAATGTAAACCAATTTTATCTATACTCTGATAAAAAGATCTTTACAATAAAAATCACTGGAAATTATGTTACATTGAATGAACATTCGAAATATGATTTCTTAAAACCTGGCTTTTCTTTTATAATATTAGAAGGAGAGAAAAGCTTTAAAGTATCAGGAATCTTACAGGAAACCTTGCTCTATATCAGTCACACGTTTCCCCTACCATAGGTTTATATACGTAATTCTTTCTCCTTTCCTGAAAGACCATCCACTACACCCTGTGACTGTGCCAGAAATTCTAAAAGCAATGCACTTCCTAATGTCAGGCACTTTCTTGTCCTGGTAGGCATGATTTTAAAAGCAAAACTAATAATAGCTCCTTTAGAATGCCTTGCACATGCCAAGCATTGTGCTAAATGACTTTACATATACTGTGCACTTGAAGTTTATAAAAACTTTATTCTAAGTAGAGAAAGAGATCTTCTTAGAGATTTTTTTTTTAACTCTTAGAGACTTTTGAAGTCTTAGAGATCTTTAGTCACCATATAATCTTCTGTCTGAGAAGGATCTAAAGAATGTTCTTTGTTTGGTTTTCTATATTTTTTCCCCATAGATAGCAGAATGAGTCAATAGTAACCCATGGAATTCTGGGATTTTTGTACTTCAGGCTAAATACTGACATATTTAATTAACATTCATTCCATTGTTATTGTGACTCTATTGGAAATCACCTAACGAGTTATTGGCCTCACGAAGATATCACAGTGTCTTCTTGAGCCACAAATTAGATAAGGGCATCTGATTTTCCGACATGGGCTAAAAATTATATTCTTACTGGTAAATTGCATGGCTTCTATAACAACACTCAAGAAAGAAGACGTAAGATATTTACTTAGAGAGTTATCTAGGGTACCAGCAAACTCTAAACAAAACTGTCCTCAGTATTGCTGCCTGGCTCTGTTTGCTGTGATTAACAGGGCCCAGACTGGATAACAATTCTGCTGAAGAAGTTACACTTCAATATGTGTGTGTCATGCATGTGCATGCACACATTTGCACTCACAGGCCTATCAGAGAATGAGGAGAGAAGACACCAATTTTCCTACTTGTAGAAAAAGGTCAGTGGGCTGCGTTGGTTTTTGTAAAGTACTTTTACCCCAAGTGTTATGACACTATTGATTAAATTTAATTAACAATATGTGCAGGCACTAAATATGTGATGAATAAGGAGATGGAGGAGGAAACACATTTATTGAGCACCTACTAGGTGTGCATCTCCAACTGCCATCCCCATCACTATAGGTATTATATTTGCAGCCACAGCTAAGGAAGGAGTTCACAACAATCATACTACCTCACAGGTATATGGTAGAGCTGGATTCAAACTCAAGTGCAATTTTGATTCATACATTATGACCACTATCCCCTGATGCTTCCTCGCCATGTAGGGATTACTGACTATGACATTCATGAACATTTACTGACACTCTCCTGTCTATGATAATGGAGAAATTTACACAAAATCTTCAGGAAGGAGGAAAGAAAAATAAAATGCGATTTTAAGAAATGTCTTTGTGGAATTCATAGTGCCGAATGCCTTTACACAAATGCTTCTCCACCTCCAGGCCCTCAGAATCGTTGTCCCATTGCCTTATGTTCTCTTCCTCCAGTTCTTCCCCAAGCTGGCTAATTCTCACCTTTCAATCTCAACTCTGATTGAGACCCTTTCCGGGATCATCTTTCCTCCACCAGTTACTCTCCAACTGATCTATGTGCCTCTGGCTTTCTGAGCATTTATCTACAATCACATTGTGAACAATATGCTTGTTTTTTGTCTTATCCATTAAGATGTGGTACCTCAAGAAGAGATTTACATCTGTTATGTACCACCATAACCTGAGGATCTAATATAATGGTTGGCAAATAGTACCTGGGTACTAAATGTTTGCTGAACAAACAAAACAAATAGACAAATGACAGTCGTAATAGTGGGACTCTACATCTCAGTTTCTTCACCTGTGATTTGGGTATACTAACACTATCCTCCTCATTGAATTGGTCTGAGGAATAAATAAGGTGCATAAATGTATAGCATAAAGACTGACAAACTAAGATCTTAATAAAGTTCCTTGTTTTTTGTTGCTTTGCAATCACCGTCTTTGGGGATACATAAGTCCTGGCGGCATTTGGTATTGAAGATAGCTGTAAGTCCTGTGGTGTTGGCATCATATATTTTGCCTGAAGAAAGTCATTTATAAATTGTAGCAGATGATCCCAAGTGTTCTAGGACTAGTTTCCAATCACGCCAGAAGTCAAGACTAAGTCTCAGTGAGTGGAATTCTCTCATTCTTCCTTTTCTGATGTTTGCCTGGTGGGAAAAAACTTTTGAGTTACCGGGAGTTGAGGTCCACCTTACAGCGATGTTGTGGAAAGGGTTAAGAGATGGTGAGACAGGGTGGTCAGAACAAGCATCTTGCCTGTTGCAGGATAATGTCCCCAAAAGCACTCTTCTTGGACATTCCCTCAGTGTTCTCTGGGAGTTTGCATCCTCCAGGCAATGAAAAATCCATTTCTTCATGACAGCAAGAAAACAAGTAGATCTATTGAATAATTTCCCAAATAAAAAACATTTTCCCACCTTCAGTTGGTTGTTTTAAAATGACTTCTCCAGGAAAAAGGAAGTTTTTGACATTAAAATATTTCTGGGCAGTGAAAAAAGTCCAATGGCATTTTACTTTCAAGTGTCAAACATTTTTTGCCCCCTGGCCATGTGCCCAAAAGGCTGTTTGAGTTTTCAATATATTCTGTGCCCCCACAAGTATTTTAGCATCCAATCAAGTCAACAAGAAGTTAATTGATAGGTTTATTCCATAATCATGGAGAACATTAGCATATAACAATGAACCAGTTTTTTTATGTCCTTGCCAAGAATAAAAGAATTTACATTCTAAATTTAAGAAACAAATTTAAATTGGGGAGAAAGCTGAATCTCCACCAAATTCATGAAAACAATAAAGGATCAGAATCTAAAAATTCAGACTCAAAAGATTTTAAGTTTTGATATCCCACACAGTGACTGATTCTGTGGCAAAATAACTCTTGAACAAAACAGACCACGAAGAGAATATACATATTTAAGAACATAAGCTATAAGCACTTTAGAATCACATCAACATCAAAGTAAATGGCATTCTAATAAAAATGGTTTCTACTTGACAATCAAGGAAATATCCAATGACCTCTATTTATTAACATACTGTCTTCCTCAATGGGGTACTGTGTACATGTAATGGTATATTATAAAGAAAACAAAATTCCTTTCCTCAAGGAAAAACAAAGCCCTTATTCAACATTTACTGACATTCTATAATAGCACTGTGCTAAGCATTGAGGAAATATAAAATTATATTAGATTCTTCAGCCCTAGGGGAGTTTAATTCCATATGGGAGATAAAATACCTACACAACAATGCAGAGCATAAAAGTATTTGAGTGACAACAACTCAATTTTATTGTTGATCTGAGAATGGCCAGATGGCTTCCTGCTCTTTGAAAGTTTCAAGGGAGCTTCATGTAGGAGAATAATGAAAAGCTTCTGGAAGAGGTAAACTTTGAGTTGGAAGGATGAGGAGAGTATTTGGTCAGGAGGGGACAATGGAGAAGGGCATTCTAGTGTGAGGGCACAAGATTAGCCATGGCACAGAAATGAAAAACTCTGGATGCTTTTCAGGTTATTAAAAAAGTCGGATTATGGAGTGCAAACTGCACTGAGAAGGCAAATGGGGGCCATTGAAGACTTCCCAGCAAGTGAATGGCATGATACAATTGTGCCTTAAGAGGGATCCATCAGGGAATAAGTCACAGGATGCTGGGGGAGGGAGAGGCAGGAGTTCCAGCTGGGCAAAGCACAGATTCTTCTGTTGGAGGGAGGAGGAAGACCTAAGACAAGGCAGTAGGAAAAGAGATAAAGAGAAGAAACAGGATGCAGGATAAAGTCCTTCAAGGCTTGGGAACTGAGAGGATAAGAGGTTTCAAAGACTGACATTAAGCCTGGGTGATTGAGAACAGCAGAGACACAGGAAGGGGCAAGTCATGAAAATGTTTCTCTAACAAAGGTCCTGACCATTTAGCTTGTTGACAATCACCAAATAGCCCCTCTCTTTTATGTATTTTACAGATTGCTATAAAAGCAATCTCCACCTATTAACTCATTTAGTTCTCAAACAACCCTCTGCCAAGAACACTACTGTTATTTCCACTTTACAGGAGAGGAAATGGAGGCAAAGAGAAGGTTAATAAGAAGCCCAGGTTCACATAGCTGTAAGTGGTAGAGCAGGTTTCCCACCCCACGCAGTTTGGCTCCAGGACCTTATCATCAAACCTTGGATGACCCATCTCATGACCAGTCTTTGGAGTCCTTTTAAATACTGGCTCTACCCTATCCTTGATTCTTCTGTCTCTCTTACCTTTTTTTTTTTTTGCATGGGTAGGCTCCAGGAATTGAACCCAGAAGCACTCTTCTTGGAATTCCCTCAATGTTCTCTGGGAATCTGGATACAAAAATTACATATTGAGTCCATCCTACTCCTAGAAGAACAAAGATCAGAAGATTGGCATATATTGAAGCTGTTTTGAGAAGTTTTGCACATTCTAAATTAAGCACAAAGACCAGTTGAGGTCACCCAGCCCCCATTGGTCCTAGAGTCTTGACATACCAGCAGGAAAATATGTTACCCTTGAAGGCCTGCCCAAAGGAAAACTTGCAGGGAAGCATTTTTTAGAGACAATGTTAATTTCTTAAAAGCCAAATCAAACAAATGACAAACTCATTGAAGAAATTTTGTACCTTTCTTATTACAGAAGATTATGGATATTACAGAAGATTGTGGATTTGTAGTAAATGTTTTTAGCTTTTTATTTTGAAATAATTTCAAATGTACATAACAGTTGCAGTAATAAGAAACCCATACAGAAAACTCCAACAGACTCCCTACCCAGCTACCTAGATCCACCAACTTTTAATATTTTGCCACATTTGCCATATCATCATTCATTCTCTCTCCCTCTCTATGTGTGTGTGTGTGTGTGTGTGTGTGTGTGTGTGTATGGTTAGAGTTAAGGTTAGGATGTATATATATATATATATGTATGTATTTTATGGACATATATGTGTGTGTGTGTATATGTGTGTATATATATATGTATTTTCTAAACAATAAGTGCTCTTTATAGTTTTTCCCATGGTTTTTTCTTTTGCATGGGTAGGCTCCAGGAAACTCCCATAGGTTTTTAATAAACTTCTTTTTTTTTTAATAATTTCAATTTTATAAGCAGTTGCAAAAATAATACAAAACCTAGGTGCTTGGGTAGTTCAGTGGTAGAACACTCACCTTCCATGCAAGAGACCCAGGTTTGATTCCTGGACCATGCACCACCACCCCCCCAAAAAATAATGATACAAAACCCATCTAGAGAACTATCATTAGTTTTTTAAAATAAAATATTCATAATGATTTAGTTTTATATTGTCAGTCAACACACAGCCTAAGGTAAATGTGTTTTCTGCTTTTTTTTTTTAGAATTTTAGTTGCTTCTTACTATTTAGGTGCTATTTAGAAGCTGCTGTTATTACCACACTAGTATTTTCATTTTAATAAATATTTATATTGATTCTGTTTAGGCATCTGAAAGCTAGACAAAACGATAATCCTTTTACAGTTTCTTCATCGTTCACCATTGAACACATAGCTAAAAAACCCACAAATTTATATGGAATAAATCAGAGAGTGTTTCATTTCTTGGCTCCTTTTCTACATATATATGCACCAAATGAATATTGAGCAACAATGATTTGTGTGGGAAATCTGATTAATGACAGAGAAAGAGAAATGCATAGTGGTTATGAGGTCTTAATTTTGTGTTATAAAGAGAGGGACTCTAATCCCTTCGGTTCTACTTGCTAGCTGAGGCTGTCTTCCAAACAGTACAATGGATTCAAAGCTCTTGGGCAGGGTTGTTGCATAAGTTAAATAAATTGATGTATATAAAACACTTAGCATGATGCCTGGAACAAAGTAGGATATCATGCAGCACCTGTGATTAGGACTGAAGTTGCAGGAAGTAGCACTCTGCCATCTCACTCTTCTCATGAAGAAATGAAGATCTAAATTGGTCCTAGCTCAGTGTCAGTCTCCTGTGAGTGACCGTAACATGCTACTGCTTCTGCCAAATGCGTCTGATTTGGAGCCACAGAGAGCTTAGTACTTAGGTTTACGCTGTTGTTGATGGTACCTTTTAATCAGGCCAACCCGGTGGTTCACCAGCATAAAACTACTTCCTCCCAAGGTTTTCATTTGCAGGAACAAGAAGACCCTTGAGGCCAATAGCTAGTTATTTATTTTTAAATGTTTTAAAATAAAAATAATAGTGTGAGGCTTTTGCTCCAGCTTTCTGAAATGATCTGAAATGATCCTTGACAGGAACTGGAAATTCTCCTTGTCAATGCAGCCATTATCTCTTGTGACCAAACGGGATGTTGGAGGGTGGGCAGAATTTCTGACTTCTTTGTATATAGGAATAAAATGTCTGTCGTCTAGTTAAAATAAATTATTGATTTTCAAATCAAATCAAAATGTTGAGTCAAACAAGTAGATATTGTACTTGAATTTTCCCTTATTTGTAAGAACAGTTTTTCACCATTTTATGAATAGGAGGGGAAAAAGGTGGTATGAATAACAGAAATTTGTTTTGGGTTTCATGAAACTGAGAGAGGGAATTATAGCACAGTCTGAAAAAATTTAAGTTACCATCATTTCCCATGAAACTAAATGATCCTCTTTCTTGCCTTATCAGGTGAGCAAGCTGACAAAATGCTGTATAAACAATTTTAGATTCCTTAGTTCCTCTTTCCACTGCAGGCCTGTGCATAAAGCTCCAATTATTCTTTCCATACTCTAGTGCACTCTCTTCTTCCTAGGAATTAGGTTCTCAGCTGCATTTTAGCCACTGGGCTTGGCAAGAGTCTGAACAGCAAGACAAATGATTGATTTTCCTAGAAGAGAAATGGAGAAATATGAGTGCGTATTTATGTGAAATAGTGGCAGATAGCTTCAGCAGATGAAGTGCTGATTTCCTCCCGGGATTAAGAGGTAGCACAATTTGGGGTTACTGAGTTATTGCTTCATGACCTGCAAAATTTAAGCATCTATGGCCGAGGAGTAAAGAAAGTAAAAAATGGATAATATCACTCTATTAGTTTCCTAGCTGCTAAAACAAATACCACTCAGTGGCCTGGGTTTAAATAGTGGAAATGTATGGGCTCACGGTTTTGAGGTGAGAAGTATGAAATTGAGGTGTCAGCAAGGTACTGCTTTCTCCACAAAGATGTGGCACTATGGGGATGTCTGCAGGTGATCCTTGGCCCTTGGCTTTTCTATCATACAGCAATGCACATGGCAGCATCTTCTTCCTTCTCTTCTGGGTTCTGCTGACTTCCAGCTTTTGACTGCTGCCCCTGCCTTCTCTTTTCGTGTGCAATTTCCATCGCTTGTAAGGACTTCAGCCATATTGGCTTAAGACCCACCCCACATTCAGCTTGGCATGCCTTAACTAATACCTCCTCAAAAGTCCCATTCACAAATGGTTCACATTCACAGGGGCAGGGATTGGGTCCTGAACATGGTCAGGATTGGGTCCTGACATGCTTCAATCCCCAACCATCACATTACTTTCTTGTAAGGTCCAACTGCTTTCAGGATAAATGCCCAACTCCTCAGCATGTGAATCAAGGATTTTCTTGCTCTGGAGTCTATTGCTTGTCTCCCTTTCTGTGAACCTTGTGCTTCTACCACACTAAACTATACCAGAAATAGCAGCATCACTGTACTACATGGGACATACAGCTCTCTGCCTTAGTTCCATGTTCCTTTTTGTCCAACCTACTCTCCTTATTTTCTAGGTTACCCAATAAATCTTCATTAAAAACTCATGCTACCCAGTCTTCATCTGGGTTGCATGCCCCTTCTATCTGTTTTCAAGAAACTCCTTATTTTTCTCAATCACTGCATTTATCATACTATATTATGATACCCACTTTTATTGTCCACATCTACTTCCAGATGAATGACTTCATTAGCGTTGGGTGGGGACTGGTCGATGGCATATTTTAAAAGGTGCCTGATGATTCCTGTTCACAACCATGAGTAAGACCCACCACACCAACCAAAAACTCCATGTAGACAGAGAAGGCTGACTGTCTAGGTCATGGTCATAGTTCATTGCCTAGTACAGTGTCAGAAACACAATAATGCTTAAAAATATATATCCACTGATCAAATGTCTTTACTTCCCCAATGAATGGTGCAGTGCTATGCATAATTGTTTGTTGAATGAATAAATGAGTGAGCAGGTTAACTTCTATAGGAATGATACAAATTAATAAATGCCGGTTTTTGCTTTCAAAAAGCTATATTTGGATAGAAGTGAAGGGAACTGGAGAAATGCACTAAGAATTGTGATATGATCACACATACATAAGTGCCAGATGGCTTTTATGGTTTCTTAATGTGAATATTGCTAACAGTGACGCTGTTTTTCTGAATGCAGAATTTTTCCAAGTGGTTTGACCCATGTTTTGAGGATTAAGACTTTGAGAAAATTCTGTTTAAGTTCTTCAGAAAACTACTTAAATCTTCTGAGGTCATTCCAGACCATTTGCCTTTCTCTGTTATGCACTGAGGCAGGAAATGTTTTTCTCCTTTTTGAAATGAGCAATTCAAGGGGCCAGTAAAGAATGCACTCTGAGCAACACGCTATCAGTTCCCTCCAGCTGTTTACCGTGGTCTTTTTCATTCTTAACGGGGACATCGGGTTCTTTTGGATACAAGTTATGGTTTTATATATAAGACAAAATAAACACTTCCTGTAGGGCTTCAGAGGGCAACCTCTCTTAAGTCTTATCTTGCATTTTCCTTTAAGCAAAAGAGGAAAAAATAAGATTTACTTAGAAAGATGACTGCCATTTATCAGGTTATGCTATAATCCATTGGTATATTTGATTTTTTTTTTCGAACATGGAAAGCAGTAAACCCCCTTATTTTAACCTTTCCCCACAGAAGTTAATTTTTATTTTTTACTTCTGGGTGGTCCTGGCCACCAGCCAAGATCATCTGAGAACAATTGTACCTTAGCCATTGCTATTCTCAAAGTCTTGCTCAAAAAGGATGGCTTGGAGCTGCTGTAGTGTGACGTGAGTAGTCCCACACTGTGCCAGGGAAGCTAAAGAATTAGACTCTTTCCCAAGGAAATGTTCGTTATTGTAGCAAATCTCCAGAATGAAACACATAGTGCTAAAGGAATCCCCACTTTGACTTGGATTTATTGTCTGAACAGGGACAGATCATGACCTTTTAATCAGGAGAAGCTTAGATTGACTATTTTGGACCAAAGCAAAATTTCTTCTTGTAGAATTTGCCAAAAAACACCCGTGGAGGAAAGCAAGAGGATTTAGTGGGAAGACCTTGGAATTTGGAGTCAGGAAGGTGACGCCAGACAGTTAAATTCTTATCTCCACTGCGTCCTCTGTGAATTGGGTGAGAACAGGTTTCTCATTTATAAATATAATGACCTACTTGTTCTGTTATCATGAAGGTCAAGAGTTAAGGTATGTTCCTATCCATGCATGGCCCTGAATAGACATGTTTCCTTTATCATTTTTTGCTTGAAAACTTGTTAATGAATATCAATAGCTAATCTATACAAATATTTCTTTCTTCATCTGAAAGAAATGCAATATTGCTGATTTTGTCAAATACACATTTAATTTTAAAATATTAGTTAAAACTATGCTATATGCTGTACAAAGAAAATTCAACAGACATAGTGCACACTTACTAAGTTTTTATAACCAGTGCTAATATAAAGATGTAAAGAACTGCAAACACTTGAATGATGTGAGGCTCAACTCCTTCACTTATGAAATAAGGATAATAATATCAGCTCTTTCTACCATAATAGCATTTGATTAGAAAGTCAAATGGTGTTTGTAGATCTAACTTGAAAATGAAACAGCATAATATCAATTACTAGCAGCAGGCTGCATTTATTTTCCATTGACCAGAACAAAGTATTTTAAGAGTGGAGAGCAGAATACACTTGGGGAAGGGGAATTCTTTCATAATTCAAGGAGGAAGAGAGCATGTTAAATTACAATATGTTCAGAGCTATTTTCTCCTTTTTTCAACAGCTCCTTAGAAGCAGAGTGAGACTTTAAATAGGGCTCAGCTATGTAAGTAGATGGGCCCAAGAAATTGACCTGCCTGGAAATACACTAATCCTTTATAAATGTTGTGTAGTGTGTTTATGAAAGTGATTGTAATGTATAAAACTATGGATGGTTAAGACAGCGGACTTAAGGAAAATAGAAGATTATGGGAACAGTAATAGATATGGTGTGTGTGATGGTTAGGCTCTGGGGTCAAATTGGCCAGGTGATGATGCCCAGTTGTCTGGTTAGGCAGGCACTGGTCTGACTGTTGCTATAAGGTATTTCGTGACTGATTGTTAAGCCAGAAGGCTGGTGCATTAACTCATCAGTCAGCTGACTGCAGCTGTGGCTGGTCACATGTACTGTCAAGTAAGGGTGAGATAATTCAATCAGCAGGATTTGCTCCAATCAGTTGAAGACTTTTAAGGAAGAAAAGGGAATTTTCACTGTTTCTTCAGCCAGTGAGCCTCTCCCATGGAGTTCATCCAGACCCTTCATTGGAACTACCACTTCACAGCTTGCCCTATGGGTTTTAGACTCTTCCATTCCTAAGATTGCATGAGACACTTTTATAAATCTCATATTTACCGATATCTCCTGTTTATTTAAAGAACCCTCACCAATACAGTGTATATGTGTGTTTATTTAAAAAAATCTTAGCTCATAAAAATCCTAGTAGTCATCTATTACAAAATAAACAAAATTTATTGATGTTAAAAAGTTACTTCTATAGGGAATCGTTTCTCTGACTTCCTTAATTTTTCTGAGAATTTGCTGAAACATTCTTCCATGAGTTGTATATTTTGAAGACTCACTTGAAAGCTTTTGAAACTTACTGACTAGAGATATTTTTACAATTTTATTATCATTTGGTTAATTTCCTCAAATATTGGCAAAATATTTGTGTAACCACTCAGCCTTTTCACATGAGGCTGGAAAGGCATTTTTCTTTTGTCTGGGCCTGATCTTCATCCCATGTATGGAAAAGGTGGACTCTAATCAGGTCTTCTCTTTATACGTCATGCTTTTGCTCTTTGGGGACAGGGGAAGGGATCAGTGATGGTGTTTGGGCTATTTTGTTTAAGAGAACTAAAGTACACAAAACGTAGGTTAAAGCATTGCAGACTTCAAATTGTTATGCAAACATAAAACTGTGTTTTCTTATAACTACAATTGGAAACCCATATAAAATGAGTCATTCATTTGCATGCCATCTTGGGAGCAGGTCTGTGCATTATCAAAGTGGGTAAAACACTGAGATTATTATTTATAAGCACTCATTTGAAGTTAGTTTATCAAATGAGCTAAAGAGTTGACCATGAGAGAGTGGTACAGAGAAGGTGAGTACAGGGAAGATGCAGGTAGGTGCCAGGGAATTGAATCCTTCCCAGTTTGGATGATCTCAAGGGATTCCCAGTGGTGGTCCTTCATGTTGGTGTGAGTAGGGTGAAGGGTTGAATGAAAAGAATACACGGAACAAAAAAAATGGAAGAAGGCCACTATTATAACCACACTTACTTTTGCTTGAGGCTGAACTTGCTTAGAAGCAAAGCTTCATTCAGTATTGATGCTTTTGTTTTGGTAGATAATTTAGTTGAAAATGGCAGACAGAGCCTGGTTAGTTATTGTGGCAATAGCTAGCAGATTTTCTTACTCAATCCTGTCAAAACGGATCTGCATATAGCTAAAGAAAACACTGATAGGAAGTATAGGCCAGACCTTTACGTGTGGATACTTGAGTTATTTTGATCTTGCTCATGCCCTCAGAGCTTTTGTATTTCTTGGTCAAATTTATTCTTTGTCCAAAAACAAAGCACAACCAACTAGATGAAAGGTGAGAACAAAGGACGGTAGGAGTTTTGAGATGGAACAACTACTTCAGATTTGGTTTTAGAGAGTGGGGAGAAGAGGTCAAGGAAAAGTTCAGGGAGATCAAATTGATGGAAGGGTGAGATTTATGAGAAAACTGGTCTAGGTGTAGGAAGCAGAAGGGGCAAAGGCACTGATGGGCAGTTGCATGTCCAAGTAGTATAAGTAGAGTGGTGTAGAGTGGTTGGATGCAAAGAAGAAGGTGACTGATGGGCTGCAGCTGCCACCATGTTGAATGTTTCTTTCTGAACTGAACGGCAAAATGGGCTAGACAACACTTTAATTAAAAATTCTTTTAAGTGTTATTTATATGTATTACTGACATTGAGCATGGAAAAGCTATAAAACTTATAGAAAAATGAATAAAGAACACATTAATATTTGTGTTCTAAACGTTGTTCTTATGATTTTAGGACTCCTTTGCTTTATGAAGTGGTATTTTCCGTATTAGTTAACCCTAATTTCGAAGTATCTTATTGAATATTTTCTATTTCATTATAAAAGTAGCCATATGTTAAAAAAGACAGAACCATAAAGTCAAAAGAATGTAGTATTTAAACAAAGATTTATGAATTACTGAGCTCCTCTTTATCTAGTTCCACCTTCATGAAACGGAAAGGAAATATTGGTCTGATCAAATTATGGAAAGGAACCGGGACACTATTGCTTCTATCCATTGACATGGATGGTATGGTTTGAAAGAACCAAAAACCAACCATGCCTCAGGGGCATTTGTTCTTTCAAAGAGGTCCTTCCTAATACAGTCTAAAACCAGGTATCTTCAACCATACAGACTATTTGAGCCAAAGTGCAACCCTATATGTAACTTTAAAATTCAGTATTTCCACCACTGAACTATTCTCTCTTGACCTCTTCTTTGAGACATTAGGGGCTCCTGGGAAATGGATATTCACTACCAGAGCTACTTTTGACTGCACAGCAACTGTGAGTCTGTTTCTACAGTTAGATAATTTAGAGTCTGTATGAATTATACGAATATTTCCGACTCGTGTTTTTGTTACCTTTTTTTTATGGACAGCCTTGGTTACATACTAGGGAAACAAGATTTTCCTTAAGCATAGACATACATAAGATCAGGAAGTGGATTTTCACAAGTCTTTACCAAGAAAACTATACTTAGTGAAATATGAGATTTTACATTACCTGAGCATCAATGAAATCTCATTACAGACTTAGAGGACCAAAAACCAACCATGCCTCAGTGGCACTTCATCTCTCATAGAGGCCCTTCTTAATAATACAGTTTAAAACCAGGTATCTTCAACCACACAGACTATTTGATCTAAAGTGTATATGACTTTATATTCTCTGTGGAAAATATGTGTACATGTTAAATGGATGGTACAATGATTTTTCTTAGACATATGGCATAATTTTCAGTGCTTAGGGAAGCATGTATACATTCCTGTCACAAAGTAGGCACTCATAAATAGTGTCATTTAATCAAGGCTGATGATTTTAATATTAGTTTAAGCAAATATGGGTAGAGGGTAAAACCAAGATCTAAACAATTGCCTATTGAGTTCAATGCTGAACAGAAAATTATACAAGTATGTTTGCTTCTTAGGTCTTTATGGTTTACAAAGGCTTTCAGAAAATTAAATATTCCACACTGTTATCTCTTTGTATACATGGACATCTAATAAGTATTAACAGCTAAAGGATGGAAGGATCTGGAAGTGAGACTATCAAGAGAAGGTCTTTGAATCCTGGCATTTGTGGTTTCTCTTTTCAATATTCTCCTTTCAGAATATTTAAAAATAGATTGTTTGTTAAATATTATAGTTTTAAGTTGTGCTTGATGCAAGGCTGACTAGAATCATATAAAGATAGCATTCAGATTGAGTTTACAGGAGCCTTCATGTAAAAATCAGAATTTTTAAATTAATGCCAGTAAGAGTATCAGCTAGTTTACTAGCTAGTAACAGTAACAACTATTAACAGTTAAGATTAAATAAGCGTGGAAGCACATTATTTTACTTAGTGACCTATTAATAAGATAAACCATGCCATTACTTGATGTTATTTGAGCTTATGGGTGCAAATTTGTCAGCTATTGCCCACAAATCTAAGTGAAATCAGAAAGAAAACTATGAGGAAAGCACATGCAATTAAAAACCCATGAGCACATTATTTAACTGCTTTCCCTTTTAAGATCTAGACATATTTCTCAGAAAATTGGAAATATTGTAAGCAAATTCAATACTATTGCTTCTATCCATTGACATGGATGATGTGGTTTGAAAGTTTACCAAAATTGATGCCACATTCTGTTTTATAACATGCCTTTGAACAGCTCCAGTGATTTTTTTTAAAGATTATAATGGCAAGTAAATTTTGCAACATGGAAATGTACTAGTATTTTCCCAAGAATGAATCATACTAAAATTTACTTTTCAAGATCCTTAAAAAAAATATTATTTGAGGGCCTACTATGTACTTGATACTTGTTAGCTACTAAAAATACAAAGATGAATATAAAAGATGCCGTCTCTGCCCTTATGAATATTATAACCAATCAATCTCAGTATGACTTCTCATATGAACAATCCCATACTATTGAAGAGAAGATGCTCTGAACTTCTAACAAATTATGTATAGTCTTGAAGGAAGAAAAATTAACTAAAACAAAATAGAAGGAAGGAAACAATAAAGATACAAGCGTAAAATAATAACAGTAGGGAAACATTTAACACCAAGGACCAACACAACACAAAGATTAGTTCATTGAAAAAGGAAATAAATTTGACCAATCTTTCATGAAACTGATTAAGAAACATAGAAAAGTCACAAAAATAACATTAGGAATAAGTGAGTACTGCAGACCTTGAAATAAAAACAAGAAGTTATTATGATCAAGTTTTTGCCAGGAAATATGAAAAGTTAGATGAAATAGGAAAATTCTTAGAAAATGTAACCTCCTAAAATTGTTTCAAGGAGATATGGAAAACACTATAAATATAAAATCAGTGGTTAAACATGGGAGACTGTCGTTTCCAGCTGTGACAAAACCACTGGCACTAAACTTCCCCTCCCACTGAAAAAACAAACTATAAAACTGAAGATAATATATGTGACAACCCTTTTCAGCTTTTAAGCATTGAAGACCAGGCGTTACTGAACTATAGCCATTGAAATAATGGAAAGACATGGGTGAGCTCTACTATTTTCCCATGTTTTACATGTGACAGATTCCTGCCACAGAGTAAGGATGCAGAACCCAAACAGATGCATGGTCTTGCTGAGCTCTGGAGGCAGAGATTGGAGTTTGAAACTGCTGAAGCAGCTGGAATTTTTAAGGCAGAGAAGAGGAAGCTACAAAGAGAGTAGGCACAAAAGAATATGCCCGGACTCACTATGGATTTTCAGCCAAGGGTGGTCTAACTCACAGGAACCTATGGCATTGACCAAGCAATCACAGTGTCCCTAGAAGAGAAGTACATGGGAATTTTACAAAATTCTTACTTGGTTTATATAAGCAGAAGAATGCTTGGTCAAGCGAACAGAAGTCTGATTTGAATCACAAGAACAGAGAGTCATGGTACTTCAACCAATTCCCAGACTAGAACCAGTTTACAGGCCCAACACTTCTTGAGTGAACGGGGTGCCAGTTCCCCTTAAGGAAGAACTCTACGTCACCGCCCCAAAGTTTACTGTTAATTTTTCTCCAAATTTTCCCCAAAGGCACTTATTGCCTTTTACCAGGGTCACTGTGAATTGGGGAAAAGGAAATAGCTAACTTTTGGAGGATTACTAGACACTGGTTCTGAACTGAAAACTAATTCCAGGGGACCTAAAATGTTACTGTGGTTCACTAGCCAGAGTTTTGATGTCAGGTGATTGATAGATTTTTAGCTCAATTCCACCTTATAGTGGGTCAGTGGTTATTTCCCTAGTCCCATCAACACATAACTGGGATAGACAAACTCAACAACTGGCACTATCCCCACATTAGTCTCCTGATTTACGGCGCAAGGGCTATTGTGGTAGGGAAGACCAACTGAAAGCCAGTAGACCTGCCTCTACTTGGCAAAATAGTAAACCGAAAGCAATACCAAATGCCTAGAGGAATTACTGAGATTAGTGCCACCATCCAGGACTTGAAGGATGCAGAGATCATGATTCCTACCACATCCCTTTCAGCTCACGTACATGGCTCATGCAGAAAACAGATCTTGGAGATTGATGATGTATTATTGCAAATTTAACAAGGTGGCGACACCAATTGCAGGTAGTGTCCAAATGTTCCTTTGCTTGAATGGTTTAACACATCCCAAATATACCTATTTGAAATGTCAAATGACTTTTTCTTGATATCTGTTAGTAAAGACCAGCGAAATCAATTTGCTTTCAGCTCACAAGACCAATAATAAACCTTCAAAAATAAACTCTGCAGCTCTATGTCATAATCTAGTTTATAGGGACCTTGATTGCCTTTTCTTTCTCAAAAAGATCACATTGATCCATTACATTGGTGATATTGTGTTGGTTGTTCTTAGAGAGAAAGAAGTAGCAACTTCTCTAGACTTATTGATAAGACATTTATGTCAGTGGGAAGGAAATAAATTCAACAAAAATTTAGATATTGTGTTGGTTGTTCTTAGAGAGAAAGAAGTAGCAACTTCTCTAGACTTATTGATAAGACATTTATGTCAGTGGGAAGGAAATAAATTCAACAAAAATTTAGAGATTCTCTACCTCAGTGAAATTTCCAAGGGTGCAGTTGTATGGGACATACCATGATATCCATTCTAAGGTGAAAGATAAATTTTGCCTCTGAGGCAACATATTCTTCATTTGGTATGTTACTCCAGTCCGTATACTGAGTCACCAGAAAAGCTGCTAGCTTTGAGTGATGTCCAAAACAAGAGAAGCCTCTGCAATAGGTCCAGTCTGACTTGCAAGCTGCTGCCATTTGGGCCATGTGATCTTGCAGATTTAATGCTTGAAGTGCCAGTGGCAGATAGAGATACTGTTTGCAGCAGATTTTGGTATCAGAAGTGGAATACTGCAATTTGCAAATACCAAAAATGCTGGAACAGCTTTATAAATGGATAGGGGTAATATTCTGGAAGAATTGAGTGATGCTTGATAGGAAAGGCCTAGATTGCTTTGAAGAGACTGCTGGTAGAAAATATGGACTCTAGATACTTCCAATGAAGTCTTAGACAGAAATGATGAATATGTTATTGCAAGCTGGAAGAAAGGTAATCCTTGTTTTAAAGTGCAGAGAATTTGGCAAAACTGAGAACTGGTGTTGAATGAAAGGTAAAATTTGAAAGTAATAAGCTGGGATACATAGCTGAAGAGATTTTCAAATTAAATGTGGAAAATGTAGCCTGGATTTTCCTCTCAGATGCCTGGGGAACTTAGGGGAGCCTGGCTGCCTTGATGTTCTAGAAGAATGCTGCCACCACAGGACTTAAAGAGGGTAGGAGCACATTTCCCTGGGATTGGGGAGAGTCTAGTCACCACCTTACTGTTCTGAAGGAGTTGAGCAGGTGCTCCAAAGATGGCAGAGTCTGGATGCCATCCAGATGCTTGAGGAGGATGGGGCCAAGAACAAGGTGGTCTCCCCAGTGCTTGGATATATTGCACTCCTTACCCTAGCACTTGGAGAGAGCAGGGCCATTGTGTAAGCCCTTGGAGAGAGTGGGAGTGCAACTTTCTCAAGCCCTAAGGATAAAATGTCTTTCTGTAGATAAGTTTCAGACTTTGAAATCTAATGGTGTATGCCTGGAAGGTTTTCAGAACTGTTTGGGACTTTTGACCCATTTTCCTTCCAGTTTTTTCCTATGGCAATAAGAATGTTTATCTTATGACTGTCTCTCCTCTGTGTATTGAAAGCAGATAATTTGCTCTAAATTTCACAAGTCCACTGTAGAAGTGGAATTCTGCCTTAAGACAAACCACACCTTTAACTAATTTTGATTAAACTTTGCACTTATTTATTGTCACTGAAATAATTTAAGCTTTTGTGATATTGTGATGGAATTAATGTATTTTGCGTATGGAAAGAACATATTTTTGGTGGGTTCAGAGGGTGTAGTGTGCTGGTTTGAATCTGTCTATGTTTTTTTAATCCATCCCTGTGGTGCAGACCTGTTGTGGACAGGACCTTTTGAATAGGTTGTTTCCATGAAGATATGACCTACCCAGTTCAAAGTGGGTCTTAATCATTTAATCCTTTAAGAGAGCTCAACAGGGAGAGAGAAAGCTTAGAAATAAAACATCCTGAGAGAAATAAATGCCCTGAGACATTTTTAGAGAGAGCCGTTGAAACCAACCAGGGAGAGAAGGATTAGCAGACAAAACCATGTGCCTTCGTATGTGAGAGAGGAACCTCAGATGCCAGCAGCCTTTTCTCTGAGAAGGAAGCTTCCTCTTGATGCCTCCATTTGGACATTTTCAGGGCCTTGGGACTGTAAATTTGTAACTGAATATACCCCATTGAAAAAGCCCATTCATTTCTGGTATACTGCATTCTGGCAGCTTTAACAAACCAGAATAGAGCCTTTGGCCTGGCTCTGTAGGTGAACCAAGAGCAGACCCTTGGGATTTTGGAGCAAAACCCTGCTGCCCTCTGCATATAACTACTGTCCTTTTGAGAAATGGCTTTTGATTTGCTACTGGGCCTCAGTAGAGCCTGTGGTTTAAAATTGGGCAGGCACATCAGCACTCAGTCATCAAATGGAAGTGGTATATATGAGATCAGCCCTGAAGACACAAGTAAGTAGCATGAGGACGTGACCCCAAAACCTATGATCTACACTCCTGCTATATTATATTCTCCAGCCTTCACCAATGGCCTCATGAAGGGTTCCCTATGATCAGTTGACTGAGGAAGAGAACACACAGCCCTGGTTTACAATTTATAGATAATTCAGTACATTACGTAGGTACTACTTGAAAGCAGACAGCTATAGCATTACAACCCCAGCCCCTTTCTGGGACATCCCTGAAGGGCAGTGATGAAATCCTCCCAGCGGATATAATTTTGAGCAGGGTACCTCTTTGTTCATTTTACTTAGAAGCAGGAATGGCCAGATATATGACTGGACATCAATTCATGCAGTAGTTTGACTGGATATTCAGGGACTTTAAATGAACTTGATTGGAAAATTGATGACAAGGAGGTCTAGGAAAGAAGTATGTGGAAATGGGCAAAAGAGTAAAGATATTTGCTTCCCATGAGAATGCTCATTAAAGGGTGACCTCAGCAGAGGGGAATTTTAATAATCAAATGGATAAGGTGAACTGTTCTGTGGATACTAGTCAACCTCTTTCCCCAGCCATACCTATCATTACCCAATGGCTCATGAATAAGTGGCCATGGTGGTAGGGATGGAGGTTATGCATGGGCTCAGAAACATGGACTTCTACTCAAGGCTGACCTGATTTCTGCCATTGCTGAGTTCTCAGTCTGACAGCAACAGAAAACAACATTCAATCCCCAATAGGGCCCCATTCTACAAGTCAGCTACCTGAAGTGGGGGTGATTACATTGGACAACTTCCATTTTGGAAGGGGTAGTGTTTTGATCTTACCAGTATAAACACTTATTATGGATATAGATTTGCATTCCTTGCATGCGATGCTTGTCCCATAGACTTACAGAATGCCTTAGTCACTACCACTCATGATATCCCATACTGCATTGTTTCTGATCAAGAAATTCAGTTCATAGCAAATGAAGTAGAGCAATAAGCCCAGGCTCATGGTATTCTCTCTTAACTATATTCCCCATCACCTGAAGGAACTAGATTGATAGAATGGTGGAATGACTTCTTGGAGACTCACTTACAGCACCAGCTAGGTGGAGATACCTTGCAGGGTTGGGGTATGTTCTCCAGGAGGTAGCACATGCTCTAAATTAGTGTCCAATCTACAGTGCGGTTTTTTCCATAGTCAAGAATTACAGGCCCAGGAATCAAGGGATGGAAATGGGAGTGGAACCACTCACTAGAAAAATTTATTCTTCCTGTCCCTGCAACAACTATGCTTTGCTGGTTTAGAGGTTATGGCTCCAAAAGGAGGAGTGCTTCTACCAGGAGATATGATCGTTATCATATTCAATGAATTCTAAAGTCATAGTCACTTTGGGTTTCGTATACCTCTGAATCAACAGGCAAGAAGAGAGTTACTGTAATGGCTCGGGTGATTGATTATGATTACTGGTGGAGGGGGCAGATTTTGGACTGCTATTATACAACAGAGCTAAGGAAGAAGATGTCTGGAAAATAAGAGCTCTCAGGGCATTTCTAAAGCTAAAAGTGGCTCATTACATCTTTACAGGTCAAGTCAGTCCAGTTTTGGCCTTACCTTGTGTGGTAGGTGCATGAGCTTGATATATCCTTAATTCTAATGATCAGCCAGGGTTAATTGGTCTCTAATACTTTTCCTGCAAAAGTAGTCCTTTGAACTCTATCCCTTAAATTGATTTTAAATAGGTATATAAAGTATGGAAAAGTGAACAATAGTTCTTTGTAATTGGTTTTCTTTTTTTTTTTTCCTGTGACAGCTAGGCATTTTAAGAGGGTGTTTTATGGAACTCCAATGTTTTATTAAATGTAGATTAAAAACCAGTGTCTCAACCTTGTAAGCAATAAATAACACTAACAATATACAGCTGAGTTTTACTGTATTTATTATGTCAATTGAGCTTCGCTTTAACATTTTATTTGAATTATGCATAAGCCTTTATATTTTAGAATCCACATTTTATGAACTTTATTTTTTAAAGTTTTCTGATTCTCCCTTTATTCAGTTTTCTTTTTTGCATGGGCAGCCACCAGGAATCAAACCCGGGTTTCTGGCATGACAGGCGAGAACTCTGCCTGTGGAGCCACTGTGGCCCACCCTCTTTATTCATTTTGACATCAATAATACCAGGTATGACTTAAAATCAACATAGTTATTCTCTCTTGAAGTTCTTATATAATTTTTCATTTCAGTGAAGAGAGTGCCCCAGACATAGGTCTAAAAAATATAGATGAAAACTTAAAATTACAAAGGCCAGTGACTGTTTCTCTAATACTAATACTAATAGTAATTCTAATACCACTATTAATAATAGGTAACATTTATTGAATGCTTGGTGTTTGCCAAGCACTACTTCGACTACTGTACATATGTACATACATACTCATTTAGTTCTTACAGCAACCCTATGAGATGGGTACCACTGTTAGCATCACCATTTTACAGACGAGGAAAGGAAATTATGAAACTTGCTCACGATCACAGGGCACGTGATTGATAGGACCAAGAACTTGGTCATCTAGTTCCAGATATAATGCCATTATTACTGCACATTTCTGCACTTGGTGGTTTTAGATTTCTTGGAGCAAATTTCTTCTTTGAGAATTGTCTCAAATCCATAGGTATATTTTAAGTGTCTAACTTGATTACTTCATAAAAATTAGAAAAATATCCGTTCCTTATTGCATGAATAAAGTGCAAGGACAACACTCTAGACGATTCTTAATGTTTGAGTCCTTAGGGCGCATCGTACTTAAGTTTCATTATGTTGAAAGGCTGTCTGAGTAAGTTCTCAACTCCATCTATATTGCGTAGTCTCCCAAGATGTTTTCCCTTCACCTTCCACAAGCATATAGAATTTGATCCGGAGCTTCAAATGCTATAATTTAATTCTTCAAAAAACATAACGTAATTTGTGAGCATTTGCATGCCAAAACAAGGTCAGCTACAGCATTGTAGTTTTTCTCTTTTGTATCTATCGCAGTTCTGAATTGTTCTTCCTTATACTCCATTTTGAACTGTGACATATCGCCTTATGCTAGGCTAGCTTTTCCTGGAAAATTTAAATATTAGTGATTGTGTCTCTTACCTCTTTTCTAGAAGGTTTAGATTTGTCTGTAGTCTAATGTGTAACTTATCAATTTCCTCTGGATTTTATTTCCATGATTTTTATTCTGAAACATGCAACTAGAAGACATGGGAAATCATATACATATACATCCTTAATTTTATTCAGACCCTCACTCACACACACTCACACACACACACACACACACACACACAAGTATATATCCTCTTTAAAAATAGTATAAAATGAGTTGTTTATATGAAGGTGTGAATGTTACCTGGGTCTTGATGGAGTAGTTCGTAGGAAGAAAAATCTCCATGACTTTAACCAGTCTTACAATTATGAAATTAACATTAATTTGTAAGGCAATGGGTAAGATATTGGCAGAGGCCATCTGAACTCAAAACCTGACCATCTTAATCAGGCCCTACGTCAAAGTAGAGGAGATTTGAATTCACAGACCACTCAAATAATTTTACAATTGACCTAGGATTTTCTAATGAACTTTCTACTTTAATGTTTAAACATCTAGATTTCAAGAGAAATTCATTCAGCCTGCTTCTAACTTTTTCATTAAGCATCATATCCTTTGGGCATGTACGAAAATCCTTCAGTATAGATTTTTAAACATTGAAAGGACTTTTAATGATTGAGAATAATAGGGGGTTATAATTTTCAGGAATAATTTTGAGTTTGGAATAACTTATGTTATTCATGATTTGGAAATTTTATTCCTAAACCATCTTCAACTTTTGAAAATAATAAGTAGTCATTTGTTTTGTTTAGAGAGATGTTACTTTTAGGTATGTCATGTACGTTATTAGTACAATTCAATTTATAGATATAAGACAAGCACAGTCTTGAGCTGGCAGTGAAACAAGAACAAAAAAGACTTCGTGATAACAAATAGCCTCTGACTGAGTGGCTAAGTGTACTTCACAGTTGTTTAGACTTTTCAAATATCCTTCTATCTTTAATCACGGTTTTAGCATTTTATGTTGCAACGTGTGCATTTATGGTTATTTGTGCTGCACCAAGAACTGTTTGTGTTTGTTTATTCCTAGCATCCTAGCAACTTTACTGATACTATTTTTTGTCACTTTCCAATCTTGTATTACCTCGGATATTTGCAACCCCATTCGCATAGAAGCGGGGGACGGGAAAAGGAGCTATGCAGAGTGGCTTTCCGTATTGGCTAGAGATATTATAGTCATTAATAATTGTTTATTAAGTTTAAAAGATATCATAAATAGTGTGAAGAGGAGTATGGGAACAAAAAATACACCCTCCTTCCTGAGGAACTTGCCTTTTCATTTACTAGGTGTTTGTTTTCTCAGCTGTACCCTATCAGGGCTTTCTATACACCATACATTTAATAAGTAAGATCTATGTTATCAGAATTTTTCAGTTATCAATTGTGTCAGTCTTTCACATAATTGACTACATTTTGAAGTTTAAGCTCATCTTCAAAAAAGCTGTGATAATTTTGTGACACCTGAAGCAAGTATATACTTTTCTAAGTAGGATAGTGTTTGTGACAGCCAAGCATCCTTAGATATTATTTACCCCTAATACTTTAAAGATTCCTTATCTTGGGCTTTCTCAGACCCCACAGGTGACTTGGGTTTGAACCTTGAACCTGTAGTTGTGAATATTTTCTCCCAAAACCCATTCAAAGATGGTGAAGTTTACTTTCACTTCTCTTTGCAAGAGATAAATATTTTCTAGACACTACCTCCTGCCCCATCTCCTACCCCTTCATCCAACCTCCATGAAGAGTGTAACTTTATGGCTAGCATATCAGTTTTAACTCATCACCTCACAGGTGTCTAAGTGTATTGCTTGTCAAATTGATAAATTGCACATGAGCATGTAACTACCACCTAAATTAGAAGTCTATTGCTTTGTACCACCAAATCAAGGTAAAGAATAGTATCAGAAACTTCTTTAAGTGCACCAAAAAGCAAATCCACCAGATTAGCCACTATCCTGACTTTTATCCCCACAATTGGCTTTGCTTGTTTTTGAATTTTAGATAAATGAAATCTTGCAGCATGCACTTTTTTGAATTTTTTTTTTTTGCTTGACATCTTCCATGTTGTATGTTGCAGGAGTTTGTTTTTGTTTTGTAAATATACAGTTTATTTATCCATTTTATTTGTGGATGAACAATTGGGTTGTTTGTAATTTGGGGCTATCACAACTAATGCTGCTCTGAGCATTTCTGGTATATGTCTCTTAAAGGGCATATGCATTCATTGCCATTTGCTTTATACCTATGAATGAAATTTCTGGGGTATGACTGATCTTTGGCAGATATTGGTAACAGTTTTCAAAGTAACAGTCTCAATTTACATTACTATCAGCAATACAGGAAAGTTACAATTGCCCCATGTCATCCTTAATATTTGATATTGTCAGGTTTGTTTAATTATTAGCTATTCTGATGAGTGAGCAGTGCTATCTCATTTTAACTGGCATCTCCCCATGGATCAATTATTTTGAAATATTCTATATGCTTACTAGCCAATTGGCTATCCTCTTTAGTAAGGAAAAATTGGTTGAGTGAAGAAAAATATATGGGTTGTCTTTTTCTTTTAGTTTTTAGGAGTTTCTTTTCTATTCACAACATGAAGTCTTCGTCAAGCATATGTATTGCCAACATCTCCTGCTCCATGACTTTTCATTGTCTTAATGGTGTCTAGATGAAAAAAGTTTTTTAATTTTTAATTTTGATGAAGTCAAATTTTTCACTGATTTTCTCTATAGTGAATGTTTTTCTTGTCCCATTGCAGAAATCTTTCCTCCCGAATTCATGCAGATATTCTTTCATGTAATCTGAGTGAATCGTTATTGCTTTGTCTTTCATATTTACATATTGACAATTGACATGAAATTTATTTTTGTGTATTTTTTGAGATAGGAGTCAAAATTTATCCTTTCTATACATGTATCCTAGTGACCTAGCATCATTTATTTTAAAGAGCAATTTTTCACTACTGAACGACAAGGCCATTTTTTGACAGAAATAAAGAGACCATATATTTGACTGGTGTTTTTGGATTCCTTCTATTTTCTATTGGCTTATTTATTCTTGCATCAGTACCATGCTGTCTTAATTATTGTAGTCTCATAATAAATCTTGAAATATGGTAGTATAAGTTCTCCAACTTTGCTTTTCCTAAAAATTGTTTAACTATTCCTGGACCTTTGTGCTTTCATATAATTTTTATTACAAGGTTTTCAATTTTTGTTGAGATACCTATTGAAATGTGTGTGTTTTTAAATATGTTGGATCTATAAATTAATTTGGGAATATTTAAATTTTTGCAGTACTGGTTCTTCCAATCTATGACCATTGTTGAGATCTTTTTAATTTCTTTCAATAATGTTATAGATTGCTATATAGAGGTGTTAGATCTTTTGTTAGTTTTTTTGTTAGATTTGTTCCTACATATTTAATATTTTATAGTCTTGTAAATGTGTTACGTTTCTTAAAAATTACATTTTCCAACTGTTTTAGGTAGCATCTGTATACATAAATAATTTTTATATCCAGCAACCTTGTTAATTTACTAATTATAGCAGTTTATCTGAAAACATTTGAAGTTTTTACATTCAAAATCATGTTTTCCAGCTCTCATGTGTTTTATTCATTTCCTTCCCATGTTTAACTGGATAGTGAATAGTGTATTTTTAGCAAACATCCTAGTTTTATTCCTGAAATCTGGGAAGTTTTCAATATTTCACTGGTAAGTATTACATATATTATAGGTTTCTTTAGACATCCATTATCAAGTTAAGGAAGTTCCCTTCTAGTCCTAGTTTTCTCAGAATTTTATAATGAATTACTGTTAATGTTTTACCAAAATTTCTGTTCAATTATTTGTCCACGGTATCTTTATCACTCATTTTCTCCAAAAGGTAAATCTTCAGTCTTCTGCTTGAGTAACACATGGAGTCATCCATCTGGTCAGCATGTTAGCAATTTTAGATATCTAGCTATTTCTTTTAAAGATTTGTATTTAATAATCCTGTTTTTAGTCTCTGACTCCTCATCCCACACATTTTTGTACTCCTACTTCAAGAGTACTTGGTGCCTTTAATTCTACATAGTTTCCAGGCTTCTGTTCCATGAATTGGCTCATTTTCTTTTCTAATTTCTCTGAGATCCTGCTTCGTCAACTACCTCACCCAATACTATTGACACAATATTTATTTGTCTGCAATCTGCTAAATTATTCACCATTGCTCCATCTGCTTTCTAGTCTCTAAAATTTGTGTTCATTCATTTGACAAATATTTATGAGTTAAGATTGCCAGATTTAGCTAATAAAATTCTTGTATACCCAGTTAAATTTGAATTTCAGATAAACAATAGGGTTTTTTTAGTTCAAGTATATTCCAAATATTGCATGGAGCATTCTTATGTTAAATTTTTTCTGCTGTTCCTCTGAAATCCAAATTTAACTAGGTGCAAACTCCTGCAACATACAACATGGAAGATGTCAAACAAACAAACAAACAAAAAATTCAAGAAAGTGCATGCTGCAAGATTTCATTTATCTGGCAGCCCTATCATGAAGACCAACTTAGTTAGATGTTTTGGATACAGGGGATGCAATGGAGATGAAAAATGTTCCTGTGGGGGCTTATATTCTACTGGGTAAGGCAGATATCATGTATCATAAATTATGTAGTATGTTGGAGAGTTAGAAATGTTATGGAAAAGAAACTTAGTGGGCTAAAGAATATCAGGTCTATATGGGTTGGCATTGCACTTTAGGTATTTTGGAAAGGTTGCCAATGAGAAAGGGAAATTACAGCAAATCCTTGAGTGGTATGAATTTCTAGGCAGGTATCCTCCAGGCAGGAGCAGCTTGTGCATCTGAGGCAAGAGGGCAATGTGGCCCAGACTGGTGAGCAAGAACGAGAGTAGTAAGACTGAGGTTAGGATGGAACAGGTTGAGTCCAGGTAGGGCATGTGGGCCCTTGTGATAATGAAGCTTCTCCTCTGAGTGAGGAGGGAGAGGACTGGAGGGTTTAAACATGACTGAGATCTTGTTCAAAGAAGTGATCTGGTGCTAGGCTGAAAATGCCAATGGAAAGGTTATTGCAGTCTAAGCAAGACATGACGGTGGCTTGAAGTAGTACAATAGCAGTGGAGGTGGCAAGAAATGGCTAAATTCTGTATATATTTTGAAGTGAGGTCCAATGGGATTTCCTGATGAATTGGATGCAAGTACGAAAGAGAGAGCGGGGAGAGACGTGGATATTGCTAAGGTCTCTGGTCTGAGCAAATGGAAGGATGATTCAGTTCTACTAGCACCTCTCAACTGTTTTAATCTCCTGTCTTTTTTTTTCATCCTTATTGCCTTATGCTTTTTATATTCCTTTGCTGATATTTTAGTGAGGTTTTGGGTGGAGTCATTATAAACCTGTGTGTTCAACTCAAATGTGTTTATCCAGAAGTCCATATAGTTACTTTTGATCAGTTAGTTTTGCTTAGTCTTGATTGATGAGGAAGAAAGACCTTTGGAATTTCACTGAAATGGAACACTTTACTTTTCAAAAGGTGATGGAAAAGAAATGTCCCTGACCAAACCTGTGGCTCAGGCCCGTGTAGCACATGCGATTCAATTATCATTTCCTGTTGTATTTTGTTTCCATGGAAAGAGATTGATTTTTTAATCCATGAATTAACTTCTCTGTAATTAAACTAGTCCAATTGTGTATTTTGGAATGACTGACGGTAATCATCCATGAATCTTCATGTGCCCAAAGAGAAATGCCACATACCTGCATAATTCCACAATTAATGAGGAAAGATCTAACTAATCAGAGTAGATATTTGAAACATCTCACTGAGAAGCATGAAAAGGATGATACCGAAAAGATTGATAAATGCATAAATTGTTATAATGAGTGCTTTGCTATTTAAGTTCTTTTTTCTTCTTGTGCGTGGCAAGCCAGAGTTTTATGCTATTATTGATTAGTCAGTGCTCCTTTTTTGTTTTGTAGAAGAATGTTAAAACTTAACTGGATTTGATTTTTTCTTTTAGATATTTTCAATATCATCTGGTTCTTTCCATGGTGAAAATTGGTCAACTAAAACCATTTAAGTATAAATAAATCACCATATATTTTTCTATTATATACTATAAAATATTCTTTATATAAAAACTTGGGAACTTTATATAAAAACTTGGGATCTTTATATAAAAACTTGGGATAATATGGGCCTCCTGATATTGAAGGAGGTATTGAAGTATTGAAGATAATTAAGGTGACTCTAAATTGTTGAGCATCAGGTATACCTTCTCAATAAATTAAAAAATATGAAATTCTTCAAATGAAAAACACAATCACATCTTAATTCTTTTCAAGATATTGGTACACATGAAATTTTTCAAAGTCAAGATATTCAAGGTTTATCCTTCTTATTCCTTGTCATATTTCATAACTATGTGTAAAATAATTTTTGTAACCTAGTTCAGAAACAGTGTGCTACTTAGAAGTCTGTTTGTAACTCCTGTTGTCATGCTTCTCAGACTGGAATGACACAATTCCCAGGAACCCATGCCAGGTTACTAGTGGTCGCCATCTCAGGATGAACATGGCAAAACTTCCCAGAGCATCCATTTTATTACAATTTTTTGGAGAAGACTCAATATGTTTAAACAGCTATATTTTTCTGTAGAACAGAAAATATGCACAAAGGAGACATCAAAGAAATTTCCCCTTGCCATGGGTCATTCTGAGCTGTACCCCACCCCAAACACTAAATGTTTCATCTCCTTGACTTTTTGGGTACTTTAATATAAATATTTGAGAAGCTTTGTCTGGAAGTCCTCAAGAGAATTTCCTGTGATGCCAGCCCATTCTGCAGAGATTTCCAGGACCAGATATTGGTGATATCATGTCCCACGGCTTTTGCCAAAGTGCAAAATATTTTAGAATAGCCTGCAGAGCAGGACGTAAATGCCTAATTGTACTATTAAGGTGCCCAATCTTTCTTTTTCCCAGAGCATTCTTAATCCCAATTCAATGACATTGGATAATTTTTGAGTTTTGAAGGGCAAATAATAATAGCTTATATGAATTTAGAGCTTTCTATGTATAAAGAGCACCTTCTGTATTGTGTTTTTTAACCATAACAGCAATCCTCTGAGTTAGGTATTACTTTCATCCCTTTTTACATATGAGAGAACCTGGGCACAGAGTGGTCAAATTGCATCCTCAAGATCACATAATCCGTGAGAGGAGGATCCAGGAATTGAACCCAAGTAATCCTCCTGGGAAGCCCCACCTTTAATCATTATTCTTTGCCTGGAAAAAATCTTGGGAGACTAACTTTTCTTTGTTAAAAAAGCAAATAAAATCTCTATAATCACAGACCACAGGGCTGACTCCTGTTATATGACATGATGTCAGCATAACTGGTGGGGCTCCAGTGGCACACAGTGTTCAGCTCCCACAAACAGTGTCAACTCACACACCCACAGAGTAAGAGGCAACCATGGAATTGATGTTCCCTTTTCACAGTCCTCAGCAACCACAATCTTGACCTTTCTTAACACACTATCTCTGTCTGCTTTCTTATCTTCTCTTCTTGGATAAGCAGAAGAAATTTTGATACCAGCCTTTATAGTGCCATTGATGGACTCAACTTTGGTGTGAATGAATTTCGATTATGAGCATTACGCCAACTAGTCATCTTCATTCAACTTTTGGTTTTATCTCTAGTGGGAGAATTTGAATCCGTTAAAATATCAGCCTTTAATAACCCCGTGGTAAGATAATTGAGGGGCTTGAGAGGCCCTTTAAATACTTCTATATCTTCATAAGATGCTCCACTGAATGAGACCAAGGGAAGGGAGAGATGGCCTGAAGGAACGAGGCATAGCTTCTTTAATCATTTAGATCTCCCTTCTTCTGATGAAACTAGGGCTTGCAGTGGTCCATCCATTTCTGCAGCAGACATTTTCCAGGAGTTTCTGGGGACAGATGAGCGTGTATCCCACTGTTACCATTTTCTTCCAAGACCTGAACAGGTGTCTAGGACACATCTGTTCCTCCGGACACTCTGCCCACCATTGCCGCCCCAACAGAGGCTTCAAGGTCAAACAGCTCAAGCCCTTCTGTGATGTTCTGATATTGTGACAGTTGGGTAACCAGTAGCTTTTATGGAAGCATTGCTCTTGTCACATTCTGAGATGTTTATGTCTTCTGTATTATTTTGCCTTCTGATAAGAAGTTGCAGAAAATGGGACCTGAATTCTTATTAAAAGAGGTGACTGTAGGGATCCAGAGCTTGGGGTCCCCCTCCATATTGAGAGCAGGTCATTAGCCGCCTACATGACCAGGACAGACATTAAAGGTCATCAGACGTCCCAGGGGGGAAAGAACCCACGCATGGTACCGTAAACAAGGCACTGAGACTCCCTTCCCTTGATCACTGCTGATCCAAACCTCCAAACCCCTGTGTCATATGAAACCCTGCTGAGACTCTGCTGTCACACCTTATGAAATGTCTTTCCCCTAAATATTTATAAGCCCTCTCGCGCTCCAGCACCCCTCTGCAGAGCGCTGACTTCCATTTCCTGACCAGCCCCACCGGGAAGAATCCTCTCTTGTTTGTGAGTCCTAATTTAAACTCATGTCTAACTCTGTGCCTGGCGTACTGTTCGGTCTTTGTGCTGCCTGGATTGTGCTCTTCAAGAGCTGTGTTGGAAGAGGGCCACGATGGGCTTTTATATCTGCTACACTCACTGTTTCTCATCTGATTTTTGTTTAGCCCTTGCACTGGACTCATTGAAGTGAGTCTTTTTCTTTCCTTGTGTTTCCTCAGTGCCTAGCAGAGCACCTGACAGAGAGAATGTTCAATAAATGTAGAACTGAAGAGGCAATGAATGGGGGAAATGAGTCAATCAATTCAGGTTGAATCTATATATACCGTTAACCTCTGCAGGAGTGTGTGTAGAGTAGTTCTCCAACAGCTTTCACGGAATACCATAAAACATCATACAATGTTAGGCAGCATAATTTATGTTACCAGAATAAGAAACAGGCCTGGACAAATACTGTCCCATTTATTAATAAAAATTTAGGAGTTAGGTTATAAATAAGTACTAATTTCACAATATTTTCCAGAATGAACCTTAATTGGAGGAAACATTTTAAGAGTCCAGCAGAAAATTTCAAAGTGGTTTTTCTTAATTAAGGCTTAAGTTATATTAGGGAAAATACAATAGTCTCTCATTACTTATCACAGGTTTATAGCCCTCTTTGGGATTTAAGGCACATCATAATCTAACTCCACTCTGCTCTTCCAGTCTAATGTCCTCCTGCTTCCCGACATGCCGCCTTTCTCCAGGCACACCACTGATGTTGAGTGTCCTCAATATTATCCTGTTGCCCAGCATGTTGGGCTCCCTGCGGTCTTTGCACATGCCAGTCCTCCTCCATCCAGCAACACCCTCCCCGGCCCATCCTCAACTCTGCTTTATCTGCTTCTACCCACATTTCGGATCCAGCTCAGATCCTTCCCCCTCCACGAATCTGGCTGTGATAACTCTTCCCCAGTGACTTCCCACATTTCATTTTTCTGAGTTACAGGACACATATTGTTAGCATTACATTTATGGCCTTATTTCATTTCTATTTGCTCTATATTTATTAGTTTTCCCCCCAAATATAAACTCTTGGAGGGTGTTGTAGTTTGCTAGCTGCTGGAATGTGATACACTAGAAATGGAACAGCTTTTAAAAGGGGTAATTTGTTAAGCTGCAAGTTTACAGTTCTAAGGCCACGAAAATGTCCCAATTAAAGCAAGCCTATAAAAATGTCCAAATTAAGGCACCAACAACAGGTTACCTTCACTCAGGAAAGGCTGATGAAGTTCAGAGTTTCTCTCTCAACTGGAAAGGCACATGGCAAACAAGGCAATATCTGCTAGCTTTCTCTCCAGGCTTCTTGTTTCATGAAGCTCCCCCAGGGGCGTTTTCCTTCTTCATCTGCGAAGTTCTCTGGCTGCATGGGCTCTCATGGTTATCGTCGCTTCTCACTCCCTCCAAAATGCTTTCTCTTTTAAAGGATTCCAATAAAACTAATCAAGACCCACCTGGAATGGGTGGGCCATAACTCCATGGAAGTTGTCTAATAAAAAATTACTGGATAGGGGATAGAGAGGGGGGTAGTCAAAAAAAAAAGTCCCCACCCACAATTGGTCACGTCTCCATGGGAACAATCAAAAAGCTCCCAGCCAACAATACTGAATGAGGATTAAAGGACATGGCTTTTCTGGGGTCCACCACAGATTCAAACCGGCACAGAGGGAAATGAGTCAAAATTTTTGAATCTCCCAAAATACCGATATAAAAGCACTCAGCAATATTGCATGTATGTCTGCAGATGAAAGGTTTATATATTTACTTTTTATGCCTCACAGACCCCTTTACTGATGCTTTCCACACCCATTTCTTCTTATTTTGGTCTTCTTTAAAAATTAAAATCAGTTGTCAACATTCTTTTTATGAACTATCATATCTTAATACTAGGTCTTAACCAAAATGATATCTAAACTTGTCTGAAAGGAAACTTTTTAATCCTATTTAGAAATCACTCAACATTCTGCCTACCAGATAGACTTCTTCTGGAAATCCCTTTTTATGTGGTTTCCCTGCTCACCATGCAAAGAGTCTGTAGTTTAAAGATTTTCATGATTTTAGCATCTCAGTGTGATTAAAATTCAGAAAACCATCTGACCACAATTAAGTCTAAAAACAAAGGGTATTTAAGATACTCTTACTGGAGGGAGTATTTTCCCCAACTTTTCACTTAAAGTTTAGAAGTGCAATGAGTAGAGAATATAAGGTTAACCTGCAAGTCTGAAATAGCATTTCTCCAGATGCAAGAGAGGATGTGAAATTGCTGACTTTGGCTTTCAGAAGTTTAATTGCAAAAAAAAAAGGAAATAGGACCTGGAATGGCACTTTTTAACTGAAACTAAGATCAAAGCTCATCATCCCAAGGATAAAGTAAGTGGAGGCTTCTGGAGATTGCTGTAATTTTAATATGTCAGTTTTTCAATTTTTGTCCACCTTATACTGGTTTATATCCTGTTTGCAGTTATATTTATTTGAAATGTTTCTATTTATGAAAAAAATGCTTTTTCTCTTTCAACTTGATAATATGATTATGAGCAGGGAGTCCATTTTCTTCAGCAGCTGGACTGCTTTAATCCTAATTAGAAAGTTGAGTATATTAATCAAATCCCCAGGTACCATGGTACCATGTACCCTCTAATATGTTTTATTGTATTTGTCATCTATTACAAGATACCACTTTACAGGCAGCCACAATGGAAGGAGTTAGTTTTTTGATTTGAAACTCAGAAGAGATGCTATCCTGATTTTAAGTGATTTGTACCTTCTTTGACAAAGGGGAATTGCATAAACAGCTGATTCTTGTTATTTTCCTAAGAATGTGGCAATGGTAAGGGCAGGCTGAGCCACATATATGGATCTGAGACACTTCAACACTCTACTTTTGGATTTGTGTGTTTTCTAACCACTTTGCTCTTTGAGCTGCCTAAACACTTTCTAGAAGCAAGTGAGGTGAAGTGAAGATCACCGTTTTTGGTTTGTTTTTTTTTTAAGTTCTACTCTTTAGACACACATGTTAAATTTACATGAGTTAATATTACGAGTACCATGATAATTAGTCTATGTAATAAATAAAAGTTTCCATTTTCTCTAGGTATTTTGGTGGCAGATGACACAGCCTTGAGAGTTTGAGTAGTCTTGGTTGAGTGAGTGATTACTTAGCCAAGAGAAAAGTGTCATTAGATTGATAAGGGTCATGGGAAATAGCCCAAATGCCAAGAAGCTGAAATAGAAATCTTTGAAGAACATACTGGTATTAGAAGAAAACCAGTCACGTGTATATGTTTCTTACAGGGGAGAAGTTAACTTACACGTATTTCGAATGGCCACTTAGGTATCTGCAAAACTTTGGTAAAGATGAGAATCAACATGGGGACTCTCATATTGAAAGTGGAAAGGGGAGAAACCTTTTCGAAGTCTGTTGGTACTCACTTCGCCAAAAGCAGTATTGAAGATACAATTTAAAAACATCCTTGTTGAGACATTCTATGAACGTCATGTGAAAATTTGAAAGATCTGAAAGCAAGTCATTAGGGTTGCTTGACATAGCCAAGTTTGGGCTAGCAAAAAAATCTTAGAAATAGTTTGCTAGAATGTTTCAAGACTCCAGCATTAGCTACAACAGACATGTTTCCCTGCGGCAGGTTTATATTTCTTAGATTAGGAGTCAACTAAACAATTCCCAGAACAATTTTTCCAACACATCCCCATTTCTAACTTCAATAAAGATGCCATTGTTTCCCATCATGGCCACAAGCTATTTTTTTTTTTGGTGTCCCTGGAGTTTTGTTTATTCCTATAAATATGGACCAAACTAGCATTCAAAACTCTATACCATCCTATTCAAAATCAAACATCTTATAACACCATTTGTGTGTGTTCAGATAGATTGCTATACTATCAGCACTGATGGTATATCAGCCGATCACATTTTATCAGGTGCTTTCTCCTTATTACAAGATAAGGAGGAATTCTTTAGGTTCAGAAATTGAAGCCTCAAAATACCCTTTACAAGTACATGACAGTTTCCTTGTAATTAAACCATAAAAAATTATAACTGTATCTGCCTTCACACCTTCCTTCTGTGAAGACAATAGTTTCAATTCAAAGAAAAAAATGTTTATATAACAGTATACAATGTGGCTCATATCCGTTTCCTTTTATGGGAGGAAAAGATGGGGCTCATTTTCTGAAACTGCTCTTGAGATTTTTTATTGATTCTGTGACCTCCTCAGCTTGGTGTCTTTTTTAAAAATTTATTCATTAATTAAGAAATAAAGAAACAAAATAAAAAACATAATCAGTAATTCACAATATCATCAGTTAGTTGCATATTCATCATTTCTAAAAACATTTGCATTAATTCAGAGAAAGAAATAAAAAGACAATAGAAAACAAATAAAATGAACACAGGAAAGAAAAAAAAAGATTATAACTACCATACCCCTTACCCCTCGCTTTCATTGGTCACTAGCATTTCAAACTAAATTTATTTTAACATTTGTTCCCCTTATTATTTATTTTTATTCCATATGTGCTACTCCTTTGTTGACAAGGTAGATAAAAGGAGCATCAGACACAAGGTTTTCACAATCACACAGTCACATTGTGACAGCTGTATCATTATTCAATCATCGTCAAGAAATATGGCTACTGGAACACAGCTCTACATTTTCAGGCAGTTCCCTCCAGTCTCTCCACTACATCTTGAATAACAAGGTGATATCTATTTGATGCATAAGAATAACCTCCAGGACAACCTCTCGACTCTGTTTGGAATCTCTCAGCCATTGACACTTTGCCTCATTTCCATCTTCCCCCTTTTGGTCGGGAAGGTTTTCTCAATCCCTTGATGCTACGTCTCAGCTCATTCTAGGGTTTTTCTCAATCCCTTGATGCTGAGTCTCCGCTCATTCCAAGATCTCTGTCCCACGTTGCCAGGAAGGTCCACAGCCCTGGGAGTCATGTCCCACGTAGAGAGGGGTAGTGTGGTGAGACTGCTCATCATGTTGGCTGGAGAGAGAGAGCTTGGTGTCTTTTACCATGTGCTTCTAGTTGCTTCTTGCTGTGACTTTCTAGGTGTCCTTCTCAACACCTCGTACTGTATTTGTTCCTAGAGAAGGCAGCATGACTGCATTGTTTTGGTCAGAACAATGAGAGTTGCTTTAAAGGCCAACCAGCAGAGAAAGGTATTGCTTCAGCACATTTTAACCACTGCTGTAACCGCTTTCCTTTCTTTTTAATTAATTTTTTTTTTTCCTCGTGTGAAACATCACATCATTTCTAAGGTTGAGCAACTCAGAGGTTAAAAATGTCAAGATTTCTCCATGTCTGGAGGAAAGTTTTGTCATTCAAAATAAAATAGCTCTTACCAGGGAGAACAATCTTCCTACATGTTTCATTCCTGGGACTGTTTGCATTCTTTCCCAGTGAGCTAGACTGATAGGCATCAGAACCTATTTATAACAGGCAACAAGAGATTTTAAACCCTTCTGTGCTGGATTAAGAGTAAAGACCTCACACGATTGGATGGAACCTCTGCGCGTCTCTTCCTAGCAAGTATCCCTAAGCCTTTTTGGGGAAGAGAGATGTGGCTGTGTGTCAGGTGGGTGAGCACCCAACTCAGGAACAGCATGTGATGTGAAAATGGAAACAGCTTAAAACCGTACATGGAAATACTCTTTCTTGAGCTGTTACTGAAATATGCTGGAGTTATTTCCGTACTGGAAGCATAAACAGAACTCAAGGCACTCTAGAGGATACTGTTAAAGCATGTGAGAGGACGCTGTGATTTTTCCCAGGGACTATTTCTCAGCCAATGATATTTTAGCTTTCATTTTGGTTATAGAGAGCATTATTTCAATGCAGTAGTGCCCGACACGGAGGAGTGCCCATGCTTGTCTAAAGACATGTGGGATGCCCTACCAAAAGTGTTCATAGGATTGTCAGAGATTAAAACACGGAAGCAAAGCAAAAGCAAACAGAACTACACAAAACCCATAGACAAGCACAAGACGATGTCATAAGTTAGTTGATATCAAATGATAAACGACATAGAATCATAGCCTGTTTGACTAGGTTAGGCCTTTAAAGTCTTTAGTCCAAGCTCTTCTGTAGCAGATGAAGAAAACAAAACACAGAGCATGAAGTACCTTGCCAATAACCAACCAATGAGAGCAGAACTGGTATCCTTTCTCTCCGCTTCCTGCTTCCCAGTCCAAGGTTGTCTTTCCTAGGGAAATGCACATAAATACCAGAAAATATCAAATGGAAAACACGTCTTCAAGGTGTCAGCGCAGTGTAATTCATTGACCGTCCCCCCAGCCTACTGAGCTTGTGCGCCCTGGAACTGTCTAGCAGCAAGAAGAAACCACAGCATCTTTCTTGGTATTGTCAGGCATTTAGGGGAAAAATAGTCATTCAGATTAAAGGAGGGGGATGATGCTTGTGCTGTGTAAATAGACAAAGATATATGTTTGGGTAGTTAAGAAGGAAGGCTGCTCAGAGGAGACAGTTCTATTTATATTTTCTGTTCTTTTTTTTTTTTAAAGTATTGAGATGTGCTTCTTTGAATTATATAGGCATTTAATACCATGAGAATTGACCTGTTTTAAATGAAACTTTCCTCACTGAAACAGTGTATGAGAAATATATTTCTTCCTATGTTTGGAAGCATTTGCTTGAAGAATATTTCGAGCTCTCCTGCAAACGGCTGGATTACAAAGTCACATCCACGTGGGCCTCAGCATTCTGCAAGTACGTCAATACGGAGGGGAAGCTGGTTGTCAACAGCGTCCTTTCTTCATGCCAGGCGCCCCCCAAAATAGAGCGGGCCTTCTGCTCCCATTCAGCACTGCTAATTCACCTACACGAGAAAATTGTTAAGTATGGAATTGAAAATCTAGAAAAATCTAGGAAAATCTAGATCGATCTTTCCATTATTCTAAGTTTTTTGTTCTTGTGGGCTTTGAAGTGGGTCAAATGAAATAATATACTTAAAAGTGCTTTATAAACTTGGGGAAGTTTGTCTTAATTTATGATGTTAAAACATATAAAAGGATAAATATATGTCTGAAAATTAAAATGATGTTCCACGTATTATGTTATTCAGGCACTGACCTCAGTATGTAGTGATTATTTTGTGTGATCTTCTCAACTCTTTCAAAGGAGTTACTATTATTATTGTTCCTATTTTTAAGTGGAAAATTGAGGCTCACAAAGGAGGTGCAACTAGTCAACGGCAGAGCCACAGGTCTTGATGACTCCAGGATACATGCTTTTGACCACTAGGTTCTACTTCCTGAAATAACAGTAATAATTTTTATTGTACCATCATAACTCAGCAGATTCTTTACAACTCTACTGGTGTGTGTTAAGTTTATCATATGTAAGTTAGTTTTATTTAGTTTTGGTGTGTTTTTTTTGGATGAAAAATATTGGAAGACAAACCATCCTGCCTTCTTTATGAAGACTGCTCAGATCAAAGCTGTTGTCAGTAACTGGCAAACATCAGTGATTCACATGAGATATTATTTTCCTTGATGATAAAAAGAGTGCTGGCCAAAGAGCCCAGAGACAGGAATCTGTCACGTCCTGGCTGTGAAATTTACGTAAATGTTATTACTGGAATTCATTGCCTACCCTTCCTTTCTAGCTCTGAAATGCTTTTATTCTTGGAGCCTTCCATTTGAAGACCTGGAATTGTTTATTTAAAAGGCATATATAGTTCAAATCACACAAAAAACATAATATCAACATATCATTAAAGTGACACTTAAGAGTGCCATGCCCCATTTAAACATTTATTAGAAAAGCATAGCAGCTAATGGATATTAAAATTGCTGAAGTATAATATTAAAGTAAAAATATAATAATGTTGATATGAGGCATTCTGATAATTGTCAGTGTGGTGTAGGAAACCACTTATGGGGAAAGTCTGTAACGACTGTCTGTAACTAATGGAGAAAGTAATGCATGCTGTGCTTTTTGGAATAGAGTCAACATAGATGATTTAATCATCTCTCCTCTATAGTTTGTGTGTAGTGTTGAAGCCATGGTAATGTTCAGTGTGTCAATCAGGGTTTTCCAGAGAAACATACCCCAAAAGGATACATGTGTATATGTATGTGTGCATTTGTGTATTTATAAGCATATACATATGCATATATATATATGCATGTACATGTGTATGCATATAAGTGTTATGTATATGTATGTGTGTTTATGTGTATATGTATGGACATATTTGTGTATATATATGTGTAGCATATGTACGTATATGTATGCATAAATGTATGCTTGTTTATATGTGTGTGTGTGTGTAAAGAGATTTATTTTAAGGAATTGGCTCACCTGATTGTGGGAGTTGTCAAGTTTGAAATCTGTAGGGCAGGCCAGTGGGCTGGAAACTGAGAGGAGTTGATGTTTTAGTCTGAAGTAGAAATTCTTCCTCTGGACGCCTTGGCTTTTTGGTCTTAAGACCTTCAACTGATCGATGAGGCCTATCCACATTTCGAGAGTAATCTTTATTTAACGTCAACTGACTGTAGACGCTAACTGTGTCTGCAAAATACCTTCAGAGCAACATCCAGGCTAGTGTTTGGCCACACAACTGGACATCATAGTCAAGCTGACACATAAAATTAAGCACCACATTCAATATGTTCAGTTGCACTCATACTGAAGGTGTCTGCCTCAAGAGTTAAGCTGTTTTGAACTTCAACCCAGGTCTTCTGACCCCATTCTGCAATTTCTTTTCTTTTTCTGTCATTCTCTTTCCCACTTCATAAAATACAGAAACTGAGCACAAAGGGCATAAGGTACTTATTTATCCATAGTTATTCAGTCAGTCCGTCCAGTCTGTTGCAGAACTGAAACAAGAGTCTAGATGTCCATTGCTACTAAGTAGAGCAATGATAAAAGACTCAACTGTTGTTGAAATATTTTAATTTAATAAAATAATGACCTGTGTATACATGGCACTTGAAAGTTACTTTACATGGACCATTGCAAGTATTTTTGTTTGTGGACATTGAGTTTTCCCAGTCCACCTTTTGACCAAAAAGAGGATTTGAGATTGAACCTATGTTATCATAGCTAGAAAATAAGAGGGTGAGTAGGGTTGATTTATGAATGAAGAATACTGTGCTGGTTCGAAAGGATTTATGTACCCTCAAAAAAAGCCATGTTTTAATCCTAATCAATTTTGTGGGAGCAACCGTTTCTTTTAATCCCTATTCAGTAATGTAGGTTGGAAACTTGATTAGGTTATCTCCACAGGGATGTGACTCACCCACTTGTGGGTATTAACCTTTCATTAGAGGGAGATGTGACTCCACCCATTCCAAGTGGGTCTTGATTAGTTTACTGGAATCCTTTCAAAGGAAACATTCTTGAAAATCTTGAGAGTCCCAAGAGCCATGAGAACCACGAGAGCACATGACACTAGAAACCCTTGGAGATGAAGAAGGAAAATGCACCCAGGGAAGCTTCATGAAACAAGAGGCCTGGAGAGAAAGCTAGCAGACATTGAAGTGTTCACCATGTGCTTTTCCAGTTCAAAGAGAAACCCTGACGTCACAGCCTTCCTGAACCAAGGAGTCTCTCCATGGATACCTTAGATTGGACATTTCTATAGACTTGCTTTAATTTGGACATTTCCACTGCTTTAGAACTGTAAATTAGCAACTTATTGAATTCTGCTTTTTAAAAGCTGTTCCTTTTCTGGTATTGCATTCCAGTAGCTAGCAAACTAGAACATAATTGCTCAGCCCACCTTTGGCCCTTATTCATAAGAGAATTTGAGACTGAATCTATATTATCATAGTTAGAAAATAAGAGGGTGAGTTTTAGGGTCAATTTATAAATGAATACCATATTTTCCTCTTTTTTGTACACTCAGAACATGCAAATACATACATATACAAAGTAATTAATTTTTTCAAAATATGTAGATTTTTCCTACTTCTTTAGACCTCAATATGCTAAAAGTGTTTTAGGATATCTTCTGCTAAAGTAAAAACTTTAGGAGCTAAGTTAGGAGTTTTTAATTTAGGAAATATCTGAATCTTTTTGATATATGATATTCTTGTGACTGCACTAAGATATTATTTCTAGAATTAATGCCACATGCAGTTTGCTGTCAGGTATCACATTGCAATTCCCACTCACCCAGCAGCAATATATTTTAATTAAGGAAGCTTGTTCCTGCAAATAAAACTCAGAGGAAGTTTGCAAATAATGGTAATATTATGTGGATGCTGTACTGGAAATCACTCACAAAGAATTCTGTGCGTATTTCATTTTTAGGATGGGAAATTTCTACTTAGTTTATGACTTTGTGTGTGACTGAGCCAGTTTCTTATTCAGAAGCTGATGATGGCAATTTTTTTTTACCTTGATTGTTTTCTTGGGATTTCTGGCAATCCTATTTAGACTCATGCTGCTGGCAGGTAAATCTCCTCTGCATCCAGATGCAAGGACTGAGAAGCTCCCCAGATGCCTGATGAAGGAGATTAGAGTAACTTTCCTCTTCTACAAACACCTACAAGGTACAAAATCCCCCAAAACATATGCATATGCCTTTCCAAATTTCTCTGTAGAATATCTTTTCCCTAAGGGTTTCCTGCCACATTTCCCTCAAACTTTTTTAAAAAAATTGAATGTATCTTCACATCTGAGCCTAATTTTGCTCATCAGAGATGAATATTACTCAAGGAGGAATTTTTTTAACTTATCTTTTTATTCAAGAAGACAAACAATATACTTAGAACCACCAACCATGGATATCTTAGTTAGCTTAACCATAAGCATATTTAAATAAAGTATCCATAGAATCATTGTAAAACCTGTGTTTGTGTAGTAAGTTTCATAAACCAATTTAAGGCAATAAGGGAAAAAAATCTACATATTCAGATAGCAAAGTTCTTAAATTCTAAGTACTAAACACTAACAGATACTGTTTAATCAGCTATCAAAATTGTGAATGTTCTCAAACTATCAAGTAGAAATTTCTTACAAATATCTGCATTGCTATAGTAAGGGTCTATGTTTCTAAATATTTTCTGATTTCAGGAAAATATGAATATACAAATATTTTTACAATTAACAAATGGAAATCTTAACCACCTCAAATGGATATTTTAATTAGCTTATTCATAAGCATATTAAAAAAAATCTAAGTAATCATCGTAAAGCCTGTTTGTACAATATGTTTCATAAACCAATTTAAAATTAAAGCAAGGAAGGAAAAAAATCTGTAAAAACAAATATCAGAGTTACTTGACTTCTAAATATTAAACAGTATCTTATAGTATTTGATTAACTATTAAAACTGTGCATTCTTAAAGTATCAAGTAAAAAGTTACTACAAATATCAATTTTGCTATAATAGTGTGCTGTGTTACTAAGTATTTTCTAATTTTTCATTTCAGGAATTTATCTTATCTAATATTACTATAACTGCCTATAGTTTTTTTAAAACCATATTTTAGTTGTAAAATATAACATATGTATACAAAGAAAAGAAAAGAAAAAAAAGTAAAAATTTTCAAAACACATTTCAACAAGCAGCTACAGAACAATTCCCAGAGTTTGTAGTAGGTTACCATGCCCTCATCTCAGATGTTTCCTTCCAGCTGCTCCAAAACACTGGAGACTTTATCAGAGTCATGACAATGGAATCATACAGTATCTGTCCTCTTGTGTCTGACTTATTTCACTGAAGACAGCATTATGTCTTCAAGGTTTATCCATGTAGTCATGTTTCAGGACATCATTTTGTCTAAATGCTGCATAATATTCCATTGAATGTATATACCACATTTTGTTTATCCCCTGGCTTGTTGATGGGCACCTGGACTGTTTCCATCTCTTGGCAACTGTGAATAGTGCCACTATGAACATCAGTGTGCTCAAGGAGGAATTATTTTTGAATATTAAAATAGTGAAACTGGAAAAAAAACCACAAACACATCTTTATCACAAGGGAGATCTCTAGATAAACACTTTTCTTCTTTATTCCCTAAAGAAGAAAACACAGCACACTATTACAGCAAAATTGATATTTGTAGTAACTTTTTACTTGATACTTTAAGAATGCACAGTTTTAATAGTTAATTAAATACTATAAGATACTGTTTAATATTTAGAAGTCAAGTAACTCTGATATTTGTTTTTACAGATTTTTTTCCTTCCTTGCTTTAATTTTAAATTGGTTTATGAAACATATTGTACAAACAGGCTTTACGATGATTACTTAGATTTTTTTTAATATGCTTATGAATAAGCTAATTAAAATATCCATTTGAGGTGGTTAAGAATGTGTAAGAATTTTATAATATACAATTGCAAATACTTACTATATAGCAGATAGTAATGTAAATAGTTGGTTAGTTTGATTTGTAAAGTAGCCAAGCTTAATTAATCCATTTTTAAAAAGCCACTTATAGTTAAATGCACAAAACATCATCAAGAGGTTGTATATGTAGGAGAATTTAACGTATTTTATGCCAGAAAATTGTCATGTTCTCTGGCAGCTTGATAATTCTTTTCAAAGGGTTCATTTTTGAGCAGCAGAACTCAGAGAGCTTACGGTATTTCACCTCCTCTTATGTCCAATAGAGAGTAGTAAAATCACAAAAGCCCAGGAGAATAAAATAGGAGCCTGAAGAAAGAAAGGCATTTTCTTCTCTCTCTTGTGCTACTGGTATTATAGGAAAAGCACCTAAAGACTTCCATTGCTGACCATAATGAAGTATCTGTCAGTAAATTTGCTTTACTACATAGAAACTATGAAATCAGACAATATATATGAGGCAACTGATTCCAGGCATTGTACAACAGGCAGCCTAGGACTGTTCCAAGTGAGAGAAGGGAAACATATGGGATGAGCCCCAGCAGTAAACCCACCTTTTGGCCTGAGGGTACTTTATGTGCTGTGCAAGGGAGGGAGGGGCCAAGTTGAGTGTCAAGGAGTCAGTTCTGGGCTGCCGAAGAGGGTAAGTTTGTAGGACAGGATATCAAAAAGAAGTGATGGTATTTACCCAGAAAAGCTGAAAACAATAGCACAAACAGACATTTGCACACCGATGTTCATAGCAGCATTATTCACAATCGCCAAAAGATGGAAGCAATCCAAATGCCCATCAACCAACGAGTGGATTAACAAAATGTAGTATATACATACGATGGAATCGGAGCAGTAAGACGAAATGATGTCCTGAAGCACATGACAAGATGGATGAGCCTTAGAAGATAATGCTGAGTGAAATAAGCCAGACACAAAAGGATAGATACTGTATGATTCCACTTTTATGACCATGGTAAAGGTAAAATTAGAGGCTTATAATATAGAACATAGAGAATTTAGAGATACATAGAAGCTAGAGATGGGGGAATGGTTAGCTAATGAGGTTGAACTCAAGTGCAAGGGAATAAATAGAAGTGAAGATGGTTCTCTAGTGGGTCTATAAATAATATTACCATGTTGAAGTTGACCAAGATGGAAAGGGGTTGAATAGACTTACGTGTCCCACTGATTAACACTAAATATATAAATTAGTTCTTGCAAGATCTACTTCAAAGGGATGATTCATGTACAAAGAATGTTTAAGTCCAGAGTACAGGAGGAAGCTGCTATTGCAAGCTATGAGCTATGTTTAAAAGGAAAACATCAGCAGCATCACAGCAACAGCAGAAGTAAATAATGGGGTGAGGGTCAAGAGTTAAGGAGAGGCTTAGGTTTCCTACTTGGTGAGGGTCTGTTTATTGGTTTTCTTTCCCTAGGAAACAATGAAATTATCTAAGATTGAGAGTGTTGATGGACAATGGACTTTGGACTTTATACATGATACCTAATGAATGCAGGTGACTGAAGGAAGCACTGTCTGAGAAGTAGTTTGGCGAACGATGGTGCATACATATGATGGAATATTGTGCTGCTACAAAAAGGAATGAAGTTGTGAGGCATGCCGCGATGTGAATGAATTTCTGGGATGTTTGATGAGGCAAAATAAGCCAGAAATGAAAGAACAATTATTGTATTGTCTCCTTTGGAAAATGCTTATAAGAAAACAAGGGCCTAGATTATAAGCTCATATCGCAGACACATTGAGTCCAGAGTGGTAATTATTATTCCTGGATTTTGCAAAGCTGTTTTATATTTCTATAACCTGATATTTAGAGATAAGTATGAAGCCAATCAGGTCAAGATTAAGGTAATTCAGAATACAGGGGTAAGGAAGACATTGTCTGTATCTTAGAACCTCTCTGAGACCAAAGAAAGAAAGAAAGAAAGGTTTATTTTGTCCAGAACCTAAATTTTCTGTAGCATGTAATCTAAATCAATGTTTCTGGATAGCTTATTTGAACAGTTGAAACACATGGAGCACAGAATAAGAATGAGGGCCTTTAATCCTGTATAGTTTAATGTAATGCCTGGATACACCCTAGAATATATTATGCAGATAAGCAAAAAGTTTCGACAAAGTCCCTTGAGGGATGGGAGAAAAAATATGAAACTATTCAACTTTACCATCAGGGAATCCCCTGATCCTGTGTCAAACATTAAGGACATCCAAATCAATAGGCCAAGCCCTTGATCTTGAGGCTTACTCTTGTAAAGCTTATGTAGATAAGCCTAAGACTTACTTCTGGATGCTTTGTTACTCAGACATGACCTCACTCTCTCTAAGCCCAACTCTGCAAGTGAAATCATTGCCCTCCTGCTACGTGAGACATGACATCCAGGGGTGAAAGACTCCCTGGCAGCATGGGAGATGACTCTCAGGGATGAGTCTGGCCCAGCACCATGGGATCAACAATTCCATCCTGACCAAAAGGGGAGAAGAAGTGTAACTAATAAAGTATCAGTGGCTGAGAGACTTCAAAAGAGTCGAGAGGCTACTTTGGTGGTCAACCTTACGCAAACTTCAGTTAGACATTGCTACCTATCATAATTTGCCAGCCCCCAACCAAAACCATTCCAGCCAATCTTAAAGAACATCTACAGCGATATATAAGATTCTACAAAGTTTCCATACACTAAGGTAACTTTCCAGAAACCCACAACCTCCAGATGAGTCCCTGGATCAGATAAGTCCTGAAACCTAGGGGGCCCAGCCTCTCCAGGACATCAGCTAGTTCCATCTTCCTACCCCAAATTATTGACAGCCCCTTTCAACATGAAAAAGTTAGAGTGGGCATAGCCCAAATATCCCTAAAAAAGTGGAAGAGAGATCAAAGGTGATAGTGGAGTTATACAGAGAAGTTAGTGTTTAACAAATGAATATGATTGCTGGATCATTAAATTGATATTTCTTTTAGTATCCAGTATCTTAGAGCAGTCAGAAGTAAAAACCTGGAAGTGTGGAATTGTAAGCCATAACATATTTTGAAATCTATTCTACAACTACTTGTGGTACTGTGCTTTGAAATGCATTGCTTTTTTCATATATATTTTTTTACATAAAAAGTTGATTGTGATGATAAAAAAAAATATTTTGTTTCAGGCAAAATAAGCCAGAAACAAAAGAACAATTATGGCATGGTCTCCTTTAGAAAATGCTTATAAGAAAACAGGGGCCTAGATTGTAAGCTTTTATAGCAAGCACATTTAGTCCGGAGTGGTAATTATTATTTTTGGTTCTGAGAGGTTGTTTTATATACATATATAACCTGATATTTAGAGATAAGAATGATCTGATCAGGTTGGGGTTAAAGTAATTAAGAATACATGGGTAAGGAAGACATTGTCTATATTTTATAACCACACATTCTCTTTGAGACCAAAGGAAGAAAGGTCTATTTGGTCTGGAACCGTACTTTCTGTAGCACATAATCTAACTCAACCTGTCTGGATAGATTATTTGAACAATTGAAACACAGGGAACCTAGGATAAGAAAGAGGTCCTTTAATCATGTATAGCTTAATATAATGCCTGGAAACATCCTAGAGTATATTAAGCAGATAAGCAAAATGCATTGGTAAAGTCTCTTGAGGGGTGGGAGAAAAAATATGGAACTATTAAAATTTACCATCAGGGAATCCCCTGATACCATGTCAAACTTTAGGGACACCCAAATCAGTAGGCCATACCCTTGATCTTGAGGTTTACTATTGTGAAGAAAAAATACATTTATTCCTTTTAGCCTCCTATGTTTTGGAGCAACTAGAAGGAAAAATCTGAGATGATTGCATGGTAGCCCATGACAGACTCTGGAATCTGTCCTGTAACTACTACTTGTTGAAGAGTACTTTGAGAACTACTGGTTTTTTCTTTCTTTGCTTTGTATGTATGTTATATTATACAATAAAAAAGTTAAAAAGCAAAGAAGTGAGCCGTTAGTCTTTGAGTTGGGTAGTGGCATAGAAATTTGCACAGAGGTTCACTCTGGGTCCTTGATCTAGAGCTGGGTTGTGTAGGCAAGACCTAGTAAAGTGTGGCTACTGAGAGGCTGAGAATAAAATGGAAGTACCAGAATTCACTCAGTGCTGGGACATTGGGGTTCCAACTCAACCAGAGTGGATCAATTGTTATATATAAAACCATGAATATATGTACTTATATTTATATCAATAGGTAGACATTAGACTATAGATAAACTATGTATAGCTCTCTATATACATATTAATAATTGAGCCAAATATTTAACTTATTTATACTTAATCTGTTTCATTTCTTACTGAAATCATTGAGGGCTATAAATAAATTTTCCTTGAAGAATCAGTTAGATGAATTTCACAGGTTTGATATGAGCTATATGGATTGCTGTTCAATTATGTATGTTTTATCATTTCCATTGTGAATTCTGCTTTCAACTATTACTTGTTTAAAGAGTATGTTATTTTTATGTATATAAGATTTTAAAAATATTTTAGTGTTCATTATTTAATTGATTGGTGATGGTGAACTATATGTATACAGATTCTTTAATATCTATTAAGATTGCCTTATCTAATATGTGGTCAAATTTTCCAACTGTCTTTTCTGTGCTCGAAAAAAATGCATAGTCTGTATTTCCTGGGTTCAGGAGTATTAACCTAACGCATTACATTAAGTTTATTCATCATGTCACTTAGCTCTTCCATATCTGTGTTAATTATTTATCTGCTTAATTTTCAGTTTCTGATAGAGGTATGTTAAAATCTCCCATTGATTGTAGATTTGCCCATTTTTCCTTATAATTCTGAAGTTTTTTTCCTAATATTTGTTTTTATGAACACACTAATTGTTGATTGTTTTATCAACATATGGATTTTTCCTTTTAATTTTTTTATTATGTATCTGCATCTGCCTGTGATATGTTTTTGTATCCATTTATTGATAAATTTTCTGGGTGTTTTGATTTAGGTATATGTCTTAAAACTCATTTAACCTAGATTTTTAAAAAATGATTTAATACTTGCTGCTTTTTAATATATTAGCCTAATCCATTTGCATTTATTTATTGATTTATGACTTCTTATTTTGATTTTATTTTCCAGTATTTTGTCTTCATTTTCCCACTTTTCTATAGTTAGTTTGATTGGAAACTTTTAAAAATCTCCCTCTGTTGATTCAAAAGCTATAGATTCTATTTCTTTTCATGAAGTTTCATGTTACTTATTTAAGTAATTTTAACATTATGTGCACTTCTCCAATGCATGATAGGGAGCTCAGTTTCTGCTTTAATGATTCCCAGAGCACCCACTCTCATTTCATTCTTATTAACTCTCGTATAGAATTTTTTAAACTTTTTTTTATTAATTAAACAAATTAACAAACAAAACATTAAGATATCATTCCATTCTATGTATACAATCAGTAATTCTTAATATCATCACATAGTTGCATATTCATCATTTCTTAGGACATTTGCATCGATTTAGAAAAAGAAATAAAAAGACAACAGAAAAAGAAATAAAATGATAACAGAGAAAAAAAAAAGATTATGCATACCATACCCCTTACCCCTCACTTTCATTTACCACTAGCATTTCAAACTAAATTTATTTTAACATTTGTTCCCCCATTATTTATTTTTATTCCATATGTTCTACTCTTCTGTTGATATAGTAGCTAAAAGGAGCATCAGACACAAGGTTTTCACATTCACAGAGTCTCATTGTGAAAGCTATATCATTGTTCAGTCATCATCAGGAAACATGGCTACTGGAACACAGCTCTACATTTTCAGGCAGTTCCCTCCAGCCTCTCCACTACATCTTGAACAACAAGGTCTCGTATAGAATTTTATCTATCATTTTTAAAGTAGTAAATACTCTTAAGCTTTTATGATCTATTTATTTTAAATTTTGCCCTTATTCTGGAAAATTCATCACCAGCAACCCTTTATGCAGTCATCCTAGTTCTCATAACAACAACCCATCCATTAGTTTTTGTCCTCTCCATGTACGTAACTATGCTACATTCAGAACACAAGTCTTTGTTCTTTAGGGATCTTTCTCAATCTAAGAATGTAATAAGCTCTCTTGTTATCATCACTTGTAAGGGGCTGCTACTTGAATGGCCCTGATAAATGATGTCCCTCAGCATTCTTGCCCTTGGGTAGTTCCTTTCCACATTGACTCTGGGCTTGGGCATGTCACTTGCTTTGTCCAATGGGACATCAGCAAATGTGACCTAAGCAGAAGCTTGATACAGGTTTGTACATGGAGGCCAGCCCCCTTAGAATCTTGAAATCTCTGTGTTATGAGGATTCATGGACAAGCTTCCTTGAGATGGCCCCAGCCAACCCTCCAGCTGAACACAGCTTCAGACAAATTTGGCAGATGAACCACCAAGCCAATACTCAGAATTACAAAAATGAATAAATTTTTGCTGTTATAATTACTGAGTTTTTTAGTGGTTTGTTATATAGCAATCATTGTAACTAATACAAAGTCTTATTTTTTAAAAATTTCTCCCTTTCTAAGAATATGTTCCTAATTGCATACACATTTCTACACCTCGTTGAAATGATGGCATAGGAAACACTTTTCAGGACTTTGTCTCTTGTGGTTAGTCCTTCCCAGAATGAAGTCGTAGCACTCTGGGGTACAATTAATCATACTTATAGAACCTATGAAGGATGTCCAGGGTCTCAATATGATTAAAAAATAAGAGCAGAAAAGTGTATAAGTAAAATGGGTTTTTACAGATGAGAAAGGAATTAAACTGGAGTCTGTGGGTGAAACACTATCCATCTGGAAATGCCAGAGCCCTGGAAAAAAACAACAGTAAGACATTGCTGGGTGAGGGGGAAGCTGTGAATCATGATTACTGTCCCCTAAGGAATGAGATCCAATTTCACAAGGCAAAAGTACATGGTTGCCTCTATATGACAAGAAAAGGAACTTTTTTGTCATGTTTCCTTAGAAGCTACATGGCTAACCCAAAGATTCAAACTTCAAATTAGTCAGTTGCCCATAAATCAGGCAGAATAGATTGATTACATGGTCCAGAAGTTACCAGTTCTCTGATGGAGTTCAGGCAGAACAATGCAAAGGGTTTCCCGTGTTGTCACAGGGGCATACATGTCTCCTTAAAAACGAACCATATCCTCATTTTTAACTAACAGTGGGTCTACCTCAGTTTGGCTCAGGATTATTCTAGCTTGAAGTTGAAGACTGTATTAAGAAAATTGAGTAAACTTATTCAGGACTGACAAAGAAAAAAACCATCTTTTTTAGCTCAGATAATACTCTACTATAGCAAAAGACTACTTTTAAGAAATAATTTTCGTATGAAAACATAAACTAGGACAATGAAGATTCTCTTCCTAAAGAATTCATAGAAAACAATGAAAGAAAATTTAAGTGATTTAAGAGGACCTGGGCACAAATTCTGAGAATTCACATAATTATAGTAGAAGGGTGATATTGCTGCTCTTAGATACTCAGAAGGTAAAATCTGCTACAGGTCTCTTCACCCCCAGCAAGGTAATAGGCAAGTGAACAGGGAGCTGCATTATGTGTGGGAGAAACTATTTTTCTCCCTGAAGGGAATGTTGGATTTTACTTTGGTGGGCTTCCTACAAGTCAAGTTTTCAAACTCCCTACAAGTTAAGATTTCAAATGATTTAAAATTGTAGCTATACTAGAGAGAATTTGTCTTCTATCCTACCCAACCACCTCCACCACTTGCCACAACTTACTTTCTAGGCTGCATCATCTGGGTTACTGCAACCTCTACCAATAATAGCTATATATATATATATATATATATATATACGCATTTTTTTTTTTTGCATGGGCAGGCACTGGGAATTGAACCCAGGTCTCCAGCATGGCAGGTGAGAATTCTGCCACTGAGCCACCATCGCACTACCCACTATATATTTTTAATGAAAATAATGTTGGTTATTAAATACCCTTCAGAAGCCAAAAAAAGATTAGGATTTATATCAAACCAACCCTGGGTATTTCACTTTGTTGGTAGAATAAGATTTTTTTCCTAAATATATTACTTTAACAAAAACCACACACAAAACAAAAAACAAAAAGTGAACATCAACAGGTCTACTTTATCCTGGTATTTTCTTCCCTTATAAAAAAAATTCATATTTAACTGATTTTCAAATTTACTTGTTAGTGGGGAATGAGAATAGCAAAACTACATCACAAAATTTTGAAAGAGAGAAGACACAATTCAGAATGGATCGGAAAGTGAAGAAATAATGAAGCATACTCAAATTATACCTGATGTTTGCAAATAAGAGAAGATCAGAATTATTTTCATCTGCTCCTAATGGGGTGGAATTAAGAAATAATACCAAGCATGGAGACACATACAGGGCTAGATCTAGGATCTGAGGTGAACAAAAAGAGTCAAATAGTAAATAAGTTTGAGCTCCTCAAGCAAACTTCTCTGATGTTCTGATGGGATCAGATGGTCTTCCTCTATACAAAGCTACAGCTACCTATACTTCTTCTTTTCACACTTATGATAATGGAAATTTACAAAACAATGTGTTTGGTTAACATTTTTCTTCCACATAGAATGAAGACTCCATGAGAGCAAGGACTAGATCTGTCTTGCTGAATGCCTGGCAGTTGTCAATGACTTATTTACTAAATGAGTGAAGAAGTTATGAGTAGAAGCCTCCTCAGAATAAGGACAGACAGTTCTTCAATAATAGAGGCGTGGAGGTTAACCTTACAGAAGAGGCATAGATGTTAATCTCACAGAAGAGGATCAATTTTTTTATAACATTTGAAAAGGTTTTAGATGTGAGGTTCTAGAAGTACTGTTATTTCAAAATGAGACCAGTTCTCCTGAGGAACCCAAATAGTCCTAAAGATGCTTCCTCTTCTGTGCTGCAAGGGTCTCCTCCTCTCTGGGGTCTTTGTTTTTCAGAGTAGCTCTAGTAAAACCCTCCCAGCAGAGTAGAAGTACAAATGACCTGTGCCGGCTGAAAGGCCACTATTCTGACTGACGTCCTTCCTAGTTTATCAGGAGGAGCAGGTATGTCTGCTGCAGTCATGCTATTTTCCCTCAAGGAACTCACCTGATTGGCAGAGTCGTGAGAAGGCTAATGCTTGCTCTGTAGTAAGGGATATATAAGCATTTTTACCTTCTGGATGGAATAGGAGAGACTTTCCAGAAGAGGTAACAATTCATTGGGTCTATATGGAATAATAGAGTTGGCTATGCAAAAAAGAGAAGAAAACATTTCCAGAAAAATGAAAAAGAGAGAAAAAGAGCATGGAGGTTTTGAACCATATGGTATGTTGGGGAATTGCTTTTGTTGTCATGCTTAGTTAAGAGTTTAAAGTGAATAGATATGTGGAGATAGTTACAAAAAGCACGTGTTTACGGGGTAGTGTGTTAGTGGCTCCCTGGGAGAATTTTCGCCTGCCATGCTGGAGACCGGGGTTCAATACCCGGTGCCTGCCCATGCAAAAAAAAAAAGTAAAGCAGGTATTTAAAGATGAAGTTGGAAGGTTTATTTGAAAAGAGATTTTGAAGGATCTTCTCTAAGAAAACTAACAATTTACTTATCATGTGCGGGAAACCACCAGAGGACTTTAAGCAGAGATGTGAATAAAAAGAGCTGTGGGAGATTATTATATTTCTAAAAAAATTTTTTCCATATCTGTGTTTTAGGAGATAGTCCTGATGATTGTTCTGGGAGAAGACTGTATGAAAAGGGCACGTTTGAGATCTTCCGCTGTCATGAATGGCTTGAGCAGATTAGGTTAGTGATTGCTGTTGTTGCAGGGTCTTAATGCAAGAAATGGTCGTTTCTTTGCTGTGAGTCTTGAATATGGACTGGAAGTCTGTAACAGCAAGCCAAAATGGACAATGCAGGAGAGTTTGAATATGAACACATGGCTGGACATTTAAACTCTAACTTGGACCAAAGCAGAGTATGAGAAAACAGCCATGAAGTACAGTTTCAGTTTCAAATTGAAAAAAAAAAAAAGAAGCAAGCCAAACCAGAAGGAGGGTTTGATGTTCTTTCTTGGGTTCTGAAATGAAAAGGCAGGTGTACCTAGCAACTCAATTGAATTATCGCTATTGATCCCAGGCTACCAACATCTTCTCCTGTTCTGTTGTAGGCAGGGTTTTGTACCGTGATTAAACAGAATAAGAAAGTGTGGGGAACTTCTCTGAGAAGACTTCACATTAAGTCAAAACGTCTTTACTTGAACTGGATCATATTTGAGCACCTTGTCGTTGCAGCTGTCATAAGAGAGATCAGACTGTCACGTTTACATCAAAGGTTAGGATAGATGGAGGGAAAAGAGGCCAGAGGCAAAGAGGCATACAAGAAAGAGAAACTCAGTCAGACATGACCAGCAGCCAAGCCTGCTGTTGAGGTGGAAGCATCAGTGTCAAAGATGACCCTAGGAAAACTAGGAAGGCAAGACACTTCCAAGAGCCAGTAAGAACCTGGGCAAGAGGAGAGTTTGGTCTTTTTGAAATTAGAATTGTACATGAAGACACTTATAATCAAATAAAATCCAGAGCATTTTTTGAAAGGAATGTAAAATAAGTTATGATTTTTTTATCTTCTCATGATTGCAATCTATAATGCCAAAATAAACATTCTACTGGGGCATTATTACAACAATGACCTTTTCACTCAAAGAATGTTTCATTTACCTAAAAGAATGTCAACTGCTTAATTGAATGTTTGTGTAAATGGTTGTTTTCCAGCATGCCATATCAGATCTGAGCTGTGATTATAGCAATAGCATCAAATAAAATGAAAAAGATAAAAAAATAAAAACCCACAAAACTACTTTTTAATAAAAACAATCTTTATTGCTACTGCTAGCATTAAAAAAAATACAGTATCACCTTTTTTGGTGCATTCCAATTTACTTAACTTCTTTCTTGCTTTTAATATACATCTTCTTAGCAAGAAACTTAACCTAATTAAACCATGCCAATAAGTTAACTTAGCATCCAAATAAAAGATTGGAGATAAAAAGTGATTATTAAGTATCTGGGGAAAAATATCCTGAAAATGTGAAGAGCTTCTTAAGTATATTAGATAAGAAATGAGCTCATCTAATGGCAAAATATGAAATACTGGCATAAGCTTAGAAAGTTACATAGAACTGAAATTCTTTAGACTTTAAGTATATCAATGCATTGTATGATTTTGTCATTCAGGTTAAAAGCCATCTGAGGGAAAAGCCAAATTATTTCACTGCATTGCAATTTTAGTTTATCTGGTATGATTTACAGGGAATCCACCAACAGCTTCTTGGTTGAAATACTGTTTGTCCTAATTAGGGGAATTTGGAGCAAGCAGAGACAGAGAGTAGCCAAAACCGTCTCCTGTAAATAAGAAGCCTGAACAGCAAACCACTGTCTCTTTCTCTAGAGCTATAGCCTAAAAGAATTGTTGTGTATTTTTGCCACGTTACAGCTGGAACCCTGCTGTCCTCCAGCTTAACAGGTGTTCCTTAGTATCCTGGGGAGGTGGGGGAGTCAGACATCACTACCCCTTCAATCTTTGATGCCTGAGACTATATGAAATGGAGTAGAAGAGAGCAAATACAGAATTCTGAAACAAAGCCAACCATTTTGTTCTTAGTATAGCTTAGCTATGGGAAATTCTATTTCCGAGTCAAATATGTCATTTCTTTAGTTTTTACATCTCATAATAGCTAAATATAACTAAAATATAGTTAGCCTTTACCTAAATGTTCACTCCTGTGTGAGAATATTTGGTGTTGCACGGAGAATCCCTGTGCCTCTAACATTTTCAGGAACAAAAATTCATGGTTTGAATAAAGAGTTAAAACAAATAACTGTGAAATACATGAGCCTAAGAGTTACAAGAGACCACATATACACAGCTTTCTACTGTATAAGGTCACTTTAATTAGTCATAGGGGAAATTTACCTTCAAGGAACTAAGTGTATGGTGAATAATGACAATTGTAATCTATTCATAAGTAACAGATTAAACTTCAAGTCAATAACCATAAAAAAAAATAGAAATACATTACTGTTCAGGATTGAATTATGTCCCCCACAAAAGGCATGTTCAGTTTCCAATCCTGGTCCTGTAGGTATGAACCCATTTTTAAATAGGTTATTAGTTAAGGTGTGCCCAAACTTGAATGAAGGTGACCCCTAATTCAATATAGCTAAAGTCCTTATAGTCAAAGGAAATTGGACATAGAAGTAGCAGCCATGGGAAGCAGCCAGAAGCTGGAAGCCAATGGGACCAAAACAGAAAGAAGAAGACTTTGCCATGTGACAGAAAAGCCAAGGAACCCCAAAGATTGCCTGTGAACCAGACGTTTCCAACCCCGGGAGGAAGTGAGCCTTCTAATCCTTGAGACTACGAGCCAATAAATTATTGTTAAGTCAACTCATTGGTGGTACTTGTTTTACCAGCTGGAAAACTAAAACAATTGTGGTGAGTTTTGTTCATATCTGTATCTGCCCTTTTTTGCATATATTTTAATTAATCCAGTAAGCTTTAAATTTTTTAATTATATTTCAAACTATAAGCTCTTTATTTAAAATTAAAGAATGTGGGCGGGCCGCGGTGGCTCAGCGGGCAAAGTGCTTGCCTGCTATGCCGGAGGACCTCGGTTCGATTCCCGGCCCTAGCCCATGTAACAAAAAAAACGGAAAAACAAAATACAATAAAACAAGAAAATGTTTAAAGATGTTTCCCTTTCTTCCTTCCTTCCTTCCTTCTATCCTTCCTTCCTTCTCTCTGTCTTTCCTTTAAAAAAAAAAAAAAAAAAAAAAAAAAAATTAAAGAATGTCATCCAGCACTTTGAGAGGAGGGATATCGCATAGTTTGTGGCATACACTAACAGCTGGACAAATGGCCTTCTTTAGATAAACAGACAAATACAAACCATGGCTCTCAGGGCCAACTTTTTCTTTTTTAATTCTTTTGTGCCAATATTGAAATTACTCTGCAATGCACCAGTTGTCTTTCTGAATCTAGACACTGATATATGCATCCCCTTTAAGCTGGCCTTAATGTCTGGAAGGGTATGAACATAACCCATTAACTGAAAGTCTTCCCATTGGGAATTGGAGCCCAGGCTGGCAGGGAGGCTGTGCAGACCACGTTCTGCTTTCCTCCTTTGAAAAATCCCTCTTCTCGGCTTTTCCTCCCTCCAGGATGGCACCTCTGTCTCTTCACCATTTCAACTCCTCCCAAGAACCCTCTTTATTTTGGGTCTAATCTACCAGTCATCTTTATATGGGAGGAGGAAAATTCATTCATTCACTCAACACATTTTTATTGAGAGCCCCTTTATGTTCCAAGTTGAGATCAGCAATTGACTAAAAGAGACAAAGTCCCTGCCTTCATGAAGCTTAAAGGAGAAAGGAAAAGCCTCTCTCTCAGGTTCCACAAAAGGGTGAAATATACATGAAATACTTTTTTGGTGTTAAGAGTAACCACCTTCATATTATTCTCTCACACCAATTTCATAGTTTATGTTGCATTTATTCTACATACATAAGTGCATAGAAAAGTCTTAGAATAATGACAATAAACTAAGGTTCATTTTGCATATGTGTACTTGTGTGTGTAATCATGGATACACATTATTCAGTAATTGCTTTTGATACTTAATAGAGCATGTTTGTTTGTGACATTAAACAAAATGTTTCCATGTATCTCATCCTTTTATTGGCTGACTAGCGTAAATGCACCCCATTTCTATTGATAGACCATTAAAGTTGCTTTCAAATTTTCACTGATTAAAGCAGTGCTGTGTTGTCTTGCATGTATCTTTTGCACATATGTGGTAGGGATAGGGTCTCATTTGCTAAGTCAAAGGATATGGGTGCCTTACAGACAGACAAATGCTGCTTATTATAGGATGTTCTGCAGTATCCTGAAAAAAACTCAAATCAGAAGAAAATTATGGGGTAGAAGAGAAAATGGTTTGTTTTCATTTACCCAGGATATATGGGTACATTGCCATTTTACCAGAAGCAAAATATCTGTTATCACTTTAACAAAGGAGAAAAAACATACACATCATAAGAAATAACTGTATACATGCTGGGGACAGGATGAGAAAGGAGGAAGAAACTGGGGGCAGGGGAACTTTTCTTTTTATGTTTCCCTTCCATACCATTTGAATAGGTTAAAACAGGTAAATATTTAAAAATAAATAAATTTTCAAAAAAATACATTGAAAAGAAAATAGTCTTCCTACACTCTCCCATGGAAATCATGAGGCTTCATTCAATCAAGAGATATGACAGTTTTTAAAGCTAAATTAAGAACTTGCTTCTAAAAACTTTAGGATGATAGGAAAGAGCTTGCCCAATAATCGCTTTTTAAACAGGCGAGAATTAAAAATAAATTTAATTTGCCTCTGAACCTCGGTTTTTATTTCACTGCAGATCAACAGAAATGTTCCAAGTTGAGGACAGTTATGTAAAGAGCCAAGACAAGGAGTTCTTGGGGAAATCAAAATTAATTTTGTTGAATTAATGGAGCAACTTCCTTCCCTTCAATAACAGATATCAGCCGAGGATAGCTAAATCCAGCTAATTTAGTCCCTAACTAAATTTCCTGACGCAGGATATTCAAACCCCAAGCATCTTAATATCACATCTCAGCCAGGCCTGCCTTGCTTTGGAGCAGGTCATTTTTCCCATTTAAAACACATCCCATGCCACATTCACTAGGAATAGTATCTAATTCACATTCTAAATTCTCCCAGTAGGATGAACAATGCAGTGTATGTCGTATTTACTTGTTCTTGAGTAGAAATGCTCTTTAGAAACAATAACGACAAAAAGACCTTACTTTGCAGCAGTGCCTTAAATCCAGAGGAAAGATGGGTATGATTTCAGCCAGCACTGCTTGTGCTTGGGAGGGGCGGCAGTATTCTCTCCAAGGCCTGCTGTGTTGCCACATAACACTGTCATTCCTAATTCTCCTCTTTTCCATTGTTTGCCTGCCCACCAATGCCTCTAGGAAAACATAGATTTCCATTTTAACCACGTTGATGTTATTCAGGTCCCTTACTTTTGGCCGCCCCACATGTATAATATATCCAGCAAATTAAAATCCATCCATATTCCACATTAATTTATAAGAGTAGAGTTGCAGTTGATTAGTTGATGTGATGTTGTATTTTGTAGGCATTTAATTGAGCTTTTATTAGTTTCCATCTTGCAGCCTTCTATTTGTAGTTTGGAGCCAATAATTTTTTTGTTCAAGTTTCAATAATTTTTGTAGACCTTTAAAACTCTCACAGTCTATTGGCACTGTGCTCTAATGACTAATGGATAAAATGCTCTTGATGGTGCTAATTTAATAGCGGAGTTTATTTTAAAACACTTTTTTAAAAATAGAGCCCTTAAGAATGTTTTTGCCTTTTTAATAAATACATGCTTCTTTGTTAGCACAAACTACCTTCTGGAATTCTCTATATCTATCCTAATTGTCTGTATTTGTGAAAAATCGCAAAATAACTTTCTTTTTCACAGACAGTTCTCTTCTTTCTTTTCACATTTTGATAGTTAAGGTCTAAAAGTCACAGTCCTTTTATTTTAAGGCAGTATCTATGATTTGCTATTCATTGCCTGTTCTTTGCGACATCGGTGTGTGGGACACCCATTGAATAGTCTCTTTCAAACATTACGACTCAGCTGTTTCTAAAAAGATACTTCACTGGATGATGAAGCCTCCAGCTCCTCAACAACAGTAGTTTCTACAAAGATTATGTGCTTGCAAGCTTCTCGTGCATCTTCTTCCAGACTTGAAGTCTTCCACACATTCTAAATCACAGTGTATGATGCTGCCCCCTTTTCAAAAATGATGCATGAATGTTACTGTGGGATAACTCAGACAAGAAATGCAAGATCAGAATGCAAACTAGACCTTCTCAAAATATAGGCGCATCCTCAGAGCCCAGAATTTCCAATACCCTTCACGTTTGGAGAGTATTTTATTAAAGACCTTAGTTAGGTGAGAACCTTCTCCCCTGTGTACTCTCGGTAAACCACCATCTCTCAATGGGCAGAGGTAAAAATGAACTCTGTTTTATTCTCTACTCTGTCCTTTACTCTATTACAGTCATGCGAATGAAACATACTTCCATATTTCCTTAGAAGGCAGAGTAAAAGCCCAATACTGGGCTGGTGTTCTGTAGGGAGAGATATATGTTAGTACATAGTGGTGAGATTAATAAAAGGTTTAGTGTTTGTATCAAGAAAACAAACATTTTTTGTCTAATATTTTTATTATAAACGATGAACACACATACAACGTTCTTGTCGTGGTTACAATCAATGGTTCACAATATCATCACATAGTTGTGTATTCATCACGATGATCATTGTTTTTACATTTGCATCTCTCCAGCAAAAGAAAGAAAAAAGAAAAAACTTATACATGCCATACCCCTTACCACTCCCTTTCATTGACCACTAGTATTTCAACCTATCAACTTACTTTAACATTTGTTCCCCCTATTTATTTCTTATCCATGTTTTTAACTTATCTGTCCACACTGTAGATAAAAGGAGCATCAGACACAAGGTTTTCACAATCACACCAGTCACATTGCAAAAGCTGTATCATTATACAGTCATCTTCAAGAAACATGATTACTGGAACACAGGTCTTCAGTTTCAAGTAATTCCCTCTAGCCACTCTAACACCATAAACTAAAAAGGGGATAGCTATATAATGCGTAAGAATAACCTCCAGGATAATCTCTTGACTCTATTTGAAATCTCTCAGCCACTGACACTTTATTTTGTCTCATTTCTCTCTTTCCCCTTTCAGTCATGAAGGTGTTCTGAATCCCTTGATGCTGAGTTCCAGCTCATTCTAGTATTTCTGACCCACATTGCCAGGGAGCTTTACCCCCCTGGAAGAAGTCATGTCACATGTAGAGAAGGGGAGGGCAGTGAGTTCACTTGCCGTGTTGACTGAGAAAGAGACAGGCCACATCTGAGTAGCAAAAGAGGTTCTCTGGGGGTGACTCTTAGGCTTAATTTTAAGCAGGTTTAGCCTATCCTTTGCAGGGATAAGTTTCATAGGAACAAACCCCAAGATTGAAGGCTTGGCCTATTGATTTGGTTGTCCCCACTGCTTGCGAGAATATCAGGAATTCTCCAAATGGGGAAGTTGAATTTTTCACCCTTTCTCCCCATTTCCCTAAGAGAACTTTGCAAATACTTCTTCATTCACTGTTCAAATCACTCTAGGATTTATCGGGGCATCACACTAACCTATACAAACCTACAAAATCTCATGCCCTATTTAAGGTTCCATGTACTTATGGTGTTCAATTAAACTGTCCATGTCAGTTAAATTAGAAAATACACTAGTCAAAATATAAATTTTGTACAAAATAAACAAGAGGAAACAAACATTTATATCATTAAACCTACCAATTGCTCTTTCACACACTAATGAGGCCTGGCTAAACTATGTAATCAATTTCAGGATGGACTGAAGATGTCAATGAAAATTTTTGTTTGTTTCTGTCTTACAGTCCTGAAGGCAAATACACTTTGAACTCTCATCCCTCTTCTATTTTATTTCAAAAAATATTTCTACTTTACACCTTTGATGGGCCTTAGTTTGGGGTCGTCTACTGAGTTAAGTTTTTCTTATTTAGAAAATCTGGACACAGCACAGCAGTTCAAAGCGCTGGTCATGCTGTCAACTTTCAGAGGATGGCATGGAATTCATAGAGACAAGAATGTTTTGGAATGCTGGCAAAGAAGCCAAAACAGCGTGTCCTCTCCACACATTTAGAAAAATAAAAGTAAGGAGAACATGGCGTACTTCTCATTACAGGCTTTAAAAAACACCACACCTCAGTAAACATTCCTCAGGAACTGAGGAAACACTCTGGTCACTGGCTTACCTCAGTTCTCTCAATTCTGGTTTTGAGGAAATGGACAATGGCCAGACACAATGCCAGCCATGGAAAAGAGATAGCCAAGTCCACTGGGTACATCCTCAAACAAGCTCAAGGCCCTGCTTCAAGCACACTGCATTGTCTTGCCATCACAAGATGCGTTTGTGACTTGCAAATGACTCGTCTCTTGCAAACCAAGTTTTGGTGTTTTTGTCTGCCCTGAATTAGAAAGTTAGCAGCATTCTCTTTTTTGGCCCACTCGGTTTCTGGTTGGGTTCCCTTCATAGATCTTCCAAGGCCAATTTCATTCCAACTGCCCTCGACACAAGTTCATTTCCCTCCCTCCTTAGTTTGAAGAAATCAGTAGGATCATCTTCTGTGACAGTAGCCAAAGAGAATGAAATATTCAGCTGATGAGGTATACCATACTGTCATTTGCCTTTGTTCAGTAAATGCTTTATCTGGAGAGGAAATGATCACTGAGATGGTTCACACCACTTTTGAAAAGAAGGATAGTATTCTTTATCCATTCCCATTGACAGGTGGTTTGTCCTAAGCTGGTTTATCTTCCTCAATTTGTAAAGCAAGTGTTCTTCCCTGATTTACTAATAAACTGAGCACTCCACTCCCACACCATCAAAGCCCCAGCACCTCTGAGTATATTTATGCTGGAGCTTTTTTAAAAGCAAGTGAGAGGCCCATTTCTGCAACCAAATTTTTCTAGAGTGGTGGTTCCCTATACTGGTCCACCAACCAGGTGCATCAAAAATATCTGGGGAGCTGCTAAAAAAGAGATAAGTGGTTCTCATTCTGAAGATCCCACTTAATGTTTTGGGATAAAGCCCAAGTGATCCTAATTCACAGCAGGTTTAAATACCAATTTAGACCACTTCTGGTGGTCTATTCCACTCCTCTTCATTTCTGATCCCCCTGTCTATTATTCATCTACATATCTCAGCTTCCCCTCTCTGTCTCATCTCCCGGATTAAAGACATTTTTCAAATTTGCCACCCTGGCTTCAGCCTCTGGCACCCCTTCAGGGCATGACTCAAGAGTCCTGCTATTTTGATTTTACCCTCTCAGCTTTTCTAGCCCTTGCTCGAGTGATCTTCTGTTGGGGAAGAGAAATGAGACTCAAACAACCAATAGGCAAGACCTCCAAAGCATGGTAACAAGGCAATTACTTGATTTGCTACATTTAAAAAGGTGGTTTTATGCATGAGCTTCATCAAAATTACTTATGAGTAATATTCACAGTATAATTAAATAAGAAGACCTCTACCGTCAATGTTGGACTATAGACAATTCCTTGTCCATGACAGTACCTTTGCTCTGGTTTAGTTCTTCTATCTCTAGGATGGATATATAAGAGGGATGCAGGGTAGTAGTAGTTCTAAGCAGCTGTCGTGCTCTGGAGTAGGGCCAGTGCAAGCAGGCAGAGAGAAGAAATCATTTGTGGATATATGAAGTATAGTTCCAAGAGATACAGCCATACTGTGGGCTGTTGGAAAGCAATAGCAGCATGGAGAACAACAACCCATGATGGAGCTGCAGCAATCTATAATGGAGATGCTTATTTGGAGGCAAGTTACCAAAGCCCTCAAAGGATAACAGAAAATAAACAAGAACAAAAACATTAATTTGAAAGTTGAATAAAAATCAGTTTAAGGCAGGGTGAGATATATACTACTTGGAGTTCCAGACTAGAGTCATATGGAAAAATATTTAGGGTATATTGGTAGCTTTAGACATTCATATACAGCTAATTCTGAGATTTAAAGTTCAGCTAGAGAGTAAAATCTTTTGGGTACAATGATATATACTTTTTAGTGTTTTGAAATAGATTCAAATTAATCTGGGGAAAAAATCCTAAACGTAAAAAGTTGAGTTTTTCTGTGTGTAGATATGCCCCAAACTTTCTTTGAAGTGCAGAAATTTCCTTTAGAAGAATGTACTGGGCTGATATTTTGAAACTGTGAATGGGAGCACAGTTTATTAATATCTATGCGGCCAAATGTCAGTGAATGACTTTGGACAGACATGCTGTAATATAAGCTCAACAATATTGTTATTCTAGGTATTCAGAACTTTTGCCTTTATTTTCTACCTGTTTTCTACACTTTCTTAGTTTTAAATAATGATTACATCCTCTACCAGATCACTTACAAGGCATATTACATATCTTTGTTTCTGTCTTAAAATATTATATTGACATATATAGGAAAATGCACAAATCATAAGTACACAGCTTAATGAAGCATCATAAACTAAAGAAACCCATGTAATCATGACCCAATCAATAGAGCATGACTGGCAACACAGAATTCCCCATAGTTCCCCTCCCAAACATGAACTAAACTGGCCTTTTTAAATGTAATTTATGGATATATATTCAAATATCATAAAGTCATCCAGAGTGTACAATCAGTGGTTCACAATATCATCATACTGCTGTGTATTCATCACAATCTACTTTCGAACATTTTCATTACTCCAAAAAAAAGAATAAATATAGAAATAAAAGTAAATGAAAACACCCAAACATTCCGTGTCCCCAACACCCTCCTATTATTTATTTACTATTGCCTTTATTTTCTTGCTCTTCTGTCCATACACTGGATAAAGGGAGTATCAGTGGCAAGGTTCTCACAATCATGGGTTCATGCCTTAAAAGCTATATATAAACTGGCTTTAACACTGTAAATTAGTTTTGACTTTTTTTTGAACTTTATATACATGAAATTATACAATATGCATTCTTTTGTCTTTCTTCTACCACTTATTATGTCAGTGATATTCGACAATGCTGTCGGTTGTGTCAATGGTGTGTTCATTTTTTTAAAAATAAAGAATATTTTTAAGGTGTATGATGTGCAAACCAATTATATCTGTCAAAAAGACCATCTAAAATGCTTCTAAGAACAAACTATACTTAATGAGAATACTTATTTCTCATTAGAAACCATGGAGACCAGAAAGCAGTGGGAAGATGGATTTAAAGACCTGAAAGAAAAAAAAAGCTATTACTTATGAATATTATATCTGGCAAAATTGACCTCCAAAAATGGAGAAATACAGACATTTATGAACAAACAAAAATTGGAGTAGTTCATTACCTTTAGACCTACTTTACTAGAAATGTTAAAGAGAGTCCCCTAAATTGAAAGAAAAATGACTCTAGAGAGTATCCTGATGCTGAATGAAGTAATAAAGATCTCCAATTTAAGTAATAATATTGATACATATATATGCCTGTGTTTTTTCAGTTTTCACTTGTAATGCTGTCTTTTAGTTCCTAAAAGGTTGAAAAATCATGCATAAAAACAAGCATAAATCTTTGTTACTGGGACACACAATACAAAAAGATGTAATCTGTGACATGAAAAACATAAAAGTGAGGGCTAGAAGGATATAGGTACTGGGTACTTCCAAAGTCAAGTTGGAATCAGCACAAACTAAATTGTAATATATTTACAATCGCATCCTCTACCATGTAATCCCCACAGTCACTATAAAGTACTCTACATGTAATCCCCACAGTAACTATAAAGTAAATATCTAAAAAAATCTACATAAAACCAAAGGATAAATGATCCAAAATGGCTCATTAGAAAAGATAACAATATGGCAGAAATAAATCTTGCCTTATTAGCTATTTCTCCAAGTATAAAAGAATCCAAACTCTTTGACTTGGTTTGAAACTGTTATGCACCCCAGAAAAGCTATGTTCTTTTTCTTAAACCAGTCTTGTGGGGGCAGACTTATTGTTCAGGTTGAGACTTTTTGATGAGTGTGTTTCCATGAAAATGTGACTTTTTGGATGGGACATTTTGATTACATGGTTTCCATGGAGATGTGTCTCCACCCATTCAAGGTGGGTATTAATCTGCTAACTGGTGTTCTTCAAGAGGGAGTCATTTTGGAAAAAGCTGAGAGCCAACACAGAGACTTTTGGAGATGCAGAATGAAAATGCCCCTGGGGAAGCTGTTTGAAAGCAGAAGCCAAAGGACAAGCAGATGCCAGCCATGTGCCTTCTCAACTGACAGGTGTTACAGATGCTATTGGCCTTTCTTGAGTCAAGGCATCTTAATGTGGATGCCTTAGTTTGGACATTTTTATTGCCTTAGAACTGTAAGCTTGCAACTTAATAAATCCCCTTTATAAAAGCTGTTCCATTTCTGGTATATCGCATTCCAGCAGCATTAACAAAGTAAACACTCTCCAATCAAAAGACAGATATTGGCAGAACAGATAAAAATAGGTTGAAAGTGAAATAATGGGAAAAAATCATGCAAATAATAATGAAAATAGAGTGGGGGTGGCTATATTAATATCAGACAATAAACTTCACATAAAACACTGTTACAAGAGACAAAGAAGGACATTATACATCAAAAAAGGTTCAATTCAACAAGAAGATTCAACAATTATAACATAATTGTTATAATTATAATATTATTATTATATTATAATAATTATTATAATTATTTGGCAGAGCACCAAAATATATGAAACAAACACTCACAGAAGTGAAGGGAGAAATAGACAGTTCCTCAGTAATTATTGAGGATTTCAATACTCCACTTTTCAACTGGATAAAATATCTAAACAGGAGATCAATAAGACAGAGGATCTGAACAACACTACAAACCAACTAAATTTTACTGACTAACAATGGCAGAATACACATGATTTTCAAGGGCACATGGCTCAATCTTAGGATAGACCAAAAAGCACAATAGAAATCTAAATAAATTTTAAAATAAAAATATTGACATCATAAGATGTAGTCTATCTGACCAGATTGGAATGCTGCTAGAAATCAATAACAGAAGGAAAACTGGAAAATTTACAAATATGTATAAATTAAACAGAACACTCTTAAACAACTACTGGGTTATAGAAGGAATTACAACAGAAATTAGAAAATTATTAGAGACAAGAAAGCAAAGACACAACATACAAAACGAATGGAAGCAGTGAAGGCAGAGCTTAAAGGGGAATGTATAGCTATGAATATCTATATTAAAAAAGAAAGAAAATCTCAAATTAATAACCTAACTTTACTTTTTGAGAAACTAGAAAAACAAATGAAAAGTGAAAAGTAAAGTGAAAGTTAGCAGAAGAAAGAAAATAATTAAGAATAAAGTGGAATAAGTGAAATAGAAAAGACAAAACCAACTGAGAGAATAAGCAAAACAAAAAGTTGGTTCTTTGACATAATCTATAAAATTGAAAAACTTTCAGCTAGACTGATTTAAAAGAAAAAAGAAAAGATGCAAATAGCTATAATCAGAAAGGAGAACAGTGATATTGCTACTGACCTTACAGAAATAAAAAGGATTATGAGAAAATATTTTGAACAATCATATGCCAAAAAAGTAGATAGCCTAAAAGAAGTGGGAAAATTCCTAAAAATGCAACAATTACACAAATTGATTCAAGAAGAAACAGAAAACACCAACAAACCAAGAACAAGTATAGAGATTGAGTCAATATTTGAAAACCTTCCACCAAAGTAAAATCTTGGACCAGATGGCTATACTAGTGAGTTCTATCAAACATTTAAGGAAGAATTAATACCAATTCTTCTCAAACTCTTCCAAAGAATTCAAAAGGAGAGAACACTTTGTAATTCATTTTATGAGGCCTGCATTACTCTGATAAAAAATCTGGTAGAGACATCATAAAAGAAAATTTCAGACCAATTTTCTTTATGGTTCTGGAGGCAAAATTCCTTAACTAAATACTAACAAACCAAATCCAATGGCATATTTAAAAGATTATACAACATGATCAAGTGATATTCATCCCAGGAATGCAAGGATGGTTCAACATCTGAACATTAATACAGAAATAGAATGAAGAAAAAAAAAAAAAAAACATGATTATCTCAATACATACAGAGAAGGCTTTTGATACAACCCAGTATAGTTTCTTGTTTTAAAAAAAGCACTGAGAAAAATTGGAATAAAAAAGAACTTCCTCAACATGATAAAGGCCATTTATGAAAATCCCACAGGTAACATCATACTCAGTGGTGAAAGATTTAAAGCTTTCCTGACAAAGATGATAGCTTTCATGGCTACTATTCAACGTTGCACTAAAAGTTCTCAGCAGAGCAATTAGGTAAGAAAAAGAAATAAAAGGTATCCAAATGGGAAAGAAAAAAGTAAAACTATTTCTATTTGCAGATGACATGTTCTTATATATATAGAAAATCCAAAGAACCCACAAGAAAACTATTCGAGCTAGTAAATAAATTCAGCAAAGTGGTAGCATACAAGGACAACACACAAAAAACAATTGTGTTCCTATGCACTAGCAATTAACAATATAAAGAGGAATTTAAGAAAATAATTACATCCACAATAGCATCTAAAAGATTAAAATAAAATATCTAGGAATATATTTAACTAAGGATACAAAGACTTGTATACTGGAAACTACAAAACACCACTGAAAGAAATTAAGGATCTAAATAAATGTCAAGACATCCCATGTTCATGAATTGGAATAATTAACTTTGCAAATATGTCAATATTGCCCAAAGGAAAATACAAATTCAATGTAACCCCTACTAAAATTGCAGTGGCTTTTTCGCAGAAACAGAAAAAAATGATTCTCAATATCACAGGGAACTGCACAGGGCCCAAAATAGCCAAAACCATCTTTAAAATAGATGAACAGTATTGGAGGAAGTACAGTTCTGGATATTATATTGTATTACAAAGTGACAGTAATCAAAGCAATGTTTTGTACCACCAAAACAATGTGGTACTGGCACAAAGATAGGCAAATAGTTGAATGGAACAGAATTAAAAGTTCAGAAATAGACTCACATCTATAGTCAATTGATTTGGGAAAGAATACTCTTCAACAAATGGTGTTGGGAAAACTGGATATCCATATCCATACCACATCCAAAATCAAAACAAAATGGATCAAGGCCCTAAATATAAGAGCTAAAGCTATAAAACTCTTAGAAGATAATGTAGGAACAAATCTTCATGACCTGGGATTCCACAACGGAGTCTTAGATATGACACTAAATGTACGAGCATCTAAAGAAACAATAGATAGATTTGAATTCATCAATATTAAAGCTTTTGTTCACCAAAGGAAATAACTAAAAAAGTTAAAAGACAACCTTCAGAATGATAGAAAATATTCTCAAACCACATATTAGATAAAAGTTTAATAACTACAATATATAAAGAACTTCTATAACAACATACAGACAACCAAACCAATTATAATAATGGCAAAAGGACTGACTAGACATCTCTTTAAAGATTTTAACATAGTCAATAAACACTTGAAAAGATGCTCAGTGTCATTAGCTATTAGGGAAATGCAAATTAGAATCATAAGGAGATACCACTTCACAGCCACAAGGATGGCTATTATTAAAATAACAAGTGCTGGAGAGGATGTGGATAAATTGGAGTTAAAGTACATTGTTGGTGGGAATTTAAAATGGTACACCCACTGTAGAAAGCAATATGGCTGTTCTCCAAAACATTAAACATAGAATTGCCATTTGACCTGGCAATTTCCATATCTAGGTATATACCTAAAGAGAGCAAAAAAGGGGTCACAAACAGATACTTGTACACCAATGTTTAAAGCAGCATTATTCACAATAGAAATTACCCAAATGACTGGGTAAACAAACTGTGGTACAAACTGTGGTACATAGTGGGACATTATATGGCCATAAGGAAAATGAAGTTATATGGCATGTTGCAACATGGAAGAAACTTGAAAACATCAGGCTCAGTTAAACAAGCAACACATCTAAGGACAAAAATTGTGTTATATCTATTCTATTATTTCTAGTAAGAGATTACTGGAAATCAGCAAATTCACAGAGAGAAAGCAGATTAGAAGCAACTGAGAAAGAAGGTGAAAGGGTATGAAAGAGGGTTTATAAAATTAAAAGAAAGAATTTACTCTGAAAAATGAGGTGTTGAAACCATATGATTTACGAAGTCTTAAAATATCAACTCTGATGAAATATCCTAAAAAGATATTTATTGGTTCACGGGATAAAAAAGAGTGGTTCATGGAATAAAAGAAACAGCCAAAGAACTAGACTTGGAAGGGCCAGGAAACACACAGGCTCTGAAGATCTAGGTAGCCAATGTTAATGAACAGGTGCTAATTACCCCGAAATATAGTGCTGAAGTGCTGTCTAATGTTCCTAAGGACAAGAAGTGTGTAATGTACCTAATGGAGAAAAGCACATGTGCTACATAAGCTTTGTTCATTCAGGCACGATTATAGTGAGGTTGAAAAGAGTTTGTTAATGAATCAACAATATATACTAAACAAGATATCTTTAAAAAGAAACACACATAAAACAAGGTTACATATTGATCAGTTGACAAAAATGCTGTGACCAGAGGCTCACAGGAAGCTAACTTTGCATTTCTACTAGGAGAAATGATCCAATTTTTGCTGATTTAGTGTTTGTGGTTATTTTATAGAATATACTACTATGAATAATGAGAATTGACTGGATGGATAGGATAGATAGATGATAGATAGATAGATAGATAGATAGATAGATAGATAGATAGATAAATAGATAAATACAGATATAGGCATAGATAGCTATGCCTTTTTACTCTCTTAATGGTGTGTTTCGATGAACAGATGTTTCTAATTTTAATCTAGTCCAATTTATTATTTTGCTTTGAAAACTAGTGCTTGATGTGTCTTGTCTAAAAAATCATAAAGATATTTTCCTGTTTTCATTTTGAAACTTTATTGTTTTACCTTTTACCTTTAGGTCAATGATAGTCCTAAAACTGGATTTTTGTGTTAGATGTGAGTCAGATTCCATTTGTTTTCTATATAGATAGTCAAGTGGCCCAGCACCATTTACTGAGCTATGGTACATAACCTCTGCTCTGTAGTTCTACTTTATCAAAACTGTAGGGGGAGTTTATTTTCTGGACCCTGAAGTCTATTCCATTAGTCTATTTGTCTATCAGTGTACAAATACTGCTTTGTCTTTATTATTGTACCTTTATAGTAAGTTTTAATATATGATAAAGTAAGTCTTCCAATTTTATTCTTTTTCAAGACTATCTTAAGTTATTCTTGCTCTACTTTTCCACGTAAACTCTGGTACATTCTCAGGATCCTTGTAGATTTATATTTATTATCTATTTTTCTCTTTGTTTTCCGTTAAAAATTACTTGATGGTATACTATTGCCCAGAAGATGAAGTCCAACTTCCTTATCAAAGCACAAAAGTTTCTCCATGATCTGTCCTTACTGAGTTCTCTCTTCTCATTACCTATAACTCTTAATTTTCCAATTTGCACTCTAGTAACATCAAACTGCTTATATCACTGCCATATAATGTTAGCTTGTTTTTTCTGCTCCATCTCTTTGGAATACTCACCCCCTTATTTCTTAAAGTAGCCAACTCCTAATTTTTTTGCAAAATTTAGTTGAGGCCTGATTTCCTTTCAGAATTTCTTCCCTGAACTCTTGCTCCGAGGATGGTTCCTATGCCACTCTGTGCTTGTCTTGACATTGAAACTTACCTTACTACTTCAAGTGACACATTTATGTGCCTGCCTTACCTTATGTGCCTTTTAAATATTTATGCCCCATCACCTTGCATAGTTTCTAAGTACTCTAGTCACCACTCAGCATCAATGGTACTCTCCCATTTAGACAATCTTTGTCCCTACAGTTGCTGCTTAACTCTTTAGGTCTCAATTGTGTATTTGCTGTACCTGTTTTCCAGTTTGATGCTAATTTTTGCATCCAAAACAATTGATAATGATGCACAAGAATAAATAGCATATAAGATTTTGGAACGTTAAAGTCTCCCAGGTTTCTAAGAAGCTTGGGCTCTAAGTCCAAGTAGAGACTCCATACTTGAAGAGAATTGGAGCTCTTCTGCCTCAGAACATTGTACATCTTTAAGAGATTGTCAAAGAGGAGATACACCCCAATCAACATTTAATTGCAAATGGAATTGAAATGAATAGTTTAGCCTCCCACTTTCACTACATTCAAACAATACCCAACATGTTCAGGTGCTACTCTAAAAGCTTCTTTATACAAATTGTTTATATAATCTTTCATTAGCCCTGGTGGACTAGATTGGAAAATTCTAGAGGTAAGAACAAACTGTTTTTGATCCCTTTGACATCAGTGATATAATGTCATCCTTTCTCTGTGGTTAAATTTCTTTAATAAGTAATAGTTAGCCTGCACTTATACATTGGGTTGGCGAAGAGAATTCAACTAGGAATAGATTATGCCTCTAGCAGAAGCAGTTGTTTCTTGTACTGGATTCTCCCAAAGAAGTGTTTCATTGAAATGTTTGCTTCAGAATGGCTCTGTTCTGCTACAGTGAGGAGAAACTTCCAGTTAAAACATTTAATTAGTTCCCAATTTAGATGGCTAGAATGATCAGTCAGCCTGTGTTTTGGAACCTGAGTTTGTACATTCCTTGGGATTGGTAAGTGAGTCTTGCCCACTGGATGTGGTTAACTGTGAATAGTCTGTTTGCAATTCACATCGCAGAACAGATTTTTCCCTTGAAGGACAGCTAGGAAGGGATTAGGAAAAGATGAGAGCTTACAGAGAGGCTCTGTCTTCTTCCAAACTCCCCATGGAAGCACTGAGCAAAGATGTCTCTAGTTTCATAGGTTGCAGAAGCCGGGAAGAGCATGTGGGACAAAAGTTAACAATAATCTTGTATAAGCTGGCTAGATTGTGTTCACTCACTTTCAGGGTAATCATGACCAGACTAGCTGGGTATTAAGTAAATATTTTTTGGCCGATACAAATAAGTTGCCAATGCTCGAGTTTGTATGTGTGTGAACGTTTGTGTTTTATGTGTGTGAAAAATGCCATTCTTCAGTTGGGCTAACCTTCTTGTTTATTTTTGTGATATAAATCTAGCCTCTTCTATTAGTCTGTACCACATGTTAGGGAACTCTTACCAAAACTCTCTACAGTAATTATAAGTTAGCCTGATGAGCTTATATCTTGCTGAGAGAATACCTTTGGCCTTTTTAAGTTCCTTCTAGTTTAGGAGCCCTTGGGAAGATGGGTACTTTTTGATCCTCTCTGGTGCAGCTCTTTTCCTTCATGGACCCACAGCTTCATCTATTATTTCTCTAATCCTAGTATTTTATGCTCTAGAAATGAAAAATAAATTATACTTGCCTGCATTGTCCATGCCATTTCAAATACCATGCTTTTGGCTATGCTCTTTCCTTACCTCGAATGCTCTTGCCCCTCTTCATCTTTATAACTCCAACTCATCATTCAAGACTTAGCTCAAGTGCTATTTCTTCCAATTGTATTAAGAGCTTTCCCTCTATCATGGTCAACATAGCACCTGATAGAGGAAGATCTCAATAAGTATGTGTGAATAAATGCAAAATGTCAACAACATTATATTGAATTATCTTCAATGAGCGTCTGTTTACTAGACTATGAGTGTTTTAAGTCAAAGGACTCTGATTTATTCATATTATTCATATTTTTATTCACAGAGTCTGGCCTAAAGCCTGGACTATGAACAATGGCATGTACTCAATAATTGTTTGATAACAGAAGTGATGGGAAGCATTTTAGTACCTTGAAAGCAACTGGAACAGGGCCCTTTCCAGAGGGCAATGCAAATTCCTTGAGATGAATCATATTTCCTTGTGTCAGAATTTCTCAAGATGCTGAAGCCAAGAGCTGATAGATAAAAGATGCTTTGCAATGTAATGTTTCCCAAGTATCACATGCTGGTGTCCTCCTGCCTCAGTCTATTCAACTGGTAATGGGAAATGTGTCAGTAATTTACAAAGGATTCTTGACTACTAGATACAACAGCCTCCCAGAGCTGACGAGTTGATATGATCAGATAGACTATGAGTTTTGAAGACAGTTTTCATAAAGAATAATTTATAGAAGAAAGTTTTGTTAATGTCAAAGATTCTTGGGGAAGAAACAGGATAGAAATACAAGATAAATGAAGGCTACTCATCACAGAATCATTTGGATAACACAGCAAGTGTTATTTGAACTCTTGCTTGAAACTCGGTTTTCTTTCCACATTTCATTGCTTTTGATCCAGACAAATGAGTAAATCATGGAAGCAAAAGCATACATGTGAGCTAAATGGCTAAATAATACATCATAACTTTGATACCCATGTCTCATTCACTCAGAGCCCATTTTCGTTAAATAAACTTAGCGAGCTTTGCAGTTGGCAACGAATGCTTGAGTTGAGTATAAAAGATAACATTCTTGGAAATCTTTTTGAGATATCTTAGTCTCTATTTCAGAAATTAATATGAATAAAAATGAGAACGCTTTATCTACAGGAACATCATACCTCTGAAATTATATACGTATGTATAAAGTAGTCTGGAAATATGTTACTTTGTTCTTGATCATTCTGCAAAACAGTGAGAATTATTGTTTCTTTGAATTCTAAAATGTAATGTCATAAGCTTTGGAGCTTATGTCCCTACAGAAAAGCATGGGGGAGGGCAACATTAAAACAAAAAGCAAAATAGTCTTAAAAAATAGTCTAAATAAGTCTTACAGTAAAACTAAGAGCCAAATGAGGCTAAGCTGCCAAGGACACCCTTTCAGTGATGTGGATACATTATCGGAGGTGAACAAATAAATGATTTCATTAGATTTTTTGATATCTTGATGTTCTGAGATGTTATAATGGGCTACCATTATCTTGAAGTAAGCAATCTTACTTTTCACTTACTTGCATGAGAAACACAATTACTCATAAGCTGGAAATACCTTTACAGAAGCTTGAAAGCAGCTACATCAGTTCCCTAGGAATACTTGATATGCTTAGAAGAAAAGAGTTCTTGGTTTCAGCTGTTGCAAGTTTTGGCAAGTTGGTTGGTTCACACAGTTATAACACAAATCCCAGGTTTTGACCTGCATTGCAATAGATTCACACTCACATCATACCTTTTAATATGCATTAGTTTAGAAACAAGACAAACAATATGCATTGGTCTGATCTTTAATGACCTTGAAGAATATTCTTAAATTTATTGCAGATTTGCTCACAAAGCTGTTATGCACCCAAGAAAAACAGAGAAACACACAAAGAACTTTAGAGAAAAAGCCACATATGGAGAAGCCAAAGCTGAAGCAACAAAACCTGGGAGAGAGAGACTAGCAGACATTACCATGTGCCCTGTTATCTGATAGAAGAGCCCAAGCTCAGGGTAACTTGTCTTCGGAGAAGCTATCTTCCTATTGATGTCTTAATTGGGACATTTTCAAGGATTTAGAATTGTAAATTTGAATGCTAATAAATCCCCATTATAAAAGCCAACCTGCTTCTGATATAATGTGTTTCATTTAGCTTTAATATACAAAATTAGAAGGCTATCTCAATTGAGAGATTGCTATAGTTTCTGAAATTTTCTCTAAAAAATGGTTTTTATGTGCACAATGTAAGTAAAATAAAACTTAAAAAATCACCTTCACTCTCTTTGGTAACTGTATGTAAATGGAACATTTAAAAAATTACTCCAGGTAGTTATAATCTAATGACATTGAGCACCATGTAGTAGCGCTGGCTTTAGAAAGTATACTTAACATCTCTGTGCTCTGAAATATGACCTGCTTGGGAGGTTGCCTCCATTTGCCCTTTCCCCGTTTTTTCACTCCACTCTTGGTCTTGCACCTTTGAGAAAGAAACCTTGTGTTGTTTCATACATAGCTTCCATTTCCCTGCCTTCCAGGAAGCTCTGGCAACATTAAAATTTCTTTTGCCTGCAAGGAAGTGAAACTCTTCTCCCTGTGTAAACAGAGGTGAGCATTCTGGATAATGCTTCAATTTCCCTAAAAGAGGTGTAAGTTTTTTTATATGTCTATGGTCTCCATTTTTGGAAATACAGCCACTGCTGTTGCTCTCCTTCACCTGAAAGGTGGTTCTGACAGGATAGATGAATTAGGCATTTTTTACTGTCTTTGCCTAATTCCAAGGACTGTCCTTAGTTTTGCTCTTCAAGCTTCTACCTTCATTCAGTGCAAATTTGTTCATTTTGTTCAAATCGAGCTACTCTATTCCCTTGTGGCCCACCACGATGGTTACACTTCAGGTATTATAATGCCTAAAGAAAATGGTCTCAAACTTTTTAGATTCAGTGTTCCTTTATAATCTTAAAATTGTTTAAGAACCCCAGAGAGCTTTTGTTTTTGAGGGTTATAGCTACTGCTGTTGCAACTATTGATATTAGATATTAAAACTAAAAAATAAATACTGATTCTTTTAAAGTGAAAATCATAGACCTTTACACACAAATAACATATTTTTATGAAAAATAACTATTTTTCCAAACACAAGTTTAGAATAGTGGCATTGCTTTATATTTTTACTAATCTCTTTAATGTTAAACTCAAAAGAAGGCAGCTGGGTACTTATAACTGTATCTGTGTTCAATCTGTTGTTTTACATTGCTTTGGCTGAAGTATACGAGAAAGTCTATTCTCACATAGGTATATGGTTGGTAAAGTGAGGAGTATTTTAACAGGCTTTTCAGATAGTTGTGGATGTTCTTATTTGATACTTCATCAAACTTCAAGAAGCGGTAGTTCCTTAAAAGTTAGTTTCAATGTGCAAGCAGAAATCATTTCAACAAATTTTCATACTCTATAATTTTAAAATCCTTTAGTCTATGCTGCATTTTGAATGATGTTTTATCTCTGTGTGATTTTTGCATCATTTGAAAAATATTAGTTTAACAAGTTATGCAGGTCTCCCAAATGTTAACAGATTTCATTATATAATATTTTTTTAAAAAGCCTCTCACATTTGTTGATTTCACTGCTGAGCTCATCAGAAGTCTTAAGGTGTTGGGAAGCTACCAAGCTCACAGCAACAGATTTAAATTTACAAAATCCTACTTGTCAAAAGCTCTAATTTTATCATCAGCTTTGAAAACTGTCAGTTTTCCTAGAAATGACAAGCTTACTTCAATTCAATTTTGAGGAAATATCTGAAAGATGCCCAAGTTTGAATAACACTGGTTTGTCTGTCAGTCATTCTTTTAATAGAAAATGATGTTACATGAATAAAGTGGCTAGTTTAGCTCTAAATGAAAAAAATCACAAAGTGCTTTTCCTTGAGACATACATTGTGCTTCAGCAACAGTCCTCCATGCATGCTTCCCATTTCATTGTATGGAATAGTAAAAGCATATATATACTTAAGAGTTGGGATCTAATAATAATAACTTATAATACTTGTTCAAACTCATTCTTAAGTAAAACTAGATTTTTTTAACTGAAAGTTCATGGCAATGAACATACAATGATTACTAGCATATAATTTGGAGCCACTGCCTTGAATCATGCAAGACACTGGAAAGTTTACCCCTATTACTTTTGCATCATGAGTATGTTAGCACAATGAGAAAAGCAATTACTATGAAAGTATCATCGTGGAAATAATTTTGACATTGCAGACCCCTTGAAAGGGTCTCTGAGAGTTTAGGAGAGTCTGGGAACCACATTTTGAGATCTGCTGCCTAAAGTAATCGTTTGGTGTGACTTTCTACTTTTTCCTTTCTCTTTCACATGCTTTTTTCAATTTTATCTTCCTTTTATTTTTTAACTTTCCATTGCAGCAACATATATTCAACTCAAAATTTCCCATTCTAACCACCAAGTGTCTAATTCAGCAATATCAACCACATTCTCAATATTGCACTGCTATCACCAGCTTTCATCACTCCAGCTTCTTCATCACCCCAAATAGGGAGTCTGTATCCACTTAGCAATAACTTCCCCTTCCCCTCCTCTTTAAGCCCCAGCAAACAACAATCCACTATCTATCTCTGTGGATTTTATGAGAAGATACATGTAAAGTACTTATCTCAGGGCTTGACACCCATTAAACCTACCCAATGTCTTTCATGGAGTAGGCTTTTAAGAAATATTCCCTGAACTTAAGTGAGGATTCATTTGTTACTCTGTAAGTCTTTATTTTACCCATTTCCATCCAGCTGCAGTCACAGAGATGCACCACATTTAGATCAGACTCACCTATTCGTTATTCAACTTGCATACTGTGGGTCTAAGACAAGCTGTTTGCTTGATACTCACAACTCAATTTCTCATTAGCTTTTTGATTGTGGTTGTGTCCCCACCTACTTCTGAAACTACAGCCCTATGTTGATTCTCAGCCTGCTTTGTTATGACTCTAGCACCTCTACCTACGTTTTTGCAACCCTTAATACCCAGCGCTATCACACAGGTTCCTTATCCAAATTGCTTAGACACCAGGACAAGAACGCTGCCCCTTCTTGTTCCTGGGCACTGCCTGCCCAAGCCACTGCTACTCTGCTCGTCCCCAAATAGGCCTGGAGTGCCTGAGCAATGGGGTCTTCTTGAATGCTGCTTGTTTGCACACAGAATTTTTTCTGGCTTTCCCATCCATCCTGGGGCCAGCCCTTAACATGGATTGGTTTCCTCTCCCCTGACTCTACTACTTCCCAGTTTATTTACTTCTTCACTGGTCTGCCTGCATGAGTTACGAACCCACAAGTCACCTTTAGGTTTCATCTTCATCATCATCATCTTTGCAAACGTTACAGCAGTTATGAAAAGACCCCTCAGTGAATTGTAGCTAATTTTTCTCCTGTATTACAAAATGGTCTGATGACTCTTAAAAGCCCTCTAAACCCCCCTTGGTATTTTTGCTGTTCCTTTTCAGTTACTATAAATCAAAGATTTTTGTTTGGAAAGATTATCCTGACCAGAGTGAAGATGGAAGAAGAGCAAGACTAGGGGCCACAAGACCAATTATGAGGCTCTTCAAAGAAGCCAGGTGAGAGACAACAGTGGACAAAACTGGAGGGAAGACAGTAGCAATACAGAGAGGTAAAGAGAGTGATGGCTAAAAGGTTAAGTCAATAGGAACTGATTAATTGGATGTATGAGGAAATGTTAGAGGCAACATGTTCCTCTCCATTTGGATTACTGGTGAGCTAATTCAGGTGTTTCATGACAGAACTAAGAAACAAGAGAGATGATCATGTCTTTGTGGGAAAAATGATGGGTTCAATGTCAAGGGATCCAGATATGGGGTGGGCTAAGAATATATATTTGAAAGTCAGCATATGGATCATAGCTAAAACATGTAGAATGATAAGATTTTTCCAGGGAGATCATATAATGAGAGAAGATGAGAGAGTCCAGAAAATGAGCTTGGAAGAATGCCAACGTTTAATGGGACTTCAGAAGCAGTGGAGCCATAGAAAATCACCAACCATCACTCAACCTTTATTAAGCATGGTAAAAGACCCTCAAGAAAAACAAACCCCAAAAGCTAAAGTGAAGAATAGTGAAGGCATGGTCCTTGTGACCCAAATGAAGTCATATCCTAAAGCCATTTCAGTATTTCCAGGCTTTGCTCAGAAAAAGAAGTAGTGCATATTTGGGATTAAACAGGAAACGACTATATCAATAAAGAGAGGACTAGAGAATTCATAGGACAGATGAGTCAAAAGAAGAAATAAGAATTAGCTTGAAGAGATAGCAAGTTATTCCATGCTCTTTGAAAAGAGATAGCCAGATTAGACTGGTTAACAAACAGCCAAGCAGAGCTGACTTCCTCTGGGAATTTCCGGGGTCCTTATCATAAGACACGGGTGGGATGGGCAAGAAGATTTGGCAGAGCTGGGCTGAGTTGCTTGGAATACCTTGGCAAAAGCAATTGTAACATCTTAAAAGAGTGTTCCTTCAGTACTTAACTTCAACATAACTTGACTCTTTTTAAGACCAGGACTCTTGAGGGAAAGGCTTGTGTCTGATAAACTTCATCTATCTCTTCCTCCACTTACATAGGTGATTGACTGTAGCAGCAAGGGTGAAAACAAGACCTGCAGAATTTGTTGGGAGCAGCTGGCATCAGGGTGGCGGCGGCAGTAAACTGTGGAGATTGTTATGTAGAGCAGTCTGGTAGGAAGAGAATGCTTACCCCAAATGGTTATGTTAAGTATGAAGGAAGAGAGCCCTGAAAGACAAGCACTCTGTTCCCTCAGGAAATGCATGCATGCCTTTTGTCACCCTGCAGTATACAAGCAGGATCTGATTAAGAATAAAATTGTCTGTTGTCTCTTATGGCTGATCTTCAGACCCCCTGATCCCATCTGTCTCTTTCTTTCTCATCATTCCTTAACATCCTTCGCGTTCTGGTCCCGTGGAAGCAACAATTGGTTAGACTTGTCTTTACAAACAAACAATTGGACTATCTCAGTCTTAAGTGATCAACAAAAACAAAATCTCTTAGTGTTTATAATAATGGGAAGATTATGTAATGGGGTTGGGTTAGCAGGAATGATGATGCTATACTAGTGATGGTTTTTATTTATTAGGTATTACCAGGTGCCAGACCCTGGGGTAAATATTTTAGATATCACTAAATCCTTGCAAGCTTACACATAATTTTCACATCCAAAGAAAAATAATCCCAAAATTGATATATCTAAACAGATTTATTTTTAATAATGCTTTATTTATTTTTTTTGCATGGGCAGGCACCAGGAATATTGCTTATTTTTACATGTTTTTTTTAGGTAATTAATAAGCATTGAAATTAATTAATAGCACAATTACAAAAATGTTTTCTTATGAACTGTAACAAATATACCACACTAGTGCAAAGTGCTAACAAGATGGTATGCAGTGGTGTGTACATGACTTTCCTGTAGACATACATCTCTAATAAAAAATTTTTAAAAAGACATTAAATTATTTGAGGGTTTAAGTGTATAATTACTCTTATATATCAAAGTTTAAGACATATAAAGCTTAAAGTTTGTGATTGATTGACAGTCAAAGGAATTAACTTTCCCTAATTTAGTTTATGAAAACAATCTTCCTATAAGTCTATTTGAGCCCCATATTTTATTTCTTTCAAAGATTTGTGCTAGAGGCTTCAAGATGTTCTGAATCTGGCTGTTTTGAAGATACTCATGATTACAGGAAAAAAGATCACTAAGGAATCACCATATCAACAAGCTTATAATGGCAATTTCAGTTTATGTTTCCTTAGTATTAAAAAGTTGTTTATTAAATAAGGAATTAGTTCCTAGGAGACAAACTCTGGCACTTTTGAATTATTGCAAAACCTTGTCAGACTCAGAGAAATATGTTTAACCATTAGTACTATTGATAAACTATTTGGATTTCTATTCACAGAAAAAAAAATTCTTGATTACAAAGAGCTGCAGTTGCTATGGCTTAATTTTGGATTCCTTTTGATACTACTTTGAAAATAAAAAGTAAAGGCAACAGCACTGCATAATCAAAGTTAGTAAGAATGAACATGATTTGGGCTGTGTTCAATCTTAGAGATCCATCTCTGAATCCATGAGGCCCAGTGTGATTTCTCCATATTAATCCAGTTTGTTTCAGACTTTTTTCCTAGTCAAGCCCCATGATTCATCTTTGATTCTATCCTAGCCTTCTTCAAATGTCTGAGATCAAAGGGCAGGGTAAAATCCAATTACCCTCTACAATAAGAGCAGTATACTCTCCAAGAAACAAAGTGACTTCTTGAGGCCAAGTTCTTGATCATCTTTTACTTCTCTGACTATTTCTTAGGTTTTTTTGTGGGCTATTTGTTCACTATATAACCCAATAATATTGCTGTTCTCGATCTTTGCTCATTCTCCTGATCAATATTGCCCATATGACATTTCTCATATTCAGATCACGTATCCAATTGCTTTTTGGGCATTTCCACTGGATGTCCCATAAGTAACTTAAACTCAACATGTGCTGACACTAACTTCTTGCCTTCTCTCTAGATCATCATAATTGTTCTTTCCCTGCATTTCAGTTAAGGACATTCAAAATCACCTACTTGCCTACTCCCTAGAAGCACTGTTATCTGCTACAATGTTTTTGTCTATAAGTCATGGAAAACCCTGCCTCAGCTGACTCAAACTGCAAGGAATTTATCTCCCATAATAAAGAGTCTGAGTTAGGCTACTTCATGGCTAGTTAATTAATTCACTGTCTCAAAATGCACTTCTTCTGTAGATTAGTTGTGAATTGACTGTAGCAGTTCTAGATTTCACAGTCTCAAGATAATAAAATAGGACAGAAAAAGAAATAGGACAGAAAGAGTATTCTTCATTGCAACTCTTCTTGAGATTGACACTTTTTTTGTTTGGGAACTGAGGCCCTCCTCCCTCCTACAAGCATGGGAAGTTAAGTATAGGAAAAAAAAAAAGGCTTGGCAAATACATAAGTTGCTTTTACCTACGTTTTTTTCTTTAGTATCTTATTTTGAGATAATTTCAAACACAGGGAATTTGCAAAAATAATACAGGGATAATACAGAGAACTCCAATAATATACCTTGTAGCCAGAAACCAGATTTACTAGCTTTGAGCATTTTGCCACATTTGTTACATCATTCTTTTTTCTATCTATCTTTCATCTATCTATTTATTTATCTATCTATCTACCATCTTTTTTAAGTATTTACAAGTGAGTTGAGTACATCACGCTCTTTTACTACTTAATACCTTCATGTATACTTTCTACAAATAAGGGTAGTTATTTATGTAACCATATTAAGTAAATTATGAAGTTCAAAAAATTTAACATTGATATAAACAATATAGCCTATATTCCAATTTTTTCAATTTTCCCAATAACGTTCTTGTGGACCCTTTTCTCTATTATTAGATCCAGTCCAGGATCATGTTAGCATTGAAGTGTGTTGGTCCCTTTAGTGTCTTTTTTTTTCCAGCTGTAGTAACATATTTACAACACAAAATTTCCCATCTCAACCACTCCAAGGCATACAGTTCAGGTCTACAGTCATGTTCACAGTGTTGTGCTTCTACCATTACCAGCATTACCAAAAGTTTTCCACTTCCCAAAAAAGAAAAACCGCACCTATTATTCATTAACTCTTCACCATCACCACCCCTGCTTCTGCCCCTGGTACCCTATACTCTATTTTTAGTCTCTATGGCCTTGCCTATTCTGGGTATTTTATATAAGTAGAATTATGCAATATTTGTCTTTTTTGTCTGTCTTGTTTCACCTAAGATGATATCTTCAAGATTCATCTATGCAGTAGCATGCATCAGAATATCATTCCTTTTTCTTATGGCTAAATAATATTCATAATGTCATTACTGCAGAGTGCTGAAAATAGATGGTAATTAATATTCTAAAATTTCAACTTATGTGTGAGACTAAAGCAAAAAATGTTTATTTGGTACAAAATTTATATTTTGACTAGTGCATTTCCTAATATAACTTATGTAGATAGCTTGGTTAAACACCGTAAGTACAAGGAACCTTGAGTAGGACATGAGATTTTGTTGGTTTGTCCAGATGAATCCCAGAATGATTTGATCAGTGAGTGGAAAAGTATTTGCAAAGTCCCCGTCAAGGAATGGTGAGAACAGGGGAAAATTCAACTTCTCCAAGTTGAATTCTTGATATTCTCACAAGCAATGCGAACAACCAAAGCTATAGGCTGAGCCCCCAGTTTTGGGGCTAGTTCATATAAAATATATATACACACACACCACATTTTGTTTGCCCATTGATAGACCTTACTTAGTTCCAACTTTTGACTATTGTGAATAATGCTGCTATGAACTTTGGCACTCAAATATCTATTTGAGTTCCCAATTGCAATTTTTTTGAGTATATACCTTTCAATGGGATTGTTAGATCATATGGTGGTGCTATGTCTAACTTTTGGAGGAACCATCAAACTTTTTTCCACAGCAGCAACACCATTTTATCTTCACACCAGCATTGTACGAGTGGACCTATTTCTCCACATTCTCACTAGCACTGATTACTGTCCATTAAAGAATAATACTAACTATATTTAGTCTTCCAATCCATGAACACGGTATGCCCTTCCATCTATTTAGGTATTCTATGATTTCTTTTAACAGTTTTTTGTAGTTTTCTTTGTATAGGTCTTTTGTCTTTTAGTTAAATTTATTCCTAAGTACTTTATTCTTTTAGTTGCAATTGTAAATGGAATTCGTTTCTTGATTCCCCCCTCAACTTGTTCATTGCTAGTGTATAGAAACGCTACAGATTTTTGAATGTTGATCTTGTAACCTGCTACTTTGCTGTACACATTTATTAGCTCTAGTAGTTTTGTTGTGGATTTTTCCGGGTTTTTGATGTATAGTATCATATCATCTGCAAACAGTGATAGTTTTATTTCTTCCTTTCCAATTTTGATGCCTTGTATTTCTTTTTCTTGTCTAATTGCTCTGGCTAGAACCTCCAACACGATGTTGAATAATAGTGGTGATAATGGACATCCTTGTCTTGTTCCTGATCTTAGGGGGAAAGTTTTCAATTTTTCCCCATTGAAGATGATATTAGCTGTGGTTTTTTCATATATTCCCTCTATCATTTTAAGGAAGTTCCCTTGTATTCCTATCCTTTGAAGTATTTTCAACAGGAAAGGATGTTGAATCTTGTCAAATGCCTTCTCTGCATCAATTGAGATGATCATGTGATTTTTCTGCTTTGATTTGCTGATATGGTGTATTACATTAATTGATTTTCTTATGTTGAACCATCCTTGCATACCTGGGATGAATCCTACTTTGTCATGATGTATAATTCTTTTAATGTGTTGCTGGATTCGATTTGCTAGAATTTTGTTGAGGATTTTTGCATCTATATTCATTAGAGAGATTGGTCTGTAGTTTTCTTTTCTGTAATATCTTTGCCTGGTTTTGGCGATGAGGGTGATGTTGGCTTCATAGAATGAATTAGGTAGCTTTCCCTCCACTTCAATTTTTTTGAAGAGTTTGAGCAGAGTTGGTACTAATTCTTTCTGGAATGTTTGGTAGAATTCACATGTGAAGCCGTCTGGTCCTGGACTGTGGAAGGCAGTTTGGCGGTTCCTCAAAAAACTGAATATAGAATTGCCATACGACCCAGCAATACCATTGCTAGGTATCTACTCAGAGGACTTAAGGGCAAAGACACAAACGGACATTTGCACACCAATGTTTATAGCAGCATTATTTACAATTGCAAAGAGATGGAAACAGCCAAAATGTCCATCAACAGACGAGTGGCTAAACAAACTGTGGTATATACATACGATGGAATATTATGCAGCTTTAAGACAGAATAAACTTATGAAGCATATAATAACATGGATGGACCTAGAGGACATTATGCTGAGTGAGACTAGTCAAAAACTAAAGGACAAATACTGTATGGTCCCACTGATGTGAACCGACATTAGAGAATAAACTTGGAATATGTCATTGGTAAAAAAAAAAAAAAAAAAAAAAAAAAAAACTAGCCATTCTAGTGGGTGTGAGGTGGTATGCCATAGCTTCAATTTGCATTTCCTGAACAGCTAGCATTGCTGGGCATCTTTTCATATACTTATTGGCCATTTTTATATCTTCTTTGGAGAGATGTCTATTCAAGTCCTTAATTGGGTTGTTTGTTTTATTGTCATTGAGTTGTAGGAGTTATGGGTATATTCTGGCTAGTAAACCCTTGTTAGATATATGGTTTCTAAAAGTGTTCTTCCTTTCTGTAAGTGGTCTTTTTACCTTCTTGATATGTCCTTTAATGCCGTCTTATATGGGTGTGGTTAGTGGCACCCCCAAAACAATTACAATAGTAACATCAAAGATCATAGATCATAGATCATCATAACAGACATAATAATGAAATTTTGAAATATTATGAGAATTACCAAAATGTGACACAGAGACCTGAAGTAAGTACATGCTGTTGGAAAAATTGCTCTGATAGACTTACTCAATGCAGGGTTGCCATAAACCTTCAATTTATCAAAAATACAATATCTATAAAACACGATTAAAGTGAAGCATAATAAAATGAGGTATGCCTATATATAATATCATGCCACCTGCGAATAGGGATAGTTTTACTTCTCTCTTTCTAATTTGTATACCTTTCTTTCTTTCTTTTGTCTAATTACTCTGGCTAGTAGTGAACTTAAAGGGAAAGCTTTTAGTCTTTCACCATTGTTCTTTCGGAAGCTGCTGGAATGCAATATACCTGAAATGGAACAGCTTTTAAAAGGAGGAGTTTATAAAGTTGCAATTTTACAGCTCTAAGGCCTTGAAAATGTCCCAATTAAAGCAACTCTATACAAATGTCAAAATTAAGGTGCCAACAAGAAGTTAACTTCAGTCAAGAAAGGCAATGAAGTTCAGGGTTTTCTCTCAACTGGAAAGGCACACAGCAAACATGACAATGTCTGCTAGCTTTCTCTCCAGGCTTCTTGTTTCATGAAGTACCCCCAGTAGCATTTTCCATCTTCATCTCCAAAGGTCTCTGGCTGCCTGGGTTCTGTGGTTCCAATAAACTAATCAAGACCACCTGGAATGGGTGAAGTCACATTTCCCTCTAATCAAAGGTTAATACCCACAATTGGGTGAAACCTGTCTCTGGAGATAATCTCATCAAGTTTCCAACCTACAGTTCTGAATAGGAATTAAAAGAAACGCTGCCAGCACAAGATGGATCAGGACTAAAATATGGTTTTTCTAGGGTACATAATTCTTTAAAAATGGTACAACCATTGAGTTTTTCATCTATGCCTTTATTATGTCAGGGGTGTTTCCTTTTTTCCTAGTTTGCTGAGCCTTTTTTTTTTTTAATCAACATAGGGTACTGGATTTTGTCAAAGGCCTTTCTGCAGCAATTAAAATGATCCTGTATTTTATTTCCTTCATTCTATTAATGTGGTGTATTACATTAATTGATTTTCTTATGTTACACCTTTGCATTCCTAGGGTCAACCCCACTTGTCCATAGTGTATAATCCTTTTAATATGCAGCTGGATTTGATTTGCTAGTATTTTTCATCTATATTCATAAGGGATTCTATCTGTAACTTACTTAAGTTTTTTATATTATTAAGTTATAATTCGTGATTGGAGACTTCTGTGCCCATCTATGATGGAGAACTGGTAACAGACTTACCTTCTCACTATAAAGAACTAGAAGATTAGATAAACTAGGTGTCACTGGAAATAAGAATTGGACAATAGGCAGCTCAGAACTGTGATGCCTGAGTGAAGGGAAACAAATGAAGTAAGCCCAGCTAATGTCCCTGTTTTCTGCCTAAAGGCCTTTACCCGCCTGTGGTGTAGGTAGTAGGAACCTAACTGGGGACTGCAATCTTGTTGAGTTAAAGAGATAGAGACTGGAATGTAGGGAGAAAGCAAGCACAGTAACTTGAAGGGCAGAGCACAGAGCACCAAATATCTTCATTCGAGTCCCTTGAGTCTTTTGCTGAATACCAATCTGTGCTTGCATAGGATGAAACTTCACAAGGCAGGACAGAAAACCAGATGACAGGGGAACTGTGACCTGAACATAGAGAGTTCATATAAAACTCATGATTGGAGTAGGGACTGTCCATTTTAATTTCCCTGAGGCAGTGATGGCAAGTTGACCTAATTAGGCCTTTAAGAGTCACGTGTTAAATAGCCACAGAGTATCAGTTCTAAAGCTGAATACATACAGTTTCTTGAAAATGACAAGTCCCAACTGTTTCTGGCCACCATACTGAATCCTCCTTTTCCCGTTTGAACATAAATAGTGAAAAGCAAATTAGATGGCAAACTGAGTGGAGTTTTATGATTAACTCTAAATATCCTTAAAGGATCTAAGCAATGCTCAAGTTGATGCAGCTTTGTTTGTACTTAAATCTACATTATGCACCTTCCAAAGTTTTCCAGTCCTTGCTTAGGCTGAGAACCATGTGCAGAGTCATCCAGTTGATGAAAATAGTAATAATCATTACCTGTGGCTCCTGTGTATTTGGTTATGGAGGGTTGGTTGTTGGAGTGTTAAGAAAGATAAACACAGCAGCACTCTAAATGCTGTTTTGGAAACCTAACAGGAGGGAACAAACAGCCATTGTTCAGAAACTGTAGAGTGTTATAAGTCTGGAGTGGGAGATGGATGCTCAATGAGACAAAACGTTGATGGATCAGCAATTAAAGATGTTTGTAATTAAACTGAAATTAAGCCAATTGGGACAGAAGGCTTTTTCTTTTTTTCTTTTTCCTAGTGAAAAGGCACAATGGCACTAAAGCAGAGCTCAAGAACAAGGAAATCAGTTGGATCAAGGAATTCTCATAAGAAAACAAAACATTGAAGAAAACTCAATTACCCCTAGAATAGACTTGACCATGTCCATGAGGAAAAAACTGATGAAGCTTCTCCACTGAAGTGAATCCACAAAAGTATTCTCACATAGTGATGGCCAGTATCAATTGACCTGTGTGCTGCTTTGAAAGGAAGTATGCCCCCTAGAAAAGCCATGTTTTAATCAAAATATCATTTCATAAAGGTAGAATAAACTCTATTCAATACTGTATGTTTGAAACTGTAATCAGATCATCTCCCTGCATGATGTGATTTAGTCAAGAATGGTTGTTAAACTGGATTAGGGGATGACATGTCTCCACCCATTTGAGTGGGTCTTGATTGGTTTCTTGGAGTCCTATAAAAGAGGAAATATTTTGGAGAATAAGAGATTCAGAGAGAGCAGCACCACAAAGCAGAGTCCATCAGCCAGTGACCTTTGGAGATGAAGAAGGAAAACACCTCCTGGGGAGCTTCATGAAACAGGAAGCCAGGAGACAAAGCTAGCAGATGACACCGTGTTCACCATGTGCCCTTCCAGCCAAGAGAGAAGCCCTGACTGTGTTCACCATGTGCCTTCTCACTTGAGATAGAAACCCTGAACTTCATCGGCCTTCTTGAACCAAGGTATCTTTCCCTGGATGAATGTCTTAGATTGGACATTTCTATAGACTTGTTTTAATCGGGACATTTTCTCAGTCTTAGAACTATAAATTAGCAACTTATTAAATTCCCCTTTTTAAAAGCCATTCCATTTCTGGTATATTGCATTCCAGCAGCCAGCAAACTAGAACAACCTGTGTCTCCCCAAAAGATATTTTGAACTCTTAACCCCAGTCCAATGAATGTAACTTCACTTGGAAATAGGATCTTTGAAGAGGTACTTCATTAAGATGAGACCAAGCAGAATTGGAATGGGCCTTAATCCCGTAGAGCTGCTATCCCTGACAAACACAGGGAAGAAGACAATGTGAAAACAGAGGATGGAGAATATGGTAGTTTGAAGTTATATGTACCCCAGAAAAGACCATGTTCTTTTAATCCATTCCTGTGAGATGTGTCCTACCTCATTCAAGGTGGTCTTAATCTTCTTACTGGAGTCCTTTAAAAAAGAATAAAGGACAGGGAATTTTAAAGAAAAAGCCCCAGAGGAGCTAGAGAGGGCACACAAAAAGAAGAGAGGAAGCCACTGAAGCTGGAGGCTGGAAGCAATGAAACTAGGGGAAAGCACTAGCAGACGTCATTATGTGCCTTGTCATCTTTCAGAGGAGCCCAACTTTGCTAGTAATTGATCTTCAGAGAAGGTATTATCCTGTTGATGCCTTAATTTGGAAATTTTCATGACTGATAATTGTGAACTTGTAAGCTAATAACTCCCCATTATTAACAGCCAGTCCATTTCTGGTATATTGCATTTCATCTGCTTTAGCAAACCAAAACAGAGAGTGATACCTCTACAAGCCAAGGAACACCAAGTGGCCACTGAAAATTAGAAGAGGCCAGGAAGGATTCTCCTGTACAGTTTTCAGAAGGAGCATGGCCTTTCTGACACCTTGATTTCAGACTTTTAGCCTCCAGAACTGTGAGATAATAAATGTCTGTTGTTTTTAAGCCACCTAGTATGTGGTATTTGTTATGACAACCCTAGGAAACGAAGATAACCTCCTTAATACAACATAGCACACAGAATTACTAAATCCTACTCTGCCAGGAACCCCATAATAACAACATGTACGGTGGAAACTTGTTCAGACTTCAGGCATTTTTGGATCTTGCCCATCTATGAAAGCACTTGAGAAATAACCTAGACCCTGTATGGTCCTAAGAAGCAAGTAAGAACATTCCCTTCAAGGCCAGCATATCCCAAACACCTGATCAACTGCACTGATGATGGATCCACAACTCAGCCATGGCACAGCACAGCCCACGCAGGCTACAGGGAAGTCTTTCTGCCAACCTCATGCCCTGTGTCCTGGGGTAGCTAATTTAATCTGTATCACTGTATTACTTTATCACTATTGATGTCAGACAAGAGAAACCATTCTTGAGTGGAGGAAGGATTTGAATAGCAGAAGTCTTTAGGTAAGAGAAAAAATGTATTCAGTAATTTGCCCAATCTCTCTTCTCAATAGTATGAATGCAATATATTTCAATGTAGAGAGGGATTGATGTCCTTCTAACCTTACGATACCTTACTTATTCACACAGAAAATATTTTAGGTGCCTTGGGCTCTGGTAATGCTGTTTCCTTTCCAAAGAACATGTTCTTTTCCTGGAAAAAAATCAGTCGTTTTTATGTTCTGCCTCTTACAAAGTTTTGCTACTGCAATTTCCATTTTCTGAGTTGCTGTATGGTAAACATGTAGAATACATTCTGGTCCCATGTAGAAGAAGGTTTAGGGGGAAATCCTCCCTTTTTGAAGGTTGTACTGGAGTCCATGACACCTTATAATAACCTCATCTCTGATTGAGCAGGACTCTGAAAATAGTTTTCAGAATGTGTGTGGATGTGTCAACTTAGTCTGTTTGCCTGCATGCATACCATATCATACATACACATATATATATATATACATATTATATATATACGTAAACAAACTAAGGTGATAAAAAAACTAAAATCTACATTAGGGTTGATATAATGCCCAGGGGAAATTTTTTCTGTAAGTTAAGTAAAACCATCTCTTAAGGCAGGTTGACTAAGAGTAGAGAGAAAGAGGATTTTGGGTTGTCCTCATGGGCAAATGACAAAGGTGGGATCCACCCTGAGTAACAGTGCAACAGGTAGGATTGATAGTCCATGTTACCTACTACTACTTCTCATTTTACTATTGAGATGTGCTCTGATCTTTAAATAATCCAGTCCTTACAATGCACCCCTCTTAACAGATTTTCCCCCAAGTACCACAAGGAGTCCTGCTTCTGCCCCCTCATCTTTCTACACCCAGAGCTATTTGAATTTGTCCTGCCATTTGTTTTTGTTTTCAGCTATTTCTGAACTTGTCTTAGGATGGAGACTTTTACCTTTTCTTCTGAAGAAAAGTTAAGCAGTCTTGAGTAGGGTTTTGAAATAGAACCTAGTAATATTTGCTCTTAAAACCATAACTTCAGAGAATATAATTCTAATGATTCTGTTTTTATTACTAACATGTTTCAGAGATTTAAGATGAGCCCCTTGGATAGGATACATAAACACTAAGAGAAAATATACCATTTGGCTTTAAAAAATACTTCTGGTTTTTCTAAATGTGTTGTATGAAACACAGCATGTCAATACAATAATGAATAAAGCCTGTTTTTTGATTAATTAAATAGCATTGGGCTTATGCACAATATCCACCATTCTTCAAAAGAGGTTTAAAATTAAATGTATATAGAGAAAAAAAATGGCTTAAGTTTAAATCATTGGGAGATAATTATATAGACACTCTCCCATAAATATTGCCAAAACGCACTACTGATTTCCATGAAGTCATTGTCCATGTAATAGAGAACTCATCAGCTCTGCTTCATTGCTGTTTTTCTGTTTCTTTGATTTGCTTATTTCATAAAGCCCTTTGGAATGAAAATGCTATTATAGTATTGTCTTACTGAAAATTAAATAAAATTATCATTGTTTTTATAATTTATTTCTCCACAAAGTTTGAATCAATATCTACTCAAATTATTTCTTTCTCTCCCAGGTTTCAATACTAAGCCTTCTATTTTTCTACATATCCTGCCTCCTTTTCCTGAAGCCATCTTATACAATCCTTTGTTTTCTGATTCTCAAATATAAATATCTTTCTTCAGCATTATTTTATCTACAACAGCCTATTTGTGTGTGGGGGGGGTTTAGAATTTTAACTATTTTTATTGCATAGTATAACATACACAAAGCAAAGAACTAAAAAAGCAATAGTTTTCAAAGCACTCTTCAACAGGTGGTTACAGGTCAGATCCCAGAGTTTGTCATGGGCTACCATATGATCCTCTCATATTTTTCCTTCTAGCTGCTCCAGAATACAGGAGGCTAGAGGGCTTAAATAATTTTTTTATCATCACAATCGACTTTTTTTCCTTCTTTTTTTGTGAAATGAATAACATATATACAAAAAAGCTGTAAATTTCAAAACACAGCACCACAATTAGTTGTAGAACATATTTCAGACTTTGACATGGGTTACAATTTCACAATTTTAGGTTTTTACTTAAAACTGCTTTAAAATACTGGAGACTAAAAGAGATATCAATTTAATGATTTCGCATTCATATTCATTTGTTAAATCCTATCTTCTCTGTGTAACTTCACCATCACCTTTGATCTTTCCATCCTTCTCTTTAGGGGTGTTTGGACTATGGCAATTCTAAATTTTTTATATTGGAAGGGTCTGTCCCTAATATGGAATAGGAAGATGGAACTATCTGATGTCCTGGAGAGTCTGGGCTAGGTTTCAGGACTTATCTGGACCAGGGCCTATCTGGAAGCTGTAGGTTTCTGGAAAGTTACTCTAGTGCATGGAAACCTTGTGGAATCTTATATATTGCCCTAGGTGTTCTTTAGGATTGGCTGGAATGGTCTCGGTTGGGGGTTGGCAGGTCATGATAGGTAGAAAGGTATAACTGAAGCTTGCATAAGAGTGACCTCCAGAGTAGCGTCTTGACTCTATTTGAACTCTCTACCACTGATACTTTATTAATTACAATTCTTTTCCCCCTTTTGGTCAGGATGGAATTGTTGATTCCACGGTACCAGAACTGGATTCATCCCTGAGAGTTTTCCCCCATGTCACCAGGGAGACTTTCACCCCTGGATGTCTTGTCCCACATAGGGTCCAACACCTTATTTTATAGGCAATTCTATTTTATGTTTTTTCCAACTTGGCATGGCTTTCACTCTCAGAGCTTTCCTTCAAGGGTTCTTTGCTTCCTAATTTCTTTAAGCTGATGAAAAGCTTACATGGTTGTTTTTATGTATTTGATTACTGAGCCTTCTGCCAAATCCCATCCTTTCATCCCTTACCTCTTCACCTCCATAGCCAAACGGTGATGAAGCAAAATACTTTTATCCATAGTCCCTTGAATATGACTATACAAGCTAATTAATCTTGATCATTTGACTTTCCAAAGTCTCTATCTTAGCTTTTTTCCCTTTGTCTTCCCCAATCCATCCCAAAGTAGGAATCACTGAGCAAATGCAGCTATGATTCCACGTTTCCCACCTGACAATCTTATTATTAAACAAAAATAAAAAAACTTAATTTTTTTAATATCCTGCATGTCCAGACTGACCTTACCGATTTTCACTTTTTTTTTTTTTTTTTTTTTTTGCCCTTTTTCCCTCCAAAGAATAACCTTCACTTAGAGAAATCATACTTTTCTCCAGTATCACTGTTTTGGTTCTAGGAAATGAACGAGGTTGACCTCTCATTCATCTCCTACTAATCCTATCATATATTCTTCCAGTCAAGAAGTCCTGATTCTAATTTAGGTTCTCTCCTTCACGCTGGGAATGGACCTAGGGAAGAAAAGAAACCCTTCTGTGCTGCATTTTTACTTGGCAAGGGAATTTCTTTCCCTAAAGTGGGACTTCTTCTAATTCCCTCTTTTCCCTCATGTTTTAAGGTGGGTTTCCCATTTGCCAAGGCTCTAGCCCAGAACTCTGATTTTCAACACTCCAGCTACCACTAATGAAAAAGCCCGGTGCCATGGATGCTGCAACTTGTCTCCTGTCTGCTTTGGGGACTGCTTCTGTAGGTGTTTGGTACAAATGTGTCTTATCTCTGCAGTTACATTATAAATCCTTTAAGGGCAAAAACTAAGTCTGTGTTTCTTTGGTTTTGAAACCAAGCGCCACACCCAATGAGCCATAAAACTAATTGAGAGAGTTGTTAGCTGCACTCAACATAAATAAAATATAAGCAAAGAGAATTACTCATCATAAGGGTAAAAACTGTTCGGGGGAACTTTTTAGTGTATGCTCTCTGGATCACAACCAACATTTGAAAACCACTGCAGTACAGGGTAAGGACACATGGGTGTTTGGTTTGGGTCATTTAAACTGTTAAGAGTAGAGGTGGAAACTTGAAAAGGAAGGAATCTCTGTAAAATTAGCAGGCTCTTTTTGTGGCTCCTGTTCTTTGCGTTTAGTCTGAGTGCGGGGGTCTACGCATCCCTTAGGTTGCTTTCTAAGCCTTGTTGAGCATCTTGTTCCGTATTCCGAATATTTAAATGACGTTCAAACTAGAGGAGATTCACATGTTGATATGAATCTCAGACTGAGCACAACCTATAAATGCCTGTAGGTATTTAATCAACCCAAATGGGAAGTTAATTACTATCACCATAAACTGTTAAGTTCCACAACCTGCAATTTAGATTAGCAAATGTTCATGGCATGCCTCCTTGGTGCCAGGATGATGAGAACTGACAAGAGAGTTGAATCAGACACCAGGCAGACCTCAGAAAAGTGTATGATGTAATACAGGGTTCATCACACTTTTCAGCCCCAGGCCCAAATCCGGGCAGCCTCCTATTTTCGTAAATAAAGTTTTATTGGAACTCAGCCAGGCTGATTTGAGTTCCCTTTTGTCTGTGGTGCTTTCACTGTGCCACCTACAGTTGAGGAATTGTGATGGTAACCAAATGGACTACAATGCTAAAATATTTACTGTCTGGCCCTTTACAAAAGTCTGCCAACCCTTGATCTAGGAAAGCATAAAAAATTGTTTTAAATCATAAATTTTCCTATGAGATGCCCAAATGCAAAGGAACAAGTATATTGAGAGCCATGTAATATCTTCCTTATTTTATGACTAAACAACATAGATCATGGGTCTGACGCACAGCTCTAAAAGGATTAAAGAAGGGGCTCCCTTTAATAGTGTAGTTTTAATGTGGCTGCCTACCGTCCCCCAACTTGAAGTTTAGAGTCAGGTGCACTTACAATGTGCTTACACTATTATTTTCCTCATTATAAAGACATTTCTCTGCAATGATTTTGTGTGTGTGTGTGTGTGTGCTGTATGGCGGGGTCACATTTCATTCTTTTTCCATGTGAGTGTCCCATTGTTGCTGCACCATTTGTTTTTGTTGAATTGCTTGTATGTTTGTTTTTGTTGAATTGTTTGTATGTTTGTTTTTGTTGGTTTCTTTGTTGGTTTTGGGAAGTGCATGGGCCAGGAATCAAACCCAGGTCTCCCGCATGGCAGGCAAGAATTTTACCAGTGAATTATCCTCATACCCCATGATTTTCTTTTAAGAGTAGGATAACAAAAGACTAACCAAAAAGAGTGTATGTTTCAAAAATATAGAAGTCTTCTTACATATTCCATACATAAAGTATCCTTCTTACCTCCAGCTGCTTTACTCGCTTACGCTCATCACCTAGTCACCATAGCTAGTGAACTCTGAGATTGTCTTAGACCCATAAAGAAAATCACCATTTGAAATGGCCCTTAGATCAGTGATTTCCAAAGAGGTTTTCTACAAACGTAACATAGCTATTCTGTTCACAAGCAGAGTACTTAAGAACTATTGGGATTTGGAGAGAAAAATATTAGGATGCATACATTTCATCTCCCTTTAAATTTCTGGTTTATATATTTTGCAAGTTTGTACTTTATTTTGAAAGTGGTACTTATATATTATTGCAACAAATACATATTTATATAAAAAAGACATGTATATAACAAATACATATCTGAAGGTATGTTGGGATTTATTCTAGTGATTGCAGCCGGTGCTCAAGCAAGCTTGGAAAGCTGGAAGTGATCTGGAGGGTGGTTACCTCTAAACTTTCACTTTATAAATAAGAAATCTGAAGCCTACAGAGGCTTCGGCATGTCACAGACAAGACTGAACCAGAGGCAGCTCTCCTAGCCCGCATTCCAGAGCTCTTTCTGCTCTACCCCACCGCCTGCTTTCATAATGCAGGCCTACTTGACAAAATGAGACCAAAGCACTGGTCAGTGACCCCCTGAAACAGCCGGGCGCCCTGGAGGAAACTGCGAGGCTTCTTCCTCCAGCATAGCACACCTTCCAACTGGCGGTGCCTAGAACAGTTTGCTTTTCTGTAGAAAGCTGGCACCTGATCCGCCCGCCTCCACCCGCGCCCCCCCCTTCCCGGGAGAGGCCGACGGCCACGCTGCATTCTCATTGGCCAGCATCTGCCTTCTTTTCCTGTGGAAATAAAATGTAAGGGCAGGAGAAAGGACATATTTGGTAATGTTAGGCTCCTCAGCTTCCTGCCCAGGGCTGTCTCAGCTGCAAAATGTCAAGGGAAAAAATATTCCTCCAACTTGGAACGAATTCCAGACAGACCCTGATGCCTGCAGATTTGTCAGAGGGAGCCGCGTCCGGCCAAGGAGAGCCTGAAGAAGGCGCATGATTCGGCTTCAAGAGATGCTCAAATAATCAGACCCTCGGGTATTTATGATTTTCCCCATTTCGGATGGCCTCCAGTTTATGACATTCCCCTCCCTTTAGCGCTCATGCTGAGCTTCTTTTTCAATTAAACCTCACCGGTTATAAAAAGCCTCTCACATTACTTGCAAAGCCACAGGCCCTACTGGGAAGCACTTCGTTCCCCCAGGGCGGTGGCATCTGCAGGGCCGGGGAAGGACAGCTCTTTTTCATTACTAGCCCGGGAGGGCTGGCCAGGAAATGAGCCCTGCTTTACCTTGACAGTTCTGCAAACCCCCTCATCTGGTTACTCGGCCTGTGCCAAGGCCACTCACAGCTTTAGACACGATCGACTTGACTAAAAAAGCACTTGTATGTTTCCATTGGTTTTCTTTTTCATTTTGGCTTTTATTTACCTCGTTGGGGTGGGGGTGGGGGGGAAGGGGCAGGCGACGTCCCCACGGAGTAATCCGACGCATCTGGTTGGTGAATGCACCGCCAGCACCGTTTGTAAAGCTGAGTTTGGGAGGGATTTTGGTCTTTCTCCTGGCCTCCAGCCCATGTTCATTCTCTTTTAGAACTATTGCCACATGCTGGCAAAAAGGTAAGGAAACAGGGGTTTGTAATCCAAGCCTTGTTAAGTTGCTACACACATTTTCCCCTCTACTCCTTGCGCTTTGTTTTTAAACGCCGTGGTATTTATTTGTACTTCGTCACCCTAAATCCTTTTTTGGCTCCTCCAGGAAGGCATGAAGACATCTAAATATCAGTTCCACCCCGGGGGGTGGGGGTGGGGGGGAATTGGTCCACTGAGGAGATGGTTACTCAGTCTCGAAGAGTGGTCTCTGGGAATTAGGGTCTTCTTCTCTCCTTTCCCCGAGTGCCCGGCATCTGTTTTCGGGTCTTGGCCCTCCGCAGGCTGGGATTTGTGCTCCTGCCATGGTGAGCCACTGTTAGGTCATCAACACTAGATTGCCGCATCGCTGGGTGAGTCAGTTGGGAGGAAGCGGGGCTGGAAACACAGCTGAAGCCTCTGTCGACAGAGAAAAGGCTTCTCACTTAACCTCAGCCTACGGGTCAAGGAAAAGCCTTCCCTGCCCACCTCCAGTCTCTGATTCACAAACCTGGGCAGCCTGGGTGGAGGCTGGGGAAGTCCGTCTTCAGGGAATACCGCTCTCCCCTCTTCCCTCTTGCTCAGTGGACATCCACACCCCTAGGAGTAGGGGCAAAGAACAAGGGAGTCCTTTCTTGTGACTTTTCAAGTGTCAGCAAAGCAAACCTGCCTTCATTTTTTTTTTCCCCTCCAAACCCCACCTGGTTCCTTCTTAAACAGCTTGTGTGGCCAGCATTGCCCTTTTCTCAGTGTAGCCCTTTCTGATGGAGCTGCTTTTCCAGTGTATCTGCCTTGTCTATAAAGTGGGCAACGTAAGGACTCACATTTTGGAAAGCAGGGGGTAAGGCTAGATAACACCCTGTTCCCTTTACCCATTTGCCCTATGCCAGTTTAGAGCCAGCCACTCCTGGAAAGATTTCCCCCCTTTCATTCAGATGCTTGAACACAGTTCCCTGAGCCCATATTTCATGTTAGAAGAATGAGTTAAATATTTCCAAATTCGTGTTTCGGAATGTGAGAGTCCCTGTACGTGAGGCTACCAGGAGAACAGTTAGAGAAACAATGCCCTTCCATTGTCCACTATCAAGGATTCAGTATTCCTGCCAGCCTGTTAGCCTTTATCACCCAGTCATTTTAGACCCAAAAGAGAACATTCTGTCAGAAGATCAGGTTCCATCATTTCACTGGAATGCAATGTCAGACCATAGAAAACTCTAGTACAAACACATTTACCACGGCTCAGATTATAAACAGATACCATTTGAATAGGCTGCCCCAATTGTGTTCCCTCTCTTGCTAAGGGTAGAATGAAAGAAAATTGGTTTAAAATCCAGCAAGGAGACTCAGGTCAGATAAGGAGGAACTTCTGGCATTAAAGATACAGAAGACATCATGAAGTTTTCCTTTGGGGGAGAATCTTTAAGATGAACCTGGAAGAGCACATTTGAATGATTAAGATGAAGTCCTGACTGGAGAAGAGGGACACAAGTTGACCTGATTTCCAAGGTTTCCTTCATGGATCAGTCTTCAGTGAGATTCAGGCTACCTTTGCATAACAAAGTCAGATTCTCCATGTTGGAAGATAACTAGAAAGTCGTTTATTCCATCCCTCTTGTTTCAGTGATGAGAAAATTGAGACATACAGAGGTTGTGGGCAGACAGAGAGCAAGAGGGCCTGGCTTGGAATTCTGAGCCAATGTCTCCCTGTGCAGTGTGCCTTCCTACACTATATATTTTTTGCTAGAAGTGTAAATATATTTAAGGTGTAGTTTCTTTTCTACATTCCTGGGCTGCTATAGCTGTGGAATTCTGGAAAGGTCTTTATAAGAGTTTTGTTTATTACATGAACAGTCCTGAGACAGAAATATGAGAAACTCTGAGGACTGCCATGGCTAAATATTACCATTTAGAAGAATAGTTTAGACAAAGTACAAAAGAGGAAATGCTATTTATATGAGATAATTTCTATTCACTAAAATGTCTTGAAAAATTAAGCTCAAGATCCAACAACTTTTTCCTTCTTTCAGCTTTAGTATCAGAGGCTTACAAGGCAATTCCCCAAACAAAACTTTTTCATTATATTTCTTCTCCCCAAACTTAGAAATTTCAGGAAGTTTATTAACTTCTCTTAGAAAAGGCTGCATTTCATCTCTTACAAATACAAAATGATGCCCAATCTCATCTCTCTCTTATTTTACAGATCTTGAAATGGATAATACTGCCTGATCTTAGATAAATATTTATGAACTTTAATTCTGAATTATAAATTTGTCCTTCCTGTGTTCTTCTTTCCCACTTCCTTCCTCCCTTCCTTCCTTCCTCCCTCCTTTCTTCCTTCCCTCCCTTCCTTTCTGCATCGTTCCCTCCCTTCCTCCCTCCCTCCTTCCCTCCTTCCTTCCTACCTTCCTTGCTTATTGTTGAAGGTAATCTGTCTACTTGACATAGGAAGCCAGTTGAGTTATTCCTCCTGTTTTCTCCGTGGAAGCTGCATCAGAAAGGTCTCCTCAACTCCACTGTAGACAGGGGAGAGCATGTCTCACAGATTGATTTCTTTACAAGTGACTTCAGAAAGCCAGAATCCTGCATTACAAGGGAAGTGAGATGATTGATTACATTGAATGACAAAATTCTCACCTAGAGGAATGTTAACATTACAATATCTTTCTTCCCTCTTTTGGTCTTTTTAACTTCTTTTCCGAGCATGTAACAAAATCATTATTTCAGTGGACTCCCCATATATTCTGAATAGAAAATTTCTGTTTGATTTAAGGGTCACCAAAAAACACTCTTACCCCAAATGTTACTTCCATGGATCAGTCAAGCAACAGGAATTCCAATTAATGGATTCCATTATTCAGGTTAAGACACTGTCTGCAGAAAATGGTGCCACTTTCCAGCTGGGTGTGCAGAGTATTATTAACCCATCAACACCCATGTGAACATCAAAATTATATTCTTCATCAGATTAACTCAAAAGGGACCTGGATCTCATCTAACAAAGGGCAGTTACATTTAGTAGAAATAAGTGGTTTAGAGAGAATATGCTGGAAAAGGAAGCCCTGTGCTTTAGTTTCCTGGAACTGTCGTAACAAAGTACCACACTGCACAGCTTAAAACAACCATGACTTATTGTCCCACAGTTCTAGAGGCTGCATGTCTGTGCTGGTTTGAAATGATGTAGGTTCCCTAGAAAAGCCATGCTTTAATCCTAATCCCATTTTGTAAAAGCAGCTGTTTCTTCTAATCTTTATTCAGCATTGTATGTTTGAAACTGTAATTAGATCATCTCCCCCGAGATGTGATTTAATCAAGAGTGGTTGTTAAACTAGATTAGCTGGAGGCGTGTCTCCACCCTTTGGGTGTATCTTGATTAGTTTCTGAAGTCCCATAAAAGAGGAGACATTTTGAAGAATGAGAGTGATTCAGAGAGAGCAGAACAGAACGACATAGCCACAAGAAGCAGAGTCCACCAGCCAGCGAGCTTTGAAGGAGAAGAAGGAAAACATCTCCTGGGGAGGTTCATGAAGCAGGAAGCCAGGAGAAGAAGCGAGCAGATGATGCCATGTTCACCATGTGCCCTTCCAGATGAGAGAGGAACCCTGACTGTGTTCTCCATGCGCCCTTCCACTTGAAAGAGAAAAAACCCTGAACTTCATTGGCCTTCTTGAACCAAGGTGTCTTTCCCTGCATGCCTTTGATTGGACATTTCTATAGATTTGTTTTAAGGACAATTGGGACATTTTCTAGGCCTTAGAACTATAAACTAGCAACTCATTAAATTCCCCTTTTTAAAAGCCATTCCATTTCCAGTATATTGCATTCTGGCAGCTAGCAAACTAGAACAATGTCCAAAATCAAGGTGTCAATATTGGCAGGGTGATGCTCCAAGTGAAATCTGTAAAGAAGGATCTGTTTCATGCTTGTCTCCTGGCTTCTGGCAATGGCTTGCCAGCAATGCATAGCCTTCTTTGCCTCAGTTAGCACATGGCCTTCTCCCCTCTCTTTGTCTGTTCGCATTTCTTCTTATAAGGAGCAGTCATATTGGATTAGGGTCCATCCTAATCCAGTGTGGACTGAACTAGACATATCTGCAAAGACTCTATTTCCAAATAAGGTCGCAATCACAAGGCCAGAGGTGAAGACTTGAACGTGTCTTTTGGAGACAAAATTCAACCCCTATCATCCAGGTGTGGCAATGGCGATAGAAGATTAAAGTGAGAAGAGTTAAGGTGGCAGAAAAGGCCATCACTGCATCAGAGTTTTCTCTTGACTTAGTTTGGTGGCTTGAATTTATATTATGTGTCTCTCAAGCATCTTTATTACATTTATTTATTTAACTTTCAAAGTCCGTGGTAATGGATTAAATTTAAGAGCATGTTTTTCTGGGGTAACTAGAGCTTCAAACCAGCACAGCCATTAATTGATTGGAGTCTTCTGATTGAGTTAGACAAGCAAGTTATATGTGATTTAATGAGGGTTTACTAGAGCCAGAAAGTCCTTCTAAGATATATGTGTTACAGTAAATAAGAATTTTAAAGGGCAAAACAACAGGGTTAGCAGTTAAATTCTGTACTCGTGTAGATGTGTTAGGGAAAAAAGGCAAGAAGAAGAATATAAAACAGGGAATTTTAAGTTAAGAAAAAATAAATCGGAGGATTAGAAACATGATTACGAAGTGAAACATAGATTTCAATTGTAAAGAAGGTCCTAGAAAATAAATTTCAACTCAGCTTGATTAAGAGAACATTGTTTTCGTTGCTGTAAAGCAACAAAATGAAGGTCAGTCTCTCAGCGCATTTATTCTTTTTTTCTTTTTTTTTTTTTTTTTTTTTTTTTTTTTTTTTTTTTTTTTTATTAACGGAAAGAAAAAAAAGAAATTAACACAACATTTAGAAATCATACCATTCTACATATGCACTCAGTAATTCTTAACATCATCACATAGATGCATGATCATTGTTTCTTAGTACATTTGCATCAGTTTAGAGGAACTAGCAACACAACAGAAAAAGCTATAAAATGTTAATATAAAGAAAAGAAATAAAAGTAGTAGTAATAGTAAAAAACAACAACAACAAACAAACCAACAAGCAAACAAAAACAAAAAAAAAACCCTATAGCTCAGATGCAGCTTCATTCAGTATTTTAACATGATTACTTTACAATTAGGTATTATTGTGCTGTCCATTTTTGAGTTTTTGTATCTAGTCCTGTTGCACAATCTGTATCCCTTCAGCTTCAATTACCCATTGTCTTACCCTGTTTCTAACTCCTGCTGAACTCTGTTACCAATGACATATTTCAAGTTTATTCTCGAATGTCCGTTCACAACAGTGGGACCATACAGTATTTGTCCTTTAGTTTTTGGCTGGATTCACTCAGCATAATATTCTCTAGGTCCATCCATGTTATTACATGGTTCACAAGTTTATCTTGTCTTAAAGCTGCATAATATTCCATCGTATGTATATACCACAGTTTGTTTAGCCACTCTTCTGTTGATGGAGATTTTGGCTGTTTCCATCTCTTTGCAATTGTAAATAACGCTGCTATAAACATTGGTGTGCAAATGTCCGTTTGTGTCTTTGCCCTTAAGTCCTTTGAGTAGATACCTAGCAATGGTATTGCTGGGTCGTATGGCAATTCTATATTCAGCTTTTTGAGGAACCGCCAAACTGCCTTCCACAGTGGTTGCACCCTTTGACATTCCCACCAACAGTGAATAAGTGTGCCTCTTTCTCCGCATCCTCTCCAGCACTTGTCATTTTCTGTTTTGTTGATAATGGCCATTCTGGTGGGTGTGAGATGATATCTCATTGTGGTTTTGATTTGCATTTCTCTAATGGCCAGGGACATTGAGCATCTCTTCATGTGCCTCTTGGCCATCCGTATTTCTTCTTCTGGTAGGTGTCTGTTTAAGTCTTTTTCCCATTTTGTAATTGGGTTGGCTGTCTTTTTGTTGTTGAGTTGAATAATCTCTTTGTAAATTCTGGATACTAGACCCTTATCTGATATGTCATTTCCAAATATTGTCTCCCATTGTGTAGGCTGTCTTTCTACTTTCTTGATGAAGTTCTCTGATGCACAAAAGTGTTTAATTTTGAGAAGCTCCCATTTATTTATTTCCTTCTTCAGTATTCTTGCTTTAGGTTTAAGGTCCATAAAACCACCTCCAGTTGTAAGATCCATAAGATATCTCCCAACATTTTCCTCTAACTGTTTTATGGTCTTAGACCTAATGTTTAGATCTTTGATCCATTTTGAGTTAACTTTTGTATAGGGTGTGAGAGATGGGTCTTCTTTCATTCTTTTGCATATGGATATCCAGTTCTCTAGGCACCATTTATTGAAGAGACTGTTCTGTCCCAGGTGAGTTGGCTTGACTGCCTTATCAAAGATCAAATGTCCATAGATGAGAGGGTCTATATCTGAGCACTCTATTCGATTCCATTGGTCGACATATCTATCTTTATGCCAATACCATGCTGTTTTGACCACTGTGGCTTCATAATATGCCTTAAAGTCAGGCAGCGCGAGACCTCCAGCTTCGTTTTTTTTCCTCAAGATGTTTTTAGCAATTCGGGGTACCCTGCCCTTCCAGATAAATTTGCTTATTGGTTTTTCTATTTCTGAAAAATATGTCGTTGGGATTTTGATTGGTATTGCATTGAATCTGTAAATCAATTTAGGTAGGATTGACATCTTAACTATATTTAGTCTTCCAATCCATGAACACGGTACGCCCTTCCATCTATTTAGGTCTTCTGTGATTTCTTTTAACAGTTTTTTGTAGTTTTCTTTATATAGGTTTTTTGTCTCTTTGGTTAAATTTATTCCTAGGTATTTTATTCTTTTAGTTGCGATTGTAAATGGGATTCGTTTCTTGATTTCTACCTCAGCTTGTTCATTACTAGTGTATAGAAAAGCTACAGATTTTTGAATGTTGATCTTGTAGCCTGCTACTTTGCTGTACTCATTTATTAGCTCTAGTAATTTTGTTGTGGATTTTTCTGGGTTTTCTACATATAGTATCATATCGTCTGCAAACAGTGATAGTTTTACTTCTTCCTTTCCAATTTTGATGCCTTGTATTTCTTTTTCTTGCCTAATTGCTCTGGCTAGAACTTCCAACACAATGTTGAATAATAGTGGTGATAGTGGACATCCTTGTCTTGTTCCTGATCTTAGGGGGAAAGTTTTCAATTTTTCCCCATTGAGGATGATATTAGCTGTGGGTTTTTCATATATTCCCTCTATCATTTTAAGGAAGTTCCCTTGTATTCCTATCTTTTGAAGTGTTTTCAGCAGGAAAGGATGTTGAATCTTGTCAAATGCCTTCTCTGCATCAATTGAGATGATCATGTGATTTTTCTGCTTTGATTTGTTGATATGGTGTATTACATTAATTGATTTTCTTATGTTGAACCATCCTTGCATACCTGGGATGAATCCTACTTGGTCATGATGTATAATTCTTTTAATGTGTTGTTGGATACGATTTGCTAGAATTTTATTGAGGATTTTTGCATCTGTATTCATTAGAGAGATTGGTCTGTAGTTTTCTTTTTTTGTAATATCTTTGCCTGGTTTTGGTATGAGGGTGATGTTGGCTTCATAGAATGAATTAGGTAGTTTTCCCTCCACTTCGATTATGTTGAAGAGTTTGAGGAGAGTAGGTACTAATTCTTTCTGGAATGTTTGATAGAATTCACATGTGAAGCCGTCTGGTCCTGGACTTTTCTTTTTAGGGAGCTTTTGAATAACTAATTCAATCTCTTTACTTGTGATTGGTTTGTTGAGGTCGTCTATTTCTTCTTGAGTCAAAGTTGGTTGTTCCTGTCTTTCCAGGAACCTGTCCATTTCTTCTAAATTGTTGTATTTATTAGCGTAAAGTTGTTCATAGTATCCTGTTATTACCTCCTTTATTTCTGTGAGGTCAGTAGTTATGTCTCCTCTTTCATTTCTAATCTTATTTATTTGCATCCTCTCTCTTCTTCTTTTTGTCAATCTTGCTAAGGGCCCATCAATCTTGTTGATTTTCTCATAGAACCAACTTCTGGTCTTATTGATTTTCTCTATTGTTTTCATGTTTTCAATTTCATTTATTTCTGCTCTAATCTTTGTTATTTCTTTCCTTTTGCTTGCTTTGGGATTAGTTTGCTGTTCTTTCTCCAGTTCTTCCAAGTGGACAGTTAATTCCTGCATTTTTGCCTTTTCTTCTTTTCTGATAAAGGCATTTAGGGCAATAAATTTCCCTCTTAGCACTGCCTTTGCTGCGTCCCATAAGTTTTGATATGTTGTGTCTTCATTTTCATTTGCCTCTAGGTATTTACTAATTTCTCTTGCAATTTCTTCTTTGACCCACTTGTTGTTTAAGAGTGTGTTGTTGAGCCTCCATGTATTTATGAATTTTCTGGCACTCCGCCTATTATTGATTTCCAACTTCATTCCTTTATGATCCGAGAAAGTGTTGTGTATGATTTCAATCTTTTTAAATTTGTTAAGACTTGCTTTGTGACCCAGCATATGGTCTATCTTTGAGAATGATCCATGAGCACTTGAAAAAAAGGTGTATCCTGCTGTTGTGGGATGTAATGTCCTATAGATGTCTGTTAAGTCAAGTTCATTTATAGTAATATTCAGGTTCTCTATTTCTTTATTGATCCTCTGTGTAGATGTTCTGTCCATTGATGAGAGTGGTGAATTGAAGTCTCCAACTATTATGGTATATGTGTCTATTTCCCTTTTCAATGTTTGCAGTGTATTCCTCACGTATTTTGGGGCATTCTGGTTCGGTGCGTAAATATTTATGATTGTTATGTCTTCTTGTTTAATTGTTCCTTTTATTAGTATATAGTGTCCTTCTTTGTCTCTTTTAACTGTTTTACATTTGAAGTCTAATTTGTTGGATATTAGTATAGCCACTCCTGCTCTTTTCTGGTTGTTGTTTGCATGAAATATCTTTTCCCAACCTTTCACTTTCAACCTATATTTATCTTTGGGTCTAAGATGTGTTTCCTGTAGACAGCATATAGAAGGATCCTGTTTTTTAATCCATTCTGCCAGTCTATGTCTTTTAATTGGGGAATTCAGTCCATTGACATTTAGAGTTATTACTGTTTGGATAATATTTTCCTCTACCATTTTGCCTTTTGTATTATATATATCATATCTGTCTTTCCTTCTTTCTACACTTTTCTCCATGTCTCTCTCTTCTGTCTTTTTGTATCTGACTCTAGTGCTTCCTTTAGTATTTCTTGCAAAGCTGGTCTCTTGGTCACAAATTCTCTTAGTGACTTTTTGTCTGAGAATGTTTTAAATTCTCCCTCATTTTTGAAGGACAATTTTGCTGGATATAGGAGTCTTGGCTGGCAGTTTTTCTCTTTTAGTAACTTAAATATATCATCCCACTGTCTTCTAGCTTCCATGGTTTCTGCTGAGAAATCTACACATAGTCTTATTGGGTTTCCCTTGTATGTGACGGATTGTTTTTCTCTCGCTGCCTTCAAGATCCTCTCTTTCTCTTTGACCTCTGACATTCTAACTAGTAAGTGTCTTGGGGAACGCCTATTTGTGTCTAATCTCTTTGGGGTGCGCTGCACTTCTTGGATCTGTAATTTTAGGTCTTTCATAAGAGTTGGGAAATTTTCAGTGATAATTTCTTCCATTAGTTTTTCTCCTCCTTTTCCCTTCTCTTCTCCTTCTGGGATACCCACTACACGTATATTTGTACGGTTCACATTGTCCTTGAGTTCCCTGATACCTTGTTCAAATTTTTCCATTCTTTTCCGGATAGTTTCTGTTTCTTTTTGGAGTTCAGATGTTTCATCCTCCAAATCACTAATTCTATCTTCTGTTTCTTTAAATCTGTCTTTGTAGGTATCCATTGTTTTTTCCATCTTTTCTACTTTATCTTTCACTTCCATAAGTTCTGTGATTTGTTTTTTCAGTTTTTCTATTTCTTCTTTATGTTCAGCCCATGTCTTCTTCATGTCCTCCCTCAATTTATCGATTTCGTTTTTGAAGAGGTTTTCCATTTCTGTTCGTATATTCAGCATTAGTTGTTTCAGCTCCTGTATCTCATTTGAACTATTGGTTTCTTCGTTTGACTGGGCCATATGTTCAATTTTCTGAGCGTGATCCGTTATCTTCTGCTGGCGTCTGGGCATTTAGTCAGATTTCCCCGGGTGTTCGACCCCACAGGTTGAAAGATTTTTCTGCGCAGTCTCTGGGTTCTGTTCTTCCTATCCTGCCCAGTAGGTGGCGCACGTGGCACACGCCTGTCTGTGGGTTCCACCAGCGAAAGTTGCTGTGGGTCCCTCAACTCTGGAAAACTCTCGCCGTAGGGGAGGTTCGGCAACCGAAGCGTCTTGGAAGAATGCCAGCCGGCCCGGGGTTCCAAACGCGGGGAGGGTCGCCGGCTGTCGCAGCACAGGAGAGCGTCCGGCCAAATTAGCTAGTCGACCCGGGGCACCAAGCGTGGCGGGAGGGCGCCAGCTGTCGCAGCCCGGGAGAGTGCACTGCTCCCAGCCGACGGGGGAGTCACGTGTTTGGAAGGGATCCCCCGGTCACTGTTCTCCGCAGTCTGGGGATTTCCGACCCAACTATCTCAGTTGTTCCGGGGGGCCTCGTGTGGTGGGGGCACCAGCCGCCGCGGCCTAAGGGGACCGCCTGTCCAATTCTACCAGCTGGCCTGGGAAGGTGGAAGGGAGGGACTCCGGTCGCTTGCTGTCCCACCCAGGAAAGCCCGTGCCCCTTGGTGATCTCACCGGAGCTGGTTCTCCCAGATAGTCAGCCGTTCCAGGATGGGGTACGCTGTCCCTTTGATCTCCCTCGTAGCTCCGGGAGCTGCTCTGTATTATCTCCACTCCCCCAGTAGTTGTTCTGGAGGAGGAAAGGTGAGGGCGGCAAGGCTGTCGAGGCTGGTGGCGGAGGAGCACGGTGAAGGCGGGGAAAGAGGGCACCGTGTTGGTTGGAGAGCAGCCGGAGCAGGAGGGGGAGGAGGGGGAGAGAGGGGGTAGGGAGGTCGGGCGGCTCGGCTGCTGCGGGGCGCGTGCGCCGCGCGGCGGTCCGGGGGAGAAAGAGAGGGGGTAGGGAGGTCGGGCGGCTCGGCTGCTGCGGGGCGCGTGCGCCGCGCGGCGGTCCGGGGGAGAAAGAGAGGGGGTAGGGAGGTCGGGCGGCTCGGCTGCTGCGGGGCGCGTGCGCCGCGCGGCGGTCCGGGGAGAGAGAGAGGGGGTAGGGAGGTCGGGCGGCTCGGCTGCTGCGGGGCGCGTGCGCCGCGCGGCGGTCCGGGTAGAAAGAGAGGGGGTAGGGAGGTCGGGCGGCTCGGATGCTGCGGGGCGCGTGCGCCGCGCGGCGGTCCGGGGGAGAAAGAGAGGGGGTAGGGAGGTCGGGCGGCTCGGGTGCTGCGGGGCGCGTGCGGCGCGCGGCGGTCCGGGGAGAAAGAGAGGGGGTAGGGAGGTCGGGCGGCTCGGCTGCTGCGGGGCGCGTGCGCCGCGCGGCGGTCCGGGGGAGAAAGAGAGGGGGTAGGGAGGTCGGGCGGCTCGGCTGCTGCGGGGCGCGTGCGCCGCGCGGCGGTCCGGGGGAGAAGAGAGGGGGTAGGGAGGTCGGGCGGCTCGGCTGCTGCGGGGCGCGTGCGCCGCGCGGCGGTCCGGGGGAGAAAGAGAGGGGGTAGGGAGGTCGGGCGGCCTATTCTTTTTTTCTTTTTTCTGTGAAGCTAATTTTGGAGGAAACAGATAAACCCTGAATTACACATTCTGACATTCACTTGATAAAAAGTAATCATTGGCAGCCAGAACTGGCTATTACATCCAGCAGATCAGAGACATTCTAGTGTTTTCCAGAAAATGGAATTTTTAGGGGACAAGACTTCTTCCTAGAGACGAAATGCTTCTAGAGGTTAGATTTTGGCATTGGTTAGACACTGGCAATTTCATTGTGGATGGCATTGAGAACAGAGTGGTGGGTTAGTGGAATTTAAAGTTATTCCTGCTTTCCTCTCCCTATCCATACCCCCTTCTAGTTCATCAGGAAAATAGTAGCTAGAATCTGGACATTTAAGTTTTACTTCTAAACTGTGGGGTTTGTACAATAAGGGCTGTAGTTATGATTTTGAAATCAGAATTTGTACATGAAAGATGGAACGATTGAACACAAATGTATGCATTGTTCATGAATTAGTAGTTCATTCATTCATTAGTAGACAGACGAGCGCCACGAGCGCCACCTACTGGGCAGGAAAAGAAAAACAGAGCCCAGAGATTTCACAGAAAAAGCTTTCAACCAGCTGGGTCCCACACCCAGGGAAATCTGATCAAATGCCCAGACACCAGCAGAAAATAATGGATGACGCTCGGAAAATTGAAGATATGGCCCAGTCAAAGGAACAAACCAATAGTTCAAATGAGATACAGGAGCTGAGACAACTAATGCTGAATATACGAACAGAAATGGAAAAACTCTCAAAAACCAAATCAATAAATTGAGGGAGGACATGAAGAAGACATGGGCTGAACAAAAAGAAGAAATAGAAAATCTGAAAAAACAGATCACAGAACTTATGGGAGTGAAGGACAAAGAAGAAAAATGGAAAAAACAATGGATACCTACAATGGTAGATCTAAAGAGACAGAAGCTACAATTAGTGAACTGGAGGATGGAACATCTGAATTCCAAAAAGAAACAGAAACTATAGGGAAAAGAATGGAAAAACTTGAGCAGGGGATCAGGGAACTGAAGGACAATACGAAGCGCACAAATATACGTGTTGTGGGTGTCCCAGAAGGAGAAGAGAAGGGAAAAGGAGGAGAAAAACTAATGGAAGAAATTATCACTGAAAATTTCCCAACTCTTATGAAAGACCTAAATTTGCAGATCCAAGAAGTGCAGCGCACCCCAAAGAGAATAGACCCAAATAGGCGTTCTCCAAGACACTTACTAGTTAGAATGTCAGAGGTCAAAGAGAAAGAGAGGATCTTGAAAGCAGCAAGAGAAAAACAATCTGTCACATACAAGGGAAACCCAATAAGACTATGTGTAGATTTCTCAGCAGAAACCATGGAAGCTAGAAGACAGTGGGATGATATATTTAAATTACTAAAAGAGAAAAACTGCCAACCAAGACTCCTATATCCAGCAAAATTGTCCTTCAAAAATGAAGGAGAAATTAAAACATTTATAGACAAAAAGTCACTGAGAGAATTTGTGACCAAGAGACCAGCTCTGCAAGAAATACTAAAGGGAGCACTAGAGTCAGATACGAAAAGACAGAAGAGAGAGGTATGGAGTAAAGTGTAGAAAGAAGGAAAATCAGATATGATATATATAATACAAAAGCCAAAATGGTAGAGGAAAGTATTATCCAAACAGTAATAATACTAAAAGTTAATGGACTGAATTTCCCAATCAAAAGACATAGAATGGCAGAATGGATTACGACCCAGCAATACCACTGCTAGGTATCTACTCAAGGGACTTAAGGGCAAAGACACAGACGGACATTTGCACACCAGTGTTTATAGCAGCATTATCTACAATTGCAAAGAGATGGAAACAGCCAAAATGTTCATCAACAGACGAGTGGCTAAACAAACTGTGGCGTATACCTACGATGGAATATTATGCAGCTTTAAGACAGACTAAACTTATGAAGCATGTAATAACATGGATGGACCTAGAGAACATTATGCTGAGTGAGTCTAGCCCAAAACTAAAGGACAAATACTGTAAGGTCCCACTGATGTGAACTGACATTTGAGAATCAGCTTGGAATATATCATTGGTAACAGAGACCAGCAGGAGTTAGAAACAGGGTAAGATAATGGGTAATTGGAGCTGAAGGGATACAGACTGTGCAACAGGACTAGATACAAAAACTCAAAAATGGACAGCACAATAATACCTAAGTGTAATGTAACTAGGTTGGAACACTGAATGAAGCTGCACCTGAAATATGGTTTTTTGTTTGTTTGTTTGTGTGTTTGTATCTTTTGTTTTTGTTTTTTTTCTTTTTCCTTTTATATATATATATATTTATTAGTATTATCATTTTAATTCTCTTCTCTATATTAACATTCTATATCTTTTTCTGCTGTTTTGCTAGTTCTTTTCCTAAATCAATGCAAATGTACTAAGAAATGATGATCATACAGCTATGTGATGATACTAAGAATTACTGAGTGCATTTGTAGAATGGAATGATTTCTAAATGTTGTGTTAATTTCTTTTCTTTTTTTTGATTAATAAAAAATTAAAAAAAAAAAAAGTCATGCAATAGAAAGTAAATGGCACCACTGGGAAGTTGAAAGATTGATCATGGATACAATCAAGTCTCTAGATTTACCTACACATTGCAGGAAATATAGGGACAGAGGTATAAGTTAGATAACACCATAAAGAAGCAATTAGCCAAATCCAGAATATGGGACATTCTCCAGGACAAATTACCTGCTTTCTCCAAAAACAAATCAATAGCATGAAAAAAAATAAAAAAGGAAAGGGGATAAGACAAAGAAACTTAGAAGAGACATAGAGCCAAATACAATGTGTGAACATCATTTGCATCCTAATTGAAATGAACCAACTACAGGAAAGCAACTTTGAGACAATCAGAAGATTTGAATACGGTATGGTTAATAAATAGTATTAAGGCATGGTGGTTAATTTTCTTAGCTGTGATAATGGCATGGTCATTATATTTTTAAAAATACTATGTCTGTTGGAGATGTGAACTGAAATTTGTACCGGTGAAGTAACATGATATTGAGGATTTATATTAAAATATTGCAGAAAAAAATTTTTAAAATATGTGGCTAGAGGAAACAAAATTGGCACAATGTTGATCAGTTCTGAAGCTGGTTTATGGCATTGCAGGGGGAGGAGGTAGTGCTGGAAATTTCCCATCATAAAGATTAAGTGGGGGGGTGGGAGGGTGGGTATGAAATCACCTAAGGCTTAATTTCTTTGTCCAGGTATGGCCACATGGTAGTCTAATCTCATGAAGACTGCTTACAAACTGTGACCTTAGAAATAAAGACTACTGAAGCCTCCCCTGTGCCCCCCCCAAAAAAAGTTACCCCAATTTAAAGTCAGTTGTTAACATTCTTACCCTCACCCTCTCATGTTGATGATGAAGATGAAGGTGAAATGATGAGGATCATGACTATTTGACAATTTTCTGGGATTTTCTAGACTGGGAAATCACAGACAACTCATAATAAAGTGAATTAGAGTTAGGTTGTTGACAATGGTGATCTAGGATCATAAGAATCTTTATGAAGTAAAACATCCTTTTCTTTATGCTACTGGAATTGAGTAGAGACAAAGATTGTATAACACTTTTACTGGCACTATTCAAAAATTATGCAGCAGAATTATGTGGAATTCATGGTGCAATCGAAGACTGGTTTAACATCAAAGAATTACAGGAGATTTTGTGGCCTACTGTTTGTTTACCTGCAAGGGAAATGTTTGAAATCTGAAGTATTTATTACACATAGTTTGGCTACACTTTTGGGAAAAACATGAAGTGCCTTGAACTTTCTAACTTTTATCAAACAGGAGCCTTTTGTCCCCTTCCCAGATTCACTGGAGAAGGACAGGATGTTTCCATTTATTTTTTATTTTTTAAAATTTATTTGTTTGTTGGTCTACAGTTTGTTTTTTCCCCCATCACACCTGTTTTCAAATGTTCAGTGAAATCACTCCTTATCCTTTGGAGAAAATGACAAACAAGAAAGACAGTCATGGAATCTTCCTCTGGATATGGGAACAGAAATAACTCTCTCAAAATAAACATTGGCCACACACAGATAGCTTCTTCATGAGGTGACTTGATGACTTCACAGGAGAGACCCCACCCCTCCCATCTGGGATGAGCATATATCTCAGGCTGCCATCCTCCCTGAGGGCCTGTAATTATAGTACAAAGATGGAGGTGTATCTATGAAAGCAAACTTTGTCCAGTTCTCAAAGACACACTCTACTTTTCCAAAGCACCTCAATTGGAGGGTTTATTAGGAAAAGTCAAGGAACGCCTCTGGAAATATACACAGAAGACCTGGTAACATTGTTTCCTTTGGGGTGTGGGAGATGAGAGACTTGACTTCTCAATATACACTCCTTTGTGCCATTGAAAATTTGAAAATTTATACCATGTGCATGTATTTCCTGCTGAAAACTAGCTAGTTAGTTACCTATCTATCCACTTACCTACACATCCAATCAATTAGCTAACAAAGTTAAAATGTAAAAAAAAAAAAAAATTCAAATAACTGGAAACACTTGGATTTTCCACAGCTAATATTTAGCTAATGGCTCAATTGAACTCTTAAGTTGATAGTTTCCTCTTTTTGTTGTTGTTGTTTGTTGCTATTGTCACCCTGGCCTCCTCATTCTATCTTCAAACATGCCAAGCTCAGTCCTGCCTCAAGTTCTTTGCAAAAACAATTTCCAGTGCCTCGGGTAAAAAAATCACTTCCCCTTTACTGGCATGGTTCTTTCCTTGCCTAGTTTAAGTTTTGACTCAAATGTCACTTTCTGAATAAAGCCTACCTTGACCACCCTGATTAAAATTGTAAATTTACACCCTAGAATTCCCCCATGTGCTTTGTTTTTCATGATAACTGACTTCTAAAATACTGCGTAATGTATTATTTACCATGTTAGGTGTCTATCGCAACACCACAATGTAAGTTCTGAAAAGGTAGGGATTTGTCTGGTTTGTTCAATCTGATTCCCCAGCAACTAAATACTGCCAGGCATATGGTAGGTTGTCAAGTAATAATTGTTGAATAAATGGGAGAGAGAATGAATGAATATTGCTTTCTAAACTTGTTATCCTTGATTTAATATTACTAAGTGATTTGAGACAGGCACATCTTGTTTTTAATTCTATTAATGATTACCATTAAGTCTTCAAAGGCATTTTTAATACACGATAAAAATAAATTCAAGAATAACAATCTCTCATTATGGCAAGGTAAATGTACTTTTTCTTCTGTTACTTGACAACCCTTTTTGTCTAGCCAATATCCTCATCTTTTTTCACAGTACTTTCAAATTTGGAATAGTATTCTTCAAATATTTTTAAGTTAGTAGATTTTTAACTTGTGAGAGTATTTTTGACATATAGCATCCTGTTTTGAATAAATTCGTCATAATTGTTTAGATTTTGGTTTAGAGGCTTTCAGTATTCACCATGTGAAATAGTCAGGGTTTAGCCAACCAGAGTAGTCAACTAATTTCTTCAACCAGGAATAGATTTAGCACAGGGAATTAGGTGCTGAGAATTCTACTGGAGGAGTTAAGGCCAGAGGAAGCTAAAGGGACTTGTGCAGAACTCTGAAAGTTGCAAGCATTGCTCTATCAATCAGCTGCAGCATAGAAGGCTGCACAGTGGCGGAAGCCCAGAGCTGCTGTGCATCTCCCATCTGCAGACCAGTCCAGCCCACACCTTGTCCACTTCTGTCAGAAGAACAATAATGGCTTCTGCTTCTCCCCTTCCTGTGTGACTAACCTTTCCAAAATGCTCTGAGATGTAAATAGGCCAGAGATTGCCATTATCAAATCCAAGAAGTCTCATCACACACAGATTTCCGTAAAATCCGTGCCTAAAATATATAGGAATAAAAGTGAAGATGTGTTGTATTTCTCACCAGAATTCCAGCCTGATATTTCTTAAGCCCATTCAGCCTACTGTTTTTTTAGCTGTTGAGTCAGTGGTGTTTACTAGTTTGTCTTGGGGTCATTTTTGCCAAGTTCCCTTCATGTGCACATTTTGAAGGAAAACCCCATGATGAAAAGAGTACGTTCAGGGCCCTGTTTTAATACCCATGACATGGTGGTTGGGACAGCCTGCATCAATTTCCAAGACAGTAATATCAAGGCAGGCAATTCTAAAGGCACAGAGTACAATCTACAGAATAAACATATATAAAACTGTAAGAAAATGAGCAACCGTAGTACTTTTAAATTGACAGTTGCCCATTATTTGCTTATAAATCCATCCCTACCTCAGTTTGTCTTTTATGAGGATGTAATAGTATTCCCTTCATAGAATCATTGGGAGGATTAAATGAATTTTATACATATCTAACAGCTCTGGGTCATAGTAAGTGCATAAGAAAACATAGCTGCTGTTACAATTATTGTTATTATTACTATTATTATCAGCATCATCACTCTTCTCAAGAAAAATGGGAAAACTGATAGGTTCATGTGCTGGTTTGAAAGGATGTATGTACCCTAAAAAGCCAAGTTTTTCCCATTTTGTAACCCCATTTTGTAAAGGCAGTCATTTCTTCTAATCCCTGTTCAGTACAGTATGTTTGAAGCTTTAATTAGATCATCTCCCTGGAGATGTGACTCAATCAGAAGTGGTTGTTAATCTGGATTGGGTGGAGACGTGTCTTCACCCATTCCATGTGGGTCTTGATTACTTTTCTGGAACCCTATAAAAGAAGAAACATTTTGTAGAAAGGAGGAGATTCTGAGAGAGCAGAACGACGTACCCATGAGAAGCAGAGAGTCTGCCAGCCAGTGACCTTTGGAGATGAAGAAGGAAAATGCCTCCCGGGGAGCTTCATGAAACAGGAAGCCAGGAGAGAAAGCTAGCAGATGATGCCATGTTCACCACATGCTTTTCCAGATGAAAGAAAAACCGTGATCATGTTTGCCATGTGTCTTCTCACTTGAGAGAGAAATACTGAACTTCATCGACCTTCTTGAACCAAGGTATCTTTCCCTGGATGCCTTAGATTGGACATTTCTATAGACTTGTTTTAATTGGGACATTTTCTCAGCCTTAGAACTGTAAACTATCAACTTATTAAATTCCCCTTTTTGAAAGCCATTCCATTTCTGGTATATCACATTCTAGCAGCTAGCAAACTAGAACAGTTCCTGTCAAGACAAAACCCATTGAACTTCGTTCTTTATCCTTCCCTGCATCTATGCCTTTCACATGGTCCCTTCATGTTCAAAGTCTAGTTCACCCCTGCCTGAATATGGATTTGCCTTGTGACATGCTTTGATCAGTAACATACGGATATTAATCTGCCACTTCCAAGCCTAGACCTTAAAGGACCTTGTGTGTCTCTGCTGGCACCCTTGCACTTGTGCCATTGCCATGAGGAAATGTCCTGCTGCTGCCTCCTCAGCCTGGGCCCCAGATTGAATGTATGTATAGGCCACAGGTGTCTTGGCTGATCCACAGAGAATGAGAAACCAAGCCACCCAGCCAAGCCCAAACTAGCCCAAATGAACCACAGAGAGCCCACATAAGTGTCAGCCACAATACATGATTGTTGCTTTAAGTTCCTGAGTTTTGGGGTTGCTTGAAGCATAACGATAGTGAACTGATACACTTCATTTCAGAGGCACCTACAAAGAAGACCTAACAATGACAGAGTCAAGTGATGAGACCTGCTGTCTGGCTTAATTATGGGTTGTTGTCCACATGCCAGCCACAGCTGTCTGTGAACCTTGGTTGGAGTAATGCTGTAGGGCCTGGGTGGATCTGGGGAGATCTAGGCTTTGGTGCCAGTTTCTGCCTTCTGTGTTTTCGCCACCTTCAACAGTCTGCCAGGTGGTGCAGCTGCGCCCTTTGGACAAATGATACAATATCCAGGGCATTAGCCTAAACAGTACCACACATGCAAGGAACCACAGCTGCTATTTGATATCCTTCTTGCTGTTCTTGGCTCGGATGCTTTGCCTGAGGGTGGCATAGATTTCTGCACACCAAGTGTGGCTTTCCAAGCTTCAGAGATAGAAGTTTGGTCAATGCAGCTGCTAATGATGAGGACTGTGTATTTGGAAACTAGGACAGGATCATTTGTGAATAGTTTGAGATTTTCTTCACAGAGTAAGAAGTGTGAAAATTAATTAATAATAAAGATGGCATGATATAACATAATCTTGTTTGTCCTTACAGGGGAAAAAAAATGCTTTACCTATATTGCTAATGTTTTAATTTTGTTTAAAAAAAAGGGGGAATATTAATTCTTTGCTTTACTTTGCATAATATTTATATCAGCATGTATGTAAAGCAATCCCATAAATCACTCACTAAATTTGATCTGTAATTAGTTTCCATTTCTCAACAAAAGAGTTTGTTGTTTCTGTGTGTGTTGCCTGGAATAATTTAAAAACTGATTAGCACTTGTTGTTGGTGAATGTGATCTATCTCAAAAACTTCTGAGTTTAGTTGGAAACCTAAAAATGAGAATATATGAATGAATGTGAGCCTAATCTACAATCCATAAAATAGACATCTCATGTTTAGTCCGCTCAAAATGTAATTAAAAGTCTTTATTTTTTAGCACATTTTCTTTTGCTATGAAACAAAGTATAAAGGGAGAATAGAAAAGAAATGATAGGGCCCAGCCACAGGGTCATAATTTAATATAATGGAATATAACTATATGCCAGATCTCGCTCAATGAAAACATGGACTAAGAAATACATAATGTAGTTGTTCTTAAACATGGTTGGAATTTAACACTTGGGGAGCTTTTAAAAAATATCATTAGTTCCTACTTCTAAGCTTCTAATTTAGTTGGTCTTGGATGAGTCAAGGAACCAGTATTTCTTTTTAACTTTTTTATTAATTAAAAAAAATTAACAAACAAAACATTTAGAAATCATTCCATTCTACATATATAATCAGTAATTCTTAATATCATCACATAGTTGCATATTCATAATTTCTTAGTACAATTACATCGATTTAGAAAAAGAAATAAAAAGACAACAGAAAAAGAAATAAAATGATAATAGAGAAAAAAAACTATACATACCATACCCCTTACTCCTCCCTTTCATTTACCACTATTTCAAACTGAATTCATTTTAACATTTGTTCCCCCTATTATTTATTTTTATTCCATATGTTCTACTCTTCTGTTGATATAGTAGCTAAAAGGAGCATCAGACATAAGGTTTTCACATTCACAGAGTCTCATTGTGAAAGCTATATCATTGTTCAATCATCATCAAGAAACATGGCTACTGGAACACAGCTCTACATTTTCAGGCAGTTCCCTCCAGCCTCTCCACTACATCTTGAACAACAAGGTGATATCTACTTAATGCGTAAGAATAACCTCCAGGATAACCTCTCGACTCTGTTTGGAATCTCTCAGCCATTGACACTTTGTCTCATTTTACTCTTCCCCTTTTTGGTGGAGAAGGTTAAGGAATCAGTATTTTATGGAAGCTTCCCAGTTCTTAGTGTGTAGAGTTAAATCCACTGGTATATGGTGTTTTGAAACTGTCTAAAGGCCAAAAGGATGCTAAAATGATTGTAGTGACTAATTTCGGACTTTTTAAGAGAAGGTTCATAGAATATTGGAGCTGAAAAGTAGGATTTTAAAGGAAAAAAGCATGACTTGACATTAAAAAGTACTTTATTTTAAACTCAATTCTATAATGTTCCAGAGGAATAAAACAGACAAAATATATTTATCTTGGGATTGGCTCACATAACCATGGAGATTGGCAAATCCAAATTCTGTAGGGCAGGTCAAAAGTTGGAAATGCCATGAATTTGAATTCTCCAGGAAAAATGACCTGGCTGAAGTAGAAATACAAATTCTTCCTTCTGACTGAAATCTTCAGTTCTCACTTTCAAGATTTCCAATGGACTGAATGAGGAGACACCCCTCATTGCTGAGGGCAATCTCCTTTGTTGATTGTAGATGCAAACAGCCATAGATGCAATCGATGGACTTTAGGTGATAATCCATCTATAAAATACCCTCACAGTAACAATCAGACCAGTGCTTCCTTGACCAAACAACCAGACACTGTAACCTTGTTAAGTTAACACATGAAATTAACTGTTACATGGGTTTTCTCAAGTTTTGGAATTTCAATCAGCAAAATTTAGATTAATTAATCTGTGGTATGATTATCTTCATCTACTAATTTCCTTTATTATTATTTTTACCTGATGTCAAGTCAAATTTTTTTTATCTTATCTGTCTTCTGTAAAATCATGATTTCGGTCACTGGTGTACTGAAGCAGCTCAGAGTGTCCTGTGTATCTCAGTTATGCTAATCTCTTCTTGACTCTATATTCAGAGATATTATGTTGGTAGATTGAAATCAGCCATAATGGGAAGTATTTGTACCATGGAAATTGGCAAATGCTACAAAACAGCCTAACCCCTGCCCCTTGGAAAACTGATTGTTAAATATTTAAAACACAAACAATTTCAATAGAAGAAAATTATGGTATATAAATTGATATTTTAGTTCTTTGCCTCAGGTATCTTAAATTCTGTGTTTATTTTCAAGTATCTATTAACCTGGGAAATAAAAAGGCTACATTTTATAAGAATGCCTCTTCTGTATTTTATTTCCTCTTAAATTCTTGCCTCATCTTACACTTACCACTCAAAACAGAGACTCCCATATGTTTTATACTTGGGGGAAATTTACTTATTTTAGTTTAAGAATCGTTTTGTTTTTCCATGCCTGCCTTCATACCACGACATACCACAATTTTCAGTTTTTAATTTAAGCTCCACAACAACTTTTTTTTTCAATGATAAAAGATAACAAACAAAATAAATTAGGAGACTTATGACTGACCCTATATTTTTTGTTATTCAAGGAAGCCCACAATGAAGCATAATAACCAAATTTTGCCAAGGAAAACATTTTCGACTATTTCAATTACTGTTTTAATTGGCTGGGTCTGGCTGTCAGATTATCCTCTAATCTCTACAAGAATGTTATTTGGAAAAAGCAGAAATATGCCCTGCATGGAAGCCAGAGCCATCCCTGCAGCACATTCTAGATGAAATAACTTTCTCTCAACATACTGGAATTATATTGAAGAAAACTCGGCAGTTCCTGGAAGAACTTAATCCATAGATCATATAAGGGCCTAATTCACTATCAGCATATTATTGAAAAGTCTGAAAAATGTAGTATTCTGAATCCAAGGTAAAGAAAAGAGATGTTACTGAAATATTTGCCTAGCGAATACCTCCAGGCACCGTGCAGACATGTGTGTGTACATGAAAATGTCCATGCACAATTATGCATGTGGGCATGATTGTGTGTGTTTGTATAAAGGAAACTATAATAGAAGGATGGAAGTGCTTAACATCATTTGGATGGCTTCATAAAAACTTCTTGGGATACAGGGTGTGTTTTAACAAGGTTACATGGAGAAACAGAGCCAATAGATATACTTGTGGGTTCAGAGAATGGAAAGGCTTGTCTTTTTTGTTTGTTTTAATTAAATAACTCTTGAAGAGACTGTCATTAAAAATAGAGTATTACATCTTCAGCTCTGTTCTCCTTCAAATGGAATGAAGAGCTATTGGGTCCATTATTTCTAAAAAGTATTTACACTTGGGTTCTAGAGATAAACTCCAGAAAATGCATAAAAATATGTCTGGTTATGGCAACCAGTTGGCTTTTTATCATAGTCTGCTCCATTCTCTAAATATTTAAATTATAAAATTTAAACTGACATGAAAGGTTACTAGCATTAGGACAAGGCCACATCATGAAGGCGCGCGCATGAAAAATCTATGCAAATACTCTCCAGCAGTGGCCTTTGCAGCTCACGTCGTCAATCTTCCAGGGCCTTGCTATGGCCTCTATGGCTGCAAAACAGTTGCACAAGGAGCTCTTGACAGCTCATTAAAAATGCAGAATCTCAGGCCCCATTCAGACAGACTGAATTAAAAATTGCATTTTCAGAAGATCCTCTGGTGGTTCATATGAGCATTGGTTTAAGAGATATGAGTCTAAATTATCTTGAATATTGATCTACAAGTGAAATCAAGGGGTAGTATCTATTGTGTGTTTATATAAAAAGTTGTAAGGTATTTGCAGAATTATTTATTAGTTGCTCTAAGTGCAAACAGACCTTGGACTCTATTTGAAGTATTTCAACAATTAGTGAAAGTACTTTCTATATTAGTCAGGGTTCTCCAGAGAAACAGAACCAACAGGATACATATTAAGAGATTTAATATAGGAATTGGCTCATGTGACCATGGAGATTGAAAAGTCTGCATTTCACAGGGCAAGCCACAAGTTGAAAATTAAATGAAAGTGACATTGAAGTCCTCAGGAGAAGTGGGCTAGCTAAAGTAGAGATAGAGATTCTTCTTTCTTGCTGACAAAATCCTCAGTTCTCAGTTCTCACTTTAAGGCCTCCAACTGATTAGATGAGGAAACGTCTCTCATTGCTGAAGGCAATCTCTTTAGTTACATTTGGCAGATGTAAGCAGCAGTAAATGCAACTAACTAATGATTTAAGGCCATCTAGAAAACACCTATACAGTAGCAATCAGGCCAGTGCTTGCTTGACCAAACAACTGTACACCATAACCCAGCCATGTTAGCACACGAAATTAACCATCATACCATCCATCCTTTTATTTTCCATAAAAGTTCTATTGCCAAGATTATTAAACCCACTGTATGTACTTCAAGATCCCAATGATTGTGCAGATGTAGACAGAGGTTTGCTTGGCTGATTGGAATAATTGCTTTTCTGAGAATCTGATTGGTGGACTCTTAAAGGGGCATGGAAAAATTTCTTTGTACTAAACGTGGTCAAATCACTGCAACTAGAATAAACTCACTACCTCCTCCGCCGCCCTGCCATGTAGGACTTGACTCCTAGGATGCAAGATTCTCTGGCAACAAGGGGCGTTGACTCCCAGGCATGAGGCTGGCCCTGGCATCATGGGATTGAGAATGACTTCTTAATCAAAAGGGGGAAAAGAAATTTAACAAAATACAGTTTCAATAGCTAAAAGACTTCCAATAGAGTTGAGAGATGATTCTGGAGGTTACTCTTATACAGGCTTCAGCCAGATATTGCAAATTGCCACAATATGCCAAACCCTAACCAAAAGTATTTGTGAAAACCCTAAGGTTTTCCCTGGGCTTTATATAAGACTCTATAAAAGTTTAGTTAGTGAGCTTACTTTCAGAAACTTTAGGCCTCCAGGTTGTTTCTATGCCAGATAAGCCCTGAAACCCAGAGGTACCAGTCACTCCAAGAAAATCAACCAGTTTCTTTCCTCTACCCCATAAGATCAACAACCCTTTCCAGCACTAAGAAGTTAAAATGGTCATTGGACTATAATCATTCCAGATATCTCTGAAGATCGAAAGAATGATCAAATTAGAGGGAGGAGGTGTAACTGAGAAACTAGGACATAACAAATGATTATGACTACAGACTCATTGTATAGATATTTCTTTTCAGTTTTTAATGTATTAGAATAGCCAGAAAGGAATACCTGAAATTGTTGATTTGTAATCCAGTAGCCTTGATCTTTGATAATGATTGTGTAATTATATAGCTTTTATTGTGTGACCATGTGTATTAGTTTGTTAAAGGCTGACAGAATGGAATATACAAGAAATGAGCTGGCTTTTATAAAGAGAATTTATTGAGTTACAAGTTTACAATTCTAAGGCCATCAAAATGTCCAAACTTAGGCATCCAGAAAAAATATCTTGACTCAAGAAAGGCCAATGTCTGTCACATGGGAAGGCACGTGGTTGGCATCTGCTGGTCCTTGTTCCCAGTTTCATTGCTTCCAGGCTCTGATGCCAGTAATCTCTTCTCTAAGTGTCCTCTGGGATACAACTCTGGAACTTGGCTTACTTAGAATCTCCTGGGAAGGTGCATGCCAACATCTGCTGGCTCTGCATCTCTATGTGTCTGTGTCTAGGTGCCTGCTCTCTCGGTCAGCATTTCAAACATCTTCAGATGTCTGCATCTCTATCCACTTTGGTTTCTGTCCAACTTCTGTTGGCTTTCTCTGCTCTTGGCATCTCCTGGGACTTCTGCATTTCCAAACATCTGTGTCTGTGTCTGCGTTTGCATCTGAGATTTCTCCAAAATGTTTCCCCTTTAAAACGCTCTAGTAAACCAATCAAGACCCACCCTGAATGGATGAATTACATCTCCATCTAATCAGAAGTCCACACCCACAATTGGGTATGCTACATCTCCATGGAAACTATCTAATAAAAAGTTTCCACCTAATCAATAGGTCTGGCCCCAGATGTTCTAGTTTTCTGCCTGCTGGAATGCAATATACCAGAAACAGAAGGGCTTTTTAAAAAGAGAATTTAATAAATTGCTAGTTTACAATTCTAAGGCCAAAAAAAAAGTCCCAATTAAAATAAGTCTATAGAAATGTACAATCTAAGGCATCAAGGGAAAGAAACCTTGATTCAAGAAGGCTGATGAAGTTCAGGGTTTCTCTCTCTCAGCTGGAAGGGCAAGTGGCGAACAAGGTGTCATCTGCTAGGTTTCTCTCCTGGCTTCCTGTTTCATGAAGCTCCCTGGGAAGTACTTTCCTTCTTCATCTCCAAAGGTCGCTGGGTGGTGGACTCTCTGCTTCATGGTGCTTTAGCATTCTCTGCTCTCTCTGAATCTCTTTCTCCAGAATGTTTTCTCTTTTATAAGATTCCAGTAAACTAATCAAGACCCACCTGAATGGGTAGAGATACATCTCCGCCTAATCCCGTTTAACAACCACTCTTGATTAAATCACATCTCCGGGGAGATGACCTAATTATAGTTCCTAACATACAGTACTGAATAGAGATTAGAAGAAACAGCTGCTTTTACGAAATAGGGTTAGGATTGAAACATGGCTTTTCTAGGGTACATACATCCTTTCAAACCAGCACACATGGCTTTTCTGGGATACATAAGTTTCAAACTGGCACACTGTATGATTTAAAACCCTTTACCAGTATATGGTAGATGAGTAACAAAATAAAGACATGCACGAAAATAATAATAACAACAGGTGGGGAATATGGGGGAAAATATTCCTATGCAAACTATGGGCAATAGTTAACGTTACCACTGTAATCATCAGTTGTAAAAAATGTACTTACTGTTAAAAAAAAATAGTAGAAATACAAAAAGTGTCATCAATTGTAACACATTTTCCACACCAACGTAAGTGTTGGTAGTGGGGTGGTGTATAGGAATCCTCTATTTTTTGCATGATTTTCTGTAAGCCCACACCTTCTCTAATTAAAAAAAAATTACTGCAACTGGGGTCCAAGACATTTGTATTCTTTAGTCAGATTTCTAAAGGAGTCTGCTTCAGAGTCCCAGGGTATTTCCTAGGGAAGAGGGAGCTTGCAGGGCAAAGCCTGTATCATTTGCTTCATCAAAAACACTAATTCACTCAAAAAACAAATAAAATGAGTCCTTTGATCTAAAGTGAGAGAGAAACAGAGAGAGAGAGAGAGAGAGAGGAGAAAGAAAGAGAGAGAAAGGATCCTCTACCTAAGATGGTATCTTCTAACATTTGTACCTTGTTGGACTCTTACCAGTTTTGGTATTACTGCAAGTCACTTGCAATATGAATACCAATGAATGCATTCAGGTTTACTAAAACCATTCTAAGTGAAAAATAAGACTGCTCAGTTGAATAAAGAAGCCAAAAGTACGAGAACTGTATACCCTTCTATCCCCACATCAAAACACTTGGTTCCTGTTCTAATTTCTTAGCTTCTAAAACAAATGCCATTCAATGGGTTGACTTAAACAATGGGAATTTATTGGCATATAGTTTTGAGGCTAGGCAAGAAGTATAAAATCAAGAGATCAGCAAGGCAAGACTTTCTTCCCAAAGACTGTGGCATCCTGGGGCTAACTGCTGGAGATTCTCATTCCTTGACTTTTCTGTCACCTAGCAATGCACATGGTCTTTCCCTTTCTCCTCTGAGTTCAGTTGACATACAGTTTCTTCCCCTGTGAAATTTTCTCTCATGTCTAATTTTCTTTGCTTACAAGGTCTTCAGTCACATATTGGTAATGCCCACCCTTATTCCATTTGAACACACCTTAACTAATAACATCTTCAAAGATTCTGCTTAAATGGGTTCACAGCCACAAGGTTAGTGGTTGGGACCTGTGATGGTTAGGTTCTGGTAACTTGACCAGGTGATGGTGCCCAGTTGTCTGGTCAGGTAAACATTAACTTAACTGTTACTGCAAAGTTATTTCATGGCTGGTTGATAAACCAGCAGGCTAGTTTATAAATCATTAGTCAGTTGATTGCAGCTGTGGCTGAATACATCTACAATCAACTAAGGGTATGCCTCCCACAAACAAAATAATCCAATCAGCTGGATCTGATCCAATAAGTTGAGGACCTTTAAGGGAGAAGAGAGAATTTTCACTGCTTCTTCAGCCAGTGAGCCTCTCTTGCGGGGTTCATGGGGACCTTTCATCAGAGTTGCCAGCCTCACAGCCTGCCCTACAGATTTAGGACTCTTGCATTTCCACGGTTGCATGAGACACCTGTATAAATCTTATATTTCTGTTTCTCTAGAGAATCCTGACTAATATATGACCTGAACACACCTTTCATCAAGTGGCATGATTCAATTTCCAACAGTTCCTCAGAACTACAGCACAAGGAAAGCTATAGATGAATGAAAATCTTTATTCCTAGATAATACTGTCTTGAATTGCTCCCATCTTCCTTATCTTAGTGAACTTGCAGGATAACCTGGAAGAAATGGAAAAGACAACAAACCACAATTAGTCCTCTCTCCCCTCCCCCCAAGAAAACCAGCTTGCAGTCAATTTCTACTTTTCCCATTTCTGGGTCTCATCTCTGGGCTCTTCAGAACCAAAGTGTCCTGCTTGAACAATCCTCTCACTCCCCCAACATCCTGATCCAGTCCCAGTGAGAGCAAGTCCCTCTCAAAGGCCCAGAAACTCAATGAGCTAGTGGTCTAGTAGTTAGGAACACAGGACTCTGCTCGCAAGAGACAACTCAGTATTCCAGCTGAGAAACTGGGTGTCTTTGTGCAATATGTTTCTCCAATTTTGGCTTCCTCATCTATAAAATGGAAATAGCTTCTATTTCAGAAGAATGTCATGAATATTAAATATAAAGCTGGAAGCTGCAATTCAACTGCTTGGGAAATGCTTATCATACGTGGTCTCTCCTTTTTTTTCCACTCTCACTCCTGGTTCCTTTTTCCTCTTCGCTTTCCTCTCTTTAAATATATTTCTCCTTCTTGCCCTCTCACCTCTCTCCTTTCCCTCTTCCTCCCACCTTCACCATTCTTGATACTCAATCCAAAAATGCCCACAAGCAAAATATCACAAACCAAAAATTTGTTTAGTCCGGAATAATTTCAGGAGCCCCCAAACTCATACATCCACAGAGACCTTCAAGAGTTCTCTACCTTCCTGATTGATAAGTCACTTATTTTAGTAACCAATGGTTCCTCTCAACTTCCCTCCAGCATTTGTGATGCCAAGGCTTAAAAGGAATTGGCTAAGAAATCATGTGTGGTACTTTCTATCTCAAGCTGAATTACTATTCCAATTTCCCTAAATCTTAGCTGTTTCTGACATCCTTGCAACTATTTCATTCCCTTGTTAGACCTCTGCACATGTCCATTATATTACCTAGATTTTCTGATTCCTCCTTTGACATCCCACGCAATCCTACAAAGACTAAGTTTAAGTTCAGCAGTGAGACCAACACTTTCATAATAGTGCTTGAAAGTCTTAGCAATCAAAATTCCATCTGCAAATTACACACTGCCGTCTCTAAGGATGCCACTTGCTATCAGAGAACAGATAGGTATCTTGCTTCAGAGCAGCAGTTTTCTGTGTCTAGTCCTTGTGATGGGTTGTTTGGAATAATTACCAAAAATGTTCAACTCCAGTAAGATTTGATATTCTAATATGAAATAAAATATTACATCTGTGAGTGAATTCATTTTTACAGTATAAATTAGGATGTCTTAAGGTTTATTCTTATGATAATTTCTCTCTCACTGGCTTACACTCTGATAGGCTGATCAGGAATTGGACATCACCAGCAGCCTCTGACTCAGCTGAGATTCCTCTGATGGACCATTAACAGCTGAAATTTGGAATCATTAATGCACTTGCAAAAGAGATGTGGTGGGTGATATGAAAATCAGGGTTCTAGTTTCCTAGCTGCCAGAATGCAATATACCAGAAGCTGAATGGCTTTTAAAAAGGAGAATTTAATAAATTGCTAGTTTACAATTCTAAGGATGAGAAAATGTCCCAACTAGAGCAAGTCTATAGAAATGTCCAATCAAAGGCATCCAGGAAAAGATAACTTGGTTCAAGAAGGCCAATGAAATTCAGGGTCTCTCTCTCTCAAGTGAGAAGGCACATGGTGAACACAGTCAGAGTTTCTCTCTCATCTGGAAAGGCACATGGCGAACATGGCGTCATCTGTTAGCTTCTTCTCCTGGCTTCCTCTTTCATGAACCTTCTCAGGAGGCATTTTCCTTCTTCACGTCCAAAGGTCGTTGGCTGGTGGACTCTGTTTCTTGTGGCTATGTCGCTCTGCTCTGTTCTCTCTGACTTGCTCTCTGAATCTCCAAAATGTTTCGTCTTTTATAGGACTTCAGAAATTAATCAAGACCCACCCAGATGGATGGAAACACATCTCCAGCTAATCCAGCTTAACAACCACTCTTGATTAAATCTCATCTCCAGGGACGTGATCTAATCACAGTTTTAGAAAAACAGTGCAGAATAGGGATTAGAAGAAGTGGCTGCCTTTACAAAATGGGATTAGGATTAAAACATGGCTTTTCTAGGGTACATACATCCTTTCAAACCAGCACAATTGGCGTTTTCCCAGGAGAGCACACTGAGCACATAATGTTGTTGCTCAGGGTGTCCCAGCAAATAGAAGCTTGCAAGAACTCTTTTGGAGTAAGAAACAGCACAGACACAATGGCAAATCATACCCACCATCTGATAATGCAGAAAACTTCATGTTTCCCATTGACCTTGATTTGTAATGACAGAGGGCAAAAATTCCTTCACTGAAGTGAAATTTTAATGAAACCTTAGGTGAAACTCTAAAGTGTCAAAGCGTATTTTACTGTAGTATTAATATAAATTTCTTGACATGGAGAAAGAAGTATTTTCCTTGATTCACTATGACTGCTGAGGAGGAAGCCTCTGTTTCTTATACCCTCTGTTTCTTATACCCTCTTGCCATTTGATTGTTGAATAAGGGGCAGTGGAGATCAGATGGGCAGGAAGTCTTTGGAGGTGAGTGCCATGTGCTTATTGTTCCTTGGAGCCGACACTTTCTGGCCTACCACGTATATGCTAAAGAAAGTAGGATATGGTTAGTCTTGTGGTTTTCAGCTAAATTAGATTGAGCATGGGAATTAGCTTCTTTGATCTATATCTGAGAGCCAGTTTATAAACACTGAAAAAAGAGCCATCGTTTTAGGTGAATGTTAGCTAGTAAAACAAGATTTTCTTGGATGCTAATAGATACCTAAAATCAAACATAAAGCAGCCAGTATGGGCAAACAAAAGAAAGACTCACATACAAGTATAGGGTTCCTACAGCAAGAAATAATTATGGTCAACAATGTGGAAGGAGAGTCACCCCAAAATAGCTGACTACAGTGGATTAAGTTTACATCTGGCTACTAGTGACTCTCCAAAAATGATTCTGGGAGGGCAAGGAAGCATTTGACAGGGCTGTAATTTTTTTCTCTGTTTTTTGTGAGCCTCTGCTGGCAGTGCTTCATTAGTGCATCCATTATGACATCATTTCATTGGCAAACTCTTTGTGGACCAAGAAGATCTGAGAATCCCTGGAGTGAAAGGAAATGCCACAGACATCCATGGGCTTGGATGCTCAGTGAGTAAACTGTGGTTTTCAAGCAATTTTTAGGGCCTGAGGAATAGTTGGTCATGACCCAAGTCTACGCCCTTCAGCTTAAGCTCCCTCAGAGAACAGTTGGATACATCTGCAAACCCCATGGTCCAGCATGTCCTGACTACATTAGAACAAATAAGATTAATATGGAGGAAGATGCTATTGAACTCACTTCTTTTATGGAGCATGCTGGTGTCAGGAGCCTGAGGGCTAAGACGCTGATGCCCACTGTCAGTGTTGACAATTAACACTCGTTATAGTGTTGGCATGCATGATGTCTGAGCTCAACCTTGCTCTGGATAAAAGAAATAAATTCAGATAATTCTAATGCCTACATGCATAATCCTGCATAATTATAATATTCTAAGCTTAATATGGAAATATATGCTTTCAGCTCAGTGTATGTACATACATCTATATTATAGATGAAAGGGAGGTTGAGTGTCCATGATGGGTGATGATAGATATAGAGATACATATGTATATATACCTATATATCTATATCTCTATATGTGTATCTGTACCCTATCTATATTTACATCTATATTAATATAACTATATATACATATGTATGTATCTATCTATCTATATATATATTTATATATAATCACTCATCATGGACACTCAACCTTTCATGTGTTAACTTTCATAAATCTCTCATAACTCTTGTTACCCAAACAAGGCTCATTTCATTCCATCATACCTTTATTATGAATTTCCCCTACTTCCCCTGCCCAGAACCACTACCTTCAATTATACTTCTCTTTCAAGACACCTGAAAAGATGTGACTGATTTTGTCTGAAATCTCCAACTACACAGTGGCTCCTCTAGCTTAAGAAATATGCTTCTACCTCTCTCACATTACGTTTCATTCCACTTTATGTCTTCAAAGGTATGAGGTATGCATTTAAATGCATACTGAATTTTTTGAAAGACAAAGCTGACCTATAGCTGTTATTTAGTTAACTCAGTCTCTCTTTTTGCGATGTAACATCACTAAGCAAAATATCATATGTGTGTAACCTAACAGAGTTACGTTATATAAGGGCCATATACAGAAACTTCTATTTGCAAGTTGATACCCAGTGCCATAATCCCTCCCTTTGATATGTACATGGATCTCAGTGTCAGAAAGACTATTTACTAGAGGGCGCATGAAGATTATTTTTGACTTATTGATGTTATTCCGATTAAATTCTTTTTTTTTTTTGGTCTATATCATGTCAAATGAAGTATTTGCTGAACATAAAGAAATGGGTGGTGACTTTCTTAACGTATAGACACATTTTCATTCTAAGCGGATCATTTAAACATCAAACATAAGCTTAACATGGGATTGTTTTGACAGTTACCAATTTGTGTGATTGCCCATTCACAGATATGTATTGCTCCCTTCTCTCCCTGTCCAGTGTGAATAAATGTGAAATCACAAACACCTCATAAAAAGCCCTGAAATACTACCACACTCTTTCAAGTATCACCTCACTCTATGTATGTTTGTAAATGTATGAATAGACCTATAGTAATGTTATGGCAAAAAGATGCCTATTTAAAGAAGAGAACTAAGAATCGTAAGTTTTAGCAAGGCATTCATTCTCATAGCAAACCTGAAGTATCCATGATAAATTACAGACTTATTTAATGTCTGATTTAGTGAAAACATTGCACCAAGTTAAGTTTTGTGGTGGTTTGAAACTGTATATACCCCAGAAAATCATGTTCTTAAAGCTGATCCGTTTCTGTGGGTGTGAACGCATTATAAGTAGGACCCTTGGATGAGGCCACTTAAGTTAAGATGTGACCCACCTCATTCAGGGTGGATTTTAATCCTCTTTACAGGAGTTCTTTCTAAGAGAATAAAATTTAGAGTTAGAGAGAGAAACCTGGAAGAGAAGGAAGGGAGAGGCCAGGAGGTGCTACCATTTGACTTGCTGTTTGGCAAAGAAGCCAAGGATCATAGGCAGCCAGTCTTTGGGAAAAAAGCATTGCCTTGATGGTACGTTGATTTGGACCTTTTTCTCAGTCTGAAAACTGTAAGCTTATAAGCTAATAAATTCCCATTATTAAAAGCCAACCCATTTTATGGTATCTGCTGGTGTAGCCTAACAAACTAAATAGGTTGCTTTAAGAAATGGATATAGAGGGCTTAGTATTTCATATAACATAATTTTGGTGCAATATTAAGCTTTAAATGCCAGTGAAAATAAGAAAATATATATATTCCCAGTCAAAGCCATTCTCTGTTATTTAAAACACCAGCATCCCAAAAGAATATACATTTTTAGATGCAGGCAATGCAGCAACTTAAAAAAAACATGGACTTTGGCATCAGGCAGTCCCAGATTCAAATTATGACTTTGCCACTTAATATCTGTGTGCTGTTGGGTCACAAACTTAAACCAAGTCTCAGATTCCTCCTCTTTTAAAAGGGAATAATGATAATGTTTTTAAAAAGCTGTAGTGATATGTTCAATGAAGCACTATTCTTAGTAGTAAAACTAGAAATAATGTCTAATTACAATTGTATTAACCAGCTTTTGTCACAATAATGCATGTAAAAGCCATTTCCAAACTCAGTGGTTTGTAACATGAAGCATCTATTCTCCTCATGCTCATGAGCCTTCAGGTCAGCTGAGATTGGCTGAGCGAGGCTAGGCCTGACTGGGTAGCCCTGCCTTGGCTAGGCTTTGCTCCAAGACCCAGGTCGGGTTCAGGCTCGTTTCGCATTTGTATATTTGGGGGCCTAAGCTGAAAGAACATCAGCTACCTATTGTTAAGCAAAATAAAAAGGCTTCCTGCACTGGATGTTGTCAGAAGCGACCCCTTTTCCCAGAAAGGACTTTCCAGAAGGCAAAAGCAATTGACTTGTGAGGGTTTTCAGAGAAAATGAAACAATGGAATGCACCTCACAGAATTGCAGATAAGCAACACCTAGTGATAAACTAGTTTTGGTCCAGAAGGTTACACCTTATCATAAGGGCCAAGCATATTATATCTGTTTCCAACTCTGTAAGACCCCTCTGTGTAAAATGGAAACCTAACAACAGCCAAGCTAACCATGTCCTCTCTTGCTCCCACCTTTACCCTACTCAAACGTCCTCTTTGTGTGCTCTTGGTAACACCTCTTTTGGTGCCCTTTCCACTTTTGGTTTGGTGCTGCCCAATTCATGAATTGTTTGTTGCCCAAATAAAGTAAAACAAAATTTAAAAATCTGGTGTCAGAAGTGGGAACCAAAGGAGACCTTCCTACCCCCAGCCTCAACTCCCTGGCAGCTCCCAAGAGCAATTAGTAACCAGACAAATATACCCACAGAACCACGCTGTGCTCACTGCTTTCATTGTCATGGAGGCCATGGGTAAGCCCCTCTTGGACCAAGCAGCACAGCCTTGTGTTGAACTTTCTGAGTTTATTTTCAGGTAAGACACCCACCCTTTGGAAGGGGCCTTTTGGAAGGGAAAGAAAGTGATCACTGGATGCATGAAAATGTGTTCTGTACTAAGGATAGCTCAGAGCTATAGTGGGCATGATGGGGAAGTTTTAGTTTAGACAAGGTTATTCATGAAGAGGCACCCTAGAAAAAAAGAGGATCCTGAATACCCCAAAAGAATGAAACACTTTTTTTTTTAATTGGTATGTCGAGACACTGAAAAGAATTAGTGATACCATAATAGTTCATTAAAAAGTTCTTAACAAAAGCCAATAAAAAATATAAGAATCAAGAAGCTGAGACCACTGACAAGGAATGTAAACAAATTGACTTCATTCATATTATGCCTTCAGCCCTTTCTTCTGATCCTCCTTTGCCTAATTATTTTGAATCTGCTAACCCTCTTTCTCATTTTCCCTTTTACTTGGAAGATGATAAAGGTAAGGAAGCTGGACAGATGCCCTTTAAGTTTAGGCCCTTCACAGACCCTGGCATTCTGATCACTACAAGTTTTAATCCATAGTCAAAGAAAGAACTCACAAATAAATTAGAATTCTTTTGGGTGCATATGAGCCAGGGGTACTTGATGCTTGAAGGCAAAAGCTGAAGGAACTGACCCAGAAAGGAACCTGTAGGATCCCTCACTCCACAATAAATCTGAGGGCCAAATAGGTCCACGAAATAAGGCAAAGCTTCTATAAGTTTTACATATCAGAAAATCTTAAAAGTTTCCTCCACGAATGTCACTGGGATAACTTTAGCTCTCATATTAAGTAATGAACCTCAACTTGTCCCATCTGCCAAGAACAAATTCTGATAAAAATGTGAGAATAGGGAAAGAATAAGAAAGCCAGCTGTTTTTTATGAGCTAGTGAGTTTTGAATTTCAATGTTTTCTGTACTTCTGTGTTCTTATGTCTGACTCATGGCTGAAAATTTTTATATTGAAGCCGTAAAGTCCCTATTTGTGTCTGTCTGTATGTTTGATGTATGATCTTTCTCTTTATCCAGGTGGTATTACTAAATTAATTTATAAAATTTCTCAAAAGAGCTCTAGTCAAATTGACTTAAAGATAAATAAAAGCTTATATATATGTATATATTAAATACTCCTAAAATCCCAGGAATTTAAAGAAGCTAAACTTCTAACACTGCCAATGTAAAAAAAAATTTCAAGAGAAGTATTCTCATAAAAACTAACCCAATTGCTTTGAAAACTCAGGTTCACATAATTTAGGTAAACTTTTGTCAGATGGAACTAGTTTAATGGTGTTCATTAAATCAAAACACCTAGTCTTCTGAGTTATCAATGTTAAGTACAATGCATTTTTATCATACTTGGGTACCTTCCTCCTAAATTTATATGGAATTAATGAGCAAATAAGCTAGTATTGTATCTACTAGATGTTTAAGGTGATGGAAAAAGTCAATTTTGCTGGACAAAATTGAGTTATTATTTTGAGAAACTTTATTTCAAGAGTAGTTGTGTTTTGTAGAACGTTTGCTTAAAGACATTTTCCAAGATCGTTTTGGTAAGTTAAATATGTAAGCTTTGCAGGTTGTGTTTTTAGTAGGGAAAAAAAGAGAGCAGTTTTGCCCTGAAGTAAAATGGCTGGTTGTTGCAGAATGAAATAGGAACGTATAGGACAAAACCTGAATGGATCCAGAAGTTATAGAAGATCTGTGGAAAACGGGTTTTATTTTTTGTAGTCAAGTTTGGCTAAGATTTGATAGGTGTATAAGATTTCAAGAGTTTTCTTATTAGATAGTATCTACACAAAATTAGAATTTGGTTTTCTCTCTGTCAAAATAATATTTTATTGAACTATTAGTCTGCTTTTAGTAAGAGGTTGGAAAAGATTTTTCTTAACCATCTGAGTGATATGACCAGGAGGCAAAGTTTCTGTATCTTATCACAATAATCACCTGTGCTTTATATTGAGCTTATCCTTCATTGTTTTAGGGAACAAGTCTTTCCAAAAGTTCCTTATGAGAACTTCCAGCAAAGCAAGCATAAAAAAGCCTATATGGTAAGCTATGTATGTAAATAATCAAGCCATATCTAATGAAACCAGCTTTATTTTACAGTTAAGAATAACCATTTTTTGGAGTTATCTTTGATCAAGAGGGGGATGACTATAAAGATAAATTTTGTATTTTAATAGAAAACTAGAACATACCCCTGTGGGTTATCAGATGCTGCTCTCTTTCATTATCTGAGCTATTTTGCATTCCCTTTGTAAACTGCAGATAACTGCATGGTTCGGTTTTACTTTAAAATTAATAAATCTGGTATAAGGAGTATTTTAAAGGTTTGCATTGAGCTGTTTCATGATATTAGTTGAGCTCAAACATTTCGATGGACAGACCTGTTTCCTGACCTTGGTCTTGGTTTAATGGAATATGGGGACAACTAGCACGCTTTGGATTTTTGCTTTTCACTGTGATAATCAATTAGTATGTTTTCATTTCTTGTCGTACAAGCTGTTTTTCAAGATTCCGTTCAAATTCTTGTCATCTCAAGATAAATTGTTGCTCTTAAAATACTAATCAAACAGAAATTGAGATAGAGATGAGACAGTTTCTAGCAGACTGTGAATAAAAATAAAAATAAAAGACACCTTGACTCTGAGAGAGGACCATACTGTGATCCACTCAACGGAGTAAGTAATCCCACTCCAAGGTCTTAAATAAAATTGAGCAGTCACTCAGCGAACCTCAACGTGATCAAGAAGGGAAAAAAGGGGACAGAAAAACTGACCTTAACCTACTTGACTCCCCAACACAAAAAGAGACCTATGGTGGTGGCTAGTGGCAATGAGATCACTGGAAAAATGACCAGAAGGGGAGACTGTTAAGTAAAATAAGATGGTTGACTGCATTGGGCATTGCTGGGAGGGACTCCTTTGACAGAAAGAATTTCCCAGAAGACAAAAACAATTGACCTACCAGGGTTTTTGGAGAAAATGGAGCAATGGAACACTACAGGATCACAGATAAGTAACACCTGGTTTCTGCCTAGTAGAGATAGCGTATCAGAATGGATGTGTACCATATTAATCAATATTTATTTGCTCACCTCTCTGTAAGACCTCCCTATGCAAACCGGAAATGGAACATCAGCCAATTGGAACATTCCTTCACTTGCTATCGTCTTTGCTGTATATAAGCTTTCCCTTTCCACTCCCTCAGCAGAGCTCGTTACTACTTTTGGTTGGGTGTTGCCTTATTTGTGAATTGTTTGTTGGTTAAATAAACATGAACAAATTTTTTAAATGCCTCAGTTTATCTATGACACTATGGTGACTCATCAAAGCACTAGAGTCAGGATAATCTGGGCAAACAGATGCAAGAACTCTACTTGAATAAAATCCATTGACTTCCATTAGTCAAAGTAAGTTCCATAGCCAAGGTCACCCTCAACAAAGATAGAAATCCATCTACAATAGGACAGAAAAGAAGTAAATATTTGCTGTATGAGAATTCAAATTATCAGAGAAGCTAATTGTGAATGCAACATTCATATGATGAAAGGCTATTTATCCATTTAAAATTTGTATAGCAAAGATGATTGATATAGTAATATTGTTTATGATATCTTTTAAAAAGAAAGGTAAGCCATTAGAAGACACACACGTGGGAAAATATAGGAAGATTTTGAACCAAAATATTAACAGTGATCATCTTTGAGAAAAGGGATATGGTGTTATGTTGGGCTATTTCCCAACACTTTACATGCTTTTCAGTGTTTTCCAAGTCATCTGGACTGATTATATATTATTTTTGCATTTAAAAAGTTCTTCAAAAAAAACCTTTTTCTTAATTTGGGAAATCATAAACTCTTATCTGAGGCAGCAATATCACTACAAAAACATGGCTCAGATCATACAACAAATACGAAATTATGGTATAAAGTTTCCAAAGCAGAAAACAAATTAAGAGACTTTTTGTAATTTGGACTATGTCTCAAATTCCAAAAGCCTATGCTTTAAGTGTCTTTCCTGGGTACATGAATTATGTCTTTATCTTATCCTCATACTCAAAATATAGTTTTACTGAGTATAAAATTATAGCCTGATACTAATTTTTTCCCAGAACTTTTAATATGTTCTTTTGGCTTCCACTGATGTTTTTAAGAAGACTACCAGCTTAATTCTTATTTGTTTGAAGTTATTTATCTTGTCCCTCTTGAGATTTTCTCTTTGTCTGCTATCTCATTGCAAAGTGTCTTTTTTTTTTACCCTTCTTTTTATCTGTTGGATTTCCTAAGCCATTAACTTTGAATACTTCCTTATTCCAAGTCTTTCTTTTATGCTTCTGAAACCTCAGATATCTTCTCTATCATTTGTTTTCCTACCCATATTTCACATTTTCAGTCTTTTTGTCTGTGTACTCTCTTTTGGTTAATGCCTTTATTTCCACATTCATCACTTGGTTCTTTTTTTTTCCAAGTCTGCCTAGTGATTTTTGAAAATCTCTTGTTTTTCATAAGTTTGATATTATTTTATATTTTTTTAAGAAAGAAATATATATGTTTAACATATGATTGCAATTTATTTCATAGTCCATACGTGTCTTTCCAAAATCTGTAGTATTTTGACTTGGAACCTCCACTGTAATTTTTCTGGTGACTTTCTTTCATGATTGTTTACATGGCCCCAATCTCCTGAAAATGTCTTTTTCCAAGTTCACCTACCAAGAGTGTCGCCTTTTAGTGGCATTGGGTTTGGGATTATTTCTTTGCTCTTACATCTCCTCTTACACAGACTCCACACTCTGTCTCTGCTTTCCCATACAGCCCTGACCACCAGGTTTGGCAGATATCTTCAGGGAAACACTGACTCAAAATTGTCTGCTTCTGTGAAGTCATGTCTTGTCATTCATAGCCATCAAGATTTCCTTTAATTTCTCATCAGCTCAGATAACACAAAAATGTACTATTTTAAAAAATATGTTCAGTATTTTTAGGTATCATTTTCTGGAAGGGTTTTTCTGAATAACTATCCTAGTTTCAGAAATAAAATTGCCCAATCACATGCTTACCTCCAAATAATTATCTTTTACCTCCAGAGAAGCAAAAATTTCTTGTGGATATGTGTTGTGTTATACATGTAGGAGTTTCAGATACTTAACCCAGTGCCTGTCACAAATGAGGCAATGATGAAATAAAGAAGAATGAATGGAACAAATTATTTAATCTTATAGTATATGGTTGTTGAAAGCTATAAATCACCCAAGGAATATGGAGATTTTACTCCAGGAATGTTACTCCAAGGGATTTGAAAGTCATATGAAGTTTTCATTTTATTCTAAAAGTTCCTAAGAAGGATTGCATAGCTTAATAAAAATGATTTTTATGTGATAAAATTAAAAAGTCAAAATATTGCTAAAAATCTATATCTCATTCACATCAAGATTTTAAAAATTTGTGTCAAATGGTAGAAAGGCTACAATTTTGTATTGTTCACTATGCTTTAAAGTTGCCCTGCTTTTGACTTGAGTTCATTCCTGCACCTAAGAAAAAGATAATATAATTATCTTTATTACTGACTTTGATTTATTTTGTAGAATTTTTCTTCACCCTGTGCAAATGAGCCTATATGATAAAAGGGGAAAACAGAGAGAGAATGCATGCTAGAAACTCCTATATCATGGGGAAATATTTTGAGGCCGGGCCCTAGAGAAAAATTTCAAGGCGTGGTAATTTATTTTCAACTCTAATCTGTTATGTATGCCCTAACCATGAAAAACTTACCTCCATGGGTTTTATTTTTTGTGTTTTAGTTTGGTGTATTTTGTTGTTTTTATTCAAGAGCATGCACAATACTTTTAAAGCCTAATAGTTAAACGTGGAGAAAACAAAGCAAAGAAGTGTCCATGTACTTTTACTAGTTACGCACAATTTTTTTTCTTCAATTGCATTGACTAAAATTCCTGGGAAAGGGGCAGATGTGTGGAGGGGAAGGGTAGGGTTGGAATGAAGTGTCTACCTGTGTTTACACTTTGTTTGTGGCTCACATATTTTGTGGTTGAATTATCCAAGTTCCCTCTCTTCTGACGAAGACTTGCATTCCAACTTTATTGCAGTGTGCAGTTCTTATGTGTGGCTTGCCTTGCATCTGAAAATAATTTGGGAGAAACAGAAACATAAAATTTGATTTGGTCTGAAAAATAATTTCTATTGAAAATGTGACAGTCCAGCCATTTCTATATAAGGAAAAAGAGTCAAAGACAAGCTAATCCAGGAAAAATGTGAATGTGAAAACTTCCTCAAATTCAATATTTGGACAAAATATTCAAGGTTTATTCCTTGGCTCTAAGAATTGCAGCATCACAGGAATAGCCTTTTCCCATCACTGGCAGTTCTTTTGCTTGTTCACACTTTGCTATTGTAATTTTCTTCTCATGATTCTTCTTGAGAAGGATTGAGTCTAACAGGAATGAATACTGCACCCCTGAAGTCACTAGAGGTGCAAGTCAAAATGATTTTATTTTCAGGCATCAGTGTAAATTCTTTAAGCTCTGGGGGACTCCGCTTGAAAATTAAAGCGAAATGGAAGCCATTTTATAAATTATGGAATAACTGATTCAATGAAACACTACCCAAGCTTATTTACAAAAGTTTGGAAACTATGGTAAGTTGTTATTCTAAAGTTAAATGGAAAAGTAAGATCTAAAATTATATGATGCTACACTAGTATGATATTTTAAAACTAGAATAGACAAAAAGGTGGAAAAACACCATCAAATTGCTAATAGTCATCTTTTTATTAGGAGAATATGGAGTTTTTAAATAATCTTCATCAATTTTTTAAACTTAATGAAAATGGATATGTTTATGATTTTATGTATGTCTGTAATGATTTATATGTTTAGTTGGAAGAGACAGTGTGGTAGGGCACGATGGGTTTCCAGAGACAGTTCTAAATCTTCTCTTTACCATCTAATAATGAGGGCTTCCTAATAAAATCTTTTATGGTCTATAAAATGCTATTATCCTGAAATCATATCCATTTCATCCTATACTCTAGGACATCACAGAAAATGTATTTTTCTATTCTCTTTATAGTATATAAGACAGGTGTTTATGAAGCTGTTTGGATTGGTAGATACCATAAATCACAAATTTCACTTGGAAATGACAATTTAGATAGAAAAGATGGCTTTGTGACCCATAACATCTGGATTTGTCATGAGAGAAGGTGGTTGCTCTGCTTGACATGGAGAATACCGGCCAATATGTAGTGCTATCAAAGTGATGAAAGCAAAGGTGGATTAGCAATCTCCTTTTTATGGGCTTCTATATGTTAGGTCTTTCCACACAAAGGCACATTTCTCTAACTCATAGCAATAATATTTTGGATATTACTTTAAATCTTCAGACTGCAGTGGGATGTTAATTCACCACAACAAATATCTCATGTGAAACTACTTGCTAAATAATTGAGCATATTTTCTCCCCACTGCACTTTTTACATCACCACCAGTCAAATTAGTTCTAAATAGAAAAACATGAAAATGTCCAGAGTTTCCCACTAATGTACATGCTGGTTCTGATTTTTCAACTGTCATAATCCAGTTTTCAACATGAACTGTAGAAATCATCTTTAATCCATTTGAGGTTGCATTTTTCTCCTAGTGCATTCCTTAGTCCCTTCAACAGAAATATTTTCCCTCTAATGAATGGCTGATGCCTTCTGGAACCTTCAAGCAATACCTTCTGTGGATATGATTTCTTAGAAGTTTTTTGAAATATTTTATAAAGTAGTCTACGGAAGACCACAAATATTCCCCTCTAACATAGTGTAGATTATCCTCAAGTCTCTTGAACAGCCTACCTATTTAAATTACCCAGTGGAGGGTTCTGACAGTGGTTTGTCTGAGGAATTCTAGGTTGTGCCATTTAAGGCAGACCCACTGCTTTAACTGTTTTAGGAGACATTTTTCTTGACATCTCTGGTTGAAATTTTTTCAAAGAGAGAGTCATTTTTCAAGCAGTCACCGTCAGTTTGGACATTGGAATCCATGTGGGATTGTAATCAGAACCAACGAATAGAACATGGACATCTCCAAGTAGAGGCTGGTTTCTGAAAAGTCTATGAAAAAGCCTCACTCAATCTGGAGGTTCAGATGGACTATTAAAGAAAATGATAATGGACTTTAATTTTCACTTGAATGTGCTTAACAAACAAAATTTTAGGTGGTAACAAATATTGTTGCCTTATTATATTTTATGAAGGTTCTTAACATTTCGTACTGTAACAGTCTGATCCAGATTAGGCAATGGGCCCACCCACTGCTTTCATTTGGAAGCAAAGATCTCCAAAAGGAAACAGGGAAATTGTTAGCAGATGAAAGGGAACGGGGGGCTGGGTGGGCAAAAGCTAAATTGTTCAGACTTTTCTTCTTTATTGTGCTTGTTTCTTGAGTCAGAGCCAACAAAGTGAGACAGCCTAGTGAAACAGAAAATATTTAGACAATAATCTCTCTAATTTAGTTAAGTATCACAGAAAAAAATTTGCTTCCACTCCCGCCTATACCAGCAAAGGCTGAGAGGGGAGCCTAGATTTCCAAATGCAACAATTGAAAGGCGAGTCCCAAACTCACTCTCCTCAGTAGGGTAGTATCAGAAGAGGCCCTTGGGAGGATCAGGACTTCCACCCGAGCCCATAGGCAGTGAGGCCACCCCCACCCCATGGTGTTGGTGGAGGTCACCTGGAGAAAAATAGGGTGCACTTCTACCACTGTCAGCTAGGGCAGCATCAGGGGAGGCATGGTGAGGAGCCTGAATTCTCATTCACACCTGGTAGCAATGAAGAGTCCCTCCTCCTCTTGGGACTCAACAGAGGCTGAGCACAGAACATAGACTTATACCCACAGTTGGCGTTAATGAGGTGACAACCCCATTTTCCCTGATAAGATAGTGTCAGAGGAAGCTAAAACTGAAGGTTTGAATAAGATCCAGTGTCAAAACATAATCCACCAAATGTCCAGGTTTCAACTGAAAATCATTCTTCATACTGAAAACAAGAAGAACCTCAACTTGAATGATAAGAAAGACAACCAACAGATGCTCACTCCAAGAGGAAAGACTAAATAAACATCTATATGATGGAATACCACTGAGCAATAAAAAAGAGTGAACTATTGATGCATGCAACAACTTGAATGATTTTCCAGGGGTTGTGCTGAGTAAAAATAAAACAAAACAAAAACAAAAAACAGAGACAATCCCAAAAGAATACTTACTACATGGTTCCATTTATAGAACATTCTTGAAATGTTAAAATTACAGAAATGAGGACAGATCAGTGGTTGCCAGGGGTTGAGAGGAGAGAGATGTGAGAGAGAAGAAAAATGGCTATGAAAGAACAACATGAAGAATCATTGTGACTATGGAAACTGCTGAATCTTTAATGTCAGCATCCTAGTTGTGATCTTGTACTATAATTTCACAAGATGTTACCAGTAGGAAAAACTGGGTAAAGGGTACCTGGGATCTGTCTGTATTATCCCTAACAATTGCATGTGAATCTACTATTTCAAAAGAAAAAAGTTTAAAAAAAAGCAAAAGTCAAAAAATTCTGAACTTACAAAATCAAATTAGTATTAAAAGTTACTTGTTTTCAAATTTTTGAATGAAAATCATCTTATCTGGAAGTATTTAGGGTTACAATTATTTCCATCTAAGATCATGTGATTTCTTGCTGGCAGTTACTTCTCTCATCTTGTGTTAGAAAAGTCCTTTCAGGGGCATTTTAAAAAGCCATTATCAGCCTGAGATGATGCAGGATTGATTCTGGATTTGTATTCAATTACGATATATATTATGATTACATAAATGAATATGTATACTTTTTGGATGAAGATTAAGTTTCTTGATAAATATTTTTGTTCAGATTTGAAAAATTATAATGTTGCTATATACTTGTAAAACGAGGCTCTACTTAAAGTAATGAAACTTGAGTAATTTCTACTAGCTTCTTGCAAAAGCCACTTGCAATGTGGCGAGATTTTTGTAATGAAAAAGAAATCTACTGCACTCTGAGAATTACCTGTGTTAAGCCTACTATTATCACGGCAATGGGATATTTGATTCACTAGTTGATTAAATTATGGAATCGGTGATTAAATCTCATACTGGTTCCAAATTATAGAAAAACAATAGAAGGATTGGAAATAAAGATATTGATTACTGAGAAGTATAGGGTAAGCAGGCATTGACTGGTAAAATGGAATGAATATGTATTGCTCCTTTAAAGAAATAAAATAACATAGATAATAAAAGAGCAGAAAAGAATAATGACAGTTAATTCTGAAATTTGGGCTTTAAAAAATAATTGTTGCATTGTGGAGTCATACAGCAGTAAAAGAGTTTTAAATTGGGAACACACTTTTATATATTCTAAATATATGAAAAGATAGATAATTTCCAAGATTGGAAGGAAAAGGATCACTCTCATACACAGCTGTCAGTAGTATTAATTACAACAGATTATTTGGAGGGAAATTGGTAACAAATTTCAAAATGTAAAATTTTCATACTCTTTGATTCAGTTGTCCCTCTTGTAGAAATCCAATCTAAAGAAACAATCATATAAATGCACACAGATAAACATACATGTTCATTGTGACCTCATTTGTGATAATGAATACCTGGAAATAATCAATAGTGAAATGACTGGACAAATTATGACATATTCACAATTTGGCATATTCTGAGTCATTACAAAGAATCAGTGTTGTGTGAATGTATGGACATGGTTCAATATTCATGGTCTTTTGTTGAATAAGAAAAACAGGTTGCACAGTAGTATTTATAATGTGCTGGGTTGAAACTGCTATGTACCCCAGAAAAGCCATATTCTTTTAATCCATTCCTGTGGGTGCAGACCTACTGTGAGTGGGACCTTTTGATTAAGTTGTTTCCATGGTGATGTGACCCACCCAATTTAAGGATGGTCTTAATTCTCTTAACTGGAGTCCTTTGTGAGAGTGTAAAAGGATAAAAAGACAGTGAGGAATTCTCACTTGCTATGCAGGAGACTCTCCTGGTCCATGCACTTCCCAAACAAACAAACAAATAAATTCAACAAATTGTGTTGCAATAACAGGATACTCACATGGAAAAAGAATGAAATGTGACCCTGCCATACAGCATGAAAAAAAAAGAAAGGAATAAAAAAGGACAGTAAAGGCCGAGAGAGTTCAGAGACATTTAGAGAAAGAAAAAAAAGCACTCAAAGACATTTTGGAGAGTGTGGATACAGAGCCCAGGGAAACAGAGAAATGCCCTGAGATGCTCAGAGTGGACCCGCAGGACACAGAGAATTCAGAGAGTTGTTCCTGGAGGAACAAGCAAGGACCCATAGAAGCTCAGAGAGAAAGAGCCTGGAATAAGAAACTGAAAGCCGCACGACCCAGGAGTGAAGGACCAGCAGATGCCAACCACCTTCCTTCTCATAAGACAGAGGGCCCCAGATGTTATCGGCCTTTTTTCAGAGTCAAGGTACCTTTCTATGGATGCCTTAATTGGGACATTTTCATGACCTTAGATCCATAAGTTTGTAATCTAATAAGTCCCCTTTGTAAAAGCCAATCCATTTCTTTTGCAAACCAAAACATATGTGTATGGTCCTAGTGCTGTATCAGAAAATAACATACAGTAGTTACAAGTCTTGCAGAGCATAAAAGTGTGAAAGAGGCAGGTCAGTAGGTTCCTGATTTTAGAGGGGAGGGCAGCTGCTTTCCCTTGTTGCTTCACATGCTCCTTTATTAGTTCAATAGTTTCAACAAACATATAACTACTTCTATAATCTTCCAAATGGAAACAAAAGGGCAGGTTCAGAAGGGAAATGAAGTATACTGAAATAGCACTAGCGCTGTGAAAATTGTAGAAGTTTATTGAACACTTTTGTGGGAAATAAGCTTGCTAAAACCATTTTAACAGTAATTTTCCTATTAGTAGCACAATTATGAGAACATTGACGTGTGGACTCAACTTAGATAACTCTCAGTCTATATTTTCAAAACTTTTAAGTAGATGTAAGAGTATTTATCTCTTGTCACTTGTACTTTTAAAGTTAATTGTAATTAATTGTAATTAATTTTTAATTAATCAGATATCAAAGACAGTAAAACAAAGCCTCAATATTGACCATTTCCTAAACATCTGTTACCAAAAAAGGTGAACACAGCAACACATGTTTATGTTATGTAATGTCTACTGGACATAAAACAATTTCCACATATATTGCACATGTTAAATTAGCAACAGTATTAAAATTTCCCACTACATTTAGATTAAATAAATGAATTAAAAGAGGGAAATATAATTCATTTTTACCTTGTTTTTTGGCAAAAAAAATAGATATCACAAAGATTAAATTAAAATCTCTACAAATACTAAAGATTTCTCAGGACCTTTTTTTACACATTAACAATAAAGAAGAGGGGGGTGTTCAAAATCAGTGGCGAGCAAGCTTGATTACACAAGGTCAAATAAAAAATATAGCTCTATTCATAGGCCATATTTTTAGCAAACAATTATATCTTTTAAAGTCAGGAAATTCATTAACTATTGCTGTACTCAAGCAGTAGTTAATTTGCTACCACTTGAGCATTTCCACATACTGACCAACCTTGCAGAGAGTACATACATGATACACACTGTAGCAACCAATTATAATGTTGCAGCTTGAACAGATTTGCTTTTGAATGCAATTTTGAAGCTTATTTATTCTATAATCTGCTTAATGGGAATATTGTTTTTTTCTCATAGTGCATTTATTTCATTGACTTAAGGATAGTAGCTTTTCCATTGCAAATAAATTAAACAGCAATCCTCACATGTCCCAGGCCCATACCACAAATCATCCCTGACTTAGGCAATTGGCTCCCACTCCTTGCTTAGGCCATCCATTTGTGAGTCTTCCTCGTTCTTGAAGAACTGACCAAAGCACTCAAGACCATAGAAGTTTTAAGTGGGCCAAGATGCCCAAGTTTACCTCTGTAGGGTAAGGCTAAATGAGATCTGCAGGTAATTCATTTTAAGCTTTCTCCAATGGAAGTCCCCTCCTTTTGATAATTCTAAATGTCACATTTAGTTACAAATTAGGTGTAGAGATTATTGAGCATGTTGGTACAAGAAACTGAAAGTTGAGCACTTGAAACAATGTTGCAGTGGTGGGTTCAGGAGATTTTAATCCACATGGAAAACATTGCTTTCTCCGAGTAATAATTCAGTTGATTAGAATGGTGATAAAAGCAAGCATTTGAGGGGTTTGGGGATAAGATTATGTAATGGACTCTTGGTCATAAAGCAAGGATACAATGCTGCCAACTTCCATCATCATTCAAAACGCAAAATTAGGCTTCCCCTCTTAAAATTCCAGAATTGGAAGAGATGTTACAGCTTATTTAATTTAACCACTCATTTTAGAGATGAGTAAATGAGAACACAAAGAGGTGAAATTATACAGTGTGTCAGGCCCACCAAGTCTTAAAGTGGATGAGATGCCTCCAGGAGAGCCCAAGTAAGCCGCTCAAACTGGAGGCCCACATTTCCATATCACCCATCACCACGGTACCAAGACCTCTTTCGTCGACTGTTACCCATGGCTGCATCAGGGGTCCTGCTTGACGACTGACAGCGAAGGGAAAGAGCAAAGCTTGGTTCATAAACTGTCTGCTCAGTATGTGTGTGCAAGCCAAAAATGGACTGAGGCTTCACTACAGCCCCTTTCAGTGGTGGTCTTGAGGGGAATTTCCTCCTAACAGGCAGACCTTTAGGTGTCGTGACCAATTATCCTCTTTTTGAGAAAAGAAAAGGACCCAAGATGAGAATATCTACAAATGTATTGCCAAAACAAAAGCTCAGAGGAGAAAGATGGGAAGATAAGGGGCAAACAGGCCAGGGTAGTGGCATGTGGACAGTCGCTAAGAGTGGGCTCAAAGTGGGGAGATCTTCATATTACGTGCTAACATCCAGCAGAGAACATCGACCCCAGATCAGCATTAAACAATCAGGTAGTCAGAGTAGATGAAGTGTCAGCTGGTCCATTCAACCATCCACTGTCATTGGAGACCCCAGTGTTTGAATATTGAGCACATGAACAGAGTAAGCACAGTGCCAGAGATGGAGGCTGTGCATGGCCCAGTGCTTGAGCTCCCAGCTACCAAGGCTGATGCAACTTCTGCTGTTGCTGCATATCCAACAGCCAGCATCAGAGACCAGTGCTAAGAACCAAGTACAACACAAGCCCTTCAGGAGACTGACTACCTGGTGCCAAGTTGAATACATTGGACCTTGTCCATTCTGGAAGGGGCAACAATTCATTTTGAATTAACACTTTTTGAATCAACTTTATGTTCCAGGTAAGATTTTTACTTTCCTACCTAAAGTATCTCAGACAGCACCATATATGCATGAAATTACAGAGCGTTTACTCTACCAACATGAGATCCCACATTGCATCAAACCCTTAACCTGGGCCGATAACCCCCCAGGCGCTATTTGACACTGTTTGGAGACCCTGTTGTTTTTCACAATTGGGAGGTGCTACTGACATCTAGTGGCTAGAAGCCAGGGCTGCTGCCAAACATTTACAATGCACAGGCTGGCTGCACCCCCACCCCCCACCCCCCGGCCGGGCTGCCACCGTAGCAAAGAATTATTTGATCGAAGATGTCAATTGTGCCACTGTAGAGAAACCCTGGATGAAGAGACCCACTTCAGAGCAAAGGAGATGCAGCACTGTGCACACGAGCATGGGATCCATTGGTTCCCTCATATACCACACCATCCTAAAGCACCTGGCCTGACAGACGGATGGAAAATAAGCTTATACAAGGCACAGTTGTGGCAAAAACAGGGAGCCACCTTGCAGGACAGGGTATGTACTCAGATCAACAAGCATCATGTGGTTCTGTTCCCTCATTAGGTAAAATACATGGCATCAGGAACCAAGGGAAGCAATGACCTCTAAGGAGTTTCTGCTTCCTTTTTCCAAAATTCTGTGTTTAGTGATCCCGGTTCCTGAAGTTGGAATACATCCACCAGGGAAATATAAACTATAGCTTCTTTCTGACTTCTTATGCCAAGGGACCTATGGTCAAAAGTGGAGCACCATAATGAGAGGAATAATTGATCTGATCATCAGAAGGGAGGCTGACATAACATGGTAGCGACAAGGAAGAATATATTGGCATCCAGGTAATCCAGTTGGTTATCTGTTGGTACTTCCTGGCCCAATTAGATGATAAATGAACAAATACAGCAGCCACAACCTGAGAAGGCCTGGATGATCAGGGTTTCAGATTTTCAGGGATAGAGATTTGGGTCACCTCACAGGTACAACACTGAGACCAGCAGCCATGGGAGAAGGGAACCCAGAAGGAAAACACAGGTTTAGCATCAAGGTCAACTGCATCAATGAAGTCTATGGTTTTTCCCACTAACTTTCTTCAATAACTTTATCTCAGAAAGGAGACCAGCGTCCTGGAAGCATGGCTTTTAGAACATAGATAAAGTAAGAGGATCCCGCTCGCACAAGAGTGGACCACGTTGGATGCTGTGCTACACTGTCAAATTCCCGACTCCAGGGAGGAAGGACAGATTCCCTCAAATGTTGAGAGGGTTGCTGACTGATAGCTCTTAGCTGTCAGTATTCTCTTGGAGTTGTCCTCCTTTCCCCTGAAGTTGCCCTTAGGCAAGCTGCATCCAAAGTCTATATAGTGTCTTTGTATGCCTGGTCCCTTACCCCAACTTGGGATATAATTAAACGGCAATCCCAGCCTCAAGGGTCCCTTTGGAGTCATCCTAACACTTGGGACAGCACTGCAACCCAATTTCTCCCACAACTAATTCAGCTTTCTTCCCTTCCCCTGCAGATGTTGATCCTGAGGGTACTCACCATCCAACTCCCATTTTCTTCCTACTGAGCTCCATCTCAGAGTGAGTTTTCCAGGGAAACTGACCTGCAACATTAACACACACACACTATAGCCCTTGCACATAAAGATTAAGAGGAAGTATGCTGTTTCCTTCTTCACTGAAGGTTCGCCTTTCAGATGTCTGTTCATAGATACACACCATTAATATTCTTACCCACTCTTGCTTTTTTCTTTCATATTTGGAAAAGTTTTCTGTTAGAAGCCAGGCTGCCTTTTTCACCTTTTTGTTTTGTTTTATCTGCAACCAGTACTATCAATATTGATAGGAATCACAATTACTTTTAGTCCATCAAATATTTGACCTGAAGTCTTTGTTTATGAAATGCAAAATTCACCTTGACCTAGGTTCAAATTTATCAGTGTTTTTCCTCCTTCTCCTTTCAAACACCCTGACTTTATTTGTATTGGTGCTGATATTTAATTCACCATTGGGATGACATTAACTTTGATTTGTTTGTTCAACAGTGGTGCCAAGTCTCTATGTTTTTCATTTCTCCTCTTGTACTTCAGTATATACCAGGACAGAAACTGGCTGAAGTTAAGGGAAAACATTAAGTACTAATCAAATGACAAAAAACATAACTTCAACCATATTATACTCAATTGAAATCACTAGTCAAATTCTTTTCTTTATCGGCCTGAAATCTAAATAGTTCCAGGAAATCAACAAATCAGAAAAGAGTAGGTATGATTGCTTTAATTTCTTCCTGAAATGCTTGATTTAATTCAACAGTGAAGCCATTTGGGCCAAGTGTTTTCCTTAAGGGAAGGTCTTAAATTATAAATTGTATTTATTTAATGGAACTACTCAATTACTTCTTTTATTTTGGCAGCTTGTTTTGTTGTGTTTCTCAAAAATGCTCCTCTATTTCATCTAATTTGTTCAATTTATTTACAATTTATTAAGGTTGATCATGGTGTTTCATCTCCTTTTCTTTTATAACCAAATTTCCATGTGGTATCATTTATTTTTAGCATTTCTCATAATGCATATCTGTAGTGCATATCAGCTAACTAATATGTTTCTATATTAAAAGGTTTTATTTTCTTTCATTAATTTACATGTTTTTCTACTGTCTTCTGATTTTCATTGGTTCTGATGAGAAAGTAGCCTTATTTCTTATTTTCAATTCTCTGCATTTAATGTATATATCTTTTTTTCTTCTCACTTTTTAAATAGTCTGCTTTATTATGAAACTATCAGAACTACTGGAGTTCAGGGAGACAGATTTTGGGCCAATGGGCCATCTCATCTCCTGCTACATGCCTGGTAATAAACTTTTTCTCTCTTTGAAACTCCATTGTCTCAGAAATCTGGCAAAAGAGTCCAGCAGTAGAAGTATGAATTTGATCCTATAGGTTTCAAATATTTTTTAAAAGGGGAAACTTTTATTGTTGTTTCGGGAAGATGATTAATATTGCTATAATGTTTAGGATGAATTGCAAGAGGTGGATAGAAGACAAGAGGTCATGAGAAGTTTGTGAGGGTTGAGGACTTTTAGCTGTGGAGGTGAGACGATGAGAGCCTGGCAGTGGGGATGGAAGAGAAGGAAGTGCTTTGAGTTTTGTTGAGCTGCATAGTTTATGGATGTATTTTCCTATGCTTCCTCCTTGAAAACCTAAAAGTCTTTGTATTTGTATATTGCAAGCCTTATAAATAGAGTCCATAACTAGAGATACCTCAGTGGATGACATTAGCACCCAAAATATATTATTTTATGCTATTGAACACTGACTCCAAAGACTAATAATACTCAACGCTTAAACTAAAGGGAAAACACAGATGCCTAAGAAAAGAAAAGTTGGCAGCACAAACTTCTGGGAATTGGGCAGGTTTCTTTTGGCTTCTTGCTGCACAATAGGCAATTGTGGTTCAGGTGTATTTGTTTATTCTGGTAGAATAAAATCCTCCCACGGAAACAAAAGTGCCATTATAGAGTGCTAGACATACCCAACAACACCCTACTTTGTTATGTCTTTCATGGCTGTAAGAGGGTCACACTCAGAAATGGTTGATCAGACTTCCTTTGTCTCCTCCTTCCACAAAAGCATTTTGCAAATTGTAATACTTCTCCATGTTCTGAAGCATCATTTGTCCAGGAGAAAATAATTGGCCCTCAAGCATAGAGAGGTCTAGAGGTTTCTGAAATGGTTCCTTTGGGAGTCCTTTTCTAATATGTTTGTCGGCATGTCTTTCTTCAATTTCTGGTTTTGTTACCTTCACTCTGTTTTTGATGTAAGCAGCAATACAAAGGGAGCGAGCTTCCTGTTGCTCAAAATAACTACTTATTTGAGTAAAATTTACAATGTCAGAGTCTACTTTTAGCCAGGAAATACAAACAAAGCTTGGAGACTGCTTGTTCCCTGACCCCAAATTCATTCCATGTTGCTATAGCATCACCCTGAGAAAATGGACCTGCCTGTTTTCCTCCCCACGAATGCACTCAATGGGCTTTTGTCAGCTCTTGAATTATAGCATTAAAATTTAAAGACTAAGGATTTAATGCAGGATTATTATGACACTCCAGTGCATTCCTGATGCTGCCATTAGCAACAACCCCAAGGATGCAGTAAAACAATTCTTTTAAGAGGTGTTGTCTTCCTCAAAGATGAAGAATTGATCTTTTTCTTGGCATTTTACAAACTGATTTGTGTCGGTCACTATTAGTATGAGAAGAGTATATAATAATATGTGTGTGTATATATATATATATATAATGCCAGTCCAATGATTTAAGATTTTTTTTTCCTTTTAGTTCAACTGACCTATGAAGGCAAAAGATATTTTCACAGGCCCTCAAAAGATGAACTTCTTTTGCTGCTCCCAAATGCATTCACTTTTGTCTGGAAGACGTGCAAAGCAATGACACTGCATTCTCCACCTCAAATTCTTCAATGCAGTGGGAATAAAAGAGTCCCAGCAAAAGCTGAGGGAGATGTCTGTCTGTATGGTATGGTAATGACTGAAGCTGTTCCAGGTCAGATTCTGGGACACACCCAGCCATTGAAACGTAATGAATGGAACTAAGAATTTCTTGCTATGATTCTGTTTCTTTGATTGGTCATATCCTTGTGTCTAAGAAGACATCAAAATGTACAAGTAAAGCAAGATATTGTTGGATAGGTCTTTGAATTTTTGTTTAACCAAAATTGCTTTTGATCTGAAAAATTTTCTTATATATGATTTTGCATCTGAATTTGTATTTTCTGCCAGGCCTTTAGCTTTCTAGTCATGTGCCATTTTAACTACTTTCCTATTCAAATCTCAACATCAAGGTTTCCATTCACGATTATATTTTTCTTTTCAGCAACACAGATCACATAAATTTTTGTTGCTGTACCAGCTACCAAAATATAGATATATCCTTCTCCTATAAGCCTTGCTGTATAGACCTTTTCAAAAGAATACAGTTAAATGTTATTATCTTGCTTTCAGAATAAATTTAAGTTCATTGTGGAGATAATACAAAATGAGTTATGGGCAATAAATAAATAAATAAATAGTGCTTCGGATTTTCACCACCCAGAGATAATGCTTCTTAACCTAACTATTATTTATACAGAGCAGTGAAAATGAGTCTTATCATCACCAAAGACTTTCAAGTTTCCCTGTCCCTTTCTGCAGAAGAAACTTTACCACCAGTTTCTTGTGTTTTTTATCATCCAAACATTTTATATATGTGGTTTTCACATGAACATGATCAATTTTACATCTTTCAGCTCCTTGTTTCATAAATATCCATAGCAGTTCCCAAAATTTGTATGGGGGGATATGGGCATAGTAATCTTCTAAGACTGGAGGGTTGAGAGTTTGAGGGAGAAGACTAAGGGGTTGGCCTTAAATTTGACTTTGCATTTATTTCTGCTTTGTGGACTCTGACGTTCAACAGTCATAGACACAGCTTTTTGGCTAGGGCTGCAGGGTTTGCTGCCCCATATTATGATAACATTTCCTCTTCCACCCTCCCAGAGGAGAGCAAGTAGCAAGTCACTGTCTGGAGAACCTGCTTCAACCTTACCTCTCATTGCTCAGCCTCTAACCATTCATTAACAGGTGGGTCTGCAGAGGACCCTTACTCCCCCCACCACCCCAGGATTCTTTACACCAGAGAGTTTTATATCCCCAACCCTGGTCAGCGGGACCTTTGTCCTTCCCCTTCCAGAGCAATATCTCTGTCAGGATCCCATCCTTGTCATTAAAACTGCCAAGAACTGTGAAGTGTCTGAAATGTTCTCTTCCTTGCAAGCTAACAAGTTGGCCTGATAGTTTTGTGGATGCTGAAAGATGATTCCAGACTTGAAAGTCGAAACAAAGCACTTTGTTGCTCACAACAAAGGAGCAACATGAAAATCAGCCTGTTTCTGAGAGTACCTCTAGCTCTCAAGTCCTGTGGAGGTAACACAGGTAGACCCTGTTGGATGCCTGTACATGACGGGGTTTGCATGCAGGGAAGGAGCCCCCTAGCATAAGGAACATGATTGCTGTATAATGAGCGGTGAGCATGCACGCCCTTTGCTCCAGAGTGAGACCTTATCTTTATTCTACTGTACAGTAAGCATGCCCACCCTTTGATCTGGGGAGGGATACTCTATTGTCCAAGGCTATTCATTATGCAAACATCTTTGAAAAGATAATTCAGAATAAAAAATAGTCAGGATCTCTGTTCCCAAGCTGTGCCGAGACATCTATGACCCATGGAAAATTGTCTCCTAACACATTCTAATTGTTTGGATTCACTTAAATTTAATCAAATACTCTCCATATTGGTTTGGAATTCTTTCTTTCTTTCTTTTTTTTTTTTGAAATACCCTGTAAGCTGTGATAATAATCATTCACATAGACTGTTCATTGCTATTGGTAGGTGGACATTCATAATTTAATTTTAATATATTTTGCCTGTTTGTTCCATCCTGGGGTTGTTCAAATTAACCCTTTAAATGAGTGTGTACAGGGTGACTTGCTGTCATTGTGAAAACAAATAAAAGATACGTCTCATATCCTTTAATTTAACTTTTCCTAGAAAATGTAATGAAGGCAGAGGCTAGAGAATTTTTTTTTTTTTTTTTTTTTTTTTTTTTAAAGGAAAGACAGAGAGAAGGAAGGAAGGATAGAAGGAAGGAAGGAAGGAAGAAAGGGAAACATTTTCTTGTTTTTATTGTATTCTGTTTCTCCGTTTTTGTTACATGGGCTGGGGCCGGGAATCGAACCGAGGTCCTCCGGCATAGCAGGCAAGCACTTTGCCCGCTGAGCCACCGCGGCCCGCCCGAGGCTAGAGAATTTAATTATAAGTTTTATAAATAATCTTTAATGCAATAATAAGACAGTCGATACAGGAGATTTGAAAAGACAGAGGTCACATGTATCTATTATATTAGATAAGTAAAAAGTTAGGAAATATTTCAATGCTTACTACCATAAAATTGAAGGTAAACCTACACTCATCCTGTATCTTGTCATTTAGAAATGTGGGTTACTGTCTAGGTATATTTCAAAAAATAAAAGACAAGCGTTTTTCTGCATTATTAAAAAGTTTTTGAGATTCTGTTTATTATCCCAAGCTTATGACTTTTTAAATCAGAAAATACATTTGTTAATGTTTCCTGTAAAGCACTGTATTCATTTGTTTTCGATTATACTTGTTGTTTGAGACTGAGATTCCCAGTAATCTTGCAATAATTAACTTTGCTAAGACTCCACTGATTTATTCTGTACCTTTACTGGTGGTGGATTGAACTTACTTGGTAGCAGCAAAAACACCAAGGCCCTTCTTAAGTTTTCTTCTAACATATACTATGGTTTATAATAAACCTTGTGACTTAACATAGTCAATTCCAACAAATCTTGTGATTTGACATAGTCAATTCTAATAAACAAATTCAAGTTTTTCTCCTCCATCAAAATCTATTTTGGCACTCAATGCCATAACTCTTAAATTTCTGCCCAACTGCTAGGTAAAAAGCCATATCTCATTGTTATATTAATCTTCTGTAAAGGAAATCCAGGCACTCAGGATTTTTACTGATTTATGTCAATCAAACATGATCTCTCATCAAAGTTCACAGCAAAAGCAAAAGGAATCCAATTATCATTTGTGAATCGATGGAATCAACAAAAAAGGGAAGTAGATCCCAGGGAATTCAGATAGTGGGATTATCAGAAATAAGACAAATGTATAAAATTGTTTCAAAACAACAGATAAAAAAATGTTTTTAAACTACCATTCGGATTTAAACAAAATAAAACTTTTAGGAATTTAAATATAATCTTTAAAATTAAAAACCTAGAGGATGATCAGATTAGACACAGATGAAGAGTCAATTAGTAAATTAGAGGTTTCATCATAAAAAATACTTATAAATACAGCACAGTGACAAAAGGAAATTAAGAATCCTAAAGAGAGATTTGAGACATGTAAGAAAGAATAAGAGGATCTAAACTTTCATTTATCAGTTGAAAAGAAATGAACAGAAGTAATGGCGAACAGCCAACATTCAAAAGGTAATGACAAAGAATTTTCCATAAATGATAAAGGACTAGAATATACAGATAGTAGAAATACAGTGTATGCCAAGTAGAGCAAATAAAAATAAGTCTCTAATTATGCACTCCGCATTAAAATTTTAGAACTCCGGAGACAAAGAGAAGTTCTTAAGACAGCCAGCAAGAATGAACAAATCTACTAAAATAAACAACTAAACTTACAATAGATATTTCAATAGCAACAACAAAAGTTAAGACAGTGATATGATAAAATTGTCAGCTAGAATTAGGTAAAGGGACATACTCTCAAAAATAAGGAGGAAAAAAAAACATGTTTACAGAAATAAAAACTAGAGCTTTTACCACCAACAGAACTCTAGTATAGTAACTTCCAAGGTATGTTCTTCAGCATAAAAGGAAATGATTTTAAACTGTAGACCAAAGATGCATAGAAGCAAAGAAACTGGAGATACAAATAAACAAGCTTCTGAGGAACTGTTCAAGAAAAGTAAAAGGGAGGTGGATCAAATATCCAATACTAAGAATGGAAAAGAGGGCATACTTACAGTTACAGCAGAGATTTAAAAGATATTGGAATACTTTGGACCTTTACATTTGGATACCAGAGAATTAGAAAACCCTGGGGGCAAAGTAACTCAACGAAGAATAATCTCACAACTATAAAATTAATCTGACAATATTAAATAAAGAATAAACTTGCAACAATTTAAAAATTGGAATAGCATTTTAAAAATCTTTACAAAACCAAGAGCACACACAAATAATTTTGAAGGGGAAGTTCTACTGAACTTTCTAATACATCATTCTTATCTTGAGCAAAATCTTCCAGGGACTAGAAATAAAGGAAAAATAACCCAAAATCATTTTACAAGTCAAGTATGACCTTAATAACAAAAATCAAATATATTAGTTTTCTATTGTTTCTGTAACAATTCGCCACAAACTTTGTGGCTTAAAACAACATATATTTTTTATCTTACAGTCTTGGAGGTCAAAAGCCCAATGCATGTCTCACCAGAGTAAGATCAAGGTGTCAGTAGGGCTGCAGTCCTTTCTGCAACTTTAGGGGGGAAATCAATTCTTAGAAGCTGCCCACGTTGCCTGACTTATGACCTCCTTCCTCCATCTTCAAAGCCAACAAAGGCAGGCTGAGTCTTTCTCACCCTACATGTCTCTGGTTCTCTAAAGCTGGAAAATGTTTTCTGCTCCAAGGACTAATGCTATTAGATTGGACTCACCCAGATAACCTTCCTACTTCAAGATCCTGAACATGAATCAAGCATGCAAAGACCCTTGTCTATGTAAAATAACCTGTTCACAAGTCCCAGAGATTAAGATTTGGGTCTCTTTGGGGTTGGGAGCCATTATTCTGTCTATCATACCCAACAAACATGAGATGAGAAAGGAAAATCAGAAGCCATAGATATAGATGCAAATATCCTAAACACTATTTTAATAAACTAATCCTTTGGTGCTCTTAATCTGTGATCATTTTATAGTCAAGGATTTTAGTGTTGTTAAATAGCTCAGAAGAATCTATAACTGTAATTCACCATTGTAAGAGAAAAAGGGAGAAATATATCAATATCTCAATTAGGTACATAATGCAATTGTTAAAATTCAACAATTATAGAAGACTTGCTTCTATAAGGAAATCACTATCCCCAAATTGTCTCAAGCAATTTCAACAGGACTTTTTTTTTTGAGAAATATCTGAAGCTGTTTCTGAAATTTATGAGGAAAGGAAAGTCTCAAGGTTAACTAAGACATACTCGAGGAAGAGATAAGTTGAGAAGATTCTCCTCACCAGATAGCAAGATCTATTAAAAATCTATGGTAATTAAAACAGTATAGTATTGTATCATAGATTTTAAAGGATACTGACAATAGAAATGAGAGACCAGAAATTGATAAATGTAGCTACGGTAATGCTATAGAATCGAGGCAGCAGGTCAATGGAAGAAGGGGCACTATTGAATATGGGGTACAAGAACAATGGATCATTCATTTTAAAAAATATGGAGTTGGATCCCTACTTTATACAAGTCCCACAAATCAATTTCATATTGACTAAAAAATTTGCCCTAGTTTCTCAGAGCTGCTGTAGCAAAGTACCAGTGAGTAGTTGAATTAAACAACAGAAATATATTGTCTCACAGCTCTGGGGTTAAAAGTCTGAAATCAAGATGTCAGCAAGACCTTAATTCACTTAAGGGAAGAATTTGTTCCTTGCCTCTCTCCTGCCGTTGGGTGGGTGACTGGCAATCCAAGGCATTCCTTGGCTTGTAGTAGAACATCTCAGTTTCTCCTTCTCTCTCATGGCCATCACTCTCATTCTCAATCTCATCCTCTCTCCGTGTCCAGATTTCCTCTACTTAGGACACCAGCTGTATCAGATCAGGACCCACTCCTATCCAGTTTGGCCTGATCGTAACTATTAACATCTTCCAAGAGCCTATTTCCAGTTAGGTTCATTCCCAAGACTGGAGGTTAGGAATTGAACATATCTTTTGGGGGGACACCTTTTAATCAATACCAATACTTAAATCTGAAAGGCAAATTTTTTGAATTTTAGAAGAAAATCAGGAGAATCTATAATCTCGGGACTTGGAGAGGATATTATCAACAAGACACAAAAGTACCAACTAAATGAATTAAAATCTGTAATTTTGCCTTAAATGAAGAATTGCTGTTCATTTTAAGACACCCCACAGACACACCAAAAAAAAAAAAAAAACCCACGAAAATATAAGCCATCAATTAGAACTCATGGACCACACATAAAAATGATGAAGGATTATATCTAAAAAACAAACAGAATCATAAAACATTGGAGAATCTATGAGAAAAGACCAACAACAAAATGGAAAAATGGCAAAAAGCATAAACAGTTTTCAGAAGAAAAAAGTACAAGGCTGATAAGATATGGAAAATGATGAAGCTCTGAAAAGAAAGCGAGGAAAGATAACATATAACAGGATTCAAATGTATAGAGCTCAGATACATGAAAAATTAAACAATGCACTGCTAAGAAATATATTTTGGAAAACTTTTTTAAAATAAGAGCAACCAACCCAAAATTCAGAATGATTGCAATTGGGGACAGCAGGAGGAGATATAGAGAATTACACAGATACGTACAAGTAATTGCAAAGCTCTTCTAACACTTTAGTTCATAAATATGGCTCACTGTAGTTTATTTCATTATTGTGCTTCAAAATGTAGTGTATATGTTATGTATGTTTCATGTGTATTAAATATTACAGATTAAAAATTATAGAAGTTATGCATTACAGATAAGAGGAATCCTTTATTTTAAACAAGAATCACAGCCGCAATGTTCTCATTATCAGTGATAATCATTGCTAATATTTTGGTATATTTCCTTCAAGTACACACATCCACACCCACAGCCATCTCTCCCTTATTTTATTTTTCTAAATAGGATCATATTGTTTAGACTATTAGAGTTTTTGTCTTTTTACCAACACCATGGTATGAATGTTTTCATCTCTTAGCATTTAAAAAAAATTTATTCACACACCATAAAATCCATCCTAAGTGTGTAATCAATGGCTCTTGACATAATCACATAGTTATGCATTCACCACCACAATCAATGTGAGAATCTTCTCATTTCTTCCAGAAAAAAAATCCCATGCCACCTTATATGCCCCCATTATTGACGTTTAGCTTTGGTACAATGCTTTTGTTACAATTCATGGAAGAGTATTAAATATTGCTGTCAACTATAGATCTTAGTTTGCCTTAATTCCATTTTCTCCTATACACCACCTTATTATTAACACCTTGTAATAGTGACTTACATTTGTTCTAGCTCATGTAAGAACTTTCTTATACTTAATAGTTAACTACCCTCATGTCCACTCTAGGTTTCACTAAGTTATACAGTCCCAAATTTATCTAACTTTCTTTCTGGTGACATACACAACCCTAGCCTTCCACTTTCAACCACACTCATACTCAGCTTTGTTAATTGCACTTCCATTTTATACCACCATTGCACAGTATTGTGCTATTCATTTCCAAACACTTTAGTAGTGTTTTTTTTTTTTTTTTTTTTTTTTTAAAGAGAGAGGGAGGAAAGGAAGGAAAGACAGAGAAGGAAGGAAGGGAGGAAGAAAGGGAAACATTTTTAAACATTTTCTTGTTTTATTATATTTTGTTTGTTTGTTTGTTTGTTACATGGGCTGGGGCCGGGAATCGAACCGGGGTCCTCCGGCACGGCAGGCAAGCACTCTTGCCCGCTGAGCCACCGCGGCCCGCCCACTTTAGTAGTGTTTTAAGACATAATTTCTAAGGGCTGTATTGCTTATGATTATATGAATTACCATAGTTTATTTATCCAACACACCAGTTTAGATATTGTATACTTTCAACCTTGCATTGTTACGAATATGAACCTTGTCTTTTATATATACACATATAACCTTTATTTTCCTTAGTATAAATGAAATTGTTGAATCAAAGAACATAGACTTAGGAGGTCAAATTGACCTTCTCTTTAGACTCCACCCGTGCGTATGAATCACAACTTTCTCCCTCCCATATGTGCTATTTAATACCACAATGCAGATTCTGGGACGAATAAGGAGACTAGTGAATGGAGAAATCAATAGGTCATTTTCTGATGCTTCTCTTTCCATTGTGTCCTTCATTCATCTACAGAAACATAACTACAGATCACCAAGTATCAAGAAAAAAACGAGTGTAAAGAGAGAAACCAATTTCCGAGGAAAAAGAAGAAATTCTTATGAAAGAGAAATTTAAAGTATTCATTCTCACTAAGATTCTGGAGGATATTGAATCAATGAAACAAAAATATGCTGCCATGAAAAAAGAATAACCAGAGACCCAGAAGTTTCCTTGGAATATTAAGCTATGTTTATAGACATAAAAAGTATTTTAAAACTGCAGTCATGGAAATAAAAATATTCACAAAGGTGTTGAATAACAGAAGAGTCATGATAAAAGACTTTAGTTGGTGATATGGAAAATAAAAGTCATCATGGAAAATCTCCCAGCATGAAAAACAAAAAGATGAAAACGAGGTGATGGAGGTGGAAATGCTTGGGATACTCAGTGACTGCACATATTTAAGGCACTATTAGTAAAAGGGAAGTCAAATGTGATATATGATGGTGGAATTCTAAATATTTGAATAGAGAAGTAGGGCAGATATACTCACCCAATATATAAGTATGTGAGTGTATGCATGTGTATGTTGCTAATCAAGCAATTAAGTTATGGAATGTCACAAATTCTCTTTCTCTTTCATAAGGCACATTTTATCACAGAATTGTTTCTCACCATTGTGGAAATTACGTAGATTCCTAGAAATCACAACATGGAATTTCATACAGTTTGGAAATGTGGTGAGCCTGGAGTTTCAGGCATGTACTGATTCTTCTGTGTTTACTCAAAAGCAATGCTCAGGAAGGTATACACAAAAGATAACTAATTGTGGTTTGAATAGTCGGGATAGTTTTTCACAGGTTTATTGCGTTCGGATATACAACAAGGATTCTAAATAGTTTTTGTTTAATCTCAAACCAATTTTCCTTTTTAATGGTTTTGAAATAAAATAGTTCAGCACCTTTCATTTGCATATTAAGCTCAGTGTAATGCAGTAGGTTTTTGTTATTATGCAACCTGAGCGTCTGCACATGACGTTTTCTCGGAAACTTTTGCTTCAAACAAGATATAAATTCTCTCCTCAGTGGCCCCAGACTCCCAAAATAGACCTGAAACACCATTGAAAGTTAACAGTAATGCCAAGCAGTCCGCTAGTACCTCTGCTTTGAAACCACAGAGACATGCTCGTCAATGAAAAAGCCTGGCCTGTTGCCTAGCAACAAGAAGTTTGGTTGGTACACACCATTTCCAGCAAAATGAGGAAACTAAACCACTGACTAAAGTTGTCAACTCCTGAAATGGGGATTAGGTTATGGAGAAAATAAGAATTTTAAAGTAAGTGACCCTGATAAATATTGACTTTCTGGCAAGTTTGGATTTCTTCATGCTAAATAAAAATATGAGGTTTCTTAGTGACACTTGACCTATGAAGTCACCTCCAATAATGTTATAATACATTGGACAAGAAATGCAAAACAAATGAATCCTTCTCACGAAGCCAAATTATTACAACAGCCTTTGACTAATTCTCTCCACATTATCTTTTCTGTTTGCCAATTAGCAATCACTTTCTCAGTATGGTTTTCCTAGTTTATAGAAATTTCAGATTGTCAATGTCACAAGCTTACAGAATAATAATGATGACCACAAAAAGAAGGTATAAACAAAATGCAATGATAATGCAAGGTCTTAATTTGGAAAATAAAGGTAAAAAATAGAATAAAGTCACTAAAAAAGTGTATGGGAAACAATAAACAAAATTTCTTGTTTGGTTTAAATTTATCAAGCTGTGCTCCAAGAATTCTAATATCTATCTTTCACTTCATTTCTGACTTCCTGAAAACAAAATTCAAAGTCATCATCAGCATTTTCCTGTCTCTCTTATTTATGATGGACTTTCAATTTATCATCATATTCTTCTATAGGGTATGGCAACTGTTAATGCTATAATTCTATACTCTGCACAAGTACATCTCCAAGTAAATAACATCATAAATAATGTTAATATTGGTTGTGTTTCTACTATATGATATGTGGAAGAGCAAATATAAATATGCATAACAATGCATGGTCCCTGAACCCAGGAATTAACAATTTAGTGGAGAAAAGAGAAGCATGTTCAAAGATATCCCAAGACTCTTTGATGTGAACAAAGTGGTCAAATTAAACAGAGAAGAAAATGCTAACCACATTCTGCATATAAAACATGCTTTTAAATATGAATGCTCATTTTATGGCATGAAGTTTTGGGCGTGTGTGTGTTTTTTAATTTCCATTTCCACTGTCATAAAAGAGTGTTTTCCCGGGTCTGAGACCGGAGAACAATTGAATACAGAGCCACGGAATATTCAATCTTGAACATTCTTCTGTGCTGAATTTGAAGAGAGTTAACTGTGTATAAAGTCAATTTATGTGTGTAAATTTCTAGCTCTAACTGGATGTAATACGTAGTTCAAGAAAATGGCATTACTTCATTTACATCAAACATTCTGACTTTATCTAATACTGACAAAATAATTGTTGAAATTTATCAAAGAAAAACAACACACCACATCAATTTATTTTGATATTATGGAGACTAAAAGATTGCTCAGTTGACTGATTGAACTCATTATTCAACCCTTTGTGGTTTTATAGAAGCATGCTCTTGGCTTCGTAGTTCTTTTTTTTTTTTTCCAATGCAATGTTCACTTCGTGACCATGAGAATGTAGCAACCAGTCTTCCATTTATCAATGGCTTAACAATTTCCTTCAGGATTTTGAAAGAAAACAATTGAAGAGGCATCTGATAGAACTGGAAGAAAAGGGATATAAACATGCAAACTAGTCACAAATAAAGGGCTTTCTTTCTTGTCTTCCTTTCACTTAAATTGTGCCACTGAACAAGCTGTGTTTCCCTTGGGAAGTCACTTCAACATGTCAAGAGAGATCCCTGGTAAATGTGAGAGTCACCACCTGTTCCCTCTGGCCTCTCTACATTAAAAAGAAATCAAATTAACTTGGTGTGGTAAAATGAATTCTGCTTTGTTTATTTGCTTTTAATCCAAAAGGCAGGAGACCTGTGTTCTTGGTTGGGTCTGCCTTGGGGTAACTGCGGGACGTTGCGTAGTTCTTGTTCCTTCCATATGCCTGTGTTTTCTAGTCTGCGTATTAGAATTTGGACTAGCTGAGCGTTCTGGTCCCTTCTAGCTCAAGGTTCTATTATGGAAAAAAAAATGCCTCCAGGCTTCTAATTTGAATGCCAGGTTTCAGCCTGAAGTGAATTAAGCTGTCTGGGTTATAAACCAACTACAAAATGAGGTTTATAATGGAAACAGCGAGCGACCCTTGGCTGTAACAGCACTAACTGTCCCTGCTATAATATTCAGTTACTGCGCAGATCCCTGGGCAGCGATGGGCATGTTATATAACAGTGACTCTTGCAGGGTTACCCAATCCTTTCACCTAACCCTAATTGCACAGTCTCTTTGTGGCTCCTGTAAAACCTGCTTCTCTCCAATGACATCCTCCAAGTTAGACGTGGTTGCCAGTGCCAAACCCAACTCTTGCTGACTTTAAATAACAGTTATGTGTAACTTGTAAGTACAGCCCTTTTTTAGAGTACAATATTTTTGCTTTTCCTTCTGCCTCTTTCTAACTGGC